>NC_053049.1:28467291-29092291 GCF_003473485.1 Medicago truncatula | reverse complement strand
TCCAGAGCACAATTGTTCTATGATATCGATGGAGACAAAGAGTACCATTAATACCAGATCCCAAAATATCCATATCAATGTCATCCGCTTGAAATGGAGGTGGCCAATTTAATATCACCTTATTCTCAAAGTTTTCACCAGAGAGCAAATACAATGCGCAATGATAGTAGTGACCAGGCACGGTCTGCTTTAGGAGCAGACATGTATCATCGTAAAAAGAGTGATCTTTCAATATGAAATTGTTACAGAACATACTGATGAAATTAGGGTTTTCAAACAAATGAACCCATGATTTGCGTACACAGGTAAATCGCTTAAGAGCCTTTAGAGAAAGTTTGGACAGAATGAAGAAAGCAACATCATCAGGTATATGATTACTAACCTTATCATCTGAAGAAGCCATAGATTTCTCTTACTCCTCAATGGTGATTAGATGAGATTACTCTTGTTGTAGGTGAATGCCATACAAACTACAAAGGGTTTTATAAACAAAAAAAAGATGAATAAAGTATAACTATTAAAATTATGAAATTTATATTAGTCAACGCAGCAATTTTTTAATTATATTTTACTTTTCACTTTTGGTATGTTTTGAAATTTTAACTTTTAAATGCGACATATTTCAAAACTTAATCGATAAGGAATCGTGAATATTCAGAATTTATATATTTGAGTCATTGTATCTTTCTTTTTAACTTTTTAAATGCGACATATTTCAAAACTTAATCGATAAGGAATCGTGAATATTCAGAATTTATATATTTGAGTCATTGTATCTTTCTTTTTAACTTTTTAAATGCGACATATTTCAAAACTTAATCGATAAGGAATCGTGAATATTCAGAATTTATATATTTGAGTCATTGTATCTTTCTAAGTGTTTGTTTTATTCTTAATTCATTGTATCTTTCTAAGTGTTTGCTTATTATTAACTAGCGGAAGGACGGGCACTGACATGCCCGTATATCTTATTTTTTCTATTCTACTTTGCTTTATATGCATTTGATTTTTTTTAATAATATCTATTTTAATTTTATTCGTTCATTTCAGTTTTCTATGTTATCTAATACTCCATCTAAATGTCAATTTCAATATTCATGTTCTATGCATATTTTGCTTTCATGAAAATCTCAGCAAAAGAATTGTGTTTATTTTCGCATTGACTGGAATTTTATCTCAAACAAAAGTAACCTTAGAGAATATGAACAAAAGCATTTAGGAATGGTTTCTTTCTAATTGGAAATTATTACTCTAGTTTAGTGATACTAGACATTTATTACTTCACACCATTTCAAAGGAGATTATAAACATCATGACATACCTCATTTTGAACCTGCTGGCAAAACTTCCTCAATCGTATATGGTCATCACAAAGTAATCATCAGTATGCAGTTGAAAGAACAAACCTTAGAACGAGTAATTTTTTCTTTAGAAAAGACGCACAAAAACCATTGCTTTGACCGCATTCTAAAACTACGGTGCGCACCATCCTCGAAATCTTCCAATCAAACCCAACAAACAGTACACTTTAATCATAAGAAATTTTGATAATCATAACCATCTAAAAAATCCAAACATTGCAGTAATGAAGTTTGACCGACAAAATTATCAAACAACATAATCCCCTCCTTTAATTGTAGTAACAGTTCGTATATCTCCTTGCTCTGAGGGTGAGAGTGATCTTCAGCATTGAACGCATGCACTTTATTTTTGACTTCTATCCAACTCCAACCAGGAACCTTTTTCACGCCCCTTTCTCGCATCAGCCTAGTGACACTGGCCTTTTCATCCCACATCTTCAAACGCCCATACAGGTCAGAGAGTAGAACATAAGTACTATGATCCTCAGGCTCCAACACTAGCAACATTTTAGCCACATGACTAGCTAATTCAATATTACCACAACTTCTACAGGCACCTAATAAAGTCCTCAACACCATTGCATCTGGTTCAAAAGGCATTGTTTCAACCAAAGCTTTTCCCTCTTCTAGATACCCAGCCCGGCCATAGAGATCAACTGCACAAGCATAGTGCTCCATTCGTAGCGGAATACCAAAATCAGACTCCATAGACTGTATAATTTTGCGGCCTTCTTCTACAAGCCCATTATGACTACAAGCAGTGAGGACTGCAACAAAGGTTATATGATCAGGTTTCACCTTTTTCTCTCTCATTAAGTAAAAGAGTTCGAGTGCGATGTTTCCTTGTCCGTGTTGGGCATACCCAAAAATGATTGAGTTCCAAATAATTGCATTGTCATTGGAAGTTGTTTCAAAACATTTCTTAGCATCTTCTATGACACCACATTTAGAATACATGAAAATCAACGAACTCCCAACATATTTATTGGTATCAAATCCTACTTTAAGTGACAAAACATGAACTTGTTGACCTAGCTGTAGCGTTGCTAAATCTGAACAACATCTGATGACAGCTGAAAAAGTATAGTCATCGATTTCTACAAAAAGAGATCTTACCTGCACAAACAACCTCAAGGCATCCTCACTCCTACCAACCTGCACATACCCTGCCAAAACTGAGTTCCAAGTACAACAATCTTTAACATCCATGGAAAAGAAGATTCTCAATGCATCTTCCATGCACCTATTATCAAATCCAAGATACATGGCAATCAAAGCATTAGAAACAGGCACAGAAACCTCAGCCCCTCTTTTGATCACCAATCCATGTAAAGATTCTCCACGGCTTTTATGCTCTTTTATAGAACAACCACTTATAACCCCAGTATAACTATAATCATCAGGCTCAAACCCAAAACTCTGCATCTCAATGAAAACATCGAACGCAAGATTTTCTTTCTTGTGAAGCAAGTAAGCCGCAAGCATGGAATTCCACGTAACCAGATCACGACACGTCACAGTCACAGCACCAACGAACACTCTCTCAGCATCTTGTAGAGAACAACACTCTGAGTACGCCGTGATAATGGCATTACAGACAATATTAAAAGCCTCCAGCCCATGTTTCACAATTTTACAATGCAGCTGCATTACCAAACTATAAAACCTAACACCGTCCAACAATGTCAAAAGCGGAGAAACCGTGCCATCGTCAATCCCAACACCCTCCAACTCCTGACATCTCATCAACCAGAATGCCATATCAAGATCACCAACTCGCGAATAACCAGCAATCAATGTGTTCCACGACACATAATTGCATTCCGGCATGTACCGGAACACAACCAACGCATCATCAACTCTACCACACTTGGCATACATATCAAGCAGTGCACTCCCCGAAAAGACATTCTCATTTAACCTCATCTTAATCATAACAGAATGTAGTTGTTGCCCGAGCTCAAGTCTCTGAGCTCGAGCAACACCTTTGAGAGTACTACCAAATGTGTGATTGTCAAATGCATGTCCGGAGACTCTCATGGCATTGAGGAGTTGCCATGTGGAATCCAGGTCTGCGGTGTTTACGTAACCTGAAATGACGGCATTCCATGAGACGGTGTCTCGTTGAGGCATTTTGTCGAACAGTTGGAGGGCGAGGGGAAGTTGTGCACATTTTGAGTAGGCTGTAATGAGGTTGTTGGATGTGTAGAGGTCTGATATGGAACCTGATTTGATTGCTAAACAATGGGTTGCTTGGAGATAGGGTAATGTAATGTGTGAAGTTCGAATAAGGGAGTGCAACTTCTGCATTCATTCAAAGTGAAGTGATGATGCAAAAGATTTTATTGAACAAAGGAGAATTTGAGATAAACACCGGAGATGAATGCTGCTTGCTTGCTTATTAGTTGGGTTATTTGTCTCGTTCTAAATAAAAGTGTTGTTTAAAATATGTGTGATTATTACTAGATTACCCTTAATTAAATGAAAAAAAGAATAATCAATGCATTTAGATAGGAATAAAACTTTTTAACTATTTCTATAAAAGGGACGGAGGGAGTAATATTTTAGGTACACACTTAATAAGAGTCGTGAGTTTAAGTCTCAAGAATATTCTTGATCCTCTTTTAAAAACTGAAAATACTACCAAATACGCTTATGACACTTGTTAAAAAGTTTAACATGAAAACTTCATCTTGAACTCTTTAAGGCACCTGTTAGTATAACCCTTTAAAAAATTATATTATGTTAAGATATTTTAGAAACAAGTATACGTGATACATTAGCTACATTAATAACTTTTTTGTGGTATTAACTTTTGAGTGTGAACCTTTTTAAATTCTCAGATTCCATTATCTTCACTATCAATTTAGGTAAATTAATCTAACTTTTTCAAAACAAAAACAAAAAAACTAAATCGCTAACTTTCCTTAACAAGATTGAAAATTATAATATATTCTTGTATTTAGGGACGAAGGGAGTAGTCAATTTAGTACTTGAATTTAATTTTTTTTTTTTATGAACTTAGGGTGTGTTTGTTTCAAGTTTACCAAATTTATTGCTAGAAATAACATTCCTTGAAACATAAAGATGGGAATTTTATTCCAAGGAATTTAGGAAAAATATGTTTGGTTAGCTTTATAATATTCCTTGGAACCATAAAAATAGGGATTATAATAGCTAAACTATTTATGAATTTATTCTCATCTCCATGGGAACTTTATTCCCACCCTTTTCCTTGGGAAATTTTTTCTATTCCCAAGAACATTTTATACCAGGAATAAAATTTAGTAAACTTGTAACAAACATAGGCATATACATTCCTATCATTTTATTCCCGGGAATCAACAATTATAATTTGAAACAAACACATCCTTAATCTATTAAATTAGCATTAGTAATGTGTTTGCAATTTTGATATCATTTAGAGACAATTGTGATAACGCCCCACACACTTGAGAACCAAAATAATTGTTTGCTCGTAATAAAATCTTTTTAAACTGATTCTCATGAACTTGATCAATAAAAACATTACATAACTCATGCAAATACCAGAATTTAAACTCCAAACACCTCACTTATTCACTTAAGGTAAATCTCTAGCCATTAAGTTAACTAATAAAATAAATATTTAAAGTACACTATTCTTGTCCTTATTATATTGAATTTAACTTGAAATTACAAAAGAGTGGAAATTAGAGAACGAAATTGAGTTGTTTCATTCTCTATTTGCGTGTGGCTTTGGTGTGTGTGGCGTACTACGGTGATTATTGTAACAGGAAATGAAACACTCAAAATTCTCAAAACAAACCGAAACAAGCAATGAGAGCATAATCAAAGAGTAATTAACGTCGTTCAGGTACATCCTCTCACTTCAATTCTCATCCAATTTATTTTTTCTTTTTACCACAAATTCAAATTACATGGTTCCATTTCGTTTTCATAAATAGGTATTGGAAGCGTATTTAGGACTCAACTCATCTTCCACTGATTGCAAATAAGTTACGCTTGTTTTGTTTTCTCCGTCGTTCATTCAAACTCAATAATCAAACCAAAGGTATGTTTCTGTCTTATTTGCTTTATATATATATATATATATATATATATTAGTGATTCCAAATTGTATTACCATTAGGGAAAGAGAAGCAAGGGTAAAATGTCATGAAATTTAATAATGGCCTAATCACTAGTTCATACAATATTTGCACCATTATCTTAATTTTATCAAACTCAATCAAAAAGTGTTTGTCCAAATTCATTGCTCTAAAAACTAGAGCTCATTGATTCAAAACAAAATTGACCGATTACTTGATTTATAATATTGTTGATCAAATATTTGTATGTAAAATTAGGCTTGAAATTCAAAAACAAGAAGAAGAAAATGTGTATAAGTAATCATGTTTGATGTCATAAGCACTTTTGGACCTACCATCTTAATGTTAAATTGTTTATAAACACTTTTTAACGAAGTTGGCTGAAAAGATGGATGACAGTGTAAATATTCTATGACTTAAAGACCAATTGGTAACAATTTCTTTTTAAAGGACTAATCTGTTATAAACATATAACTTAAAGGACCGCATAAGGTATTTAGCCTTAAATATTCCTTCATTTAGTGTTCGGTCAAAGAAGGGAAAATATTTTAATTAGATGTTTTGTTTGGTTAATAGAAGGAAGGGAAGTTGAAGAGAAATGTCAATCATGTTGTTTGGTTCAGAAGACAAGGAGAGATATTTTTGAATTAATTTATTACGGTATGATGTGTTTTTTTATTGCTTGGAAAGAAAGGGTATTATGGTTCTGAAAATGAATAATTGGATTCTTCTGGATGTGGTTAGGTTGGTGTTTTAGCTGAAGATGTCTCTGCGGATAAAAGCTGTAGTGGATAAATTCGTTGAGGAGTTGAAGGAAGCATTGGATGCTGATATTCAGGATAGGATCATGAAGGACAGAGAGATGCAAAGTTACATCCAAGAACGTGAGCGTGAGGTTGCTGAGCGTGAAGCTGCTTGGAAGGCTGATCTTTCTCGTCGTGAGGTACCTACCTGGTTCATTCAAATTCTTAATTTCTTTTTCTTTTGAAAGAGAGTTCTCATTCATTCAATGAAGTTTTTCTTTCTTTTCAATTCAATTTCTCTGGTTCCCAAAATTTCCACTTATAATTTTATCTTCGATGTCAGACTATGTGAAAAAGTTAAACTCAAATTATCCTTTGTACCTGTTTATATAAGTATCCTTTGCAAGGTTATAGGACAATTTGTAATCATTAATTAAAAATACTTAAGTTTATAAAATACAGTATAATAGTGTGTGATTGGTCAGATAATTATACTGGTTTTCTTATTTTCAAATGTAGAACTCTAATTAAGTGATTACATTCCTATAGTGACTAAAATCAGTGGGTAGTTCCGAAATCATAAATAATAACAGAAATGGGAATGGCACTGTGTTCTGTTTTTGATGCTTTTCTGTAGATTCTTGAATTACTGTTTACTTTGTCATGTTTATAGTGTAAATGTGCAATTTTCTAAGACTTAATAGCGTCATAGTATATTTGGGAGTAACAGTGTATTTCGTATCTCCTCTTTAATTTTTGTTATCAGCCTGTGACATCCTTTGATCTATGGATAACTTTAAAATGGTTCAGTCAAAGGATAAAGCGATATGGAATGCCAATTTCATGTGACTTTTGATGAGAATCCTATGATGTGCTATTAGCAGTAACTGATATTTCATGTTGAAGGTGTGTTTGACTGACCGACACTCATGGCGCGTGTCAAACACTCCATTCCAGTTTCTAAATGTATTTTTTTTCTCTTTTGCCTCTAACGCATTGAGGACATGACTCCAACACCTGCCAACACTTCCATTCTGGTTAGACTTTTCTGTGTCACGACTGGTACCAGAAGTTTCATTTTTTTGTAACGATGCTGATCAAACTTGAGGGTAAAAGGTCTTAAATTGATATTCCTTTTTAGCTTTTTGGTAGTAAATAAATGGATTGAAGGTAGAACACACAGTTCAATGGTCATTTTTTAAATCTTTTGGTAAAAAAACAAAGTGTTCAAATTTTATAATGGCGTCTGTTAATATTTTTTTAGCAATATCATTATCACAGGGGAAATATAATGCTTCAAGTTCTTTGATATGGAGACGAATATATATATTCTGATTTTAAACATTTCTGTTGTCCATATTTTGGGCATGATTGTTTGTGTGTGTGGTGTCCTATAATTTGGATATTACCGTCCATGTTCGAGTCTCTATCTATGCTTCACAGATATTGTGATATATGGCTTATATTTAGTCTAGATGTTGCACAATTTTTAATTTCTGAATTGTGAGCTTCCATTTACTTTGTGAGTATCTCGAATCTTACCATGCTGGCCCTCCTTGACTGAGAAATGGTCGTATACTAGATCAATGCTGAATTTCTCTTTAGGTAGATATTTAAGACCAACAGATTAATATGAGGTTAACAGTACTGCTGATTTTGGTATTGATGCAGTTTCAATGACCTGCTTCTGAAGTTGAAGAGAAAGGAATTAACTTTTTTGATCACCAGGCATTTTAGGGAGAAATGATTATATAACTATCACAGTTTAGAAAAAAGTAGCCTTGTAGTCCACATAGTTGGATTAAATCTAGATATAAACAAAATGATGATAAAGCACATCATAGGTGGCTCAACATAAATTTAGATATAAAATAAACAAAATGCCTTTGAAATTTGAAGTTAGAGATAACGAGTATAACTGAAACAGCTGCTTCGTGATTGCAAGAAACAGAATAAACAAGTAATTATAGAAAATGAAAGCAAAAGTTACATCGTGACATGGCCAGCCTTTGAATCTGAATTATGCCCTGCATATGAGATCTTTAATTAGAAATTCCTTCACCCTTCGTATACTCCTCTGAGATTTTGGGAATTGGATTCCCTGCTGTTACAGCAGGGTGCTGTAATCAGTGACAGCCATTCGATCACAGTTGGATGACAGAGATTGTTTTAACTAAAAATACAGTTTTCAATCTCACCCGTTCGATCTGAGATGAACGGCTGAGATCAAAAACTGCGTGAAATTGCGTGCTGTTTTTACAGCAGCAAAACCTGGTCCGAGATTTTGTTGCAGTTGTGTTTGTTTTCGTGCATTCAATTTATAAGATGCCACCAGATGCAGTTTTCAGCAGAATTGTTTTTCTCTTTAGATTGGAGTTATATTTTGCAGGCATAAATTCATAGTACTTTCGATGTTTTGCTTAGTAACTAGCTTCTCACACGTTCCCTTCTTTTACATTATGTAATGATTGTGTTATATTACTAGTGAATGGGAACCACTTCTTTTACATTATGTAATGATTTGTGTTATATTACTAGTGAAGTACAATTATTATTGCATCTTAAGAAAAATACTGTCTTCGTCCTCATTGTTTTTCAATTTTGCAGGCAGAGATTGTTCGACAAGAAGCAAGGTTGAAGATGGAGAGAGATAATCTTGAGAAAGAGAAAAGTGTCTTAATGGGGACTGCATCAAATCAAGATAACCAAGATGGAGCTCTTGAAATTACAGTTAGTGGTGAAAAATACCGTTGCCTCAGATTTCAAAAGAAAAAGTAAGACTTTGCCGGGATGACAAAATGGAAAAGTACTTTCTTCACTCCTCCCTTCCCCAAAAGAGGAATGTTCCTGCCGAGGAATCGCTTTGAAATGCCTAACTCAACTAATGTACCTCTAGGAACATGAATCGAAATTTAATTGTTTAGTTTTGGTTTATTATTCATGTCAGATTTGACAAAAGTGTTAATACTTTCTCAGTTAAATTCTTCTACGATTTTTTCTGTGACGATGTTAGTGACTTTGTTTAGCTAAACATGTTTATAAAAATTAACTAGATGTTATGCAGAAAATTATTGTTAACTTTGTAGAAAGTATGTAGTAGTATCTTCTTATCATCAATTAAAATATACAAACTAAAAATTGTAAACACAGTTACAATGCTAACTTTGAAAAATTAATCATGATTGAAATTAAACATAACCATTATTGAGGTTCAACAAAATCATGATTGAAAGCAGCCCTGAAAAGGGTGCATTTCTTTAATGGTGTTAACAATGGATTCAGGACTTAAAGTAGCATCAACTCTAAGTATTCCCTCAGACTCATCAATGTTAAGCAAATCTAACTGAGATTGCAGAAGTGATGCAGGCATGTAATGTTTTCCTTCTGCAGCCCTCTTATTTAATCGAGCGATTAGCACTTCAGCAGGAGCATCCAATAGAATGAAGTTAACAGCACTTGCATAACTCTGCAATCTATAATCAGGGTCGCCTGATCTAAGTATTTCTCTATACTGTTCCTTCAATGCAGAACAACCAAGAACCAAACCCTTTTTGTTAATCAAGAACTCTTTTATGGCATCTCTCAGTGATTCAAGCCATGGCATCCTGTCTTCATCTGTAAGTGGGATTCCCATCCTCATCTTTTCTGTTGTATTAAAAGAAATGAGGTTGAAACAAACAAAAAGATAATTAACCATCACAGAACTAAGAACCAAGGTTTCTCAAAGTCGAATACCATGATGAATTCACGTAGTCAAGACACATTAGTGACCGTTAGATCAAATTTGACGGTCCAAATTTCAGTTTGGTATTTTGGATTTTCAAGTAAATCAAATCTGCATTTTTTGTGAATTGTCCAATCTGAATCCACGGGTCACCAATATATTGACTACGTAAATGCAGAGATATCCCAACTTTCGAAAATCCATGGAAAAAGACAAGGAAATATTTCTTTACTGTAATGCAATTGTACATAGTCATATACACACACCTTTGTTTGATTGAGAATGAAAATCATCAGCATCAAGAAACTTATACTTAATCTCTTTTTCCAGCTTTTGACCAATTGTGCTGTTCAAAAAATATCCAACATATAAGTCATTTAACAGTGTTAAAATTTGGTTTGACAGGTTATTTGTCAAACATATCACCACAGATTTTAAAACAAAAAGAATAAATAAAAATACAATCACTTGCAGAAGCCATACTTAAGAATCATCATTTTTCTTTAATATATCCTAATAATTGTTGATAGTTGAAAAAAAAAAAAAAAACAATTGGCTTAAGCCATGAAAATAAATAAATAACATAACAAGAACAAAAACAAAAATAAAGTGGTTATGTTTGTTATCTAAGGTTTATTGATAGGATAGGCTGAATTGGACACTTACGTTTTCCCTGCACCGCTGACACCCATGATCACGACAATAACAGGACCTGTGAAAACAATAACATTTAAATAATAATTAATTAAAATTGCATACAAAAAAGAATATGCAGGTTGAGGAAGAGAAATTGTAAACCATTTACCGTTGTTGTTTGATGCCATGGGATGCACAGATTATATACGTTGTGTTTTGACTTTTCACTTCTGATCGAAATTGAACAATAGATATATAGAGAGAGTTAAGAATTAAAAACTGAAATGAGAAAAAATGTGACAAAAGAAGAAAGAAAGTAATTTGATATTAAATAAAAAATAAAAACTGAAATTTATTGAAATTATAATTTGTTTAATTAATTTTTTATTTAAATTACAAAAATATGAATATTCAATTAATTTTTTTTAACAAATTAAATATAATTTTATTGCAATGGTAGGTTTGACATTTAGATGTAATACGTTGCATATATTTACATAGTTTATCCAACATATATAATAGAATTATTTAATCACTCATAACTTTTAATAAAAACTTATATATAATTGAAATCATGGGTTTGAATGTTAGGATATTCATTTGAAATCCTGTTGCCTTTTTTTTTTGGTGGTGTAGAGAAACTGTTGCTGATGTAGCATATATGGTTACAAGTTAGTTTTCAGTTTTCCCTTCTAGGATGCTAGTTTTGGCCCTTGTAGGAGGGAGTGGTTCAGGAAAAAGCACAACTATATATCATAAACTGAGTGTTTCTATGAACTACTTCTGGTAAAATTCTATTAGATAGAAGTGATATAAAGGAATTTGATCCAAAATGCATGGCTTAGACATCAAATTGGACTAGTTAATCGTGCTTTGGACCTTTCAGATGCTCACTCTTTCATCAACAATCTTCCTGATGGATTAGATTTCCAGGTAATAAACCTTCCCGATGCTCACTCTTTCATCAACAATCTTCCTGACCAAACACTATAATTTCCATGCAAATCTTCACTCCAAATTACCCTATCATCTTTGTCAACCAATAGGAGGGGAACCGCAAGTATAGCTGCAGCCACGCCATTTGAAAACAGATGCTGGATTTTTGCTTCATCCCACCTCCTTTTTCCTTGCACCATCAAGTCACTTACCCTCAAATTACACTTCTTGCCTTTGAGGGGACTGCACCCCATTTGATTGACTCATCTGTAACCAAGGATCATGCATCACTCACACTCTTGTACCATCACCAATACACCATCTTGTTTTCAATAACCAAGGTGACCTCTATTTAAATGCAATGTTTCTAACAATTTTTTCTTAGTCTCTAGTCTAGTCTACTCTATCTGTAAAAAATTTTTGACCCTGGAAACTAGAGTAACCAAGGAAAATAATTATAAATTAGGAAGAAATGTGTTTTTCATCCCTATAAAATTCTTAAATTTTGGTGTTAGTTCCCATAAAAATTGCCTTCTTTGTCCTCCACATATTTTCTGTTAGTAAATTTAGTCTCAGTGACATAAACCTTGTTGCTTTTTTAATGATATGGCAATGATGACTCAGCAAAATACTAGAAGAAAAGTTATAGAGCTTGTATCTATGAAAACTTCAATTTTTGAGTTTAACTCTTGGGGGGACAAGTAAACAATGAAACTATACTATATTGTGACTAATAAGTGTGTACATGACAAGGGATGGAAAATACTTTTCATTAGCTAAAACGTTAATATTTGATAGTTGATTTTGCTTTAAGAGATACTAAATTTGTTTTGTAGGTTGGTGAGGGATACAATTAGCAGGGGGACAAAAGCAAAGGATTGCAATAAGATATCATGCTATAGTTAAAAATCCATCAGTCCTTTTATTAGACGAAGCACTTAGTGCTTTGAATGCAGAGTTTGAGAAAAGTATATAAGAACCTCTTGTTATAGTGTCATGATTGGTAGAACAACTTCGATAGCTATTGTTGAAGGAGGGAGCATTGTGGAAACTGGAATTCGTGATGAGCTCATTTCCAACTCAAACAGTGTATTATGCATCTCTTTCAAGGCCAACCTTTTCCAGGTGCTTCATTCTCTACCATAATTACAGTTAACATAATTGAAATTAAAGTTCTAAATTGCATTACGGTCACGTCAAGATTCTTGATTTAGAGAAGAATCAGTCGAAAGCGGCTTATGAAACCTTAATTAGGATTGCAGAGATGTGACTGTCTTGGAAGTGATATGGCATGAAAAATATTTATAAGCAAGGGCAATCCTCACCCAAAAATCCTAATTCACTTCTTACTTGTAGGAAACGAAGTACTATAGTACAATTCAGAACAAGATCACAAAATGTGGCATGATCTTGGCCCAGTAATGAAAAGCATCAAAAGAGCACTCAAATCACAGAACATCAGAGGCATCAAAAGTGACACCCCATTAGCCATGGATGTCTTACAATTAACATTACCAACGTCAAGCGGGACATTCCAATCCAACAAAAGAGACGGTGTGATAGCACCAATGCTCAAATTCTTTGACATGACCAACTCATTTTTCTCTATTGATGCATACCCATATTTCCCATGGTCACAGGACCCTCAACAGTATTCCCCTAGATTTTACTCTATTTAGGAGAGACTTTACCACAAGAGACCTTGGTAGGCTTAATCTACATAAACTTGTTAGACGAAATGCTTGATTCCCTCATCTTTGCCATGTCAAAACTCGGATACTCCAAGACATAAAAGAACCTGACGTGAACGTTTACAACGCAGCCACAAACAATCCCAATCTCATCCAAAGAATGACAACAAAACCACCAATCGAAACACCAATGTGCCCTGGTGTCCCCATACCCACCTTCATCTTCTCACCTTTCAACAAAAACCAAAAACCAGGTCCCGGGACACAGCAACACTGGGGTTATTACTACACAGACAGAACCCCAGTTTATGGTTTAGACCTTAACAGGAAGAAAGAAAAAACACATCACAGACTATGCACCATTACCAGCTCCAAAGAACAATGTGCCATACAAGGGTAAGGTATGGTGTATGGTTGCAGAAGGAGTAAATGAAGTGGAATTGGCAGCAGCTTTGTCATATGCTTGCAATGTAGGAAACATGATATGTGATACACTTACACTTTCACCTGGAATTTGAATGCTATGAACCAGTTTCAGTGCCAGATTATTCAAGTTAAGTTTTTGGCAGCTATTGGGCTAAGTTTCAAAGTAACAGAGCTACTTGCTACTACACAAACAACCAAAGACCCTAGTAAGTCTCTAATTTCATATCAAATACACAATTTCACGGTTATGACCAAGTATTTGGGTTCGAGTACTTAATGAGTTCCACCAAGAACAAATTCGGGAGAACCCAAGTTCAATTCTTGGTGGAACTTTACTAACCTCTCAAGAGACAGTTATCAGAAATCAAAGCAATGGTGATTAAGCTTCTGTATGTAATGATCTTTGGATTTCAAGAAATATACCAATTTGCTTTGAAATAATGTTATTAATCACAATGTATATCAAATTTTCCAAATGATACGATATACTTTTATGAATTAGGTTTAGGAACAGATCACAAAAAGAAATAATTGAACAAATCGAAACAAATTGAAGGAAAATTAGGGCTTAGAACAGCTAACAAAAAGAAATAATTGACCAAAAAACGATTAATTTCATTGATAGAGAGTATTAAGCAGAATTACAACATCACAAGATCCTTAAGAGAAATTCATAGAAATAGCAACGGTTATCTACAAAAAACCTAGACATTCTCACAACTCACGAACAACAAGATCAAGCACGCTCGCCACGGATACGCCTAGCAAGCTGAATATCCTTAGGCATGATAGTAACACGCTTAGCATGAATAGCGCAGAGGTTAGTATCCTCAAACAATCCAACAAGATAAGCCTCCGCCGCTTCTTGCAGCGCCGACACAGCAGAGCTCTGAAAACGGAGATCCGTCTTGAAATCCTGAGCAATCTCACGAACAAGACGCTGGAAAGGAAGTTTGCGAATGAGAAGTTCGGTGCTCTTCTGGTACTTGCGGATCTCACGGAGTGCGACGGTTCCTGGCCTGAAACGGTGTGGCTTCTTCACTCCGCCGGTCGCCGGAGCGGATTTCCGAGCGGCTTTTGTTGCGAGCTGCTTCCTTGGTGCTTTGCCGCCGGTGGACTTGCGTGCAGTTTGCTTAGTACGTGCCATTGCTGAAAGATAATAACTGAAAAAACTGTTTCTACTGGAAAATAGTTTGTTATTGTTACTGTGATTTGAGATTGAGAGAGTGATGATGTGGTTGAAGAGATGAAAGGGGTGAGTTATAAAGTGATGATTTTGTGAAGGTTTTGAAATTTGTGAAGAGGGTGAATGGGTTGTGCCTGTGGCCGTTGATTATTGGTTTAATCGACGGGTGTCGTGTGTTTGGAGTTGTTGAGACATTCGGATCGGTGACGTGTCGTGTATGAGGATCGTTGATCTTGTAGTTATGGAAGGTGGAGATTGAATTTGGGAGAGTCACGCGGATCGATCTATTCTTTAGTGGGGAAATGAAAATATGAAAATTCAGAAAGGGAAATTCATTCATCTTTTGGCGGGTTCTGAATACGATCCAAACTATTTGCTTCAACTCCATCTTCTATTAACCAAATCAAATAAATTATTCTAACAAATATTTTAATTTTTTATTAACTATTTGTCCTAACTTTTTTTAAAAATATTTGTCCTAAATTTAATAAATAAATTCATTTTTTTACTGTAACGTTATTTATAATTAAACTATTAAAATAATCATAAAAAATGTTTTAGGGGACATCATTGGAGTAAAATTGCATTGAAGCTTATAAATGTTAGGGAATAGAAATT
Organism: Medicago truncatula; assembly: GCF_003473485.1. Lineage (NCBI taxonomy): Eukaryota > Viridiplantae > Streptophyta > Magnoliopsida > Fabales > Fabaceae > Medicago > Medicago truncatula. Next base: position 29,076,879 of record NC_053049.1, on the reverse strand, counting down.
AAGGATTTCATATCGTTAAGGAGAGATTGAAAATTTAGGGTTTCAAATTTATAGAAATTGGGGAGTAATGTCATAGATCCGTTGGTCATGAACAGTAAAAAAAATTCAATGCTAAAACATTTTGATAAAAAATCATCCTTGCTTACGTGTCAGCTGACATTGAAGTCTGCATCACATGACAATGTTGTTATCGATCCAAGTCGACTCATGGATCAAATTGATTGAACATTATAAGAATGAGGGAATTTTTACCTTCAATTAATTTGAGGATAAAATTGATTGATTAGTCAAAATTCAAAGACAAACATATGTGTCGCGTAACACCCTAAACCCCTTGTGTAATAAATCATGCAAATCTTTATCTTTATCTTTATCTTTTTTATAAACATCTCTTACTCTTACACAAATATTATAGTAGACATGACATCTTAAATTTTTTCTCACTAATTCACAGTTGTTCTCATTTAATATCATTGACATTTACACATCAAGTTTTTCTTTTTTTGGTTACAATGCTAAAAAAACAAGACGGGAAAAAGCAGGAAAAGAAAAAGCAAAAGGAGACTAAGGTCTCAAGAACAAAGTTCCGAGAGCGTCATTCCTCAACAAGGGGCGAAGATCATCAGGAGGAGTCGAATGGAGCAAAAGGATGTCATCTGTGCTAGCACCTAGCTTTGCCAGAAAATATGCACAATAATTCCCTTCGCGGATAGTGTGATGGAGCGAACAATTCATTTGAGAAAGCTTGTCTTTAATGTCTTGTATGAGAACAGCGTGGACGTGATACTTCGAAGAGTTACCGGCAATGAGGTTGAGAGAAATCAGTGAATCGAAATAACAAACCAACTCTTGAAATCCCATATCTTGAGCCACAGTGATGCCGTGAAGGATGGCAGTCAGTTCTGCTTCTAAGATGTCAGCAGTAGGAGGAAGGAATCCCGAGAATCCAATCAGATAAAATCCTGCACTATTGTGGATTAACCCATCGAACCCTGTCCTTGCTGGGGTACCAATACAACTGCCATCGACGTTGAGGATAGTACAAGCAAAGTTACCGTTATTCCATTTTATATGTCTGACAGAAGGAGCAGTTGGAGCAGGCTTACAGAAGCAGATTTTGATATCTTTTATAGCATTATAAATGTGCAATGTCAACCTATGGAGAGGAATGGCCTCGTCATTCAAACAAATGGCGTTGCGTTGTCTCCAGACCCACCACAAACCAACTACGAACAGGATGGTGCGCGAGCTGTTCAGACAGTCCCTTAACCAATCTCTGATACATGCAGCCAAGAAGAAAGATGGCTCTATGAATCCAAGTTGATGCCAAATAATAGTGGAGTAGTTGTAGTCGCGTAAGCAGCGGAACACGGTTTCATCAGAGACGCCACAACGAGTGCAAGTTGGAGAAGGAGTAACATTCTTGTGATGAAACAGCAATAGAGTAGGAATTGAATTCTGACATGCCAGTCAGGCACAGATGCAAGTAGAGGGTTTTGGGGTCAGCTGACCCCACTCTTTGTCAATTTTTTAAACCAATAATACCATCTTTTTATATGTTTGACCCCACTATAATATTCTTCTTTAAGAAAACCCCGCTTTAATTTTTTAGGTTGCTCACACATAACTCAATTTATACACTTGAGACAAACAATATAAACTATTATATTATATTTGTTAAAAATAGTAGTACTACATTTACTTTATACATTGAAAAAAATATTAAAAGAAAATTAGTGGTCACAAACTCACTAGAAGATGAAAAGTTAATGTGCAGATTGGCCTAGCATTAGTATTTTATAATTATACCAAACAAAAAAAAAAGATGAAAAGTTAAGTGCTGTGTGGCGTGCGTGTGCAATTGCAACTTGCAAAATTGCAAAAACCTTCTGTTACATAGCTGAGCGATTCTCTTCTGGTTTCACACCACACCACTATTGTTGTTATTTTGTAGCAATTCACTTCCAATTCCACATCATGTCACCACACCACCAGTATAAGTAGTGATTCACTTCCAGTTCCACACTACTATTGTTGCAAAAACCTTATGTTTCTGTTGTTGTTGCTTTGTTAATAAACAATAATTCCATGTAAGTTGTTACCTTTATTCTTATTTTTGTCTTCTAGTTCTACTATATTATTGAGATCTATTTTTTTCCCCAATTTTTGACTTATACTGTATTATTAGGTTTAGTATTTTTGCCCCAATTTTTATTATGTCTCACTTGTGCTTGTATTGGAATCAAGTAATTAATTAGTTATATTATTTGAATATGCTAGAAATGGAAAGGTACTACAAAAGAACATCAGAGTCTCAAGAAGTTAATGAAGTGGAAACTACACCAACACCAACACATGAACAACCAGGGCCATCATTCAAAAACGGATTTCTAGAGGTTGATTTGGAAAATCTTCCAGCTGATCCTGGAGAAAGGAAACAATTGTCATGTTATCATCCAAATGACAGAGATGAAATTCGAAGAGCTTATTTAGCAAAAGGGCCTTGTCAACCAAAGGAACATAATTTCCCGCAACGACCATTTGGGACTTTTCTTCGTAAGTTTAATCCTGATTGGTTTCTTGAATTCGGTAGTTGGTTGGAATATAGTGTGTCAAAAGATGATGTGTTTTGCTTATGTTGTTATCTTATGAGATTTGAGATTGGTGAAAACAAAGGTTGGGATGCATTTTTCACCGAGGGATTTTCAAATTGGAAAAAGAAAGATAGACTCAATATCCAATGGTGTATTTACTTTTGAAGTTAGCATTACTTTTACCTGTGGCTACTGCAACTGTTGAAAGGAGTTTCTCTGCTATGAAATTTGTGAAGAATCAAATGCGCAAACGTATGGGAGATCAGTTTTTGAATGGTTGCTTGGTAACATACATTGAGAGTGATATATTTGATAGTGTTGAAAATGAAAAAATCTTGCAACGCTTTCAAAATATGACGTCATGAAGAGGGAAATTGTAATTCTTCGCGTCTTTAGTTTTTTGATATAGTCATATCCTTTTTGTAATTTTCACTATTTTGCTTAATGGTAATGACTTCATCATTTTAATGGTTATGATTTTATATATTTTTGTTTAAATATTTATGATAAACGATCTTGACCCCGCTTTCTGAAATTTCTGGATCCGTCCCTGATGCCAGCCATATTAAGAACTTATATTTTTCTGGAATTTTTTGTCTTCCAAATCCATGACCAGGAGATGGTGGTAGCTTGAGATTCTTGAAGGGAGAGCAGCCAGTTATAGCCGCTTTTGGTAGAATAAACTCCATTTTTATTGTGGTGCCAAATGAAAGCATCATCAATTGCGGCGTTGAACCTGATGTTGTTGTTGTTGATGAAATCAGACACGACAAGAGGGAGGGAGGTGTACAACGATTGTGATCTCTGGCCATTTGTTGTTATAACTTCCTTGACGGAGCCAGTTAATCTGCATGTAATATGCTGGAATGGAGGAGAGGATAGAGGAAGCAAGAGCCAATCTACCTGGCCTATTGGGAAGTTTATTTTTCCAAGAGGCGAGTCTTGTCTGCATTTTCTCAATGATAAAATTAAAATCACTTTTTTTTTTGGGCGCCCTTTGAGGATCGGGAAGCCCAAATATTTATCAAGAGGTAAGAGTAGCGATTTTTTGATGAGGAATACGTGAAGAGTAAAAAGCTCTTGATTTGGAGAGATTAATCTTGAGGCAAGAAGCCTGACTGAATCTATCAAAAAGCTCCTTGGTGAAGCGGAGTTGAGAATTCTTCGCTTTGGAGAAAAGAAGGACGTCATCCGCAAACAGGAGATGAGATATGTGGGGGCTGGTTGTAGACAAACGGATAGGATCCCATTCACCTTGAAGGACGACTTTGTTGATGGCCAGAGAAAGTTTCTCCATACAAAGAATGAAGAGGTAGGGAGACAATGGGTCACCTTGTCGGAGGCCATGAGTAGGCTTGAAGGGGGGCAATTTGTTACCATTTCAAAGGATGGTGAAGGTAGATGAAGTGACGCAATGCATGATGAGTTTGATGGCGGCGTCAGGAAATCCGAAATCATGAAGACAAGTATTAAGAAACTCCCAGTTAACATTGTCAAATGCTTTCTCAAGATCAAGCTTGAAAGCAACATAGCCTTTCTTCCTCTTAGATTTCCTCATAAAGTGAGCAATTTCCTGCAAAACAAAAGAGTTGTCATAAGTGCCCCTACCTGGCAGAAAACTGATTTGGTAGGGACCAATAATATTGTTAAGGATCGGTCTGAGGCGATGGACAAGGACTTTGGTGATGATTTTATAGGTTATGTTGCAGAGGCTGAAGTCTTTATAGGTTTTAGGAGGGTCAAGTTTAGGGATAAGGGCTACGAGCGTATCAGCTATGGAAGGGTCGAAAGAGCCTTAAACAAGTTGAAAAATGTCTTCAATCTCATTTACTATATTAGAAAGCAAATCATGCGTTTTTTAATTTTTTACTTTTACTATTGAGAAAGGATCCGTGTTTTAATCGAGTATGGTAGAATCACGGGTTTAATGATTTATCATCAATCCGAAATTTGAATCAAACAAAAAATTCTTTTCCTATATGTATTGTCAGTGTTTCATCATTTTCATTTATATCTTCGATTATTTTTGTTTGTTTTAGCATCGTTTGTTCACAATCATTTTTTCATGGCACCAAATTCAAACGACATCAAAGATAATCTCTGTCAAAAAACTGTAGAGTATAATTTGTATATGTGTCATCCACCATATAAATTAGGATGTATTAAAACTCAAAATATTCATGTATTGGCTTAGGTGGGCCGTGGGCACTGAACAACTTGAAAAGGGGCAGAAAATCTAGGACTCGCAATCTCAAATAATCTCATTTACTATTTCTGCAACATATCTTGTAGAGTGTTTGAAAATCAGTTGAAAACAGACATAAACTTAAATAAATTAATTTAATCAGACCTTATATAGTGGTTGTTGCAGAACTTAACTTGGTTTTTACATTAGGTGCCCAAGTTAACGTTCAAACAACATTTTTTAGAATTTTTTTGATGAATAATACCAGATAGCTACTGTGAGAGGTTTCAATTGTGGTATAGTTCATTCTCTAAGAAGCATTCAACTTCCTTTTCAAAGTATTAAAACAAAGCTACTAGATATATTATCTCGAATTCCAATTGATACACGTAAAGTTTAAAGGTTGCACCAAATAAAATACATTGAATAACATATGAATGAATGGTTTTGAGTAAGAATCAAGATGAATTTATTTTCATAAATCAAAAAGAGGTATGTTGAAACCTTGAGAATCATACATGGAGTATAAGTAAATCAACAAAGGAATAGATGAAAATTTTCTCAAGAAAATAATTGTTACATCCTTGAGTACTTATATAGCCAGTTAGACCAACTAACTCCTAACTAATTTAACTAATGTAACTAACTAACATACTTTGCTCTATTCTTTCTCTTAAATTCCCATTGCAATTCTTTCTCTATAATCAACTTCAATCTCATTCATTCCATTATAACCATGACGGACTTAGACCCAGTAATTAACATTGTTATGCCATACATAACTGATCCCATATCGTTGTCACCAACTCCAAAACTTGGTGATTTTGTGAGGAGAGAAAACCAAACAAAAGTTTGTTTAACATGGATTTTGGTGAGTGACTGTTTGTTTTGAACCATGTAAGGAGAAAACAGGAACACAGTCTGCAGATGAGATTCCAACAAGAAGGACATTTAGAAATGGTGCTTGGCTGATGAGATGATTTTCAGGCGAGAGCAACTTTGTGACAAAAATAATCGTGTGTTCCTGCAAACCAATTTGATTGCTGCAGGCATTCACATAGCAAGGCCAAAAGTTACCAGCATCACCGTCTTGACATTCCGATATAATGCTCAGTTTTACCGAATCCACCCATTCCCAAGGTTGTTGCTCCACATAGTTGTGGCCGATCTTGGTGATTTTGTGAGGAGGCCAAACCAAACCAAAGTTTGTTTGACATAGATTTTGGTGAGTGATTGTGTTTGTTTTGACTTTTGAACCAAGACAGGAGCTTTGACTGTGATAATATGCTCTTTGAACATATATGTGAGTTGAGTTGAGACAAGAGAATGAAAACCAACAATAATTAAGTGAATGAATGAGAAAGAGGAGAGGATATGAGTGAGTTAAATAATGGGATGAAGGAGGGAATGTTTGGTGTGAGATGAGTGTGGTTGAATTCCCACCTACCCAACTTCCTTAGCTTAATCATTAGGCCCCACACTGTAATCATATTATGCAAATTAAAGCAAACCAATTAACCTCATTCATCATGAAAAGGACCCATCACATTGACATCAGCATCTTTTGAACATTTTCACAAATAAAGGGAGGTTCAGTTCAAGGCTAAACACTGTTATTTTTAATGATTTCAATCTAATAGTGCCTTCAGGAAGAGTTTTGCCTTGGTGGGGCATAATGGTTATGGTAACAGCTCAATAATTTATTGGTGGAAGTATGTTTGAACAACTTATGTTCAACTTCTCTTATTCCATTAGTACATACATGATAAATAGAACAATATAGGATAATCTTTCAATAAGAATAAGGCTAGGTTAGACTCCTATGTGCATGTATTATAGAAAAGTCTCATTGGCTGCATACATGTGTTTGTAATGTTAATGAGCTAGTAGTCACTATCATGGTTCTGAATTGTGGTTATGTGTAATGTTAATGAACTTGATGTTGCAGCAAAATGCGAGCAAATGCAACCGCAATTGCTGTTGTGAAGTCGTTGTAGAGACCTCTAAAACATTTATATTGCATCTTCAATAGCAGTTGCTGCAATTTAGAACTTCTCTGAGCATTGACTCATTGACTACATGTATGTGTGTGTAATGTGTGTGAGCTAGTATTCACCAAATGGTTCTAAATTATGGTCGTGATTGTGGTTATGCTGCAAATCTTGATGTTTTGGTGCAGCTGCAATACCGTTGAAGAGATATCTTAAATCTTAAGATATTGTAGGTATAATTGCTGTTGCGGACTGCAATTTAGAATTATGGTAACCAATAATGTAAAACATTCTTGTAACAATGGCACATCAAATGTTTACATGAAAAAGACATCATGGAAATGAATTTGAAATCCCTAAGGAAGCATATAGGTCTTGTGCAATAAGAACCAACATTATTTGCAACATCAGTTTTCAAAAACATTCTTTATGGAAAAGAAGAATTTGAATCAGAAGTGATTAAAGTTGCTAAACTAGCCAATGTTCATGATTAGATTGGTGCACTTCTTGAAGGGTACTCAACAAAAGCAGGTGAGAGACTAGTTGAACACTCTAGTAGCCAAAAACAAAGGGTAGCCATTGTAAGAGCTGTTTTGAGAAACCACCAAATATTATCGTAAGAAATGTTTAGAGAGTACAAATAGAGTTTATTTCAAATTAGCCAGCCTACAAACTACTTTAATATTCTAGATGACATAACAAAATAACTAGCACAATTTTTAGTATTTGCTTCCACCGTTAAATGAAATGATTTTGTAAGTACATGTTTGGTATCACGGTGAGTTTATCAAAATCACGGTGAGACATAATGATTTTGTCAAACTCACCATAATACCAAACATGAACTAACTATAACACATGATTGAACCGGATAATTCAGTTTTAGTACTATTTGGATTGGATTAGATTCACTAAATCTACTTTTAGCACTTTCCCTTGGATGATACCACGTTATGAAAATTTTGCTATGATAAATTTAGGGGATTAAAAAGTTAGCTAGGAATTGACATAGTTTAGTTAGTAGAAGAGGTTAGACTCCTACAAAATGATGAACAAAGTTTGAATCACAAAGAACTTATGAAAATAAGCTGAAATCAACTTATAAACATGCCATAAGTAGTTTCCGTAAAATAGCATAAATAATTTCTCAATGGTTTATACCTATTCGATAAGTTCAAATAATTCAACTCATGCAAACTATTGTTATCAATAATAAAAAACCAAAATTCTAAACTTGGTTCACCGATTATCAAAGATTAGTAAAAAAAAAAAAGAATTTTAAGAGGTCGGAGGCTAACCTGCCTTACTCGTCCCTTTTTTGACAGACTTATCGTAACATTTCAATTCAAGGAAATTGGCTTAACACCTACACTTAAAGATGGTTGTTCAATATACACCTCAAAATTGTTCGATTGAAAAAAGTCGATCAAAAGTTACTACCTATTTTGATTTTATACACACAAAAAATGACAAAGAGTTACAATGTATCGAGCAAAATTGAAATATATATTCAACAATTTGACAATTTAACATCTATTTTATTTTTCCTTTCAAAAAAAAAACATCTTTTTTATTTTTTATTTTGTGATTTCGTTGTCTTAGTGCGATGTTGGTTTATTCGTCGACTTTGTGCATTGTTGTTTGTTTTCTTGTTTCGTTCGGATATTTGTTCGATTCAGATTGTCAGATCAGCTTCAATCTGCATATCTAATCAATTACTTTAGCATGATCCACGTTGCAGATCCGGATACATGAGTATTCTAGAGACTTAAATATAGACTTTTGTACTTCGTCGTTCTATGGTATTAACATGGAGGCTATGAGCTTATTCGCATATTCATCACTTTTATTTTTAGCGAATTTATATTGTATCAACGTGCTATTTCAATTATTTGAATGAATCAATATCACCTATTCATATTTTTTTTTGGTAAAAAAAATAAAAATACATGTTGTTAATACGGGTGGACCATGAGTCCGATTTCAACCCGTAATTTATTCCCCGTGATAATAATAATAAAAGGGAAATTGAACAAGAACAAGAAAAAAATAAATACTGTAAAAAAGAAATAAAACCCTATATAAATAAATGGGAAACCCCTCACTCCCTTCACTCGTATTCTCACAGCAACCCGAGAAACGATTTTGGATTTAGGTTTTCGCTCTCTCTATCGCCGATTGAAATCATTCAATCTCCTCCTCCGATTTAGGGTTCCGCCGATGACTTTTTCCCCCAAAATTGAATCATCGTTTTCATCTGTTCGTCACCGTTCATACTTTATGAACCTTGGCAAGCTTTGGTGTTCCTTCAAAAACTTCTTTCGTCACTGGACTTGATCACTAGGGTTTCACTTTTCTCTCTCTTCAATCTCTCTCTCTTTCTGCTTTTACAATCAATTTTCTCTCTTTCGATTTCATAGTAACACACTTGTTCACGTTATTGTAATCGTTTTCTGAGTTACGAGGTTTCGATCAATTTTTTTTCCGACTGAGGTTGTTTGTTCGCTACGACAACAAACAACCTCGGTGTTGGATTCTGTAATTTTGTTATTGATTTGATTTGATTCGATGGCTATACCGAAATTGGTTCCGGGGTTTCGATTCTCTCCAACTGGAGTTGAATTGATCAAATATTTCCTCAAAAGGAAAGTGATGGGGAAAAAGTTTCTTAACGATGTCATTGCTGAACTTGACATATACAAATACGCACCTTGGGATCTCCCAGGTAGTTAATTTCACAAATTTCGTATCATAGATTAATTTCTAAATGTGCTGTTATAATAAAGTTTTGTTTTTTTTGTTTGTTTTTTCAGATTTATCTTATCTCCAAAATGGGGATTTAGAATGGTATTTCTTCTGTCCCATTGAGAAGAAGTATGGAAATGGGTCGAGGATGAATCGAGCTACGGAAATAGGGTTTTGGAAAGCTACTGGTAAGGATAGAGCTGTTCAACAGAATAATCAAACTGTGGGGATGATTAAAACACTGATATTTCATACTGGAAAAGCACCTCGTGGGGATCGTACTGATTGGGTTATGCACGAGTATAGGCTTGAAGATAAGGACCTAGCTGATAAAGGAATTGTTCAGGTGTGTGTTCATTTATTTGCTATATAATCTGTATTATGTGCTTTATTAGCGAGACAGATATGTGTAAGTTAGCATTTTGATATGTGCCAGTTTTGTAGTTGTTGTACCTTTGATTGTGGATCCACATAAATATTGTACCCTTAGTGTTGATGCTATTGGCATCTATTTTTTAACTGTGTAGACTGTAGTAGATAGTATAATACATTAATCTGTTTTTTATGCATAGATATTACATTAGCTTTTATGTCTCCACCTACTATGTCACTAATGGCATTGACCTCCTCTGAATGCGAGGGTTGCATTTTAAAGTCTGAACTGTGGAGTTCTCATTGACTGCAATTTAGTTCATGATAATTTTGCATGCACATGTATAGGCGAATCCTTGAAATAGAAACATGTTATTTCATTGGATTAGTTCATATCAATGAATCGTTGATTCTCCTTACCTTATAAAGTGCATAATTTACTTTTGTTGAATCCTTGAAATAGAATATGTTATTCATGTTTTGACTAACACCCAAAATGAGATTTTCTGTTTTTACATGATGAAGTTGGTACCCCTTCTTGCATATTTTAATCATTTGATTGATAATTTTTCTGTCATGTTCTCAACGTGAATACATTTTAACAAGCTCTTTTGGTTTGTCTTTTTAAATCACAGGATTCCTACGTAATCTGTAAGGTATTTCAAAAGGAAGGTCCTGGTCCCAGGAATGGTGCACAATATGGGAGACCATTTAATGAGGAAGACTGGAGTGATGATGAAGTAGGAACACCGTTTGCTGAGCCGGCTGCACTAGCTCCCACTTTGCCTGTGACATCTAATAGTTTTGTTCTAAATGACCAGAATCTCCATGCTATTGGATATAATGGTTCAATATCCATGCCATGTCAATCCGGATTGGTGCCTTCTCCCGATCCAGCAAATTCATGTCAAACAGGATTACCGCCTTCTCCTGACCCTGCAAATTCATCTCAAATAGGATTGACGCCTTCTCCAGATCCTGTGAATTCATGTCAAACAGGATTTATGTCGTCTCCCGACCCTTCAAATGCATGTCACATAGGATTTATGTCGTCTCCTGACCCTTCAAATTCATGTCAAACAGGGTATATGCCGTATCCTGATTCTGCAAATGAATGTCAAATAGGATTTATGTCTCCCGACCCTGCAAATTCACATCAAACAGGATTGGTGCTGTCTCCCCCTGACCCTGTAAATTCACATCTAACAGGTTTGGTGCCTTCTCCCGACCCTGTGGATAATTCATATCTAGAAAATCAAGCTGTTAATACTGATAACATTTTATCAATGCTTGATATGTTCAACGACAACGACATATTGCCTGAGGTATGTTTATTTGTTTCTTCGACCTGCTTGTGTGTGTGTTTTTTTTGTTTGTTTTGGGAACAGTATGATGTTTCTTTTTTATGTCTGGTTTTAGTGTTTTCTACTCTTGCAGGCTTTAGTGTTTTAGTTATCCCCTGCAGTTTGCTAAATGATTGTGATGTATATAGTTATTCTTGATTTCTTGAAGGTTAACTGAATGCCGACATTATTTTGGCCAGGAAAACATTGCTGAAGGTGCACTATCAACCGACTTTTTTGATGGTTTGGGAGACCTGGATTGCCTGGGACCTGTTGGCCAGAATGCTGACTTTAGCACATACGGTATGGCTTCTACGGGTGATGACTACTTGGATTTCATGGAGTTGATTGATCTAGACTCCGAGATGTTCTGGCAGAGTGCTGCTGAACCTAAGTTGGACCCAAAATAAAGAATTTTCATTGGTCCTTTTGGCATGATATTTTCTGACGACTGAGCGTCGGACTTAATACTTTGGCACTATTGCTGCAGTGCTGGCCAGAAGGTGATTCGGTCATTGGCACATAGACACATTGTTTGAATTTGTCTGCCTTTATATATATTTTAGTGGTTAATAAATAACTGAAGTAAGTAATGTATTATTGTGATTTGGGTGCCTTTCCTTTGATAATTGTCTCAGAAAATCGTGAATGGACACGCTCTTGGTGGCTCAAGATCAATGATTTATAGGTGGCATTTAACATGGGAAAGCCTAAAACTTTTCCACCATGGGAAAGTTCACTTTAACCATTTGATTAATTGAAAGAGCACAATATTATCCTACCCTTCCAACACTAGATTATTTCTTTCACACACTCCACCACCCTTCTCTCCTCCCCACCACCAGCAACACACACACCCTTCTCTCTCCTTCACACTCTTCTCCCTTCCTTGTTAATGCTTTTCTCAATTCCTTTCTCTTGAAACGTTCCTTTTCTATCATCCTCCAGCTGCATCACTCTTCTCTAGCTGAAAAACCATCACTGATTCATTGTGGGTGGTTTTCCCACTCAACGATGCTGGTGATTCTCCGTGAATCTAGTACTTGAGTCAATAACATACATCAATCGTTAGATCTCATGCATGTTGTTTGGGTTTCCCTTGGGAAATTTGATCTTAATTTGATACCTTAATTAGAATTTGATACATCTGATACATTTTTTTGAAGGATTACAAGTTAGTTTTTTAAATACTTGAATGTTTGTTTAATGTAAGAAAAATTATAAATTAAGTTTTATAGAATGAAATTACTAGCACTTATAAACAAGATTAAGAGTTCTCAGCATGAAATTTATTGTCACTTATATATTCTCCCTCATTCTCTCTACTGATTGCTCTTTGCATGCTTGAATTGTCATGTAGTTCAACACGTCATTAATTTTTTTTACTCAATAACTTGCCAGTGGTTTCAACCATTTATTATTTTTTGTTTTTGACTAAAAAATACAGCTTTTCACCTTTCTGTGTACTTCAACCTACCAACCACCATCTTCTCAAGTTCAAGGATTACATCCACAACCAACAACCTTAAAAAAGAAGACTAACTCATCACTTCAACCCGTTCCTTTTGCCCACTAATTCACCAACTGCTGCAAGCAAGTGCATACTCGACAAATAGGATGCAGAAGAGAAGTAACTTTAGGTCAAAGAAGATGAATCCTTATTGAACTCAAATAAATTCATTTAATCACAAACTTCATATCGACGTTTGAATTAAATCCAGTTTCGGTTATGAGCATATATAAGAGCATTTGAAGCAAGTGAGAAGCTGAAGATTTGGAACAAGTTCTAAAAAAAAGTCAATCAGATGTCAACGTTTGAATTAGAAGAGGAATTATGTTCAGAAGCATCTGAAGGATTGAAGGCTCTAAATTATGTTCTGCATTTCAAGAAACCAGGTCTCAAAACTGAAGAGATTAGAATTCTGAAGCAAAACAGATTCAAGATATGGTGCACAACATCAACGTTAATAGAAACAGAAGTTTTAGTAGATGTTACAGAAGTTGGACTCTTGAATGAACCGAAAAATTTCATTGGTCTTTTGAAGGGAAGTTTTGGTCTCAACAAAAGTGTTTCTTTGGATATAATCAATTGAAACCACAAGTGACTGACCCGTCACTGAGTTTCCCTCCCCATCGACGTCCCTATGCCCCGTCATCGTTTAGTAGGAGGGTTCACCGCCACTCTCTCTGCAAACGCTACTGGTTATGATTTGTTTGTCTAGTCAGACCCTATTTGCATTGTCAACATATTTACACAACAAAAAATATAAAGAAAAAAAAATCAATGATCTCATTCATACATTTTATCAAAATATTTGGAGTGCAAAATATGCATTTTTGGTTCACTATGCTATTTCAAATTTTAAAATACCACATTGCACTTAAACTAAACAACACTTGCGGTGTAAACATGCAAGCATTTGATCATTGATTACCAAAAAAATCAACAATTTCATAAACCTTAAACACTAACATATGACCAATTTAAACAAAAAATATCTAACATATAAAACTAAAAATATGGAGAAATGTCATTGTCAATGTCAATTTAAACAAGTAGATTGGTGAGTTGCTTGATTTTGAAGAAATTATATGGAGGTTGGTTTGTGCTTTAACCAACAATAATAGGAGTTGTTGTTTTGGGTGTAAGACCATTATACAACGACAGTAGACTCGGCTCAATCAATAAGTCAGCTGTTATAAACATAGCGTTATGTTGTATTGTGTCCTGTATGGGACATTAATAAATCCCAACATGATATAATACTTAGTTTCTGTCATCAAATTTGTGTCTCAACTATCATCAAAATCAATTGTATTGAATCAAATGAAGCCAATTAAATAAGAATCCATATGATGTATGTGTATTTTAGTCTAAAAATAATTAAAGATGCATGACAAAATAAAAAGAAGAGTTAATTAAGTGGATGGTCTCTATGAATATCTTTAGTTTCATTTTTGTTGGAATAAAATTGAATTTATACAATACCTCTAAAGTTTGATGATAATAAAATATCAAAGAACAATTTAATATGCTAATATATATTCAAGTGTGCAGGACCTTAGATAAAGATTCTTAGTATAAATCAAATTTCGATCATGAAGAATATATATACAAAGAGCTTTTGGAAAACAAGGGAAGCTCAAGATTTGCAGACTCTGAATACCACCCGACTCTGAAGGCTATCAGACTCTGAAGATCACTAGACTTTGAAGATCATCGAACTCTGAAGACTGAAAACCTTGAGGGACCTAGAAGCGACATCAGACTTGTCTTCTTCTGTAGCTGTCTCTATCAGACTCCAATAGTACAATTTTTCTTCTTCTAATCTCGTGCAGATACAAACAAAGAACTTCAAAGACAAAAAGAATGAACAAATAATTCCAGTTGCAACAAAGGAATTTCAAATATCCCATCAACGACATTATTTATATCAGGCAAATATACCAACGTCCTTGATTTGAAGCTTCTCAACGACTCTTAATGCGCTGGAACCTCTGTAACGTCTCTCAAATCCTTATAAGAAGCTGAAGACTTACAGAATAAAAACGAGACTATGCAATTCTAAGTTCATATCTTAGAAATTCTAAATTTTAAGAGTATGCTCTGTTTGTAATTGTTTACACCTCTGATTGTATATCAAATGTAAGAAAAACTCTATTATTTGTAAACTCTAAGAAGTCTCTTTCAATTGTGATTTAACATTTAGAAGTCTCTTGATTGTGTGCTTGTGCATATGCAATCTCTTCGTTGTGTCCTTAAAGCATTTGTAATCAATTGTGATTATAGTGAAAATCTGTTGGAAGTGTAAGAGGACTACACTACTCTTGAATTGTAGGAGGAACCGGTATAATTGATTTGTGTCTGCTCTTTCTTTATCATTGTGTTTGTTTTACACTGCTACTATCAGATTCTGAGTCAGACTCTTAACACTTCATACTCTGATTGTTAAAACACATTCGTTAAAGTTAAAAAGATGAAGAATTCTATAAAAGTGAATCATACTCTGAAAACTTTACATTTTCGTATAAAAGATGAATCAAGTGTGTTTGGTTCAGCTTTGAATAGAATTGATTCTGACAGAATTGATTTTGATAGAATTGATTCTGATAGAATTGATTTTGAGAGAATTGATTTATGTTTGGATACAATAATATAGAATTGATTAGATAGAAGGGATGTTGTTTGGATAGTTTTGATCAAAATTGCTTTTGAATGTATAATTACTAAAATGGACATAGCTAAATACAAATAAATGGACATAGTTGAATGTATATGTAGATTAATACTAAATATTGATATATTATTTAATTTAAATTAATAATTTTTTTATATCATAATTTAAAAAATAATAATATGATCATTAAAACAATTTTTTTTTTGACAAAATATTTGTTTTATGTATTTTATATTTTTGGATCGCATCAAAATTGCAAAAATCATGAAATTCATGCAAAATCACATTATTTTAAAGGATTTTGAAGGATTATGTCCATTTTGTTTATACGGTTCAATTTTGACCTGCCGGTTTGTATCAGTGACCCGGTTCTATAAATACATAAAATACCAAGTTTCTTTTTATTCTTTCACACCACACTGCCTCTTGACCGTACATCGAGTTCAAAATGAACTATACCTAACTAGATTGTCTGTTCCCTTTATTCCATCACCCTTTAATTGACGATTTCTTCATGATTTATGATTGCATCTAGACTTTGCTTTATGTATTTTGTTAGGCATCTAGTCTTTGGTTTGAAATTAATAGTCACTTACTCACTTCACTTATGATTAAGTATTTTGCTAGATATCTAGAAGTACTTTGTTTAGGTTGTTTAACATTATTATGACAACTAAAGAATATTTCATATCTAGACTTTATTCATTTATGTATAAGTATTTTGTGGACTTTAAACTTTGAGTCATTTATGATTATATTCAATTTAAAACATATTTTTAGCATCAATTTTGTTTTGGTAGAATCCATCGATTTTGATTGCTATTTTACGATTTTGCTATCCTATATGAATTCTACATAAATAGTTAGGTAAAATCCTTCAATTTTGATTGCGATTTTACGATATTCAATTTTTCTATTGTCTTTCTACCTGAAGTAAAATATCCATTCTGACAATCTTAGTGAGAATAATATATGAAGTTGTTTACTATGTCTAAAGAAATTAGTCTTGGATTGGGAGGGAAGGCTTTGTTTCACTTTGCATCTCTGTCTATTTCTTTCTCTATCAGTGAAATGAGTTTGTGAGATCAGGGAGGGATATACATATCAGCTCCTATTTAATTCATATGCTGCAAGATTTGTGTGTGTCTAAATCATATTACATTGCATCAATTGTTACATTTTTTTACAACAATGTGGTGTATTTGTTTGCAGCCAAAATAGCGATGAAAACGCTGTATATATTTCCTATACTAAGTAATCCGATTTTATTCTTGGTACCTTTATTTCATTAATGGCATCTAAAATATGGAAAGTTATCATTCCTGTTTCTGTTTTATGCCAGTAATTCCTTGAGTGAGAGTGTCAAGCTATATGAGACCTTTACATTTTTTATAAGTGAAGTACTTAGAATGGGAAACAGGGAGTGTCTTGTGTGGTTGGGTTGTTTTTTGTTGGGTTGGGGGGTTGATCAGTTGGGTTTTTGTGTTCTTGCTTTGTGGTGTTTTGTTCTCTCATGTTTATTCCTTTCTGTACATTTGATCAAAACTATTTGTAAACACAGTTTGAATTTTATAATTAGAAAAACGTTTAATATTCTTCGGGTTATAAAATTCAAATAGAGGTAAAATGGTAAATTTAGAAGCCGCACGAGAAGTTATTATGGTGGGAGAATAATTTCTTTGATTATAGAGGACCAAAATGAAGTGATTTTTAAAGGGAATATCTAATCAAAACTGTGAGATGTGATGAATATATAATTTGAAATGTGAGTTGAGTTTGATCAAGACTATGTAAACACAATTTGGATTTTATAATCCAAAAAACTTCTAGTACGCTTCGGATTATAAAATCCAAAAAGAGGTAAAATGATCAATCTGGAGGGTGTGGGAGAAGTTAATAGGGTGGGGAAAAAATTTCTTCGCTTTGAAGTGATTTACAAAGGGGATAGTTTATGATTTTAGTGATTTATAATTTGAAATGTGAGCTGAATTTAATTAAAACTGTGTAAACAAAGTTCGAATTATATAATCTAAAAAAATGTCAAATCCGTTTTGGATTATAAAATTCAAACAAAGGTAAAATGGTCAATTAAAAAGGTGTGCGAGAGGTTCATAGGGTGAGAAAAGAATTTTTCTTCGGTTATAGAGGACCAAAATGAAATGATTTTTAAAAGAAATATATAATCAAAAAACTGTGAGTTGTGATTAAGACTATAAAATGCGAAAAATATTAGATACACATTAGAGTAATATTCCTATATCAACTTTTCTTATTATCTCAATAAAGCCGTAATATTCCATCTAATATAATAAACTTTGTTCGAGTAAGAGTTAGACTATAATAGGTCGGGTTCCAAGTTTCATAATGCAGATAGTTAAGTTTCACTAGGAATACAAACTCATTGCCTAATCAACTAGGAACGCGACCTGACCCCACTTAATCAGTTTGGATGTCTTGTACTGAGACTATAAAATTCGAAAAATGTTGGATACACATTAGATTATAAAATCTAAAAAGGGTGTGTGAGAAGTTTCATTATACAGAGAGTTAAGTTTCACTAGGAATACAAACTCATTGCCTAATCAATTAGGAACGGGACCTGACCCCACTTAATGAGTTTGGATGTCTTGTACTGAGACTATAAAATCTGAAAAATGTTGGATACACATTAGATTATAAAATCTAAAAAGGGTGTGTGAGAAGTTTCATTATGCAGAGAGTTAAGTTTCACTAGGAATACGTACAAACTCATTGCCTAATCAACTAGGAACGCGACCTGTCCCCACTTAATGAGTTTGGATGTCTTGTACCGAGACTATAAAATCCGAAAAATGTTGGATACACATTAGATTATAAAATCTAAAAAGGGTGTGTGAGAAGTTTCATTATGCAGAGAGTTAAGTTTCACTAGGAATACAAACTCATTGCCTAATCAACTAGGAACGCGACCTGACCCCACTTAATGAGTTTGGATGTCTTGTACTGAGACTATAAACTCCTAAAAATGTTGGATACACATTAGATTATAAAATCTAAAAAGGGTGTGTGAGAAGTTTCATTATGCAGAGAGTTAAGTTTCACTAGGAATACAAACTCATTGCCTAATCAACTAGGAACGCGACCTGACCCCACTTAATCAGTTTGGATGTCTTGCACTGAGACTATAAAATCCGAAAAATGTTGGATACACATTAGATTATAAAATCTAAAAAGGATGTGTGAGAAGTTAATAAGGTGGAAAAGGAGTGCATGTGAAAGAAAATAAATTGAGACATTTGAGACAATCAATCTATTGTCTTTACATTCTCCCAAACTTGTAAGGACAATTTAAACAATTATAAACATAGTGTTATGTTGTATTGTTTTTGATGTGGAACTTTAATAAACCTAACATGATGTTAGTAGTTACTTTCTGTCATAAAATTTGTCTCAAAAATCATCAAAATTATTTCCAATTATATGAATCCCTATAATGCCGGTGGATAGATAATGATAAGCAATTTGAGACCTAATGTTATCTTTCATTAGATGAACAATGTGAGACTGAGTTGGCTAGGTATTAATTTGCAAGGAACCTGCAAAGACCATTTCCAAAGTCTCATTGGAGGAACAAGTTGGCTAGTTACCGATTCGTGCTTTCCCAACTGTCTACTAAGTGAAAAAACAATTTCTCTGTTTTCTTGATTATAAGGTTATTAGAGATAAACACAGAAGAGTTCACATACTAGTTAATCAACAATACAAAAAACAAAATCAAAATAACAATTCAAAGATAAATATAAATATTTGATGCGCATGTCACGGCTCCCATCTATAATATCAACATTACTTTGGAAATATAATGAAACACATGATAGCAATCTTTCATTTCCCATGAAGCTTTGAGACCTATGCATTCCAAATATGTCATGAAGTTTCATTGTTTTATTTCTCCATCAAGTTTCATTGTTTTGTGAACATCATGAAGTTGTCATTCCAAATATGGATGATACCTATCAAACATTTAAAAAGTCAAAGCACAACTCGGAGAAATTTTCTAATTAACTTACATTACTTTCAAGTTCAATTCTTCTATCAAGTGATTGATCGAAGTGAATACTGAGTTGCTTCTTTGTGTAGCTTGTTTAAGCCCAAGAGACAACTTTTCTGCATTTGATAAGGAGAGGTTGATTCGTTTAACTCAATTTTATCTTTTAGAATTTTCTCCTGTTCAACTATTGAAACTAAATTCTCAGCTTGAAAGTTATTTCTTAGATGTATGCTCTGAAGATGCATTTTTGGAATTAGATGGAATTAGTGATTTGAGTATAAAGATGGTGGAGACAAGGAAACATATATATTGTATATCTGTTGGTATATTTGCTTTTAAAGTTATCTTTGATACTACATGTGGCAAACTACAACAGTTGAAAGAGCTTTCTCGGCTATGAAGATTATCAAGACTGAGTTGCAAAATCGGATAGATGATCAATGGTTTAAATGATTGTCTAGTTACTTATATATATAGAGAGAGGTTTTTATTGAGATTGAAAATGAGAAAATCATTCGATATTTTCAAAAAAATGACAAGTCGTATAGGACAATTGTAATTGATATTTTTGATTTAAAAAATAAAATGTAATATATTTTTTAATGTTACAAATTATATATATGCCTCCACTAGTTAAAATTCTTGACTCCGCTACTGGTTACCACCTAAAAAGAAAATATAGCGATGATCACTCATCTAATTTAAAAACTCTTGTCGTAGATCATTATAATTTAGTATGAAAATCAAACAAAAGATTGACAATTAGACTTAGTGGCTACTAATTTAATTAAGGGTGAGAATATTGTGGAACACAACATAAAACAAGCTGTTACCCTACAAGTTTTGACATGTGCACTTATATCCTTTTATTCTCTTAGTATTTGTGAGAGGTAATATAACCAAGAAGATATGAAGCCATGCCTAAAAGTGACTTATATTCTTGAACAAGCAAGGCAACACTTGATTCCATTGTTGACAAGATCAAATTCAAAAGTGAAAATCCAATACAACCTTGTAATCAGTATACTATGATTGATTTCAACAATTTTTAAAAAATTCTATAATTAAGAGATTGATCATCATGATGATTCTCAACAAATCCTCAACTAATTTATCCTCGTTATTTTTTTTTGGCTTTCACATCGGTTTCCGACTCATCAAAGGTGGACGACTAATCCGGCTCATGCGTAGATGCATACACACTGGCCAAGCGTTGTTCCCCCTAGGAATTGAACCCGATATTTCCCAGATACATCCTTAAAAGTCGCTCCTTGCCACTAGAGCCCAAACAACTTGGTTTTTTACACTCGTTATTTAGGTGAATGGAGATACATGGGAATGAAGTTTGTCATTATGACAAGATGATAATTTGTTGAGAATCAACCTAAGCTATTTAATATCCCATGTTTACTTGTCTTAACTAAACTAAGAAATACGAAAACGATAGATTTCTAACTTGCTTTGCTTGGATTAAAATTCATTATTAACTTAAGATTATTAAATTAAATTGATATCTATATTTAATTCGACTATATTTGGAAAGACTTAATTGATATAGTAGAACTCTAGTACAATATCATGCATGCATAAAGACTGACCCATGCATGCCTACTTGCTAGCTCTTACAACATCAAGAATGGAACTAATCACACTAATGTTCAATTGCTTCTATTTAAAGTCATTTAGGCCCGCTTCCATAAATTCTCATTGTTTTGCTTTTGTTTCATATAATGACACACCAACAATCATGCTTGATATACCCATTAATCCAAGTTTTTTTTTTTTAAAATGACAAACATTACTCCCCCGTCCTAAAATAAGTGAGTCATTTGGAATAAAATATCATCTTAAAATAACTGATTCATTTCACTTTTCAATACAATATTAATTACTATTTTTTTTTCCGATTATATACCATATAGTTAATACTATTTTTATCATTCTCAATTCAACATCCTCCACTTTGCATTTATGATAATGACGAATGCATCAATACTTGACAAAATCACTCAAAATTATTTCTCTCTCTTATTCACTTATATTTTTATCTTAATATGTATGAAATGAATAAAAAAACTCACTTATTAGGAGACGAAGGGAGTAGTAGTTAGTTTATTAGGTTAATATATTACTCTTTGTACGGGTTAGAACTCAGAACCTCCAACTCTTTTAAAAATATATTCACTATGAATTGGATTTTTATTTTGTACAAACAAAGAATTAGAGTTATTTGCATTATATATATAGATGCTAATAATGCTATATCAAATGCTACAGCCTCAAAAAGTATTAGCAAGGACCACCCATCCAATTTAGAAACTCTTGTTGTAGATCATTACAATTCAGTATGAGAATCAAACAAAATGTTGAAAAAAAATTAGATTTGGTGCGTATAAATGGGAAAACACTCATCTGTTTGTACCTATGTATTTTACTACTTTTCATCACTAACTTTACCTATCTCCAAACCACCATCTCTTCCTCCTCCTCCTAAAGACCAAAACCGAATATGGCATCACCATCTCAAAACTTTGCATCCAAGTTAACAGCACTTGTTGTGGATGATGATGCAATGACCCGAAGAATTCATCAAATGACGTTGAGTAACTTAGGAGTTAACAACACTTGTGTGAAAAACGGAAAAGAAGCAGTGGAAATTCATCAGTATGGTAAAAAATTTGACCTAATCCTGATGGATAAGGATATGCCTGAGATGAATGGAACTGAGGTATACTTTATTTATATTACATCCCAATTTTTACATTTATATATAAGTATGCATGCACGAATTCATTCTTGTGTTTTATTTTTGTTATAGAAGAAAATATATGCATGCATGCATGCATGCATGAGTTCATTCTTGTCTTTTTATGTGTTTATTATATAGGCAACAAAGCAACTACGCTTGATGGGGATATCTAGCACCATTGTTGGTGTATCTTCACACTCTATGGAAGAGAAGGAAATAGTGGTAAAATTTATGGAAGCAGGACTCGACGAATATCTAGAGAAACCATTGGATAAGGCAAAACTCAATTCCATTCTTCATGCCGTTGAAAAAATAAAAGAAAAAGAAAATTCCATTCCTCACAAGATTGAATGAACAAAAGTACAATGAATGCAAGGAATTGAATAACATGTAGTTTCATATTCCTTGTATTTTTCCTTTCCCAATTTAATGGTTATAGTTTTAAATTCTTTGTTTACTTCTATTGGTGAAACATGATGTACTAGTATCTTAATGGTTGTAGTTTCAAATCCTTTGTGAGTGAAAAATATTATGCTGCTAAAGAATTAGTTTGACAATGCTTTCTACTCAGATGGATGCTTTTCTATTGAGTGTAACAATATCAAATTGTTCTCAAATTATCTATAAATAGTTTAATTATACGTAGGTATATTTTTGGCTAAAGAGTCTAAAATAAAAGGGTAATATATGCTTATATATTCATGTATGTAAACACAAGTTAATTACAACAGATGAGCTGTTGAGTGAAATGTTCTAGGAGGAATTCTAAGAGCACTCTAAATAAGACTTAGATGAAAATACACTATTCAAAATCATCCATCCCGAGGTGCCTCCTAAGTGCCCCTTTTATAGCCCTGGATTTGTTGACTTAATGGGCATTTCTTTGGTCACTCAGACCCATTAATTTGTGATCCAAAGCCTCCCATTGGTTGTCTGGTTTGAGTGCGGTTGCGCGTGATCTAGGCTGCAACTCGTCCATACAGAACATGTGAAGTTAAGACGCGCTTTCAAAGACGTTGATCGTTTGTACAAGACATGTGAAATCAAAGCATGCATATTATTGAGCTAGGACCACAAGTTTATCTCATAGAGTGCTTTATGGTGAGCTTAGTGTAGTTCATATAACTTGAATAGTCGAACCAGTGTCGAATGAATGCGAGTTGATCAGCTGGCATGACTTGAACTGTCAAAGCAGTGACGAGTGGAGACGAGCTGAGCTGGCATGACTTAAACAGTCAAACCAGTGTTGAGATGAGACGAGTTAAGCTGACGTGACTTGAACGGCAAACCAATGCTTATAGAGGAGACGAGCTAAGCTGGCATGACTTGAAAAGTCAAACTAGTGCTAAGAGGAGACGAGCTAAGCTGACATGACTTGAACAATCAAATTAGTGCTGAGAGGAGACGAGTTAAGCTGTCATGACTTGAACAGTCAGGTAAAATATTACAAGTTACATGGTATGGTCTGTCCATGCCAGTCCATAGTTTACCAAGCGTTAATCTTATTAAGGCGCAGACGTTTGTTCTATATTCGGTCGACCTATACAGTCCACCAAGCGCATACGTTAAGCCTGTACAATGCATGCAAGGAATTGAATAACATGTAGTTTCATATTCCTTGTATTTTTCCTTTCCCCATTTGGTACTTCCGTCTACTTAATGGTTATAGTTTCAAATTCTTTGTCTACTTCTATTGGTGAAACATGGTGTACTAGTATCTTAATGGTTGTAGTTTCAAATCCTCTGTGAGTGAAAAATATTATGCTGCTAAAGAATTAGTGCAACAATGCTTTCTACTGAGATGGATGCTTTTCTATTGAGTGTAACAATATCATATTGTTCTCAAATTATCTATAAGTAGTTTAATTATATGTATGTATATTTTTTGGCTAAAGAGTTTAAAATAAAAGGGTTATATATGCTTATCGAAAGAAAAAAAAAGGAGTAACATATGTTGATGTGTTTCCTCCCCTGTGATTAATTTGTAAATATGTAGCAATTTTTTCTGTTTGACCTCCTCTCCCATTCTTTTTCTCCATATATGCATCGTTCGTGTTCTTTTGTAACTTGTAAGTCTATGATAGAAGAAAGGCATCATTATCCCCGTGAGCTTAGCTCAGTTGATAGGGATATTGCATATTATATGCAGGAGTCGGGATTCGAACCCCGGACACTCAATTTCTCCACAATTAAATTGTGCGAGCTCTAGCCACTAGGCTACTTAACAAAAAAAAAGAAGAAGAAAGGCATCATTACTAACATTGTAAAGATTTTTTTATAGATTTGATTAGTTATAAATGAAAGGGATGAGTCATATACAAGATTCCATTCCAAAGAAATGGAGATTGGGATGAGTCAAAAAGTTTCAAACAAGTACGAGAGTACTTCTGCAAATTGTTACACATTAATTTCTTTTCATTCTTTTTGTGCTATTTTTATCTTATCATCTCTTTAAATTAAATGTTAAGAGAAAAATTCTCGAGGCTTAATTTCTTATTTGTTTGAGAGTTATTATTATTTTTTAGATAAGTACAAAGTGTACTAACCCCTAAACCGGAAAAAAAAGGACTCTATCAAATTATTTTGTTTGTATTTCTTAAATATGCAAACACCTTTACTAAACTTCGAGTAACACTTCCATGATTTCCTTATAGTTAAAAAAAAATCAAAAAAAGTTGTTGTCCTTCATGATCATCTCTATCAAATTCTAACCATGTGTCATCCCCCATCCCTCATACCATAAAGTTTACGGTACAAATTGATTTGGTGTTTCCCGCTAAAGATAAAAATTTCCTCCATTGCA
This sequence comes from Medicago truncatula, assembly GCF_003473485.1. NCBI lineage: Eukaryota > Viridiplantae > Streptophyta > Magnoliopsida > Fabales > Fabaceae > Medicago > Medicago truncatula. The sequence continues at coordinate 29,051,889 of NC_053049.1, read as the reverse complement.
ATCAATTATTGATCCATTCAAACAAAGCAATCAATTATTGATGTATGATTAGATAGAATTTCCCTAGATAATAATAATAATATTGTATATGGGAACATGATTTTACACTTTTACCAAATAAAACCTGGTATCAAATTTGTAGAGCTTCAGAAAATGGGTCTACAGATTTTTAATGCATGAGTTAAAAAATCAACATAAGAATTAAAAAAACGTGCATTGTTAACAATTAGTAGAAAAGAAAAAAGTTAATGGCAACCTAAGGTTTTCTAATTATTATCTTAAATAAAATGCAGTGTTTTAATTGCTATGTATGGAAACTCTAGTATAAAATGTAGTGTTTTAATTGCTATGTATGGAAACTCTAGTTGGGGCATAACATTGGAGCACTTCAATCGGATTTCTTAAAAGATATTTGGTGGATGGGACTATGGACAGATGATAATATATTCAGAGAGGACTAAATGTAGGGATCTCTTACTCTTTGTTCCTTTTAATGACGGAAGGTTTTAGTGATTTGATGAGAAATACTTTGGATTTAATTTTTTGAAGGGTTTTAAGTTGATAAAAAAGGGTGCCTATTTCCCCATCTACTATATTCAGATAACACTTTGTGTATAGGTGAAGCATTTAGGGATAATCTTTGGATTTTAAAGTCTCTTTTGAAATGTATTAAGGGTTAAATGTTAACTTTTGGAAAGTTGTTTTGTGGGGGTTAGTGTATCGAGGGAATTTATGGAGATAATTTGTGATTTTTTGAATTGTAGCGAGGATTCTCTCCCTTTTATTTATTTGGGGCTTCCAATTGAACCCTAGAAAGCTAACGATTTGAGAACCTTTGTTGAATAAATTGAGGCAAAGACTGGATTCTTAGATAAATAGATATGCTAATCTTGGTGTCCACATTGTTTTGATCAATTCAATATTAAATTTATTTATGAAGATACCGACTTTCGTGTAGAGGAAGATAGTCTACATTTAAAAGTAGATTCTTTGGCGCAAAGTAAGATAAGACTGTAAAATTTGTTGGGTAAATTGGGATATGGTCTTACAACTTGGACCAAATGAGGGTTTTGGTGTGAGAGATGTTCGGATGGTTAATTTGAGTCTTTTAACGAAATGAATTTGGCGGTTGATTCAAAATGAACAATCCCTTTAAAAAGAGGCACTTGTTGGGAATTATGGGGAGAGGATTCAATCTTTTTGGCCTTATTTCATTTCAACTTGGTGGAAGGACTTAGCATCTTTGGAGGATACAGTGTGGTTTGATTGGTTCATGAGAGAGGTGATTTGAAATATGGGTAATGGTAGGTTGAAAAGATTTTAGAGGGATAGTTGGGTACCCCACTATATATATGATCAATTTCCTCGTTTGTACCCCACTAATAGCGTAACACACACTATTTGGGTGATACCGATCAAAATCAGTATAATAAACAATTTCAATTGTTTTTTTTTTTTTGAACTCGAATAAATTGTTTTCATTCATAAAAATAAGGCAATTTCTTATTTACTTATATTAATAAAAGGTGGATAGAGATTACTAGTAAGAGTTGACACCAATCAAAAAATTATTTGTATTTAGCCGCTATATTAACATAAATAGATAAATAAATGATTAGATTTGTGCCAACTTAGATGAGTGACCTCTGCTCACCTTTTATTAATGGGTAATGTAATTGTCACATAAAAGAGTTATGATATATTTACATCATTTTGTTGCAACTTTCTCAACAACATAGAAATACTAGTTGTCAAAATACCTCTATAATATATTGGCATAGTGTATAGAGGCTTTTTTTCCTTTTGTTTTTACGAAAGTACCCATGCATACATAGATTTGTCAAAATAATTATTGTAAAATAAATGTTAAAATATCATTTATCCACCTAAAATCTTATCAATATTTGCTTTTCATTTTTTTTTTACAACGGAAATCAATTACATATACCTCATACCTTGTTTTCCACAAAAAGGTAACTTTAATAACGCTTCTATTTCTTACACTTACTACTAAAAAAGAATGTAACTAATGATTAAGCATTGTATTTCTAGGATGAATGTTATTCCAGCAATCAAAATTTGATAACTTATTTTTAGGATGAAGTTATTTCATTTTGACCGTTTCAATAACATTGAACCTAACCTATTTGACAACCGTATAAAAATATACAATTTATTATAGCTATTGATTTGATTTAGGGAGAGAGAAAAAACTAATTAAAAAATGAAGTAGTATCTATACAGTTATATAAATACACTGTTAGACAACTAAATGATTATTCAAATAACATTTCACTATTTTTATAAACTTGTTTTGTAAGGTTGCATCTAAAAAAATAAACTTGTTTTGTAAGAAAAGTTGGACCGGAATCTCTAGAAGAGCTTTTCTTGACCTTATTTTTAATGTTATTTCTCACCTATTTGTACACTATTCATTTTGTAAATAAATAATAATAAGACCTTTTTGATAATTCTTTTGTTGCTTTTAATAATACTTTTACTTATTTTTTTTATTATTGTATCCATATTTATTATACACATTTTTTTTCGTAATCAACAGTAAATTGTAGTGATTTGTCTTCTGGATTTTGATGGGTTGATAGTCTTTGCTTCGAGACCGAAAGTTACTTTTTAGATTCAAGTTTTTGAGTTGGTTATGGTGTCTTCTCCGATGGATCAAGAGTTGAGAGTTGACTTTGTGATTTGTTTCTTGAAGGCTAGTAAGCTGATCGCTTTGCTTCGAGATCGGGAGTTAGTTTCTAGACTCAAGTTTTTGAGTTTGTTATGGTGTCTTATCTGACGGATCGAATATCGATGGTTGGTGAAATCCAAACAAGTGTTGGAACAGGTTTTGTACAAGTATTTATTCGGGTTCAGTTATGGAAAGATAAGGTAATGTGATATTATATGTGGCTTTGATCCAGTTTGAAGTTTTTTTTTAAATTTTTTTTTTTATGGGGTTTTGGTGTGAGTAGCGGGCAATGGGAGTTTGGAAGGTGTTTTTGAGGTCATTTACGATGGAGTTGAGGGTTTGACTCAAGTTTGGTTTCTATTGTTGTGTAGGGGTTTGATTTTGATTTTGGTGTTGGCTTGATTATTGATTTTTGTAGTATGAGATGTATTTTTATTTTTTTTTATTTTTTATATTTCGTCTATATACGACGTTATTTGTTATGTTGTTTCAATCTTGTTGGTTTCTTTTCATCTTCTGCAAGGACTTGATTATTTGTAAAATTTTGTCGTTTAAAAAACCAATAAATATTAATATAAAAATATAAACTAACTTAAGTAAAAATAAATAAATAAATATAAACTAACTTAAAAGTGAAATTGGTAAAATGATTAATTATTTTATTAACAAATTTAATTATACTACTAGCGAGTTTCTTAACTATCGCAACTTAGTCAAAAGAATCCAATATTTAAAGCCAAAAGTAATAAAGAGAGTAGTTTGGGCATTAACTAATGCCTTGAATTCTCCACACATTTATGCATCAATTGTACAAAAAATCGTTATGATTGTAATAATGATGATAATTTTGGTACACCACCAAACTTTATGAATCAATTTCACCAAAGAAAATCGTTATAATTATACTCCCAAATAGGCATTGTGATGATAACGTTAGTACACCCAAACCAACAAATTCTTATTACTGATAGCATCACTACACCAACAAACTCTTGAGTTTTCAAAATAAGTGACCCCCATAATGAATAAAGCATGGTTACCAAAATATAAAAAGAGAAGAAAACCTAGCATATAGCTTCATATTAATTTATCATGGCTTCTACAGAAAATTACCAGCCTTTGATCACTGCTGTTGAGGATGAAGAGTGGTCAAACCCTAATGTGGTTATGAGAGATTTATCTTCGGAGAGGGTGGAAGAGATTCTTGGAAGAAGAATTTCAGTAGTTGGGTGGTTGAAGCTTATAGCATGGGAGTCAAGGCTACTTTGGTATCTATCTGGAGCATCTATCGTTGTATCTGCATTTTGTTTCATGTTTTCCACTGTCACTCTTATGTTTACTGGCCATTTGGGTTCTTTACCTCTTGCTGGTGCTTCCATTGCTTGTATTGGTATTCAAGGTTTAGCCTTTGGAATTATGGTGCGTACATATACTTTTGTTTACTTAGCGTTTATTTATTCAAAGTTGAAAACCCTAATTAACACAATATAAAATATTTGTGATCCTTGTTGCCAGATAGGTATGGCTAGTGCTGTACAAACGTATTGTGGGCAAACATATGGAGCAAAGAGATACAATGCAATGGGTATTATATTTCAAAAAGCCCTAATATTGCACTTGGGAGCAGCAATGATCCTTTCATTTCTCTATTGGTATTGTGGTCCAATTCTCAAAGCTATGGGTCAGGCTGAAGAAATAGCACAAGAAGGTCAAATATTTGCTCATGGATTAATTCCTCAACTATATGCACTTGCATTGAGTTACCCTATGCAAAGATTCCTCCAAGCTCAAAACATAGTTAACCCTCTTGCATACATGGTGTTTGGAGTGTTTTGCTTGCACATATTACTCAATTGGGTTGTGATTTATGTTTTGGGCTATGGAGTTTTTGAAGCTGCTTTGACTCTCAGTTTTTCTTGGTGGGTTTTTGCATTAATGAATGGATTTTATATTCTTCTAAGTCCATCTTGTAAGGAAAGTTGGACAGGTTTCTCTAGGAGAGCTTTCATAGGGATATGGCCTTATTTCAAGATCACTATTGCTTCTGCTGTTATGTTGTGGTATGCATCTCTCTCTCTCACCAATTTGTCCACTATTCATTTTGTAAATAATAACAATATAATACACCGTCATTTTCTTTTTTATAAAAGATACATTTAGGTCCATAAAAATTAATGTATGTGATTCAAAATTTGGAGAATAAAAATAAAATCCTAATAATGGTAATGTTAATTTTAATTTTTCTCTATTATCAAATTTATTATTTTACCATCAACTTTTAATCTAGTCTAGCTATTATAAACGAGAATGTAGTTTGGAGATATGGTGTAGCCGAGCAATGATCCTTTTATCAGGACTTCTACCTGCAGATCCTACCATTTCTCTAGATTCTATTTCTATATGGTATGTTCAACCTTACTATCTTTTTTCTATTAAGACCTTTTTTATTTTTTTTGTTAAAGAGTCTATTGGTGAAAACTCACACCTAGAGATGATAATGGGTATCCTATGAGTAGGTACTACGGTGTCCTTCCTTATACCCACATTTGTAAAAAATACCCGTACATTTGTCCGTATTCTCGTGGGCAACAACTTTAGTGCCCTTCCCCATGCCCTATGAGTACCTAAGTGCCCATACCCACACCCATTACACGCACTTTAACTATGAAAAGACAATAAAAACATCACAATTGATATAAAACTATGGTCCAATTTTTTAAATTAACTCATAAAATAGTACAAATCGTAATATTTAGTCAAATAAAAATCATCCAAAATATCCCTAAAAAATTGTACATCGACAGGATGGAGCTGTTATTGTGTTAAGTACTTTTTTGATTTAGGTTTAGACTTAAATAACTAAATAAATTAATTAATTATACACAAAAAATAAATAAATTATTTATGATATTATACAAATATGTATATGCGGGGTTGCGGGCTGGGTAATATAGTACCTTTACCTGCGTCCATACCCATTTAAATTTGTGGGTATTACCCGGACCCGTCCCCAGATCCATGAAAGGGGGGTTTTACCCTACCTATTGTAGGTATTTTTTGCGGGTATCCATCAAGTCTGGGTCCAATTGACATCCCTATTCACACCAAGCATTGAGAATGTGGATTTGAATATGCACCCAACATATCAAATGTTTGTGTATCCTTTTATGGAGATATATTTTTTTTTTTATCTTTTAATTCAATTATTAGGTTGTAGACTAAATTACTTTTGAAAATTATAAGTATATCTATTAATTTAAATGCTCTCACCATATCAAAATAAACTTTCAGCATGAACTATTGGATTTGGGACATGAGCTTTATGTTGGGCCTATGTTCAGCCACCAGGTTTGTGACTCAAACATAACTCCATATATACAATTAATTTTAGATTGTATTTTTAAAAGAATAGATTACAAAAAATTTAACGTAAATGTGCGTCCCTTAAATTTGCAGTGTTAGAGTAAGTAATGAATTGGGAGCAGCACATCCAAGACTAGCAAGATTTTCAGTAATAGTTGTGAATGGGACTAGCCTTCTCATCAGCATAGTATTCTCTGCACTTATTCTAATATTTCGAGTTTCATTAAGCAAACTCTTCACAAATGATTCTACACTCATTGAGGCTGTATCCCATTTGATCCCATTGCTTGCCATATCTGTTCTCTTAAATGGAATTCAACCTATACTCTCAGGTAATTAATAATCAAACTCTTCAATATTATTTTCATTGATTTTGAAAATTCATTTTTACTAGACTCTCTTCTATCTATGACAATTGTTTAGTACATGAGTTTTTCATATCTTTTTTTACAATTCGATATGTAAATTTTTTAAAATTGAAGATGTTTTCTAAAAGTAAACGAGACCTAAGATGATTTTGCCTCAAGAACTGATTATACATAAAGCTAGAATTAATGGTTTTTGGCTCTAGAAGATATTTTTTACATACAAATTTATTGTTCAATTTACTTTTGGATGAATCTATCTGAATATAAATCACTTTATATTTACCCCACTTTTAGTTAGAATCAATTTTATCAAATCAATTCACTCAAAATCAATTCTTGTTATCGCAAGACTAAACACCACTAAGTGTGTGTACTTGTTGCGGAGTATATGAACAATACTTTAATGATTTTAGTTTATTTTGATGAAGAATAATAGATTAATGGTTAAAGTAAATTATTTTAATAAAAGAAAATGATTGATTACAAAAAGATAGAAACAAAATGAGTTGATTGGAATCCGGTGATATCTTGTCATCTCTCTTGACTCTTTACTTTTAAAAAAGAAAAAGGAAAAGAAAATAAGCTAAACTTGAACGGGATGAGTCTTTGAACACCTTCCATTTATAAACAACGTTCATGCTAACTTCTATTCTCACAATTCACAATACATTCCACTCTTCATTGCCTTAATCTACGGCTGCAAATTCGCCAATAAACACATTTCCGCTTCCCACAACAGAAACACCACCACCATATCATGGTTAAAGCCATGAGCAACTCATCTCATTGCCTTAATGCCATTGTGACGACAAGATCTTTGAACAAGTGTTTATAAGTGAGGGTCAGTCATCACTGCACAAGTCAGTTTTGTTGGATTGTGTTAGCTAGACTCACTCAGAAATTTTAAGATGGTGTCAAACTGCATCTAAGATTCGTTGGACCATTTATTGTCAATTTTTCACTGTATTTTAGTGAATAAAAACCTAAAGTAAAGTTTCATGTTATTGGGTGTTCCTAAGGAAATCAGAAAAGGAAAAAGAAGCCAAATTTAAATCTTCATGATTAAGAAAATGAAGAAGTGTAACAAATACGACGTATAAATATTATTTTTACATTTTTCTAGGCAAATGTATTGTCCAAAAGGCAGTGAAAGTGAATAAAAATGCAATGTAGCAAAGAATCAAAGTCTTTTTTTTTTAGGAATCAAAATTCACAAATCAATCAATCCAGTACCACAAAATTATGTATTTTTTTTATATAAAAAAAAAAGTAATATTAAAGATAATATAAGTAGTTATCTCCCTAAAGGGAGAAAATGAAAAAAAATTTAAATCAAAGTTTCTTATATTTTCTTTGGACATTGTAGGTGTGGCTATTGGAAGTGGATGGCAGGATTTGGTAGCTTATGTTAACTTGGCTGCTTATTATCTTGTTGGTCTCCCCATTGGTTGTGTCCTAGGTTTTAAAACAAGTTTGGGTGTAGCAGTAAGTTGAAAATACTTTAATATATTTAAAATAAAATGGAGACATTTTAATTTGTACCTTAACTTATGATTAATAGAGGGTACACATACTTGGCTTTATATTTTTGTAGGGCATGTGGTGGGGCATGATTGTTGGCATTTTACTTCAAACATTGATTCTTATCATTCTTACAGTAAGAACAGATTGGGACAAAGAGGTAACAGGTTTAATTGTTATTATCAAATAAACTTGCTTTCTGCATAGGTTAATTGCTTAGTTTAAATAGTTCTTTGTGAATAAATTTTTTTGGCAATAATATTTTTAATATTTTATTTGAAATCGGTTCTTTTTTTTGCATCTTCAATTTTTGTGATTATAGGTTGAAAAAGCTATTGCTCGTGTAAACTCTGAAGCTGGAAAACTAGACTTAGTTGACAATATCTAAATTAAGAGGCAACTTGTAAATGGAGACATTACCATTTTTTATGTAGGCAGTGAATTATGGGCTGTTCTTGTTTAATTTCCTCAACGTCAGTTATTATCTTCACTTATATCTTAATTAGTATATTTCACTTATATCTTAATTATCTTCTAAAAGTCAATGTTAGGTGAAAGATTGATTTAAAGCATAAATATAATCGAAGGATAAAAATAATAATTTGATTATCGACAATGGAGTATATTTTTCTTTTTGTTACTAGGTTACCTCTATAGGAGAGAGTCCTATTCGAAGTTTATTGGCACTACAAGAAATATTTTATTAATGAAAAAAAGAATGTTTGTTAAATAATTTTTATTTAATTATAAAAATGCATCCAAAATTATAATTTAATCATATTTAATATTTCTTAAAAAATTATTTAATTAAAAAGAAATTTTTATAAAAAAAGTTCCATAATAGTTTTAGAAAAATAAACAATCCTGCTCCATTACACCGTTAAATATGAAAATTTATTTATTTCATAAATAAAAAAATGTACAACCTTTTTTACATAAGCTAGCAAGTAGGTCATAACATAGTTTTAACATGAATGGCTCGCGTTCTTGGGAGAACAAAAGGGGTCTACATGAAAATAATGGAGAATAATATGGACAAAAATCCAGAACTTGCTTGCTATAATGGAGTCATGTGTTCTAAACGCAATACTAAAGTTTTAAAGTTCCACACAATGATGAAGAGAAAAAAACGTACGTTTTTAAAGTCTCACACCAATAAAATTACGGTTCTCAAAACATTTAATACATTATGAACTAAATGTAAATCTTTTTTCTTCACTTCGAAATTAAGTTGTTTGATTTTGAATTGATATGAATACTTTTGAGTGCAAGCTCATCATGGTATTTGCACTATTTCCTTAGTAAAGCAAACTTGAAATCCTTTGTTATTGCACTATTTCCCACAATTTCTCTCTTGGTGTTTTCATCCAATGTATATATTGTTCATTGACTAGCTGAGAATAATAGGATCACATTTTGACTAGGTTTTGAATATCCTATTCAAGTTTAATGTGGATTTAAAGAAGTCAGACCAGACGTGCATTTGAAGAAATTTACAGCTGTTCCAAACACAACATTAATAATCCGAAATTCGGTTGATTAACTAAGAGCGAAAATTGCTCTAAATTATTAAAATTACCATTACTATAAACCCAATTATGCAAAAATATTTGTTGAAACACCATATATAAAAAGGAGAGATGAAATGAAATTCTTCAAATCTAAACCGAATCCAATCCAATTATTAAAAAAACACATAAACCTAATCCATTTTATTTTGATGGGCCCCATTAACTAAAGATATATAAATAGCATCATTTAAAACCCTAAAACATTCAAACTCACAACTTTTCGAGTCGCATTCAACTCGTCACTGAGAAACTAGTTTCAATCGCAATCAACAGTAACAAATTCCGACCTAGGTTTTTCTTCTTCGCTTATTTCTCAATTTTCTCTTTCAATCATTCTAGTTCTTTTGTTTATAATCACTGCACTATGTAATCTAAACTTATTCTTTTGATTTTGAATTTTGAATCAAAATCACGATTGAAGTAATTCACAGAATAATGGATGAAGTGGGTAGCAGCTGTGAGTGGAGCAGAGATCAAGACAAAGCATTTGAAAATACATTGGCGAATTATCCCGAGGACGCTGTGGATCGATGGGAGAAAATTGCGGCTGATGTGCCCGGGAAAACTTTAGAAGAGATTAAACGTCACTATGTGGTTTTGTTTGATGATATCAACCACATTGAATCTGGTTTTGTGCCTCTGCCAGATTATGATTCTTTTTCAAAGAGCTCAACAACGTGTGCTGGTGAAGGAGGAGCTGTGAAAAAGGGAACTAAGGCTTCGAGTTCTTATCAAGAACGGCGAAAGGGTGTTCCTTGGACGGAAGATGAACATAGGTTAGTTTATCCTTACTTTGTAACTATTATAATTAAATACTGGTGAATAAATGAATATAGCATACGTACTAGGTTTAAATATGATTTTAGTCCTTGCAACTATAATGTTTTTTGGTTTTAGTCTTGTAAGTTTTTTTTTTATTGGATTAAATCTCTGCAAATTCAAAAGTATTGCTTTTAGTTCTTGATGTTAGCTTATTGGGTCACGTGACATGATTTTATTGGGTCATGTATGACGTTAGAGACTAAAAGCAATCATTTTTGAATTTACTGGGACAGAATCTAAACAAAAAAACTTAGGGAGGCTAAAACCAAAAAACACTATAACTATTAATTGCATTGATTAAAATCATATTAAACCTTTATTTTATTTAAATATACTCTTGAGGTTTTGGAGCTTAGATGTGTCGGTGTTATAATTGTGGATTGAGGAAAATAGCCATGACGGATTGCGGTAACAGATTTTTGGACAACCACCATATCCAATTGGTAAAAGGCATCATAGTGTTTTATGGTGGATATGGATGATTAAAATGACGGATTTTTGGCTTTCCCCCATCAATAACACTGGCTACATTGTTATAGTCGCTATTTGACAACACCTTGTACTTAATAGTGTAGCACAAAATCATAGCAATTTGTTCAAATTCTGCTATGCTATATAGTGATATAGTGCCACTAAAGCCGCTATTTGACGATACTGATATATACATCCTAAGCTATGTTAGCTGTGCCTTAAAATTTTTCAACGGATCTTTGTTAGAGAAGTTTTCAATTTTGTTATGCCAGTTAACCACTGTGACTGTTTTACTAAACCATTGTATCTGGTTCTCCTTTACCAGTACGTAGCATTTATCTAAGGTTTTAGGTGAGAATGAAGTAAATAAAACTATGGATTTAATGAGGACTTGAATGAATTGAGTTCTGCTAGTTCCATCATCCATGTTAGAAGGGATTGTGATTACTATGTTACTGTAATAAATTCTTCTGATGTGGTCCTCTGTGATCCAATGTATTTATTAGAACTTACTACACTTCTAATGACGGTTGACTCAACTAGTAGGATTAGATAGTGTTGGGTAAAGCGTTTTGGGTTCAAATCCTAGTGGTCCTTGATTGGTAGGTCATTTGGAGGTACTTCTCTAAGTGTTCGCTGAACCGTGAGGCATGTTCTCTAAGTGTTCACTGAACCGTGAGGCATGCATTTGAATTAGGCAATAACCTAGAATTAAAACATCAATGAAAATGTTTGGGGTTCTAAAATTTTTATTCATAAAGAGAAAAGTGATATCAAAATGAAAACATGAACATCCTTAATGATTTTAGTGGTTTGTTTCTCCTAATACTAACACAATATCCTAGAATGTTCTACTCATCATGTACACATTAGAATTTAGTGTGCCTCGTTTAGACTTTGATACATTGATATAGGATTTATGATAATTTGCCTCCAATGTTGCCGCGAGTTACACTGGATTGTTTTGCTGGATTTTGTTATGGGTTTACTCCAATCTTTGGAAAAGTTACTAATATCAGATCTGTGAAACAATGGTGTCAGGAGATTGTTTGACAACGTAATGTAGAACAATGTATTGCTGGCTGTTAGAAACATTTGATGAGTTTGTTTCTTACAAATACCAATATCATTTAATGGCGTGGCGGATTTTTTGACAACCACCATAGACAATTTGTGCAAGGACGCTTGCTATGGGGGTGCTATCGGCTGCATTGCTTTTTTTTTTTTTACGGCGGATTTTGCCATTCTGACGTCGACGAAACTGATTAGAATTAGTTTGTTGACTAAATTTAGAGTTACTGGTTAAGAAAAGCTCTCATTTTAGCATTTGATCATCTTTGTAGATGGTGACTTTGAATATGATTATTATACACGAGTCTCCATCTTTTTGCTGGATCTTAGCATAAAAACTTTTCTAACATGGGAAAGTTTGAATTAGGAAGTTTGGTAAATACTGATAAATAAGGACTAGAATTGGGTAAGTTTAACATATACTAAACGCAGAAGTTTTTTACTAGGTTGGAAGCTCGGTTATTGATGTTTTTCTTTGTCTGCTCATGATAGTGCTAAAATGATTACATTACCTCTGACAAGTAACTAATAGTACCTCTCAGATCTTTTTGGTTTTAAGTTTGATGTTCAGCCATTAGATGATTATCTGTAACATTAATTGCAGACATTAGTTATATGGCTGTCAATAGCATATTAATCACAACTATTATTATTATTGTTGTTGTTGTTGTTTTTAAGTATTTTCAAGTTTGTTGAACAGGCTATTTCTTCAAGGCCTGGAGAACCATGGATGGGGTGACTGGCGAAGTATATCAAGGTACAGTGTGGTGACAAGAACACCTACACAAGTAGCAAGCCATGCTCAGAAATACAAAATTCGTCAGGATTCAATGAAAGAGAAGAAAGAAAGAAGGCGATCCAGCATACATGATGTCACCTTTGTCAAAAATGGAGACATTTCAGCACCTCAAGGACCAATTACCGGTCAAGCAAGCAATTCTGCTGCAAATTCTGCTGGACAATCAGCCGAACAAGCTCCTCCAGTCCCACCTGCTGGAATCAAAACTCTTGATAATCCTCCATCCCCACCTGCTGGAATACACGCTGCTCCTAGGATCGGGCAACCTATAGGAGGACCAGTTGTATCTGCAGTTGGTACTACAGTGAATTTGACTGCTCCCGGAGACATGGATTATGGTCTTGGACCAGTTTCTGAGACAGTTATGCCAGGGGTACCAATGAACCTGGGTCCTATGACATATGCCATGCTACATACATATGCTCAATCATGAAGTGGTTATAAGAGGCGCAGTGTACATGCATAGAAAGAACATTTAGTTTTTAATTCTTTTTATATTCGTACATTGTTGCTTGTATCCAAGCTAGAGTTTTTTTGCTCATTCAATTATTTTGAATAAGACATGAATATTTGACATCCTTAGCATAGGACTGCATTTAAGTAAAAAATAATTGTGAATATTTAGATTGTTATTAATTATTTTTACCGAATGATTTAAATTGTTATTACAGATAATCATATAAAGCGATTCGTGATGTATATGAAGTTCGTATGGCTTTAAATTTTTAAGGTTTATTATTATACTTTGAATCTGATGGTTGGCCGCATATCTGTCAGAGTATTTCAATTAGTAAAATTGACAATTCTTATACTTGTAGGGGGCAATTCTTATGGTTGGCAGCATTTTTTTATTGATTTTTCCCTTCCTAATCCAAGCACTGTATTTTTGTTATTTATCGTCCTTTTACCAAATCAAGTAAATACATCTGCAAAGAAGTCTTTATAAGGCTTGACCAATTCTCACTTTTAGAGTTTAGTTAGTTCTAAAGCTCAAATTTTCAGATGATAGCAAAGTTTGTCCTAAATATGTTATTGAGTCATCCATATTTTTATGCTCTAAACGTTGCAAGGGCTGAATTGGTAGATTCCAATGGTGACTGGCGGATCAACGAGTTGCAGGATTGGCTGTCGATGTTTTTGTGAACAGAATTTGTGATATTCCTCCGCCTGGTATCGAGTACGGGCAGGATATATGCTGAGTGGTTTTGGGTCTGATCCTAACTCATAGACTAGATTGTGGGAAATTGGTGTTCTGGAGAGAATTCGGTGTTTTAAATGGTTGCTCGAACATGATCGAGTGTTGACTAATAGACTACTGGTAGGTTGAGTTCTATGCATCTGGGAGCAGCGCTGTGTTCATTGCAAAGAGACTGTCAAAACGTCGCTGCATGTCATGCATGACTGTCCGATTGCGATGGCTGTTCGGCTTAGCAGTGGTCAGTCGAGCCACTGGGATATGTTCTTTGCTGCAAATTTTTAAAGGACCTTTTGTGAGCAGAATCTGTCATAATCAAAGTTTTGTTGTTGACCTAATGAGGGAAACACTGCAGTAACTTCAGAGCCATTTAGTACTTTCTACTAAAACTGCCTTGTTGATTTAAACCTAAAACTTTAATCTGTGTTTAGACTATCGTATAAATGGTATCTTCAGAAGTTACCCAAGGTCTTACTCCCAATGCCACAATATTAAAGAAAGTTGTAAAGTTTGTACCAAAAAAAAAAAAAAAAAGTTGTAAAGCCTAAATGGAAACTAAAGATAGAGATGAAGAATATGATAGAGAAAAGCCTAATAAAGAAAGATTTGATTATGGAATGGTAACTATAAAGAAAGAGTTTCCTAAGAACTTACCTAAAAGTACGTCAAAGGAAATTGAAGGATTGAATATTAAGATGCAAGAATAAAAAAAAATGTGGTGAGCAAAGAGACTGAATATTTTGTGGAACAGGGTGAAGGTGGAAGATTAAAAAAGATAGATGTGGAAACAAATAAAGGAAATGATGCAAGAGGAAATTGAGAAGAGTGCGAATGGAATTAAGGAAATAATCGTGAAAGAAATTAGAAATAAAAAATTGAGTCCATTGATCAGTTAAGTGAGGAAGAGGATGTTAATATTGGAATATTTGATGGAAGAAAAACACGAAGTTTCAAGAGATGGTGCGAAAAACGAAAAGTTTGCAAAGGTGAATGAGACTATACTGAAGTAAGGGAGGAACCAGAGATTATAATGAAGAATAATGATAAACAATGTTTGCAAAAAGAGATGAGTGAATTAAGAAATGTAGAATGTAAAACAGAAAAGGATTTCACACAAGAACAACAAGTTGAAGTGCAAGAGAAATATCAAAAACAACATCAACAAATTTCAATGATAGTGCATGATGAAAGGGAAAATAAACCACAACAAGTGAATATTGAGGAAAATAACGATGCATTACTAGGAGTGGTAAAAACGAACCAAACCATTACACTAAAGTTTGCATCTGCCAAAGTTTCCTAAAAAGAACCAAAACATTCACAGAAAGCTAAGTTGCTTGCTTCTGTCAAAGTTTGTTAAACGAACCGAACCATTACACTACAAAGTTTGCGTACGCCAAAGTTACTAGGAATGGTAAAAAAGAACTCAACCATTACAACTTGTTCATAACTCGTCTTTGGACCATAAAGTAAAAGGAACAAGAAGCTTTCCATGTTCATCTTTGTGAAGATCCTGCATAAAGAAAAAGCAACATATAAGTCAATGATGAAATCTAATATATACATATTGCAAACTTTCCCTTTGATAATCTACAGATTGTAAGTCCAAACTAATCCACACAAAAGGGATAATTAAACACATCAAAATAGATAAATATATCAATGCTGATTAAATGTTTGGCATCACGTGATTCAACAAGCTTAATTGTGTATACACTGACTGAGATACAGATGCTAAATTGCTAATCCTCATCCACACATACAACATTATTGATTGATGAATGAATAAGAACAAAACAAGCTTCTACATAATTATAAGGAATGATTGAGAACTGAGAAGCCATCAGAAACCTTAATGCACAAGCTCTCTCAATCAGCGACAAATGCTTATATTAGTCGAATAAAATTGCTAACAATATTATTACCATATGAAGAAGCAAGAACGATAGCATTAAAAAATGCAACAGAGAATATCTATGAAGAGTCAAAACAACAGCAAAAACAAAAAGGCACATCAGTAATATTTAACAATGAACTAATTCCATTATAGTAGCAGCCATTAATTAATGAAGCATTTAACAATGATAGGCACATCGATAACCAAAATCAAGCATACCCATAAAAACCAAAATCAAGACATAACTATGAAATAGATGCAAAAACACAAACTAACTAAGAAACCAAAAATCAAGCATACAAGGAGTGAACTAGTGGAAGTGCATAGCATAGATTTTCAAGTATGTTATTTATCCGCTATTTAACCACATGAAATCCCATGTTTCTGGACCTCTCATCAGAACTCAATCCAAAGGCAACATAACTCTCAAGAACTTGGTAGCGTATGGTGTGTATCCTTTACAACTTAGTACCGTTCATAATTTCTTCACTTCTGATGGAGTTGTTTGTCTATAAGCACTTGGTTACAAAAGAACACCAGTAACTATATAAGCACTTTATAACTATGTTGTAAAGTGTATCCTGTACAATTTCCGTTTCAAACGTACTATTGGATCCAAACATAAAGTTACAGTTTCTCAGGCATTTACCGTACATATACACATTTAAGTGCTCGTTTCATAACGCATCAGAAACATTTTTCTCGCGTTCTTAACGATTTCCCACCGCGATAATTTCAAAGCTACAAATTGTCAAAGTGAAGAAACACGCACGGTGGTGGACGATAGCAACGCAGAAACAAACACAAACTAATTTTATGATGCACCAAAGTTACAGACTTACGTGGTACGAACATATATCATACTAACTACTAAGATTCCTCAAGAAGAGCAAGCAAGAGTTATATATTAGACTTATCGTGATAGACAAAGAAGCTGCATTGAGTCACGTACACTTACTACTAACATAGTTATATTTCAGAAGAAAGTGATATTGATAGCTTGCTTAATAAATTGATAATATGCATAACTACTGAGAATAAGTTTAAATGCTTAATAAAATCTTCAGTTATAGGAAGAGGTTTTAAACTTAAATGTCGCAATGAAAATCATATATTTTAGGGGATGCTGCAAGTGAACCAGACAATAAATAAGTTTAAATGCAGGAAATAAATTGAAAAGGATTTCCCAATTTATCTTCAAAATACTAACTAGATTTGTATGCAGAGATTTCAGGTTTAATCAATCTATCTGTTTCATAACCACTGCTATCATGCAACGGTTTTCGACCATGTTCAGTTGATAAAAATTACTGTGTTAGTTTTTTGATGATGAAAAGCTCAACTCTGTTATTTCTTAAAGGACCTTTTGTGAGCAGAATCTTTTTATAATTAAAGCTTTGTAGTTGACCTAACGAGGGAAACTCTGCAGCAACTCCAGAGCCATTTATTGTTTACTACTCAAGGTGGCTAGTTGATTTGAACCTAAAACTCTGATCTGTGTTTAAACTAGGTTCCTTAGCTAAAAATTTAGTACTTCCATGCTTTGATCCATCTTATAATTCTCACATTTAAGATTTATACTTCAAATGGCTCATCTGATGGTAAGTGTAAGGCAGGCCATGCTGACATGTAATATTGAAAAATACTAAAATAAAGCTGCCATTCAATAGAAAAAAGGCCATGCTGACATGGACTCCATCATATAAATGGAATCTTCACAAGTTGCACCTAAAGTCTTACTCCCTATGAGATAGAAAAAAGCCTAATAAAGAAGGATTTGATGATGCAATGATAACCAAATTCTTTAATACCAGCAATCAAGCACAAAATATAATAGCAAGTGCTGGAAATTCCGCGTTCATTGTTTTGGATGTCCGACTTTTAAGATGAGGGGCGTCACTACTATTCAGCTTTATGTGGCTCAAACCAGTACACTCTGATATCATCGTAGAGTTTGAATTTGGCCTAACTCAACCTTACAAAAATGGATTGTAAGGTATGCGGAATGTCACTCTTTATAAAGACTATTCATAACCTTATCTTTTTTCTGTGGCACATGGGTTTTTCTAGGAAGGAATAGCGATGGACAAAGAAGTTGTGGTGAGTCTCGTAAACTTCCCAAAATAGTTATACTGCAGAAGTGATATTGACTGCTTACTTAATAGTTGATAATATGTAAAACTACTGCGAATAATTTTAAATGCCTATATTGGAATTAATATTTTGTAGGATAAGGATTTTATAGAAAGATGTTTTAAACTTTAATGTCACAATGAAAATCATATATATTTTAGGGGATGCTGCAAGTGAACTAGACAATAAATAAGTTTAAATGCAGGAAATAAATTGAAAAGGATTTCCCAATTTATTTTCAAAATACTAACTAGATTTGTATGCAGAGATATAAGGTTTAATAGTCTATCTGTCTAATAATTACAGCTACCATGCAACGGTTTTCTTCCGTGTTCAGTTGATAAAGATGACCGTATTAGTTTTCTGATTAGAGGAAAAGCTCAACTTTGGCACATTTTTAAAGGACCTTTTGTGAGCAGAATCATATACTTCGATCTGTGTTTAGACTAGGTTCCTTAGCAAAAATAAAAAATAAAATCAGTATTTCCATGCTTTGAACCATCTACAGTTTTCACTTATCATAGAAATAGAATCTTCACAAGTTATCTAAAGTCTGACTCCCTATGCCACAGTATTAAAACAGAATGGGGGAAAATTCCTGGTAACATTTGAAGCAATGAAGGCATCAGAAATTGAACAAATTGCAGCCGACCAAATTCCTAGTAACATTGGAGCACTAAAATCACCAAAAATCAGTCACACATGCTATAGTAATTGTATACCGTAAAATGCAATTAGTAGTAACTGGTAACGACATGCAACCAAAGACCCATATATTGTTAGCAGTGAGGGCAATGACAGGGTATACATATAAAATTAATTGAGACCCCTAAACTGAAAGAGAAGCCTAATAACTCTAGACAAATCGGCAGCATAATCTACGGTGTACAAAATTAACTAGTAAAAACTCGCAAAAACAGTTAACTATTTATACCTTCAGCTCAATGACGATGGGTGCTCTTTCTCTTTTTTGAAAGGATCTGGTCGGTTTCCTTGTAAAATACGATTTGCTGAATATTCTCTTTTGCTCCAAAATCAATTACCCTCTCAATCATCCCGGAAGTTAAATCAAAACGAGCTACTTTACCATCTTTTTCATTTCCTTTGAAAAATATAACACCCTTCTTACCAGCAGCAATAGGATTCTTAATGGAAGGCGAAGATGCAACATTGAAAAATGTGGTCCATGAATTTTGGACACCGATTTGACCCAAAATTGATATGCTAAAAGACATAGGATCAGCATGTTGTGTGATCATAGCAACAGACCCATTTAACACCATCAATTTCAAAGACGATTCAGTTACATCTGCATCCACTGGTGTAAGTGCCGAGTTGAATGCCTCCAAGTTGAATGACACAAGAAAAAGTTGACTATTTGTTTCTTTTCTGCCTAGCCAATGACAAACACCATCCAAGCAGACCTCCAAACCATTAGGGTTATACTGAAGAAATGGAAGACGAACACCATCTAATGGTTTCCATTTGTTACTCTTCAGACTATACACTTGCCAAAACGAGTCAGTTTGATCTAAACTACCATCAGAGTAAACGTTATCATTAATCACATATTGAACGACATTGAAATCACGATGAACAGTGTCATAACCAAATCCATGAACACAAATATTAGGGATGCAGTCATCTATACCACCTAGATCCTCAGCATAGTTAGTAGGAAGAACACGCTTTTCATTATTTGAAGGGTTCCACAGTATTATATTTTTCTGATTGTAAACATCATAAAGACAAATAACACCGTCAACAGCAGAACCTAAAATACCAAGATGCTTATTATAATCAACAAATTGAGATGGCAGATTCACCATATTCAAAGGCTTAAACTTGTCACCAGAAAGCAAGCTCAAATTCTTGGAATTGATGTTGAAGAGTAGTCCCACATCATCACCATTATTACCATGATATTTAGAAACGAGATTCTTGCAGAACATTTTCAAGAAATCGGGGTTTTCAAACAATCCAGACCAAGACTTGCGAACAGTGGAAAAACGGTTGATAGATTTAATGGGGAGTTTAGAGAGAATGGAAAAATGAATGCGTTCAGTTGCTTTGTTCTCACTTGATGGATCGGCCATTGGAGGAACCATCACCTTCTCAGATCTCGGAGCTTCCGCCATAGAAGGTTCTCGAACGAGTTTGTTATGAAGAATGTTAGAATGAATTTGAGTGGGAATGGATTAGATATAGTAGTTAGTTAGTTAGTAATGAAACGGTGTGTGTGTTTAACGAAGATGTAATAATCATTATTAGTGATGTGGCACGTAAACATTTCAATTAAATATATAAATAATTAATTTTATGTTTTAATTATTTTATTTTTGACTTAATTACTGTTTTGGCCCCCTAAGTATCCAAATGTTGTGATTTTGATCTAAAAAAAATAACTACTTTCGAGTCCTATGTGTTTACCCCCTTTTGCAATTTTAGCTAGAGGTGTTCATGGGTTGGGTCGGCCCAAAAAAATCCGTCAAACCCACCCAAAAAAGTGGGTTGTGTTGGGTGATTGGGTGAATATGGTTTTTAAAAATGATAAACCCATAGATATTCATCTTCATTGGTCAGTGGGTCTTCCTTGAAGCATCGAACCAAGGTTGTTTGTCATTGTGGTGTTAATTCCCCGTTAGTCACTGCTTGGATTGAAGAAAATCCTGGGAGGAGGTTTCATGGATGTGGGAAAATATTTTGTGAGAAGAAAATGCAATTTTTTTAGGTGGTATGATCCTGAGGTGCTTGGCTTAATTACTGTTTTGGCCCCCTAAGTATCCAAATGTTGCGATTTTGGTCTTAAAAAAATAACTACTTTCGAGTCCTCTATGTTTACCCCCTTTTGCAATTTTAGCTAGGAGTGTTTATGGGTTGGATCAACCCAAAAAAACCCATCAAATCCACCCAAAAAAGTGGGTTGGGTTCGGTGATTGGTTGAGTTAGGTGATTGGATGACTGCTAACCTAGTTGGGATATTATTTAATTATAAAAACATATTTCTTTCAAGGATATTGTTTTTTGGTAAGCAATCATGGAGGATTTTTGTTGATGTTCATTGTTGTTGGTGGTGATGGATGATAATTTGTTGGTTAATGTTGGGGGCGGGGGACTAGGCCAAGACCCTCAGAAAAATAATTGTGCAACCATGAATATAAAGAAATTGATAGTTCGGTAAACCTACACGGTCACGGAAAAAATCAGCCAACAAAGACGAAGGCAGTCTAACCAAACAGTACGCACAACCGCATACCCATACTCAACTATTTTATCCGCACAACTATTTCCCTCCCATAAATATGAGAGGAAATAGCTTGAAGGCCCAAATGAAAAGAATTATGACAACGGTTCCGTTGACGGAAAGAAACAAAGTCAACATTCTTAAAGTCCTGAACCGCTGAAGTCGAATCGCTTTCTATCCAAATATTGTGCCAAGAGTGGGAAGCCCCATATCCCAAAGCAAGAATAGTACCTGTCTGTTCCGCCTCAAAAACAAACAAATCACCAAGATTGCTTGCAAAACTGCCAAGATAAATCCCTATATATACGGTCCCTGAAAATACCTCCACAGGAAGCCAAACTCCACACGGGGGTATGGAGTTCTAGTGGGTTTGGGAGGAGGTATTGCGGTTTCTTCTTCAATTGTTATTTCTTCACGTTTTGTCTTCTAGTTGTTGCTCAACCGAATCATCAGGAATTTCTTCTTCAGGACGGGGTTCTTCTTCGATAAAGATTAAAGGAGGTTCTTCCGTTATCCACTTTTTCTTAGTTTCTAAAGGCGTTAGAACCTTTCTACTTCTTAATTCAACACCCATCCCAGTATGGCATGTATTTTTAGTAGCATTAAACAAATCTTGCATGTTGTGCAGCTTAATTTCCATGTTCGAGATTCTATTTTGAAAAACAAAATCGATCTCTTTCGTTCTATTAGTAATGGCGGAAAGAATGCATTGTGCATCTTTCAAGAATGTGAGAAAAGAGTTCTTTAAAGAGAAGCATAATGCCCCAATGCATGTGGAAGTGCCACGTGTACAGTTAATTGCCACGTCATATGATTTAATAGCCAAAACAAACAGAGGGGGTTAATTTGACTAACGTTTGACAATTTCAAGGGTGTTTTTCAAGTTTCTTAAAAGCGAGGATTTTTTACAAAAATTACAATTTCAGAGAGTTTTTACCTATTCACTCATTTCAACAACCTTCATTCCTCAATTTCTTTACCTTATTCATCATCCCTTTGGTGCGTAGGATATGATAGAAACATGATAGGATAAAAGGTTGGATAAGGATATGATATGATAGTGACAGGATATTTATTTTATTTTATTTTATTTTTTATCGCTGATCAACAAACATTAGAAAATTGTTATATTATTTTTTGGGTTAAATATGTTTTTGGTTCATATAAATATATCAACTTTTCGTTTTAGTCCCTATAAAATTTTAAATCACTACTTTTGGTCCCTATTTTAAAGTAAATTTTAGTATTTTTTAATGAAATTGTACATAAATGTGTAGAATATTGTAAAAACATTTCCTAAAAAAATATTAGAATTTTTCAAGTAAACATAAATTATATATGAATTTTTTAACCATAAATAATATAAAAATTCATATTAAATTCATGTTTTGTTAAAAAATTCTAAATTCTTTTGGGAGAGATTATTATAATATTATCATATCCTATCTTCCTATCCTCCGCACCAAATGACCCTAGGAAATGTTTAATTTATATAGAAAAGGTTTAATTTATCCCTTTCCTATTGGTGCACCAAACAAGAAATTTGAGTAGGATATGATAATTTTATCATATCCTGTCTCCCTATCCTGCGCACCAAACGATCCTAGTAACTTTTAAAAAATGGACTATGAGTGCAACTCCTCCAAGTAATAATTGTCCAGAAAAGAACACTTACCCTTAGCTTCAAAATCTAACTATACCATTATTACAATTCTAGTTGCAAATTAGATTGGAAACACATGCTAGTAACATTAATTAAAACAATCACGACCACTGCATCAAAATAGCAAAATCATTACATTACAAAATCTTTGATTCAAATAACAAGAAATATAACGAAACAATTAGTTATTTAGTCTCAAGTGGTTTAGAATGAGAAGAAGAACCAATTGATGCAATTGTTTATCAGTTTCAAGCTTCCTACAAAGTCCCTAGTGAAGATGAAAAACAACCGGGAAAACAAATTATTTTTATATAAGGGATTACATAATTATTTTTTCTACGGAAGCAATTAAAGAATTTTGTTCCTCATAATTATTTTTATACAAGGGATTACAAATTATTTTTTTAGTAGCTACATACTTCTGATCAATAAAGAAAACAAGGCAGCAATATGCATCAACAGCCATGCATATATAAAGGAACTCATCTACCAGTTAATAGCCTCTTCCATGGCATACATGTACTGTTATCCTTAAAAACATGCAATTATAGAATAAATCACTTTTGAAGTACAGAATGTGAGAGGAGAAAATTTCACATAATTTATAGACTGTAATTTCTAAATTTTCCATTACATTTCAGAAACTTGTGCATGATGCTTGAAAACTCAAATTCAATCTTTTAAAGTCTAGTATCCATTCGCCATCTAAAATTTCTTTAACTTGATTGACTGCAATCAAATCGCTTGTACAAGCCGGTGTAATTTACCTCGAACATATAAGTAAACAAAAAGAGAGATCAAAAGCAAACATGGTTACAGAGATATGGTATGAAGAATATACTAAGGTTAAAGCAGATATGTTTTATTCATTATTGTAGAGCAGTAGAGACCCTCCTGCTATGGCGACGACAAAGAGGTGCTCTTTGAGTTGATAGTGACGTCTCCAGCATCTTTTAAGGAGTCATAGCTTACATATATAGTTTTCTTTCAACATTGTGAATGAGGGAGGCATGAAGCCTCTTATTTACAGTGTGGGGAGTTGGTTCAGATTCAGAATCATAGGATGGTGCAGTCTCTCTTGACCGAATCCAGTGCATATGTAAAAAGGGGGTACTTAGTCAAAGTGCCATATACACATGACCTTTTAATATCAGATAAGGGGGAGATGTTCCTCCTGCTCGCCCTTGTGCCGAGCTCGTGATTATTCGGCCTACTATCGCATGCTTCTCACGGATTGGGTTTTTTATTACGGTAAAATTAGATTGGAAAAACTTTCCAAATTATAAATGATTTCTACATGAAAATTGAGAGAATTCAAAAAAGACCCTGCAAACAATTTGAATCGAAAGAAGAACATCATACAATAGAAAAAAGATAAGAGCGTGGAAATAAAAATGGTAAAGAAAGATTCTTAAGCCAATAATTTCTTTCTTATACACTTGATAGTAAATATAATATGGGAAACGCCTATTTGCATTGCAACGACTTCATAATATTCAACTTGTAATAAAATCCTAAATTCTAATAATTGTACTTATAACTCTCTTGGGACCTTTAAACTTGGGAAAGAAAAATTAACTAATTACATTTTTGGCCAATCGGAAGAAAGTTTTTCGAATAAATTGGCGAGTCACAATCAAATTCCCCTTTAACACTCATAACTCAACCTTACAAAAATGTATTGTAAGGTACGTGGGATGTCACTCTTTATAAAAAGACTAATCATAACCTTATCTTTTTTCTGTGGCACATGGGTTTTTCTAGGAAGGAATAGCGATGGACAAAGAAGTTGTGGTGAGTCTTGTAAACTTCCCAAAATAGTTGTACTGCAGAGGTGATATTGATTGCTTACTTAATAGTTGATAATATGCAAAACTACTGAGAATAATTTTAAATGCCTAAATTGAAATTAATATTTTGTAGGATAAGGATTTTTTAGGAAGATGTTTTAAACTTTAAGGTCACAATGAAAATCATATATATTTTAGGGGATGCTGCAAGTGAATCAGACAGTAAATAAATTTAAATGCAGGAAGTTAGTTGAAAAGGATTACCCTATTTATCTTCTAATTACTAACTAGATTTGTATGCAGAGATATAAGGTTTAATCAGTCTATCTGTCTAATAACTACTGCTACCATGCAACGGTTTTCTTCCGTGTTCAGTTGATAAAGATGACTGTATTAGTTTTCTGATTAGAGGAAAAGTTCAACTTTGGCACATTTTTAAAGGACCTTCTGTGAGCAGAATCATATACTTTGATCTGTGTTTAGACTAGGTTCCTTACCAAAAAATAAAAAATAAAATCAGTATTTCCATGCTTTGAACCATCTACAGTTTTCACTTATCATAAAAATAGAATCGTCAGAAGTTATCTAAAATCTGACTGACTCCCTATGACACAATATTAAAACAGAATGGGGGAAAATTCCTAGTAACATTTGAACAAATTGCAGCCGACCAAATTCCTAGTAACATTGAATCACTAAAATCACCAAAAATCAGTCACACATGCCATAGTAATTGCATACCGTAAAATGCAATAAGTAGTAACTGGTAACGACATGCAACCAAAGACCCATATATTGTTAGCAGTGAGGGCAATGACAGGGTATACATATGAAGTTAATTGAGACCCCTAAACTCAAAGAGAAGCCTAATAACTCCAGACAAATTGGCAGCATAAACTATGGTGCACAAAATTAACTAGTAAAAACTCGCAAAAACAGTTAACCATTTATACCTTCAGCTCAATGACGACCGGTGTTCTTTCTGTTCTTGTAAAATACGATTTGCTGAATATTCTTTTTTGCTCCAAAATCAATTTCCTTCTCAATCATCCTGGTAGTTAAATCAAAACAAGCTACTCTACCATTGTTTTCATCTCCTTTGAAGAATATAACACCCTTCTTCCCAGCTGAGATAGGATCCTTAAAAGAAGGCAAAGATGCAACATTGAAAAGTTTTGTCCATGATTCTTTGACACCAATTTTACCCAAAATTGATATGCTAAAAGACATAGGATCAGCATGTTGGTTGATCATAGCAACAGACCCATTTAACACCACCAATTTCAAAGACTGTTCAGTTACACCTACATCGACAGGTGCAGCTGCAACTGAAAACTTATAATTGGTCAAGTTGAATGACACGAGATAAAGTTGACCATATGCGACTCTGCCCAACCAATGGCAAAAACCATCCAAGTAAACCTCCAAACCATTAGGGTAATACTGATGAAATGGAATCTGATTACCACTAGGTATGTTAAGTTTTGTCCACGTGTTACTGCGGAGACAATACACTTGCCAAAAGGAGATGGTTTCATGATAGCCAAAGTACTTCACAAGTTGAATGACCTTGAAATCATGATTAGCAGCGTCATAACCAAATCCATGAACCTGAAAATTAGGGACGAAGTCTTCGTCTCGAGACCCTAGGTCCTCGGCATAGTCAGTAGGAAGGACTCTATATTGACCACTAACATCAGGGTTCCACAAGATTATATTTTTCTGATTGCCAACAATATAGAGACAAAGAACACCCTGAATAGCAGAACCTAAAATATGAAAATGCCTAGCATCAAATGCAGATGGCAGATTCATATCCAATTCTTTTTCATCCTGAAAATTGTCACCAGAACGCAAATACAACCTATCGTTGATGTTAAAGAGAGGTTTCACATCATCATCATCATCATGAGATTTGGAAACAAGATTGTTGAAGAAATTTTGTTAGAAACTAGGTTTTTCAAACTCTTGAGACCAAGATTTGCAAGCAGAAGAAAATCGCTTGATAGATTTAAGAGGAAGCTTGGAGAGAACAGAGAAAGCAATGTCATTAGTAACAAACGTACCATTACTCTTGCCAGTTGGTGGATTTGCCATTGAAGGAGTTCTTGAGCTCTTGAAGTGTTTGTGTGTGTGTGTGTTGTAACCGTTTCTTCTCAGATCTTCTTCAAGAGTGAGTCTTTCTTTGCAAGAGAAAAGATGTAGCGAATGAAAAGGTGTTTGTAATACTTTCTTTTCTTTTCTTATTTTTAATAAACTCTGTTGTAACCAAAATAATAATAATAATAATATTAATCTTTCTATTTTAAAATATGTATCATTTTTTCACATGGGCAAATATGTAATTTAAAAAATATAAAAATTAAAAGCTATCAAAATTACAAGAATATAATAAATATTAATTTAAAATGTTAACAAATTAAATTTAGTTTTATTGCAAGGCTATATTTGTAATTTGCATATCCCTCCATAAAGTTCGATAAGGACCATCGCGTGGACCTGTCTCATCACGACATAGGAATGATAGCCCTTCGAGGCAATCTGGACCAGACACTCTGGATCTGAGGCTATCTTATCACAATCTATTCATAGCTACCACTTAAGGAATCCAACTGTCCCTTGAGGATAGCTGTCCAAGCATAGGTTCAAGGACAAAAACCCTAAGATTACACTATAAATGTACTAACTTCGAGGCATTGATTCATGTATGCTTACTTTTATCCGAATATACCTATCATCCATGGAAATTACTAACTTGACGGTCAGAGCGTGTGCATGTACATTGCCCCCATTTATCTGAAAAAGAAGGCTACTACGGACCAAAGTACCCTACTCGAAGGCTCTTTAACGCCATCACGTTAGGGATGTTAGGTCTATAAGGATCATTTAAGACTTTTGCGATATTGTCAGTGAGGAGAGAGAAGAGTGTCTTAGGGAAGAAAGAGAAAAATATTTGTTAGAGGGTAGATCTTAAGATATTGTGGAACACAAAATCTAACGATAAACATCAATTTCAATGTATGGTCTTTTGTGGATCACGTATAGTGATCCACTATAGAAAAATAAGTTATTTCACATCTATTTTGTTTTTTCTTTCGTGATTTCCTTGTCTTAGTGCGACAAAAAAAATACATAAATACATTATCTTTTAGTTCTAATAAGATTAAATGCATATTTAACATTTTTTTTACTAAAATAAATGATAATCATTCATTCAAATTGATTGAGTACATCGATACAATGCAAATTTGCTAAAAACAAAATGGATGAATTTGTGAACAAACTCACAACATCCATGTCAACAGCGTAAAACGACAAAGATTATTGTCAAAGTATATAACAAAATTTTTGTTTTTTTTTAAGTAAAAACATAATGTATATTTTAGCAATAGAATTTTTAGTCTAAAATTTTCTTTAGTATTCAAGGGACCAAAATTGATGACGGAAAATTTGAACAAATGCTAACAATCTTGATGAAAAATTATTATGTTTGTTTGTATAATTTTGATTACAATTTTAAATTTTAATTGAAATTATTCTTGTCAAAGTATATAACAAAATTATTTATTAACTCGATCGACGTATTTTAGTTTGTTTGTATATATAATAAAATAAAATAACGATAATTTATTGTTTATTCGAATAACAATTAGGATCATGATAACATAAATATATAAATTACTTCTTATCTAAAGGAAAAATCATATGACTGCGATAAAAAAATATTTTTATAAACTAAAATTTTTTCTTTAAAATAAAAACCAACATTTTTGCTTTAAAAAAAAAAGGGTTAATGATGTTTTACCCCCTGTAATATAGGTCATTTTTTGTAATCCCTCCAGTAAAATATTTTTTTTGATTTACCCTGTAAAAAAAAAAAATTTGGAATACCCCCCAATAGGTCATAAAAAAACGAAAAAACTTCTGGAAAAAAAAAATAAAGTCGTTTTTTTATGACCAAATTTACAGAGGGTTAAATCAAAAAAAAAAAATTTACAGGAGGGAAAACCAAAAATGACATATATTACAAGGGGTAAAGCACCATTAACCCAAAAAACAAAACTACAATTTTTGTACAGTCTCTCTATCTTCTTGTATTTTTCTTTTTGAATTTTCAAAAACTCTTCTTGATAAAGCAATTGTTTATCAGTTTCAAGCTTCCTTCAAAAGCATCTAGTTCAAGAGTGAATATGGAAAACAACAAGGGATTACATAATATCTTTTTCTTCAGTAGCTACTTCTGATGAATGAGAAAAACAAGGCATCAACTGCATAAAGGAACTGCATTAGGATTGAAAATTTCATCTACCAGCTAACACAATGTGAACAACAGTATTTAACACAACATCAGCAAATAAATTAAATGTTTTGTATATTTAATAAATCACTTTTGAAGCACAGATTGGCAGAGGCGGAAATTTCACATTATTTATAGACTGTATTTACTTCGAACATATGAGAAAAGCAGATACATAGTTACAAAGATATGGCATGAAGAATGTACTGATCGATGAGGTTAAATCAGATACATTTTATTTGGTTGCACTCGCGGCCTATGCCCTAGGACCGGCCCTATATGTATTATATCTCATCACCCACCAATAACACAATCCATTCAAGTACACCTTACGACCTTTACCTCCAGGCATATCCTCTAAATCAAGTCTCTTCCAAGAGTGACTGCTTACGCTATAAATCTCCCAAAAAGAGCGTGGCCTTGTTGGTATATAAGTCCAGTTAAATTTGTCAGTAGGTTTATAATGATAAGTATCAACATAACGGATAATCTTATAGTCGCCATTGGCATGGTCATAACAACATTATATGTTGGGTATTTGTATTAGTTGCATTATTGTTAAAACAAATATCCTTGTTTGTGTTGTTAGAACCAATCTTCTAACATGTGTTTAGGCATATCCGTAAGATGTTGGATATGATGTTCCAACATCATGGCACGGTTCAGTGTGTCTAGGTTCATGCCTATTTGTACGTGCGCCACTTATGGTTTAAGGAAACAATATTTCCTTATCTTATTGACCAAGCAACGCGCATATCTTTACAAAAATCAGTTGTGAAATATTCCTAAAGTAGTATTTATATTTTATGAAATATTTGTTATTGTTTTGGACGATACTAAAGATGTTCCGACATTTTAGGACTTCCATATTTGTCGTTGATTCTATTTTGCAGATTAGCTGAACCGATATGCTTTGTTCTAAAGCCCAAACTAAAGTATTTGACCCGAGCTACTTCAGCATATAAGTGAGACTTCAAGACCTAATGAACTATTCAAGTCGTCATTCTAAAAGTTTAGATATCTGGAAAGAGGAAAAGTCAACCCAAAATTAATCTTTAATACTTGCGAAAAGACGGGGCAATCACGTGCCCGTCTTTCCGCTCTTTTTACTGCACTAAAATTTGAAAATTATGAACTATGTTTTTTTCTTTTTAAAGTTTGATTTTGATTAAAACCAAAAATGTAAATGTTTGTTGCTTTCTAGTTCTAACAAACCAAATTAAATGAGTGTAACAAACACAAATGTCCACTTTTTTCCTTTATCATTTAAAATGTGTAACAAACTAAATGAGTGTATCTATACTTATTTTTCATTATAACAATTATACCCTTAAACAATAATTTTTCTATAATAAAGATTGTTGTTGGTGTCATTAAAAAAATAACAACTTAGTTTATATTTTTTTGTTATATTGTTGGTTTTATTCAAATAGATAATCATTGTTAGTTTGATTTGTTTTTTTTTTTTTTTGATAGTTTGATTTGTTATAATTTGAAAACAAAAAACATTTATATTTTACTTTTAATCGAAATTAAAAATTTATAAAAAAAAAAAAACACCATTGATAATTTTCAAAGGTTAGCGCAGTAAAAAAACAGAAAGATGGACACGTGAGTGCCTATCTTTTCGCTAGTTATATATGAAGAAAACAATATCTTTTAGCTCTTTTGAGCTGACTTTTTCAGTTACCAATTATGTCCTCAATTTTCAATTTAAATAACTTTTTTTTATAAGGCCAGAGCATAAAAACAACAAGAAAGAGAATAGGTGATATATCATCTATATTGTAATCTTGTGTCTAGTGCTCATATATATTATTAAAAAAAGAAAAAAGAAATACAGGAAAAAAATTGGGGGGACATAGACCTAACCCAATAAAAACACACAAATGTGCATGACAACCCGAACATGCATTACAAGCAATATAAACCACACATAAAATGCCTCCGATGATTAATCCTAAGTAAACAAAGGTCAGCTATTTGGTGTATGAAAAGAACCAACAACTCCCTGCAACGAGGCAACAAGCAACAGAGACTCATTCAGGTCCAATTAGTCCAATGTCAATCATACGAATGACGAGGATTCCAAAGCAGTCTGAAGTCAGCCACAATGACTGCGACATATATTAAAAGCATCGATGCATCACCATATCTCTGAAACCTGCATAACTCAACAGCTCTGAATCATAATCAACGAAATCAAAGACATGACCACATATATGACACCAAAGTAACCTTGTGAATAATGGTGTATGAATCAACTGTCAACACAGAAGAATTCACGAACCAATAGCCCTTGCAATCACACAGCAGCTATACCAGCCCTTTCGAGCCCAAAACCATATGTATCCTCCGACACAAGGAGTTGCCGAAGGACATACCGGATCTGAAATATAACAGGATATGAGAACATAACCTTTAAACCAACCAAATCCATGATAACAAGACCAAGCTTTTAACGAAGAACACGTTTTGTGAATCAAACACACAAACAATCATTGAGCTGAAACCGACCACCACAACCATCAACAGGCCGCAGTAGTTTTGGAAAGCCAACGTGCAGATCCGCGACGGCGGCTGCTTGAAAAACCCCTTACAAAGACCAGAAAATCGCCATCACCGTTCAACGAATCAAGAATCAAAGGAGGTACGAAGAAGATCTGGTGGTGGTGTTGCAGAGAGTGGTGGTTCTTCCAAGAAAACAATTCCATAAAAAATTCAATCAAAAATCAAGTTTTCATTCACCAAAAATATAATTTTCAATTTAAATAACATCTAACAAATAGATAAGAATAAATTTAAATATTAAAAAAATGTAACAAACACGATATAGATATTCTTGTTTTTAACACTCATAAACTAATGTGTATTTTTTATAAATAAATAAAAACTACGATATATAATCTTGCCCGCACCGATTAAAATTTTTGGATCCATCATTGCCCGTATGTGGGACAAATTGGTCCAACCGGGGTAAACAAAATATATTGTATGTTGTTTTCTCTTATCATTTATTTTTGTTGCTTGAATATTATTGTGGTTTTCTCAGTAGCGAAGCTACCACTGTTTTTATGAGGGGGCCAAATATAAAGAAAAGAATAAATTAAACACTAATATATAAAACCTAATTAATTTTACTCATATTTAATGAAATTGCAACAAAGAAAATAAAAGCTAACAATAGTTATTTATTTGACCAAAAAGAAAAATAGTTATTTATAAAAGTTGAACTCTAAGGAGTTTTTAAACTAAATAGATTATCAATATTTTTATAATACCATCTCTATTTTAACCAACAAAATTGTTTGGAGTGACCAAATAATATCTTAATGGGGTAGCTATATACATACCTAAGTTAAAGGGTTAAATATGTTTTTGGTCCCTATAAATATGTCAAATTTTCGTTTTAGTCCCTCTAAAATTCTCCTTCAACTTTTAGTCCCTATAAAATTTTCAATCTTCACTTTTGGTCCCTCTTTTAAAGTAAACTCATATGTAGAATTCATATTTTTTAATAAAATTTTCCAGAAATATTCAAAATATTACAAGAATACTCCAAAAAAAATTTAGAATTTTTTAACAAAATATGAATTTAATATGAATTTATATATGTTTTACGGTTAAAAATTCATATTTAATTTGTGTTTTGTTAAAAAATTCTAATTTTTTTTAGAATATTATACACATTTCTGCGCAATTTCATTAGAAAAATACAAAAATTAAATTAAAAATAGGGACCAAAAGTAGTGATTGAAAATTTTATAAGGACTAAAAGTTGAAGGAAAATTTTAGAGGGACTAAAACGAAAAATTGACATATTTATAGGGACCAAAAACATATTTAACCCTAAGTTAAATATTCAAGATTTTTCTTCTTCTTTTGGGATAGCCAATGCTAACCCATGGTACTGAAGCCCTTCGCCGCTGGTTTTGCTTCACACTTAAATCTAGGTTTGATGTTGTTGTTACTGCTTGAAACTACTCTTATTTTAGTTGCTACTTCATTTTGCTCCACGCATCTAAGTTTATTGTGGAATTTTAAGTTCGAATTCATAACATAAAAAACTGCATTAGGATGGAAAAATCTTCTACCTGATAACAAAATGTGAAAAACAGTATTTAAAACAACATTGGCAAATTCCCTAAAATAAAAATAAAAAAACAACAACATTGGCAAATAAGAGAAATTATACGGTTCAATCATCTTATGGTCCCGTTTTTGTTAAAAAAAATACTTTAAACATTTTCTAACGGAAACTAGAACAAAGTAAAATACATCTAAATGTCTTTCTGTGGCTATTAAAATCACGTTTTAATATTTCCTTTCGAGTTTAAAGTGAATCCAATAAAATTGGGTTTTATTTTTAAGAAATAGAAAACTAAAAAAAATATTTAATTGCGATTTCAAGAGCCAAAATTAGGTCGATAGATATATATATTTTAATATATAAACTGGTGTTCCTTAAAAAAAAAAAAAAAATATTGTTTAGTGTCTTCTTGAAGAAAAACATAACCAAACTGAATCGGAACCGAACCCACTTCCAACAAATAACTCCAATTATCAATTATCCTCAGCGTGTAACTGCGGAGACCGATCAAGTTTTGTGGAACTCGACGAACACTCTGTGAGAGTTTTAACGTTGATGTATGTTCAATGCTAGATTCGAACTCAAGGTTTTGGTTAACCTACAGGAGACTCTTATAAATTACATCCTTGTAATTTCAAACTCCTCACACTTTTGGTTCCTATAATTTCAGATTCCTCCACTTTTAATCCCTCATTTTACGTGTCATGTATGCAGATTCTGCTGACGTGGTGGAATGAGGGATCAAAAGTGGAAAAATTTGAAATTACAGGGACAAAATCTAAATCTTTTTTTTTTACATGGACTAAAACCGGAATTCGCTAATATTATATATATGAAATGAGGTATTTACCCTTTAGTTTAAATGAGTCCCTTTACGCCAGAAACTTGTGCATGATATCTTTTAAAGTCGGATATCCATTGACCACTCTAAAATTTCTAGGCAATCAAATGGCATAAAGTAGATATTATACTTAAAACCCTCTTGGATAAAAGCTTTGAACTTGGGAATGAAAAAATAATTAATTTTTTTTCCGACCAATCGGAAGAAAGTTTTTCTGATAAATTTCAAAGTCACAATATAAAGACTCCCCTTTAACACCAAAATCATCAATTCTTTGGGTATTTAAATCAAAACAAGTTAGTCCATCATCATCTTTAACGAAGAATAGATCACCTTTTTTTCCTGCTCCAAGAGGACGCCAAACATTAGGCAAGGGTCCGACTATGAAGAGTTTAGTCCATGATTCTCTATGACCAGGTTCACCCAAAACATATATGTGAAAAGCTGCTGTCTTTACATGCTTTAAGATCATAGCAACAAACCCATTTAACACCACCAAGTCTAAGTATCTCCTGCCCATATCCACCCATTCATCATGATATCTATCTTGCATATCCAAGGGTAACAGTGTAGTAGAAAACATCTCAGTGCTCAAGTTAAAAGAAACCATGTAATTATCATCTCTCATCGCCCACCAATGACATAATCCATTCAAGTACACCTTACGACCTGTACCTCTAGCCATATCGTCTAAATCAAGTCTCTTCCAAGAGTGATTTCTTATGCTATAAATCTCCCAAAAAGGGTGTGGCTTCATTGGCATATAAGTCCAGTCAACTTTGTCATAAGGTATATAATTATAAGTATGAACATAACGAATGATCTTATAGTCATCATTAACATGGTCATAACCACATCCATGAACAACAAACCAAGGAGTAGAAGAAGGTAAAACTTGAGCAGGGCTTCGAGCAACAGTCTCCAATTGCTTAGTATCTAGATTCCATAATGCAACCCTTGCATGACGAATATCAGAAAAGCAAATAATATCGTTAAATCCAGAATCAAACAAATAAATCTCATCCGCGTCCAGTGGAAGTGAATCTGGCCATTTCAATTCAAAACTGTTCTCAAATTTGTCGCCAGAAACCAAATACAACTCTGAACCATCATCTTGGGGACATGGCCATATCTCCTTTATATTTAGAAAGAGATAAGTGTTGTTGTACAATGACTGATGCATAGATATGAAATTTTTGCGGAACATATTCATAAAACTAGGGTTTTCAAATAAAAGAGACCATGATTTGCACGCACAAGTAAACCGCTTGAGAGATTTGAGGGATAGTTTAGAGAAAATAATGAAGGAAACATCTTCAGGAATATATAAGCTACTGCTAACCTTTTCATTGTTTGGAGCCATTGATTTCTCACTCAAACTTCTCCAAGGTGCCGCCAATCAATTCCAACATACGTTCCCTTCCCACAATAATCCCTAAAGGAAACCGTGGCTATAAAAAAAAAGGTAGCACTCGATTAAAACAAGGAACTTTTATTTTGTGATAGATGAAACAACTGAGGTTGAAAATAAGGGTTTTCACGTTGTGTTGAAGAAAAGAAAAAAAAAAGGAAACCCTGTTTTTTCGAATAAAATAAGTGTTTTACTCTCTTTTTGACAAGTTCCACAACAAACAAAACTCTCTTTTTCACCGGGAGTTAGTTTACGGTGGCTAAATATTTATACGAGATTAAACAATGTTATCGTTTTTTTTTTTAGAGAAATAATGGTATCTTTTAATTTAAAGGATTGTAAAAAAAAGTTAAAGGGTTAATTAAGTAAATTATTGTGATGAATCAATACTATATATTTATATCTATACTATATATAAAAAAACAACTATTTCAAATATTATAGTTTGACTTTTTCTTTTCAAATATGCTCTCAATTTTCAATACAAATAAAACTTGAAACAAATAAATAAAAATAAATTTAAATATTAACAAATATGTAACAAATAGGATATCAATATATGTGTGTGTATATATCTCAACAATGTGTGTATGTGTGTAACGAATAGGATATCAATGTGAGAATAAAAAATGCAAGGACCAAAAACAATTTTTTTTTACAGGAACTAAAACTAAAATGAGGCATATTTGCATGGACTAAAACCATATTTTAGCCTTAAATTTTTAAATTTTTAAATATTAATGAAAATGATTGATATATAGATTTATAACAAAATTATTTTTGAACTCAACATATTTTAGTTTGCCTGCATATAAAATTAAGATAAAATAATGATCATTTATTGTTTATTTCAATAGTAATTAGTAACATCATAACATAAATGTATAAATGACATG
The DNA here is from genome assembly GCF_003473485.1 of Medicago truncatula. NCBI lineage: Eukaryota > Viridiplantae > Streptophyta > Magnoliopsida > Fabales > Fabaceae > Medicago > Medicago truncatula. The sequence goes on along the minus strand of NC_053049.1, from coordinate 29,015,754 downwards.
TTATGATAAAAAAAATATCTTTAAAAACTACATTTTTTGTAAAGTCTCCATCTTCTCCTTCTATTTTCTCTTCTTTAATGAGAACTTTTGTTAAATTTTGAGAAATTCCTTTTGATAAAGCTACATATAATTGATCATGACTGAAAACATGTCGTGGAAGATCGATTTCGTCATTGAGAATGGTCTACCCTTGTGACTTATTTATGGTAATAGAAAAACTTAGTCTAATGGGAAACTGTTTTCTACTAAGCAAAAAGGGAAGTCCTGAACTCGCATTTGTTTTTAATTTAATTCTGGGAAAGAATGCTCTTTTTCCAGCATTGCTTTTTGTTAGGATTTCCACATCCAACATATTCTTAAAGAAACCACGACATAACAATCGTGTCCCATTACACAGACCATATCTAAGGTCTATGTTTCGCAACAACATCAAAGTTTTTACCTTTAAAATATGTGGTGGAATACTTCATTGAGCAATTGAATTTAGGAATTCCTGTTGATATGGTAGTGTAGCTAGCCTTTTGTTTCTTTCTACCCGATTTATCTATCTTTAATCCACCGGTTCTATTTACACTTCAATTTGATTTTTTTCTTTTATACTGTGATTATGAATTATGATATTAATTACTCCTCGCATATGAATCACATACACTCCTCATATTAAATGTGTCTGAACACGTGTTGCATCCGGATCCACAAATATAATTACCCTAAATTATGTGATTTTCTCAAATTATCAACATTATTGGCGTGTCAGTATCTGTGTTGTATCTGATGTCGTTGTTCGTATCCATACTTCTTAGTAGTCCTCTCTTTTAATGGCCTCTCAGATGGTGGTTTGAATGTAACCAAAAACAAAAGATGGTGGTTTAAACTTTCTAGTGTTTCTATTTTTAGTTGTTGGTAACAGAGTGTGATTATGGTTTAACAATTTTGAATTATTTAAATGGTTTTAACACTTTGATTTCATTAGATTTGGTTGGATATTGGATGGGGGCTATGGGAGCAGTGTATCAATTGTATACATGCAGAACGTTTTGGAATCACAAAGAAAAAAGTGATGCTTTTATTCCTTTAAACGGCAGTGGAAGGAGCTTAACGCCAAGAAATGTTATTGCTTATTTTCCCGTTATTTAATAATAATTAAAAAAACGGTTCAGTTTAGATAAAAAAAAAGTCACGCTATCATAGTTTGTATAAGCAACTATAAATCTGTAAAGTCAAATAATCCTTAAAATTAATCGTAAACAGTTTGAATCATAATCACTTATAAACCAACAAAGTCAAATATAGTTGTTTAAAAAAAAAAAAAAACAAAGTCAAATATAATCCATTAGATTAATCGACTTTGATTAGTTGTAACATGAAAGAAAAAGAGAAAAACTTAAGAGGGCTAAGAAAGGTTGAGAAAAACTAAGCAATGCGGGAACGAACCATTAACCGTGAGAACCCTACTTATTAATATTTAATATAGTGCTAACAAATCTTTTTCTAAAATATTTTGAGTCCTAATCTTTTTTTAAGAGTATTTAAAGTCCAATGTAATTAACATTATTTTTTGATCACGTTGTTACTAATTTTTTTTTCAGAAGATTCAAAGTTCAATATTTAACATTTTTTTTGCTTACATTTGTTATGATCTTTTTTTTTTTTAGAGTATTTAAAGTCCAATCTTTAACATTATTATTTTTTGCTCACGTTTGTTACTAATATTTGTTTTAGAGGATTTAAAGTCAAATCTTCAACATGATTTTTTTTCTCACGTTTGTTACTAATATTTTATTAGAGGATTTTTTCCTCACATTTGTTACTAATATTTTTTTTTAGAGAATTTAAAGTCCAATCTTTAACAATTTTTTTGCTCACGTTTGTTACTAATATATTTTTTAGAGGATTTAAAGTCCAATCTTTAACAATATTTTTTTGTCACATTTGTTTCTAGTTTTTTTTTTAAAGGATTTAAAGACTAATATTTACCATTATTTTTTGCTCACGTTTGTTACAATTGATCAAAGGTTAAGGAAGAGTAGCTTAATAAAATAGTAAAATAATATGGAAATACTGTTTTTTGTGGAAGGGATATTAAAATACTAGACAATCTTTGTCGGTTATATTAAGGGGAACAACACAGATGTACAACATAAAATCGGCTGATAAAAATAACATGAGTTTTAGTTTTTTGTGAGTTTGATCTATGGTTAACGAGGACGATTAGTCACATGGATTAGTAATTCATATGTTATTTTAAAATTGGCTCTAATACCTTATAAACTAAAAACAACTTATAAGGAATTGTGTGTAAGTTTTCTCCTTCAATTAAAATTTATTATTATCTATTTGTTACATGTGTTATTTGTATTTAAAATTATAATTAAAAATTAAGGGTATTTTTGGAAAGAAAAGTTCAACCCAAAAATGTGTTGAAAGGGTAGTTTTCTTTATCATGTATTTATAAAATAAATACATGATATTATCTATACTTCTATACTATGTATAAAGAAAACTACCCCTTTCAGCATTTTTGGGTTGGATTTTTCTTTCCAAAATTACCCTCAATTTTCAATACAAACAACACATGTAACAAATAGATAAGAATAGACATATTTTTCCCTTGTTGTAAATGCTTTTAAGTTTTCTTCTTCTATCCCTTGACAAGTCAGAAACATGGGATAATGTTAGAGTCCTTCTTAGAAACATGTGTCGTATAGTTTTTCATATTTATAGGGAGGGAAGTCAAGTTGCATATTCGCTTGTAAACTTTGGTTTAACTATGGATTCCTTTGTTATTTGGGATCATGTTCCTTTGTTTGCAAGTGAATCACTTGGTAGGAACAAAACTGGTTTTCCTAACTTTTGATTTTCCACTCCTTGAGGAAGTTTTGGTCTGATCTCATTCCTCCTTTTTGTACTCTATCTTTATTTATATATTTTGAGGGTTGTTTGCACTTTGCAATACCCTAGTTAAAAAAAAAATTAGATAAGAATAAATTTAAACATTAAAATAAATGTAACAAACACGATATAAATATATATATTTTTTGTTTTTTTCCTTTATCATTTAAAAAGTGTAACAAACTATATGAATATATTTATACTTACTTTTTCTTCATTTCAATTATACCCTTAAACAACTTTTTCTATAATAAAATTGTTGTTGGTGTCATTAAAAAAAAAATTAGATTATTATTTTTTTGTTATATTGTATTATTGTTGGTGTCGTTGAAATAGATAATCATATTTAGTTTAATTTTTATTAAAATTTGAAATCAACAAACATTTATATTTTTTTAAGTTTTAATCAAAATCAAAATCTCATAAAAAAAAAACACCGTTCATAATTTTTAAACATTCGCGCAATAAATAGAGCGGTTCGCTAGCTAGTGTAGCATAAATATCTCAATAAACTAAATATATTTTATATTTTTGTTTTGTTTTTGTTATATCTTATCTTTTAAAACTTAATTTTTATAATTGCATAAATTATCTATTACTTCTTTTTATTTATCTTTTAGCATCATTTTTTTAACCAAAAAAAGAGGTGCAGTAAAGAGCTGCAACCCCAAAATGTGTATATATATCCAAAAAAAAAAGGAGAGATACAAAAGGACTTGAGTAATTTAGGTTGGAAAAATTAAATCACTTTTAGTACAAAATTTTGCAAAATAAAAGTTTAGATTCTTCTACAATCTTTAGTTGAAGCCTTTTTTGAGTAAAAATCCTTGTTATGATCATCATATAAATACTAAAATTGGTAATAAAGAGAGAATGAATCAAAAAGAAAATGAAGAAAAAAATATCAAGAGGCTTTGTTAATAATGATCCATACATGTAGAATTGAGTGAAGGAAGTGAATCTAAAAATTGGCAGAACAGGCATAAAAAGATTGACGAGATAAAATGAAGGATAAAATAGAATATAAATTAGTGCACATTAATACTAATTACGTACACAGTGAGGAACACATTCGAACCTTGTTATGTTTAATCACTTCTTAATGCTAGCAAATCATTTTTTGATAGCCTCATGAGGAAGAACAACATTAGATCATGTCTGTCTTGTATTGAACACACCACCGTAACAGTACAAAACTGTATAAGAACATTAACAGATAATAATTCCATGATTTCGCTACGTCAAGTCCAATTAAGTTACCTTGATTTCGTTTTTTATAGTTTTTTGTCGAAAGCTTCCGGCATTTATGCAGGTAATAATTCCATGATCTATTCAGCTTTTGAATAGAATAGCTAGATCAAAATGAGACAAAGCATAAAAGAATTGTAACATGATTAAAACTCAAAATAGAAAAATCGATTAAAAAGAAATACAAATTCCATGCCTTTCGTTCTTCCAACACCAATATTGGTTGAAAACAGATGCAGAAAAATGAAAATTGCAGACCAGCCCCTCCACGGATCAACTACTGCCTGAACAGACCTAAACTGAGAAATTTTATAATCTAGGCTATTTTATTTAAAGCTTAGCCAATTCCAAGACGACAATTTTACTTCCTCAATCATCTTTTCAATGCATATTTCCTTGTTTTGGAATATTTTATTGTTTCTTGCCGTCCAAATGCTCCATACGCAGGCGAGCCACATCACTCTAACTCTCTTTGAATAGGATCTACCGCTATCAATCAAACCACAAACTGATCTAGCTAAGCCAAACAATCGTTGTGCAAAGCAGAATGGATTCCAAACCAATTGCAGGTTTTGTACCAAACTTTAGCGAATACCAGACACTAAAAAAATAAGGGACTAATCGATTCTTCTCCTCTAAAATTTCCCACTCCTTGCAGCATCTCCTGATTAATCACTCCACTTCTATATAAATTATCTTCTGTAGCAATCTTATTGTGAAACAATCTCCACACCAATATCGATATCTTTGAAGGAATTGCTTTATGCCAACGGCAGGTTGGAAACACTTGATGCTCCAGATAATAAAACCTTGTAAGCTTCTTTTGCTGTGTAACCTTCTAATCATTTTTTAGCAACATACACTGATTTTACTTTAATGCTAGTTATCAACGGTTAGTTTTATTAAAGTCCTGGAGGAACCTATCTTGCACAACTCCCTAGTTTCTGCAATTTATAATTTTTTAGCTCTTAGAATTTGGGCCTTCAACAACTCATCACGTCCAACACTTTATAATGTGGTGGCTCACCGGCAAAACCCCGTTACACTTAAAACTAGACACTTATACAGCATGAACATATGGATGATAACATATTTGGGACAAGATTATAAGGACTTCTTTGACCAAGTATTTAGTTGATTTGGTATATGCACGATTAATAAAAATGCTGCCAACAGTTTGAGATCAGCATTCTACATTTGTAGGGACTAGAGATACAATATTAACACGCCTACAAGTATAAGAATTTTCAACTTCACTATTGAAATACTCTGGTTTATACAGCCATAAGATATGAAGTTTATTTCCTAATAATAATAATAATATTAATAATAAAAACTTAAAAATTTAAAGCCATGTTAACTTAATTCCTCTACATTACAAATCACTTTATATGTCTATCTATAATAAAAATCTGAATCTCAGTAAAAAAAACTACCAATCTAAACCTCTACAGGTAAAGTTACTTCAATGCTGTCATATGCCAAGGAAGTCAAATATTCAATGTCTTATTTGAAAATTGAAACAACTCAAAAGTTACCTAAAGTCTTACTCCCAATGCCACAGTTTTAAAACAGAATTGAAGAAATTCACCCGGCAATCTAAATGCATATGTATGGACATAATTTGTTTTGTTAAAAATATAGAACCATTTGAAGCAATGAAGGTATCGATAATAACAAATATAGAACCATTACATAAAAAAAGTTTTCTTCTACCAAAGTTTCCTAAAAAAGAACCGAAACATTCACACAAAACTAAGCTGCGTGCTTCTGCCAAAGTTTGTTCAAAAGAACCTAACCATTACACAATAAAGTTTGTCTATGCCAAAGTTCTAGAAGTGGTCAAATTAAACCTTGCATATCTTCGATGTTTAACTTTGTGAAGATTCTGCATAAAGAAAAAGCAACATATAAGTCACAGATTGAAAACTTTCGCCTTGATAATCTACAGATTGCAAGTGCTAACTAAATCCAAACAAAAATGTAGAAAGTAAAACAGAAAAAGAGTTTCCTATACTTCATTTGCATCAGTTAGTTATAGTTTATCAGGCATATACCGAACATATACACATCAAGTGCTTATTTAGTAACATATCAGAAACATATTTCTTCTGTTCCTAACGATTACCAACGGCAATAATTTCAAAGCTACAAAATGTGAAAGTGAAGGAACGCACATAGTGGTGGACAATTGCAACGCGGAAACAAAAATAGATTAATTTTATGGTACACTAAAGTTACTGACTTGCCAACATATATTCTACTAAGAGATATGATATTCCTTAAGAAGAGCAAGCCACAGTTATATGATATAGACTTATGGAGCACTAAAAATCAGTCCCATATGTTATAGAAAAAAAGTAAGCAGAATTAATTGGTAAAAGCTTTAACAGAAAAAGCAGTTAACTATTTATACCTTCAAGTAGACAGGTGTTCTTTCTCTTTTCTGAAAGAGAACGATCGCTCTCCTTGTAAAGCACGATTTGGCGAATATTCTTTCCTGCTCCAAAATTAAGTTCCTCAACCGCCCCGGTAGTTAAATCGTAACAAGCTACCTTTCCATCCTTTTCATATGCTTTAAAGAATATAACGCCCTTTTTCCCAGCTGCTATAGAATCCTTCATGGAAGGCAGAGGTGAAACATTGACCAGTTTTGTCCATGTTTCTTTCATACCAATCTCACCCAAAATATATATGCTAAAAGAAAACGGATCGGTATGCTGTATAATCATAGCAACAGAGCCATGTATCACCACCAACTTTAGAAAGAGTTCCGTTACATCAAAGTCGTACTCATCATAGTAACGGACCCATTTATTATCCAAGGGTGTATTTGTTAAAAACTTATTCTTGGCCAAATTGAATGAGACAAGATAAAGTTGATCATCTTCGCTGATTCTGCCCAGCCAATAGCACACATTATCCAAGTAAACTTCCATACCATCGTAAGGCTTATAATGAAGAAAGGGAACACTGAAAGCAACTTCAATCTTTGTATGCTTGTTATTTACCAGACTATACACCTGCCAAAAGGAGTTGCTTTGATCTCTACTACCAAGACATTTAACACCATTGTTAACCACATATTGTATAACCTTGAAATCTTGATGAACATGGTCATAACCAAATCCATGAACAAGAACGTTAGAGATACAGTTCTCAGCATGGTTGGTAGGAAGGACATGTTTTTGGCCATTAACAGGATTCCACACTATGACATTATTCTGATTGCTAACTTCGTATAGACAGATAACACCATGAATAGCTGAACCTAATATGGAAAGATTCTTGTTAAGGAATGAAGATGGAAACTCCATCTCCAATTCAGATTCAATCTTAAAGTGCTCACCTGAGCATAGATACAGCCTAGGGCTCAAAGTCATATTTGTGTTAAATAAAAGCTTCACATCAGGATGATCATTGTAATGAGATTCTGAAGCCAAAAACATGTTTAGGAAAGCAGGGTTTTCATGCAAATGATACCAAGATCTGTGAACAGAAGAAAATCGGTTGACGGATTTAAATGGAAGATTAGAAAGAACAGAGAAATGAAGGTCTCTGGGAATATGGTTAGTAACTCTGTTCTCACTAGCTGGGTTTTCCATAGAAGGGGTAGTTGGATTTTGCATTGCCGGAAGAATCTTATCTGATTTTTTATCCTCCATAAAAGAGGTTATTGAAGTCTTCTTGAAACAGAGTCTTGGGAAGAAATGTAATGTGAGTGAGAATGAATAGTTAAAGATGAATGCTGCAGTATTAGATGGTGCTGCAGTATTAGATGGTGGTGTGTGTTCACATGGAAAGGTGGATTACTTTCCCATCATGGGAAGGGTGAATTTGGACCATAGATATCTTAATAAACAAATTGAATGGCTAAGATTGATCACCTATAACCCTTTTATAACTTTTTGATTTTCATCCTTTAACAAAAATTTGTCAGACCCCACCTATAGGGAAAATGTTATTTTAATTAGGCAAATTATATGGTACACCCACTATATTTGAGTGTACCGGTACACTCACTCTTTAAATTCATAGTTAAATGAGTTGTTTTTTGAAGGAATTTTTTTTTTTTATCATTTATAATTATAATAACTAAATTTTATTCATCAAAAGTGTCAACGAAATAATTTTTTATTTTTTTAAATTTTTATCACTTATAATTGAAAACATTCATTATTTTTTACGATAATATGTAAAAAAAGTTACTATGATTCCTATAAATAATTAAATAATGTTTTTTATTATGAAATGTTGTTCTATAAAATATAAATATTGACAAATAGCTATTTACTACATAAAATATTATTGTTCATTTATAAAATTAAGAAGCAGGAGTACTGGTACACCTCATTTTGTGAGTGTAATCCCCTTGTAAAATGAAGATTCTTTGGTTTACACCCCTGATGTCATCTGACTGGATTAATGAGCTGATGTGGCACGCTGACTGTGTAGTAATTGGTGAAATGGCATTGACACGTCATAATTTTTAATTTTTAAAATTATGTTAAAAAGATGAAATACCTAAAATACCCTTAATGATAAATTAAAAAAAAAAAAATCTCATTTCTTTTTCTCTCTTCTTCTCCAGCGTAATCCCCTTCTCTCTTCTTCCTTCTCTTATCTCCCACCTTCTCTGTTTATCTTCTTTCTTTTCTTCTTCCTTCTATTATCTTCATCATTCTCTTCTCTATTCTCTTCTTCCTTCTATTCTATCCCACTTTCTCTCTTTTTGTTATTCCTTTTCTTCTTCCTTCTCTTCTCTTTTCTCTTCTCTCTATTTCTTTTCTTCCAGATCATACCCTCCACCCCTCCAATCAAGAAACAGCAACACAGTCAAGAAATTGAAAGAGAGGATTTTCGAATTTTGAAAGAGAGAATTTTTGAATATGGGTTTTTGATTCTTCATACATGGAATTGATTTTTAACCACTTGGGTTTGATTTTCGATTGGAAGAGGAAGCAATCTGGGTTGATTTTTAATTTGATGATTTGTTTTTAAAGAAGTTGTTGTTGTTGTTTTACGTTGAAGTTGTTGTTGTTTCCGAATCAAATTTCATTTGATTTTGTTTTTCTGGTTTGGAATTGGGTTAAAGAAGAATTTTGTGTTGTTGTTGTTGTTAATGATGTGTTGTAATTGATGTGTTGTTGATGCTTGATCCAAAAATTGAAAATTGATGAGAAGGGGATGGATTGGAACAACCAGGAAAGAAGAGAAGAAGAGATTGTTGTGTTGTTGTTGTGTTGATGTTGTGTTGCTGGAAAAAAGATGAGATAGAAAAAAGAGGGTGAGGAAGAAGATGAAGATGAAAAAGAAATAAAAAAACAAACAATTAAGTTTTTAATAAGTCCATTAATCATTTTTTTGTCTCAAGTGCAATTCCAAACAAAACCAATGGCAACCTGTTTGACTTGCTATTGCAGGTAAAAAACCACATTTCCCATGGTGGGAAGGGATTGCCCTTCCCATGTGAAATGCTACCTTAGTGGGTCATGTATCACTCTCTCTCTTACATTCTTTTTGTGGTTACTTTTGCCCTCACTCTCTTAAATTCTTCATTGTTATAAATTTTGAAAATTTGCAATTTGGTCCTCAAACTTTCCAAAATTTTCAATTTGACCCCTATAAATTTATAAAAAATTGCAAATTGACCCCTAATTTCATTTTTCAAATTTGGCCCAATTTTTTTTTATTTTTATAAAAGTTGGAAAAAAATGACGACAATAATTTTTTTTTTATTACTTCATCCAAACAATAACATTTAAGAACGAAAGCAATTGAATTCCCTAGAATTCTAAATCTTCAAAATTTCTCAATTACCCCATCCAAACACACTCACATAGTGTGTGTTTGGATGAGGGAATGTTTTGAGGGAATTCAAATACTTTGAGGTGAATTCCATTGTTTGGATAATAATTTGAAGAATTTTCAAAATGATGGAAATTTATGAAGTATTTTATTCAAGTCAAATTTAGAGAATTTGAAATGACACTTTAAAGCTAAGAATTTCAAAACTCTTTATTGTTATAATTTTTCAAATTTTGCGTTTTGGTCCTCATATTTTTCAAAATTTTCAATTTGACCCCAAAAATTGCAAATTGGCCCCTCAAAATTTTCAAAAATTATAATTTGACCACCCCTAAAGTTTTTGAAATTTACATATTGACCCCTAATTTCAATTTTCAAATTTGGCGATAAAAATTAAAATTTATAAAAGTTGCCCAAAAATATTGATAGTGAAATTTTTTATTACTCCATCCAAACAAAAGTATTGAGAAATGAAAGTAGTTTAATTGAATCATTTAAATTGCCTAGAATTTTAAATTCTTTAAAATTTATCAATTACTTTATCCAAACACACTAGGAAATACAAATACATAGTCTCTAATAGTACTCCAGACATTGTCCGTCCATAATATACGAAGTACTTCTCCAATTTAGGTCGAATGAGACCAAACACCTTCTTTTGAAGACTTGAACACCTTAAAATGTTAATTTATTTATTTTTTTTGAGCTAAGAGTGTGCACAATATTATAGAGTTGAGGGAGATCCCAATTAAAATGGATTCTCATAGCAGAATATATTTTATACATGGGATGTATCCCGGGGAAGAGGAAGAATACTTTTTGTTTTTAACAAATAAAAATAGAATATATTAACACCAACAAAGTAGTCTTTTTAGCATAAGACATATTAAAAAAGACCATTAAAATTTACAATAAACCATCCAAGAAATAAGATAAAAAGACAAAATTAACTGATGTCTAAACAAGTAAACGTCAATCACCAATTATAATAGCCTAAAACAAAATTTTCATTTTTAGCCGTCAACCACCAAAAGGAATAAAATGAGTTGTAAAAGGTAGCGTCTCACTTTCAAACCACATATCGAATAAATGAACTGAATAAAATGATCTGATTGATTAAGGAGTAAGAGATGAAAGGATTGAATTAAAACTTTCAAATTATAACGAGTGGTTGTGATTGACCTGGTTGTTTAAAAACCAAACCTTTTATTTTTTGGGGAATGCTTGCTTGACCTACCCCCAACAATATCCCAGGACTGTTTCAAAATTGTCGTCTTTCATGGAGTAAACAAAATCAAAGTTGTGTGATTTGATTCCAATGTTTGAATGGATGTGCTACATTTGATTTCATGTCAAGAAAATATACATATGATTAATCTTGTATATCTTAATATGTTATACCCTTTCATTGTGTATTTTCTTTACCCGCTATTTTAATGGGTGGCAGCGGTTAGAGCTGTTAAAAATGGGTCGGGTTAATGGCTGGTTCATTAATCTATATTTTGGACCGGACCAGAATTTCGGGTCGGTCCATTATCAATATTTTGATTTTGATTTTTTAGACATTTTTTTTATTTATTATGTTAATTCATAATAAATTCAAAGTTTTTTATTTATAAAAAATGCATAAATATATGCAAGGTCCTGGGTTCGAACCCCAGACACCACCAAAAAAATAATAAATTCAAAGTTTTGTACAATATTTTGCCAAACAGCTTTTAACTTAAAAATAATTTAGAACTAAAAAAAAATAAAGACACCAAACAACTTTAGCCTTTTTCTTAAAGAGCTTTATCTTAACTTTATTTTAAAGTAGCTTTTAGATCGAAAAAAAGTCTGGCCAAACGGTACCTAAGTAGAGCCTTAGAAGTACTTTTTACTAGTACTATGGCTTAATCAGTCAAGGAAAAATGGTGTGATGGAGTATCGTAGTTTATGATTAGATTCTCCTTCTATATATCTTATGATAAGTGTCATGATCAGAATACATTTTTAGTATTTATTTTTTTATTTTATTTTTTTTGGTAATATTCTCAATCAAGTAAAAAACCACATATTATTTTTAGTCAATATTCTCATAATGTACTATTATAAATTATCAATATAAATAAATAATTATCTTCTAAAAAAGATAGTCCTTCAAACGACATTGGTACACTAACGTAGAATGAATGAAAGCTAAGTTGAGTTTGCCATGGTCTACATACCCGTGGAAAAAAGGGTGTTGCTAAATATTTGCCAGGGACGATAATTGTAAGGCACTAATCTAAGTTCATTTAACTATGTGACAAATCAAATTGCTTTCAGAAATTCAATCATTCCAAAATCAAAACCGACATAGAAAATTGGTAAAATGGTAAATTAAATACTTATTTGACTTTATGTACAACCATGACAAATATTTCTTGGTCACACCATTCAGTTCGATATCTAAACATGAACAAAAGAACCTACTACAAAAAATAGAATAGTTTAATTTGTTCAAATCGATAGGAAACCATGGTTACACATTTTTAACACTAGAGCATTCTTAAGCTATGCATAACCATTCCCAAGCCTTTTGTATTTGTATAGATAATCATTTGAATTTCTTTGACACAATCTTTCATTGAAGGTCTCTCGTTACTCTCAGGATGGACACATCGCGATGCAAGATTGGCAAACATGGATATTGATTCAATGGTGTAAGAATTTCGAGCCATCTCTGCATCAATCATCTTACGGATCATCTTGCCGTCATTCAATAAGTGCCTAACCTATAAATCCATGTCAAATATATTAAAACCATCGATCCAATAAAATCAATTGTGAAGGCAACTTTTAACACCTACCTGTAGTACAAGGTTTTGATCATTTGGACCCTGGTTTAGATCTACAGCGCGACGTCCTGTCAAAAGCTCCAGAAGAACAACACCATAAGCATAAACATCACTTTGTAGAGTTAGTTTCCCAGTCTGCTCATGGAATAAAATGGTCGTCAATATCACTTTAATAAGCCATAAGAACAAAACTTTTTTGCAAATGAAATTTAGCTATGCATACCGATGTATACTCGGGGTCAAAATACCCAAATGTGCCGAGTACTCCGGCAGTTACATGTATCTCTTGTCCTTCTGGCATTAGCTTTGCAAACCCGAAATCTGATATCTACAAAATGGTTGTTGATTTTTACTCATAGAAGATTATGGATAGTAAACACGACGTTGTTAGGAGTTAAGTATTTGTACCTTTGCTTCAAAATTGGAATCTAAAAGAACATTGGTGGATTTGAAATCTCTATGAACAATAGGAATTCCAACACAAGAACTTGAGTGAAGATAAGCAAGCCCTTTTGCAGCTCCTAATGCCACTCTTAGTCTTTCAGGCCAATCCATTTTTCTTTCCCTGATTCCTATAATTAGATAGATAGTGGTTAGATACGCGAAGAATAAATCAGCATTTTAGTCCTCGAAATAATAAAGTTAGAATTATTTAGTCCCTCAAATTTATGAAATAGAAAATTAGTACCTTAAACGAAGGAGCCTCAATCAATTTAGTCCTTCCATCTAAATATCTCTTTAGTGAACATCTATCAAAACTAATGAATAAATTGACTGTTCAACTTAAAAGACTACATTTACTATTTCAGAAATTCGAAGGACTAAATTGACTTACCCTTACAATTCCAAGAATTAAAATACTGATTTACTAAAAAGCTTAATTTAATGTAAGAAATTTTCGAGATCATGTAGATTTTGGGTACATGACATACCATTCAAATGATCTTGCAGGTTTCCATTTTGCATATATTCATATACTAGGAATCTATGCTTCCCATCAGCACAATACCCTATCAAAGAAACAAGATTTGGGTGGTCGAGCCTGCTTAATATGTCAACTTCTACACGAAATTCACGCTCTCCCTCAATTGCAGGCATTTCCATTTTCTTTATTGCTACAACCTTCATTTGGAGAAACATTTACATACTATGATTCAGTGACAGCACTTCCAAGATATATTATTATCATTATTTAAAAATTGCAGCTGCAATATAACAGTTTTAGAACTCTCTGCAGCAACACTGCAATTGTGGTTGCATCAGTCATATTTGTCTGCATTTTATTGCAATATGAAGATTGCAGTGTTACCACAGCCGCAATTTAAAACCATTACCTCTCCTGACTTCAAAGTGCCCTTGTAGACCCTTCCAAATCCTCCTTTTCCGATAAGATTATCATCACTGAATGAATATGTTGCACTTTCCATCTCCTTGAGTGTGAAAACATTTGATCCATGCCTCCTTTTAGTAGGTTGTGGTGTTTGATCTTCAAGTTGCCAAACCTCTGCAGGTTTATAAATCCCTGAAAGATATTGAATGTGTAAAATGTTACAAAGTTAATCGTGCAACGAAAGACCACTTAGTACAGCCTTACGTGCAACATGATAAATAGAGAAAGGAAAATGAATTAATACAAGGGTCTGAATGATCTCGAGACTTGCTTCGCCGCCGTTTGTTCCAAGCTGAGACCAAACCAAATGGCATGGTGATTGGTGACTATATGGTGATAGAAACTAACAAACCAAATACTCAATAAATATTGATTCTCCCTTATAAAAGATAGTTACATGAAGTTAATCACATTGTGATAGTATACTTGGTATGCATTTGAGAGAGTTTTTCCCTTATGAAAGTACTTTTATAAATGGATTTAATTTGTATACACCATCCATGTATGCATCCAATCATATTCAATTATTACACTGACGGTGTGTACCAACTAAATGTATGGGAATCTTGTATGGAGTGAATGTGGAGAAAGTGTGAAGTTAGATTAGAAGAATACTTCATAATACATCCTTCACCAACATGGATTTTTATGAGAAAGCAACACAAGAATTTGAGTTATATAATTTAAGAAAAAGAGAAAAACTGAGAAAAAGAAAAGTTGAAACTGTTTACTTTGATAAAGGAATTTGAAACGGCATCCACATTTTTCAGTTTCATATATACTATGTACATTTTACTTTATTTGAAGAGATTGAAAATACATTATATGATGTTAAGAGACTTTTCATTAGCTCTCTCCTTCACTATTCATCATAAATATTTAGTAACTTGTTCCTCAATCTTTCTATTGTTCTTCTTGTATGGTGTGTAACCGTCATTGTTACTAAAGTTTATCATCATTAGCAATTGATTAGATTTTGAATTATGTTTAGGCTCAATGAACAATATTGATGTAGGGTCCGAAAACCCAATCAATACCTTTTCAGTCAGTTATCATCTGCATTAAATCTATATATAATTAAGAGGTGAAAATATGTTTGTATAAACTTTGTCTTAAAATAAAATTCATTTTAATGGAGATGGGTTGAGATGGATTAGTGCTACTCTAGGGTTATTAGTTTTGAGGGAAATGAAGAATTGTATGTTTAGAGTTACTTTGAAATTTCGACAAAATCATAATCATTGTGGTACCATGATTTTGCCGAAATTCCAAAGTACAGCTTTTGCAACATCATGATGACCGTAATTCCAACAAATCTACTGTAAATCCAACATATTCAAAGAAGGTGGAAAATCATGTCATATGCTCTTCCTATTTTGTGTTATATATTTTCTTAAAATTTCTAATATCCACTTAGCCATTTGACAAGATGTTATGTTATTAAAATTTGTCAACTCATGAAAATCAAAAAAAGTAAATGCATAGTTGCTCAAAAAAAGTCGTAGTAGCCAAAATCAAGCAATTTTTATTTTATTTTCTGAAAAAGTAGAAAACAAAAAAAAAAATTAAATATACTATCTTTTACAACTTACACACATTTTAAAAATACACATTAATATAAAATATAATATAATTTAGAGTAGAGTTTGATTTATAAATATCCACAGTGTACAAAAAGTTTATAGATATATTCAATGATGTGTTGTTACATCAATGAATAAAGTATGAGATATTATATATTTTTAACACATTCAATAATTTGACAACATTTTTAATTTATGTGTAATGCTTTTGCGCACTAGCGATATATATATATAATTTTTTTTTTAAAAAAAGTGATATATATAAATTAAACTCTTGTATTTAACATAGTAAATTTTTTATTAAAATAAAACATAGTAAAAAAAATCTGGGTCAAAAAACATAGTAAATTTGATGTTTAACATAGTAAATTGACTTCTATTGTGGGTTCCTATCATAGGTATCTATGATCTATGAAGCCCAGATACATGATACGATACAACACTCATAGATCGATACGGGAAAATTTTAAAATTCAAGATATGATACGGCTGGGATACTTCAATAAAAAAAATTAAATTTAAACTACATATTAGAACTCAAATTACAAAATATGGACTAAAACTCAAATGCAAAAAAATTGGCGCAAAACCTAGACCAAACTGACATAGAAAAACGATAAGGCACAACAAAAAAATTGTCTCCACACAACAATCAACAATAACATCGTTCTCAAACAAACAAAGAGACACAAAACGGACAGCGGCAACAATAGAAATATAAATGTAAGTAATATTGATAATAAAGAAAGCGACAATTAATCACTTACATATATTACTCTCTTCGTCCCAAATTGTAAGACGTTTTGGCCATTTCACACGTATTAAGAAATGTAATTAATATTGCGTGGGGAACAAAAATTATGAGTTGCTTTACAAAATTATCCCTAATAAATGGTATGGAAAAGATAAATGAAATAATTGAAAGAAGAGAGAGTAATTAATAGTTAAGGATATAATAGAAAAAGTAACATAAATATTTCATTGGTATTGTAAAGTGACATATAATTTGGGACAAATTTTTTTTCAAAGCGACATACAATTTAGGACGGAGGGAGTATAAATAAAAATCATCGTTACTTAGTCCAATTATATATATACCAAATATAATAGAAACAGCCCGCATAAGTTGGTTTTCCACTGCGCCATCCCTCGTATCTAGATGTATCTGATACGTATATGGGCTTCATAGTCTATGATAAACGATCCTTATTCACCATTGGATCGAAAGTCTTACAGTACCTTATTATATTCTCTTCATACCTGAATATTCAACTATATGCATGGTGTTTTTCCCTCTACTATATACTACGAAAATATCGTTATTCATGATTGACAGAGATATATGTAAAATGCTACCATTTCATAAACTATCTCGTCACATTTCTGAATTACAAGCATTACTTTCTTCATTCAACAAATCCTCACAAGCTTTGGAACTTCTAGCAAAAGCACTAGACCAAAACCCAGATATCAAAACTTTGAAAAAGCTTCACACCATGATTTTTTATCTTAATTCACATCAAAATCCATCTCTAGGAATCAAACTAATGAGATCATATGCTGCTTGTGGAGAACCCGGGTTGACACGCAAGGTGTTCGATGAAATGTCTGATAGAAATGTTGTTTTCTATAATGTTATGATTAGAAGCTATGTGAATAATCATAGGTATGATGATGGGTTGCTTGTGTTTAGGGAGATGGTTAATGGAGGGTTTAGACCCGATAATTATACTTACCCGTGTGTTCTTAAAGCTTGTTCTTGTTCGGAAAATTTGAGATATGGGTTGTTGATTCATGGAGATGTGTTGAAGGTTGGGTTGGATTTTAATTTGTTTGTTGGGAACGGTCTAATTGCGATGTATGGGAAATGTGGGTGTTTGTTTGAGGCGCGGCGTGTGTTTGATGAAATGATATGGAAGGATGTTGTTTCATGGAACTCGATGGTTGCGGGGTATGCACATAATATGCGATTTGATGATGCGTTGGAGATTTGTAGGGAAATGGAGGATTATGGACAAAAACCAGATGGATGTACGATGGCTAGTCTCATGCCAGCTGTAGCCAACACTTCGTCGGAGAATGTTTTGTATGTTGAGAAGATATTTGTGAATTTGGAGAGGAAGAATTTGATATCGTGGAATGTGATGATAAGAGTTTATATGAAAAACTCGTTGCCTACACAAGCTGTGGATTTGTATTTGCAAATGGAGAAATGCAGAGTGGAACCGGATGCAATCACATTTGCTAGTGTTCTTCCAGCATGTGGGGATCTTTCGGCATTGTTGTTAGGAAGGAGGATTCATGAATATGTTGAGAAGAAGAAATTATGTCCAAATTTGCTACTGGAGAATTCTTTGATAGACATGTATGCTAGGTGTGGATGTTTAGACGATGCAAAAAGAGTGTTTGACAGAATGAAGTTCCGCGATGTTGCTTCATGGACTTCGTTGATATCTGCTTATGGTATGACCGGGCAAGGCTGTAATGCTGTGGCACTCTTCACAGAAATGCTAAATTCAGGTCAAGCTCCAGATTCTATCGCATTTGTCGCAATTCTCTCGGCTTGTAGCCATTCAGGATTATTGGATGAAGGGAGGATTTACTTTAAACAGATGACAGATGATTATAGAATAACACCAAGAATCGAACACTATGCTTGTTTGGTTGATCTATTAGGACGAGCCGGGCGTGTAGACGAGGCTTATAATATTATCAAACAAATGCCAATTGAGCCAAATGAAAGAGTTTGGGCGACACTGCTTAGCTCTTGTAGGGTGTTTACAAACATGGATATTGGGATTTTAGCAGCTGACAACCTACTTCAATTGGCTCCTGAGCAATCAGGTTACTATGTGTTGTTATCTAATATTTATGCAAAGGCTGGTAGATGGAAAGAAGTGACAGAAATTCGGTCAGTAATGAAGAGGAAAAAAATTCGAAAAACTCCTGGCATCAGTAATGTGGAGCTAAACAATCAGGTCCATACATTTCTTGCGGGTGACACATCGCATCCGCAGTCAAAGGAAATATATGAAGAGCTAGGTGTGCTAGTTGCAAAGATGAAAGAGTTAGGATATGTACCTGAGACAGATTCAGCACTTCATGATGTGGAGGAAGAGGATAAGGAAGGCCATCTGGCTGTTCATAGTGAAAAGCTAGCTATTGTCTTTGCTCTTTTGAATACACAAGAGTATCAAATCAGAATTACCAAAAACCTTCGTGTCTGTGGAGATTGCCATATTGCTGCTAAGTTAATCTCCAAAATAGTTGAGCGGGAAATTATTGTTAGAGATACTAATAGATTCCACCATTTTAAGGATGGTGTATGCTCTTGTGGTGATTATTGGTGAGGGTTCTAATGAAAATTTAACGGAACACGCCACTATAAATACTAGAATTTTGCAATTTTCCGTGAAATTTGGTTGTGCATATTTTATTGTTAGTTGATGTCAAGCCTGGTGACTGCTATTGGAGCTTAGGTGCAGGTACAGTACTTCTTGGAACAATTTCCTTTGAAGTAAGAATTAAACATTAATTGGCATATTGTGAATTTATTTACGAACACTGAAATTTTTAATTTGAATCACTTCGTATGATGATTAAATGATTTGTGTGCATTTATAAGCATATTTTGATGGTCTGCTTCTCGGATTGTTTTGTTTATAAATAATGAGTCATGAACTCTTCATATCTTATCCATCACATTAAAAGTGAACAAATTTCAGAGGATCAAAATTCACTTTCCATTCTTTTGATCAAACATATGCTCAAATGGAGAGGTGGAAATGTCTCATAAAAGGTGATTCCAAAGTTAATAGGGAATACAAGTTGCAACAACATGGTTCATGTAGTAATAATTAAGAATATCAATGTTTGATATTTAGCAAATAATTAACACAGCACGTGTTTATTGATGAACATATGTTGCAGATATGCATGATTTGGAGGAGTACCAGCCGCAGCGTTAGAATAATGTATCTTGAGGAAAGACAGTTGAAGCAATAACCTTCTGCAAAGGTAATTAAGGTTAGTTCACTTGAGTCTTGACTCTTGATCAATCTTCTATTGTAATTGTTATCGTGATTCATGTCGAAAAAAATAACTCAAACTATATATAGTCGAAGGGAAAAGGAGTGGGCGTTACTGTAATAATAATAGTTGAACGTGAAATTTTTGTTAGAGATGCTAATAATAGTTGAACGTATAATTGTTATCGTGATTCATGTCGAGAAAAATAACTCAAACTATATATAGTCGACGGGAAAAGGAGGGGGCGTTACTGTAATAAACTTTGGAGTTGGGAGTACAAGAACAGTAGTAAAGCGGTTTTCTGTTGGCAACTTTTAGTAGCTTTCTCTTCTAAATCCAGAAGAGAACTCTATGCAATGCTTCTCTTTTTCTTTTTCCTTTTTTGCTGCATGTTTGTATATTTGAATTGATATTATTATTTTTATTATTATTATTATTATTATTATTATTATTATTATTATTATTATTATTATTATTATTATTATTTTTATGTATATTTGAATTGATATTTTTTTTATTATTATTATTATTATTATTATTATTATTTTATTTTATTTTTTTCCATCCATTATTTTTTATTTTTTATTTTGGAATGAAAACATACTATATTAGAAAGAAAGGATTAAGGCCCAAATCTTGAGTATTCCAATCCACTAATTTTGAATCATAGTTATTTAATCTCTGAAACTACTTGCTGCAGTTAACAACAGTCAACAAATTCAGCATTGTTAGTCTCGATAATTTCTTTGACATGGATTTTAATTATTACTTTTCATATCACTGGAGGAACTTAGTAGGGACATTAACTAGTTCTTGCCTTTGTTTGAATCCAAATGTTACGTTTCCCTTTTCTTCTAATCAATAGTACCAATTCACTTTTTTTGTTGAGTAATATGAAATTAATGTAATTTTTCAAGATTAAATTTCAATGTTGTTTATGTTACACAATATTTCTACTGGTTGTTTGAATGTATATGCTATCTATTACAGGATGCATATATCTCTGGCATGCTTTCTTGAAGAATTACTGATCCATCAAATAAAGAGCAGATTGAACAGTGAATGGTATACATCAAGACAAATCCAGCTCTGAAACATATTTTACAAAGAGGAGTGATATTTGTACAACTCTTGTGACAACTACTTTTCTCCTCTTTTTATTGGACAAAAACAATGGAGAGAGAAAGAAGAAGAGAGAAAATAAAAACACATGTGAGTATGAGAGAGGGTTGTTTCAAAATTACATGAGATAGTGACTGGTTAGTGTCTTACTGTTGAGATGAGGTTTAATGACCTTTTTAAATCATCTTTTATTGTTTTGCCATTTCCAAAGTTATAGCTAGACCAGATTTAGGGGTATAATCAAGATTGTAAAACTCAATGGAGCTTCCATAAACTGAACTCATATAATTGACTCTAAATATTCCATTACTTGAAGTTGTATTAGTTTACCATGCAGAAAGACATACAATACAAGTTAACTTATTTTTGTAAAGATAGTATACTTGTAAGCTTTTATGAGTTAACTTGAGAGTTTAATTAGTATGGATGATTTCTTCAACTAGTAATAACATCACGCCTCTGCAGAAAAACAACTGCTCGGCTGAATGTTTATCGTCAAATCATTCTCTTTCTGTCTGTGTGTATGAGCATGTATTTTTCCATCCTTTTCTTTTAGGCTAGACCCACTTGATAAGTACAAGAACAGCTCCTATTGCGAGTCTTGAATCCTAAACCTCAGATTTCTGATTTGGATTTGGGAAGATTTTGCCGTGGTGAGTGTCTTGGCCTATGATTTTTTTCATATTTAAATCAGTTTATTTCAAATAAACTAATTTGCCTCGTAGTCTCATACAACATTTAAATTGTAATTATGCGCTATGAATACACGATGATTTTCTTTGTTTGGCCAAGTAAATGACCAATGCATTTGATTCACATTTCAGCTCTTAATTTACACTGTGGTTGTTGCATTTTGTATACATAATGTGCACTAACATCACTTAACAGTTAATCAAAATTTGTTCATAATAGACATCGAGCAAAATGTGTATTAAAAGTTACATAGTATCAAAATTATAGAACATATTAGTAGTGTTTACAGAGGCATTGCGAATCCATAATATGATGTGTCAAAACTGAGTTATGATATGCTTGGAACAAACTTTTCCTAAGCAGATCCACATTGAATAGTTGGCCACATTCAAAACTCTTAATCATTGTCAAATTGTTCTTGCCAACAGGTTGGAATGTAGTTTCTCCATGCAGTTACGGTCCACGGAGATGGTTGTTAAATGTTTTCAGTCATCCTATTCCTACAGTATTTGGATAGATTGTATCAGTATTTGGATAGATTATTCACAATCATAAGGAAAAATCATTGAAATATAGCAGTACATACAGAACAGTGTGATTGTGGTTACTTAAAGGCCTATAGAGCATTGACATTGAGTTCAGTGGTTTTTCCATTCCTATCATACTCTTATCATTGGAAATTTAACTTAAATGGGTGGTGTGTATTCCTATAACTACCCCCATTTGAGCTACACCCAAGTTCTCAAATGCATACACTTGCCTTTACAAATGTCATTTTGAAATTTTAAAATGAGAGCAATATGATTAAAATACGAAAAAAGCTGAAACCACTTTGACTTGGAAGGAAATGGAAAGGTGTTGGATAGTGTAAAATGGGGAATACAGGCAGAGATCTCTGTCCTTTTGGGTAGGGTGTAGCAGAGAGTTAAATAAATGAGAAATTACAACGACAAATCTTTTGATAACTTTCTCTCTCATACTCATATTATACTCTTATTCTCTCTCTTTATTTTTTTCTTTCCATTGTTTTTTGACCAATGAAAAGAGAGAAAAAAGAAGTTGTCACATAAGCATAAATTGTCTAAAATGAGTTGTTCAAATATCACAACTCTAAATAAATCTGTGATAAACCGATGGGTATTAAACCTCCTTACATATTAGTGTTGTGTTGATGAAACATAGTGACTAAGAAACCTGAACCGTAGTTGTGATCGAATGAATTAGTGGGATTCTAGTTTAATTTGAAAAACGGTGATCTGTTTTAAAAGCTGAAAGCTAAAAGTGGTTAAGCTGAGAATGTGGTTGGTTTCACCTTTACATGCCTTGGAAATGTTTCTTTTTCATTTTATTCATACTCATCAGATTAGGAGGCTCTCGATGTCGGACAAGCGTCAACGTCCGATACCGACTATGATTACACTTAATTATATTATTTTCTTAAATTATCATAAGTGTTCGTGTCGTGTTCGGTGTTTGTGTGTCCGTACTTCATAGATCTTCGACAACCCTTCTTTCTCATAAAAATGAAAGATGGTGATTCTAAAGCACATCCTAGTTTTGTTTATTCCAACCTAAATATTGTAAATCGGCATTCTCATCTCACATTAATCGTTACACCTGAAGGGAAAAGAAATTAATAATTTCAATCAACAACAACTTTTTTCACATTATCAAGTAGTGTACATAGTATTCTTGACGGCTTTACCCGAATATATTTTGTTTTTATCACAGACAACATATTCATCTATAAATAAATGAGCCTAGATCCTAGGAGATATTTGAGCTTCCAATGGATATTTCATCACCATAGTAAATTCCTGTTTTTCTGACAAATCAACATTACTTTCTGGTAATGAAGTCTTCCATTCAAAGTTCCAAACTAAATTTGTCACAAAGTACTCTACATGGAGCATTGCCAAGTTATAGGCAGGACAAATCCTCCTTCCTGCTCCAAATGGCATCATCTTTATCTCATTTTGACCTGTAACATCAAATCCATTACTACTTTCCTCAAACCTATCTGGCTTGAATGCCATGGGATCCTCCCAAACACTTGGATCCCACCCAACCTCTGCCACCATAAAATTAACTGTCCCATTTTTAGGCACCAAGTAACCGTTAAAAATCACATCCTCGGTCACTGCATGTGGAATTAAGTAGTGAGAAGGAGGGTGGCGCCTTAACCCTTCTAAAATCACTGCCTTAAGATAAGGTAACTTTTCCAAATCTTCCTCTTTTACTTCTCTTTCCTCTCTATCACCAATTACAACTCCAATTTCCTCGACTATTCTTTGTTGCACATGTTTGTATTTGACCAAATTCGCCATAACCCACTCTAATGCAGTTGAAGTTGTATCTGTTCCGGCAGTGAGAAACTCCGAACACAGCGCAACAAGCTCATCGTCATCAAGCTTTCGTTTCTCCTCAGGCAACTCCAAATTCAACAAAGTATCGACGTAACAAATGGCACGTTCATGATCAAGATTATTTTTATTGCTTTCTTTTTCTCTCGCTCTTATTAGTTCAATAAATACATCCTTTTGATCCTTTTGAAGTTGCAAAAACTCATTCCAACGTTTTCGGAAAATCACGTGAGAGATCATTTTTGGAAAGAAATTTAGCACACCGAATTTTCCGGAGCTTATAATCCAAAGGCGTTGGATGTGCTTAATGGTTTCAATTTTCTCGCTGTCCACTTTATCACCAAAACACATAAAAACTAGTAAGCTAAAAATTGCATGATGTATGTGGTCAATGAACTTAATGGAATGACTTGATTCCGTTTCAGATTTTAATTGCTTGACAAGTGCTTCAAGGACACATTTGCGCGTGTTAGAGAAGGAATTGAACCGCGATGAGTGAAGCATTGTCGTGGCAAGATTATTGCGAAGAACGCGCCATGTGGGGCCGTAACAAGAGGAGGCGATGTTGAGTGGTTTGTTTAGGAAAAGGGCTTTAGGTCGGTCGGCAAAAATGGCGCCGTTTTGGACCAAGGCCTTGTGGACGAGGAAACGATCAGATATCGATATGTTAGGTGTAGACCAAAAGTGGAATGAGATGATAGGGCCATGTCTGGCATGAAGGTTGCGAAGAATTGGCTCGAGTTGTGGGAATGATTTCCGTAGCCATAGGATATCGGAAATGAAAGGAAAATGGAATGGTCCAGGAGGGAGTTGAATTGATTTGAGGGATCTTATACTTGTGATAATAAGTATTGAAAGACACATAAAAACAAGGATTATGAACCATGATGCCTCCATGTTTTAGTTTCAATTGGTTTTACAAGAATGATACATGTCACGTTATATTTATATATTTCATTACTCCAAGAATTGGTAATCAATTAAGCAATAATGTGATGTGTTGTTACTTTTGCGTGAGGCAACAAACTTAGGTTTAACAAATTCGTACGATATATACGATCTTACGTCCTCTGCCAGCGTCTCTGTACCACTATACTATACTTGTAGGACCCACCACCACGTATGGCTGAATTGCCAAGCCAAAGTCTTATGCATGGCTGAATTTTCTTCCATGTACAGTGAAGCTTTTGTGTAACTTGAGGTGCAGAGACACAACTTGTGGTGCTGATATTGTTGAAAAACAATTGTTGAAAGACAATGTGATGCATATTTCATGTTTACTTTGCAGCAACGTTTGACAAAGATGTGTTGGATTCACATTGCCCTTATTTCCTATATAAATAGTGGCGTTGACATATGGAAGAAACAAAGCTTAGAGTGTTGAGTAAATTATGAGAGTTGAGAGAATACTGCAAATATAGCATGGTGTTTAAATAAGAATGGATCTCACCATGATATTGTATACTTTATGTGTGAAAGAGAGTTGAAAGAATATTGTAATATTTTTTATTATAGTTGAATATTTTTTGGAGTTTGTACTGTGGTTTTGCCTTGTTATTAGACGGTATTCACGTTAAATATTGATGTTTATTTTATCGCTACTATTGCGCTTGCAAGATCCTTTCTTCTTTTTTTCTTTTTGGATTTTGAAATTTTAATTTACACTTCCATTAAACTCGTCGAACCAACAATACTTATACTTCATGTGTGTTTTTAATTTTAGGGTAAGGAAAATTGATTTTAATTTAGATGGTTTTTTAAAATTGATCTTTGGTTTTTTGACAAAATTGATTTTTGTTTAAAATGTGTTTAAGGTATAAAAATAAATTAAAATTAAAATCAATTATAGAGCCACAATCAAATCTAATAGAAAAATCAAATATACAAAAAACAAAATTAAGGATTAAAAAAATACTCTTCTATTCCAAAAGTGAATACAAGTTAAGATGCCCTTCATCGTTATACATATTGTTGTTTTGGATTTTCGTCTAGTGATTCCCATAAGATGTTTGTTCCCTATCGCAATTTTTAATAATATTTTTCTCTGAGGCGTTGTTTCTAGTGTTATAAGCACTACTAACCGTGTAACCATTAGAAGAGTGTAATTTTCACATTCATCGATCCTTCAGAGACACTTGCAAAACAACTGAGGTTAATTGCTGAACAAACGCCCTCACCAGATCCTCCTCCTAGAAAAATAACATCTTACGCCACTTCTACACCTCACCATTCACAACCCAACCCAAATCAAACATCTAAGCTACCGTCGTCATTTTATTATCTGCTAACTCAAATAACCTACGACAACTAACTTGCAGTGAGACACCATCCAGCCAAGGATAACGCTAAGAAAAAAGAGATAACAAGTTCATAAATAACTTTTTATTCAATAAATCATTTATTTTTGTTTTTTCTTTAATATTCAAACAAAGTCTTTCAGTATTTAAATATCAACAATATTACCCCTGAATAAACAATACTTTGGCAAATCTAAAAGAGATACATAACATTCTTTCAGAAAAAAAAAAAAAAAAGATACATAACCTATAAATAAAATTAAAAATACGCATAATTACAAAAAAGATCAACGATTTAAAATGGTCAACGATATTAAGTCAACATTAAAAGTTTTAACAAAATCCACAACACTTGGAAATTCTAAAACAAATTTATAGTATCATATTCAAAAAAATGGTACTATCAACAATGTACCAAAAATAGAATACATATTTTTGTATGGCTAAAAGGGGAAAAGCCCCAAAAATAGAATACACGTTAGTTCGTTCGTATGTACATTGATATGTCATGCATGATGATGATGGTTGCTTGGATGATAAAGAAAAAATAGAATAAACAAGAGTGATTTTTGAAGAAAAAAAATATTATTTTCTTTAAAAAAATATTATTTAAAGACCCTTTCTTTTATAGGACCAGATTTTTAATTATTGATATTGAACAAATTATCTATTTTTAACTATTGTTAATAAAAAAAAAAAACTATTGTTAGATTTATTTTCTTAAAAAAAAAATATTGTTAGCTAGATCTAGTTATTTCGTTTGTTACCGTGGTTGATATTTACTTTTTTGACAAGTATTACCGTAGTTTATAGTTATAGGACTACCCGATTTCTTTACTGTGACAAAAGTTTTTTTTTGTTTTTCTTAGAGATCAAATTGTGTGTCTCACAAATTTTTAAGGGATTAAAATGATTTTTTTTTCACTTTTTTTAAACTACTTATTATAAATAATATGCGACAAAGAAATATCATTTGATTTTTATCCCTTTTTATTTTATCATACCAATTTTTTTAAAATTTTTATACGAAATCCATTCTTATCATTTCATGAGCCGTGGAATATTTAATAAGTTATTAGATGGTAGAAAATGGTAACTGATCTTTATCCAACTTAAATTAAATATATCCTATTTGCCAAAAAAAAAGTGAATGGGAATGTTGTTTTGCTTACCTACTATCAAGTTATATTCTAAAAATGGAAAAGGATTAACTAAAATCGAAACACGATTAAAAAGGATAAGGTAAAATCTATTTAATGCGTGGGGATGTTTTTTGAGGGGAGAAGAAGATGGGATTGAAACCTATATATAGTAAGAACTTTGTATTAATCCTTTTAATAATACAAATTCCATTAACGTCAAATTGTCTCCTATTAAACGATGTTAATTTTGGTTTAGGATTAACGTGATTTACTTTTGTCTGAACTAAATATATTTGTGTATTTTTTTTTCTCAAATACTACCTCCGTCCTTAAATATAGGAGTCTTTTGTAAAAATTACGCATATTAAGAAAGTTGGTTGTATTATTAAATTTGTATATAATCACTATTGTTTTTACAATTTTATCCTTAAGAGAGAGAGAGAGTTAATTTATATTTTCAACGTAATATTTATTGATTGAAGAAAAAGATGTAAAATAAATAAGGGTATGTTGGTAAATAAATAATTAATGTACATAGAAATACAAAAGGGGTCTTATAAAAAGGGACATTTTTTTTTCAAAAGGGTTTTATAATTAGGGACGGATGTAGTATATACTAACTTGTTTTGTGAATTTATTTTGTCTAACTAACCAAAATATCTTTAACTTTCGATAGACATCCCAAGATATCTTCACAATTTATGTCTTTTGAATCCGTTATAGATAATGTCTGCACAATAAATTTAGTTTGCAGGTAGGATATAAAGCAAATTTTGTTTTGAGATGTCTAAAGAATTTTTTTTTATATATATATGGAACATTTTTTGTCTATATGTATGACATTTTTGTTTATAAAACCTAATAAAAAATAATGCTTTGTTTCTTGACCTAAAACAAGAGTTTAATAACCTTACATTTGGGTCGACCCTAGTTATGAGACAAATCCTTGAGTAAAACATTAAGACTGATTTTATGATTTGTTTTTTACAACAACTTTGTGATTTTTATCAAGCATGAGAAAATCATTTCACTCTTAGTATTATTTTTGTGTAGTCAGCGTGTCAATTTCTACAGTTGTGTACCTACATATAAACATTATGAAACTGAAACCTAACCTTAACAAGTTTTCAATTCAAGAATAACAACTGTCTTATGAGTATTGTTTGAGAACTCTCCAAAATACAAAAAAACTCTTTTAACAAAAAACATGTCCACTTCAGACAGATGTATCTGGCTTTCTGCGTTAAGCTATATATTTCATCAAGGCAAATCGTATCCTGCTTTCAATATAAATAAAGTTGCACTATATTTTCAATTAATAATCAATTGTAACCCCACAACTAACAATAGTACCTTTATGTGACACATGAAATTAAAACAAACACCTCAAAGCTTTTCCCTATTTCACGACAAGATCGAGTTATTATTATATATATGATAAATATGTAAATTAATCACAATCTCAATAACTCATACATATATATATACTTGCAGCAATATATCTCCATTCCCTACCCTTGCACACTCAACATGGAAGCTAAGAGTGGTCTTTTTGCAGGGTCTCTTAACAGCAATGAACTTGTGGTCATCCAAAAACAAAATGAGGTAAACCATGCAGATTTTTTTTTTTTTTTTAAATTCTGTATCTGATCTAAGGACCGATTAATTCGAGAGGACCAATCTCATCGAACAGTTGCTGTTCTGACATTTAATGTGTCTTAGAAACACAAGTAAATGATCAAAAAACCCAACAGCAGTTAACTGCTATCGATTTTCTAGTTATAAAGTCGGGTTAACTACTGTTGGGGGTATTTTCGTACTTTACTTATGTTTTTAGGAAGTTTTAAATGTCAAAAAAGCAATTGTCATCCCACCGTCCACTTGCGTGGGGGGCTGTTTAAAGCCATACATAAATTAATTTAGAGCACAAGTTAATTATTACCAACGTCCTTTTTTATAAGCCCTTTGTTATTTTTATATGTAGCATACTAGGAAAAAAAATATATATAAATAATATACTTAATGTGATCATTTTTAAGTGTATTGTAATATTCAATATATTTAATTTATTTTTTGGAATAACATGTACAATTCTAATTAATTTTAGTTTATGCAGCCTAAGGCAGTGAAAAACTTGGATGGTCAAGATTGTGAGATATGTGGTGATTCTGTAGGGCGTACAGTAGAAGGAGACTTATTTGTAGCTTGTGAAGAGTGTGGCTTCCCTGTTTGCAGGCCATGCTATGAGTATGAAAGGAAAGAAGGGTCTCAAAATTGCCCTCAATGCCATACAAGATACAAGCGTATCAAAGGTATTTTCAATGTCAGCGTCGTGTCGTGTCGTGTCTGGTATGTGTATGAGCTTCATATATAGCATGGTATACAACTATATATACATAGATTTCTCTAATGATATAATTTTCTTTTTTATTGTTATTTCTTGCCATGCAAAAGGAAGTCCAAGAGTGGAGGGAGATGAAGATGAAGAAGATGTGGATGATATTGAACAAGAATTTAAAATGGAAGAGGAAAAGTACAAGCTTATGCATCAAGATAATATGAATAGCATTGATGATGATGATACAAAATATAGGGAGCAACCCCTATATTCTCACAGTATTGGAGAAAATTGTATGTTTTGTTATCCTATAAATTTAATTAAGCTTAATTAATTTATTAATTAATTCAATGAGCTTCAACTTTTTTCCCTCTTAGTTGGCAATTTTAAATTATGCTTCTATTTTATGAGGAAGGAGTAACCCTAGTTTTCTTCTTGTCAATAAGAATATATAAAATAAAAACAGGTGCTTGTTTATTATAATTATAAATATAACTATCATGTTGATCTTCATGAAGCAGATGGTGCAAAATTAGATAACAAGGAGAAAACAGATGAGTGGAAGCAGCAAGGAAATCTGTTGATTGAAACTGACGCGGTTGATCCAGAAAAGGCCATGTATGTATGTCATACATCATGAAATTAGGAAACTTGTGATCTAACTCTCTTAACAACGATATATGCCTGTGTCTTTTACTCTAGAAAATTATCATAAACACTTGTTTGAGCTTATCTAGTGTATAAACACTTGTAAGATTGTTCGAGACAACTTATGAAACAGCTTATAGCTAATATGAAAATATTTAGACTTTATTTTATCTTTTGCTAAAGAAATAAGCATGTCATTTACACAGGAAAATCATCTTACACTAATACTATTAGGGCCTACATAGATTGAATTATTTGAATTTATCTACTGACATAAGCACTTGTGAGACTATTTTGTAGAGGTTATGAAAACAGCTTATGGCACGTCTATAGGCTATTTCTGATTATTAGTATAAGCTCTTCAGGGTAGATTAAGATAACAACTTATAGCTTATATGAAAACAGGCTGCATTTATTTTATCTTTTTGTTAAAGAAATAACTTTTACATAAACACTTACTATATGATAAGCGCTTATGTTTTAAGCACTTAATTAAGTTGTTTATTCAAACATGACTAATTAGTGCTGTGTAACATGATGCATGCAGGAAAGATGAAACTAGACAGCCACTATCAAGGAAAGTAGCAATACCTTCAGGAAGACTCAGTCCTTATAGAATGATGGTTGTGGCTAGGCTCATCCTTCTATTACTCTTCTTTGAGTACAGAATCTCCCATCCAGTACCTGATGCAATTGGACTTTGGTTTATATCGGTATCATGTGAAATCTGGCTTGCATTGTCATGGATAGTTGATCAGATTCCCAAATGGTTTCCCATCGATCGCGAGACATACCTTGACCGCCTTTCAGTCAGGTCCTGAAGCTTATTTTACTCTCATATGATTGATCTCATTCTACTACTTGTACTCTGAATGACAATTTTATAACTGTCTCGATTACTATTCGTGATAGAATTCCTCTATTGCTATGTGCAATAGAAGCCACAGATAAGAGAAAAGTAAATGAAAATTATATTGATTATGAAATAATGAATTACATCAAGGGGTACATGAGACTTGTATAGTCAACTATCTCGTGTAACTAGCTAACTAGTTTAACTAACTTTCACAACTATTGTCTCGGAGGGGATTTGAACTCGACTCCTAAGCTTACAATGTCAAACTTTTAGCATTGAACTGATACCACCTGGACTTAATTGTAATGCAGGTTTGAGCCGGAAAACAAGCCCAACATGCTTTCTCCAATAGATATTTTTATAACAACCGCAGATCCAATCAAGGAACCACCTCTTGTTACAGCAAATACTGTTCTTTCAATTTTGGCACTAGATTATCCTGCAAACAAAATTTCATGTTACGTTTCTGATGACGGCGCTTCCATGCTCACCTTTGAAGCTCTTCAAGAAACAGCTGAATTCGCGCAAAAATGGGTACCTTTCTGTAAACAATTCTCTACAGAGCCGCGAGCACCTGAGAAGTATTTCTCTGAGAAGATAGACTTTCTTAAGGATAAGCTTCAACCCACATACGTAAAAGAACGCCGTGCTATGAAGGTTAGTATCATAGCATTTATTAAATTACAGAAATGTTATTTGAACATCAATTTGGGACAACAACAGTTCAGTTTTATTAGAGTATACAATATACAATGCAATACTACAGCAGCTTCATTGTCCTGTTACTTTTCTAACAGAGAGAATATGAAGAGTTTAAGGTGAGAATAAATGCGCTTGTGGCTAAATCTATGAGAGTTCCATCAGAAGGTTGGAGTATGAAGGATGAAACACCATGGCCGGGAAACAATACAAAAGATCATCCAAGTATGATACAAATACTTCTTGGTCACAATGGAGGAGACAGTGAAGGAAATGAACTTCCATCTCTTGTCTACATTTCTAGAGAAAAAAGACCTGCATTTCAACATCACACAAAGGCCGGTGCAATGAACGCCTTGGTAATTTACATTTCAATTTCAACATTACATTGATTGGTTTTTTCTGATTAAAATCCATCAAACTAATCTTTTTAATTTGTCTATTCAGCTTCGTGTATCGGCAGTATTGAGCAATGCTCCTTTTGTGCTCAACTTGGACTGCAATCATTATGTGAATTACAGCAAAGTTGTGAGAGAAGCCATGTGTTTCTTTATGGACATTCAACTTGGGAATAGTATTGCCTTTGTTCAGTTTCCACTAAGATTTGATAGTCTTGATAGGAATGATCGTTATGCCAACAAAAACACTATTTTATTTGATGTAAGTTTCACAGATTAAATTCATTTGCTACCTGACATGTTACGTGGTTACATTCAGTCTTTCCATTTTCTTAAATTATTACCAGTTTTTACATGTCAGTGTCATTATTGTGAGTGTCAGTGCTTCATAGGCGACCTTAATTGTATTTATGTGAATGAAATTTGACAATGACATGTTACCCTTTCTATTTTGTTTTTCTGCAGATCAACTTGAGGTGCCTAGATGGAATTCAAGGACCTGTTTATATTGGATCAGGTTGTATATTCAGAAGGAAAGCTTTAAATGGCTTTGATCCTCCTAAGGCGTCAAAACGCTCTCGAGTCGTACAAGTTCACTCAAAACAGGATGAAAATGAAGAGGATGGGAGCATTATAGGTGACAATAATTTCACTTGAAAAACTAACAAAATGAAATTATTTTCCCATTTCATGTATATAACAATTACTTTTCTTTTAACAGAAGCAACTGATGAAGAGAAGCAGCCATTGCAATTAGATAAGGATACTGAAAACAAATTTGGAAAGTCTACACTCTTCATGAATTCTTCATTGACAGAAGAAGGTGGCGTAGATCCTTCTTCAACTCAAGAAGTCCTGCTTAAAGAGGCCATTCATGTCATGAGTTGTAGCTACGAAGACCGGACACTGTGGGGATACGAGGTATATTATAGAACAAAAGTAATATTTTAACACACAAGTTTGATAACAAATTTCAACAACACTTTGAATGGTTAAGCAACTTCAAACACAAGTTCAATACAATTTTTAGGTGTCTTAAGACCTTTTAGGTGTATATTTAAACTGTTAAACCATATAAATTGTTATGAATACACTTTTTCCATCAACAGGTTGGTATGAGCTATGGATCTATAGCATCAGATATTCTAACAAGTTTAAAGATGCATACTCGTGGTTGGAGATCGGTATACTGCATGCCGAAAAGAGCTCCTTTTAGGGGAACAGCCCCAATCAATCTTACAGAAAGACTTAACCAAGTTCTTAGATGGGCAGTAGGATCACTTGAGATTCTATTCAGCCACCACTGTCCAATATGGTATGGTTTTAAAGAAGGAAGACTCAAGCTGCTCCAAAGGATTGCCTATATTAACAGCACTGTCTATCCTTTTAGTGCATTGCCTCTCATAATATATTGTATCGTTCCGGCTGTCTGCTTGCTCACTGATAAATTCATCACACCATCGGTAATCAATTTCCTTCTATTTTATACATTGTCACTGCAAAAAAATAAAAATTATACATGCATGATGGATTCAATAATGTTGATGTAGATATTTGTTGAGATATTTTAAAAGTTAATATAACAAAGTGCTATCCATACTTCTCATAAATACTTGTGAGGTTTTTTGGAAAAGCTTATGAAAATAACTTATAACACCTACATAAGTTGTTTTCGGCTTATAAATTATATGAAAACAGCTTATAGTTTATGAAAACAGTTTATAACTTCATGAACTCAATTTGATTATATTTATCCATTGTTATAGATCACTTATATGACAAGCGCTTATGCTATAAGTTCAATTAAGTTTATCCAAATAGGCCCTGAATCTCTTATTATTAACTAATGAAGCCATTATTCATTGTGTTTACAAATGATATTGTTTGTTCAGGTAGGAACTTTTGCAAGTCTGGTATTCATTTCTCTATTCATATCAATCTTCGCCTCTTCTATTCTTGAATTGAGATGGAGTGGAGTTAGTCTTGAGGAATGGTGGAGAAATCAACAATTTTGGGTCATTGGAAGTATATCAGCACATCTCTTTGCAATTGTACAAGGCCTAATGGGAAGATTCCTTGGTAGATTTAATGCACATTTCAACATTGTATCGAAGGCACCAGACGATGATGGCGAGTTTAACGAACTGTACACCATTAGATGGACAGTACTACTAATACCTCCAACCACAGTGACTATATTCAACATTATCGGTATTGTTGCTGGTTTCACAGATGCTATAAATAGTGGTGAACATGAATGGGGAGCATTGATTGGGAAACTGTTCTTTTCTTCATGGGTTATTGCTCATCTTTATCCTTTCCTTAAAGGACTAATGGGAAGACAGAATAGAACACCAACTCTTGTTGTCATTTGGTCTGTGCTTTTGGCTTCTATCTTTTCTTTGGTTTGGGTAAGAATCGACCCTTTTGTGTTGAAAACTAAGGGGCCTGATGTTAAGCAATGTGGAATTAGTTGTTGAATTTGTTTATTTACCCAAATGAATGATGTGAGCCAAAAGAAAAGTTTTGTGAAATACATGCAAGCTATGTTGCACTAACACTTCGAATTAAAGATTGTGTTTGTTGTTTGACACGTGTTGGAATTATTGTTGATGTTGACGTGTCAGTGTCGTATCTAGTGACTGTATTCGTGTCTGTGTTGATGCCTCATAGCATGCAAGGGAGAGCACTTTGTACTTATTTTGTAATTAGAGGAACAAAACAAAAGTTGTTTACTTGTGATTTTTCATTTTTTGGCTCCATGTGAGGTTGTGATGACTTAATTTATTCAACTAATAAAGAAACTGAACCTAGCACCAGCCAAGGGAGAACCACAGACACACACATATATTTACACCATGGTTGATTGATGTTGTAAACTAACCATACATTGCTATATTTGTATCATTGCTCTATGGCATCAATGTGTCATTTATATCTAAATGTGTTTGCACCATTGTTTTATGGTTGATATACTTTTTGTTTTACTTTGCAATGGTGCACAATCCTGATCATGTCCTATAAAATGTCTCCAATTGTTGAATCTAATTCCTGAGAGAAATTTGAGCTTCTAGTGGATATTTCATCACCATTGTAAATTCCTGTTTTTCTGTCAAATCAACATTACTTCCTGGTAATGAAGTCTTCCACTCAAAGTTCAAAACCAAATTAGCAACAAAGTATTCTAAATGGAGCATTGCCAATTTATAGGCAGGACAAATCCTCCTCCCTGCTCCAAACGGCATCATCTTTATCTCTTTTATACCCCTAACATCAAATGCGTCAAATTCGTTTCTATTTTTTGCATCTTTTAGAAACCTCTCTGGCTTAAACACCGTAGGATCCTCCCAAACCGTTGGATCTAATCCTATATCTGCCACCATAAAATTCACAGTCCCATTTTTAGGCACCAAGTAACCATTCAAAACAATATCCTCCGTCACTACACGTGGAATTGTGTAGTGAGTAGGAGGATGACGCCTTAACCCTTCCAAAATCACAGCCTTCAAATATGGCAATTTCTCCAAATCTTCCTCTCTCACTTCCCTTTCCTCTCTTTCACCAACCACCTCTTCAATTTCCTCCACTAGCATCTGTTGCACGTGTTTGTCTTTCACCAAATTCGCCATAACCCACTCTAGTGTAGTTGAAGTTGTGTCAGTTCCTGCGGTGAGAAACTCGGAACATAGTGCAACAACTTCACCTTCGTTAAGCTTCCGTTTCTCCTCAGGTAACCGCAAATTCAACAAAGTATCCACATAACAAACAACATATTCATCATCATCGTTATTTTTTTCAATAACTTTCTTTCTGGCTTGTATTAGTTCAACCAACAAATCATTTTGCAACTTCCGAAGTTGCGTAAATTCTTGCCAACGTTTTCTAAACAACACGCGAGATACAATTTTCGGGAAGAAATTTAGAGCACCCAACTGTCCGGAGCTCAAAATCAAACGTCTCTGGATGTCTTTTATTTTTTCAATTTTCCTACTATCCACATTTTCCCCGAAACACATGGAAAATAGTAAGCAAAAAATGGCGTGTCGAATGTAGTTGATGAGCTCAACTGAATTATTCAAAAAATTTGCCTCAAATTTTAATTTGCTTATAAGTGCGTCTAGTACGCACTTACGAGCTTTGGAAAATGATTTGAATCGAGATGGTTGAAGCATGATGGATGCGAGGTTATTCCGGATAGCATGCCAAGTGGGACCGTAGCAAGACGAAGCTATGTTAAATTGGTGATTCTTAAGGAACTTGGGGCGGTCGGCGAAGACAACAGCGTTTTGGATTAAGGCTTGGTGGGCAAGTAAACGATCGGAAATGAATATGTGAGGAGTAGACCAGAAATGGAACGTGATAATAGGGCCGTGTTTGGCATGGAGTTTGCGAATAATTGGTTTGAGTTTTGAGAATGATATTTGGAGCAAGAAGATGTCTGTAATGATAGGAAGGTAGAGGGGTCCGGGAGGGAGGTGAATGGATTGTGAGGATCTTAATCTTAATATTATAAGACATAGAAGAAGAACAAGTAATGCAGTGATTATGAACCATGCCATTGCCTCCATGTGGTTTGTTATATTGTAGTTTCAGTGGTGATCTCATGCTATTTTTATACTAATAAAGATTGGTAGAGACACATGTATTTGTACCACTTTTAAAAATTTCAATTAACCAAATATATTTTGTGTGATCACATTTTTTCAGTTGTGTAACTACTATTTAGAAGCTGAAAAATGTGGTCACGCAACTAAATGCGCGTGACAACTATTTTTCCATTTAGTTAATCAAATAAATTCTGAAAAATTAATGGTCGCGCAACTAAAACAATGTGGTCACATAGACCATATATTTGATTAAGTAAAATTTTTTAAAGTGGTATAAAAAAGTGTACACATTAAGGGCATATATCTATCATTGCTCCTTATACTACCGGATTTTGTTTTTTTTATAAGTAGTACCTTATTTGGATCTCTCGTGTGAAGATTTGGTCCACAAACTTCTAGCTCCAAACTTAGGAGAGACAAAATTTGTACTTCGTAACATCTACATCTACGAAATTGTTTGGGTGACATTTAGGGGCACAAGTGCACCATACACAAAAAAATTTCTTGACCCTTGAATTACGTAAAGAGTACATTATTACAATAGTCATTCAACACTCGATCAAATCACTTCATGACTCTCTCTATGTCTTTGTTTTTGTATTACAAGAGTTAAATATATATTTTTATTCTTTTGGTCAAGACTTTTTTTAATTTTATTAAAACTCAAATATATATTCCACTGAAAAAACTCAAATATATTTATTTATTTATTTTACCAAAACTAAAAGAAAAAAACTCAAATATATTTACCCTAAGTCCTAACGCAATATGGGATCTTTTAATTTTTTTGTTTCCATAATTAAATCTTATTTTTATAAATAAAAAAATCAACAAAAAAGAAACAAATTTTTCAATCTTCATTATCTGAGTCCCATAAAATCCATCAGATAGAAAAGGGTAGATCTAATCTTTTGTTGGGAGAAATGGAAGTTGGAAGGCATGACTTAAATTGGAAAAATAGACTCTAAATTTTGCTCATACCTAAGTAGTTTAAAACAAAACCCACAAAAATTAAAACACATGGTTTCCAAGAGTTGAAGATAGTACCAATTTTTATTTTTTATTTTGAGAGCAAGATAGTACCAAAATTAGTACTCCCTCCGTTTTTAAATATAAACAAAATTTACTTTTTAGGTTCATTGAATTAATGATGTATGTGGTCCATATTATGAACCACATACATCATTAATTGAATGAACCTAAAAAATCAATTTTGTTTATATTTAGAAACGGACGAAGTATGATGGAATGCATAATTTGGATAACAGAAGCGATCTTCTTTATGTGCCATTTTATTGACATAACTGGAATGAAAAATACACCATGGAATGGAAAAGAGAAGATGAAGATAGTGGTTGGAAGATTCATGGAGAGAGAATGGTTGGGAATGATGGTGACATAAAAATCTAGTGTTGAGAGACTATTGTAATAGTGTACTCTTTATGTGATCCAAGGGTCAAGAAAAAACTTGTGCATGGTGCACAAGTTTAACACTTGTGCACCCTAAATGCCACCAATTGTTTGATATAGATCAAGACTTTTCAGTCACCATCCTACCATTTTTCATTCTACCACCCTACTGTTGATTTTAAGGCAAACAAGTCACCATGTTTGACAATGTCTATTTTTACTAGATTGTGTTTCAATTGATGTATTAATTACTATATCAACTACAATCTGGCCTCTAAGATTGCTATAAATAAGGTCACTTCCTTCCTGCATCATCATCAATTTGAAATATATAAAATTTGAGTTTCTCATTTGAAAGTTAGAGTGGATTCTCTCTTGATTTCTAAGCTATTGTCTTCGACAGACATTACCAAATTTATAACAGAAAAATGTTCGGCTAAGACATGTAATTAGTTTTCTGGTTTTTGTATGAAGTAAACTTAAAGTTTTGAACCAAATTGAAATATTAGAAGTAATTTTGTTTAGGGAAATGTTAACCGGTGCCCCCAGGACACTAGTTAAGGAACTAAAAGTAGAAGAAAAAAAAAGTCAAATTTTGCATTGAAAACAACACTTGTTTACCTTTCAAAAAAGTAGAACACACAATTTCCAATACAATATTTCCTTTTATAATTCTTTAACTAGTGTTATTGGAGCACTAGTTAACAAGACCTTTTTGTTTAAACAAAATTCGAACAAAACAATTGCTTTTATAGTAAATATAGATAGATGGCGTAGATAATACTCCATCCGGTACAAAATAAATGTTGTTTTAGTATAGAATTTTTGTTGTAAAATTATTGTTATTTGGGTTAGGCTAACATGTAAGCACACATCTTAATTATTCTACAAATAATGAATACTTATAGGAAAAACTTAATTTTCAATACATAATTTCTACTTTTTTTGTAAAAAAAAATACATAATTTTTACTTTTGATACTTTATTATGTGTGACACATGTTAACATTTTTCTTATTTTACTTTTGCAATGCAACATAAATTAATTTATGTGTGTGTTTGGTGTGGCGGTGACTAGAATTGATTCTGTCAAAATTGATTTTGGTAGAATTGATTTTGGTTAAAAGTGAGTTGAGTGTAAATTGATTTGTGTTTGGATACCTTTATATAGAAGTGATTCTTATTAATTTATTTTGTTTAGATAGTTGAGATAAAAATTGCTTTTGGAGGTATAATTACCAAAAGGGGTGTATTTAAACAATATATTTACAATTTTTTGTTTCAATTTAAACATTTTAAAATATACAACATAAATTTAAATAACTGTCCATAATAGAAATTAAATATTAAATATGTTTTTTCTACTATAGATAATTATTTTAATTTTTGTTGGTATAAATTTTTTCATAGAGTCGATCATTAAATTTTAAAAATTAATGAATGCACAAAGCTTAGCCAAAATGTCTATATATGATATAGAAATGTTAAATAATATTATATAGAGTTATATTAAAAAAAAGAAATTTTTGGTTGACTACAAAATAATTACTAGAGTTAAATTACAAAATTCATGTGTATGCCAATAAGCATTATACCAGTGGAACATTAATTTCTTTTAAACAACGTGACAATAGTTGCTGAATTTATTTGATTATCAGTCTATGGGCAATTAAGTAAAAGGCAATTAAAAAAGATATATCAGAGATCAAAATTATGGGAGAATTGATTCTCAAAAACGCAAAAGCTACAAATTGGAGTGTTGGCTAGAATCAATTCTAGCAACAAGAATTGCTTCTCTCTAAAAGAGTCAAACATCTTTTTAGCACATTAGAAGTGAGTTTGGAATGAATTGCCGTGCTTTTAAGGGTGCAAACGGGCATTCAAACATAGGCTTAGTCAAAGTTTACCCTATATTAATTTTAATTTTGTATGCATCACTTTGAAGTAATTACGCATTTATAGCAATTAATAGTCAATAACTAATAAGGGCCATTATGAAAATTGTTATATTTAATTCTTAGTAATTGATTATCAATTTACATGTAAGAATTGAATTTTAAACGATGCTTATTTAATAGAGTAGTAATAAATTGTTTTGTTTGTGTTAACCATTCGATTATCAATCTAATTGTAATGTAAGGATACTTTTAGCAAAAATTGTTCATTTCGAAAATTGAACTCTGATAGACAAGTAAACTCAATCACTTGATTGACGAGAAATAGACTTTGCCAAAAGTTTGGCGATCAATTCAATGCAATTCAAACAGTGATGCCCAACAAATTCATTAATTCCATTTATAGGTAAGATGTAAGGTAGGTATTTATAGGTAAGATGTAAGGTAGGTGTGTCTACAACGCTATTCACTTTGGTAGATCATAAATATAAATATTTTCTCCGTTTTTAAATATAAGTAAAATTAATTTTTTAGGTTCATTCAATTAATTATGTATGTGGTTTATAATATGGACCACATACATTATTAATTCAATGAACCTAAAAAATAAATTTTGCTTATATTTAAAAACAGAGGGAGTGTTTTTTTTAGCAAACGTAAGGTAGTCTTGATACCTCTTTCCAACGCTATTCGCTTTGTTTGATCTTAAGTGTCTACTTGGTTGCCCGGTAGATTTTTAAATACGCACGTTTAGAACATTTCAACGTAATTTGATCTTAAAAAATATGTTTGGCTTCCAAAAAGATTAATTGATTATAGAGGCTAAACTTGATTTTCAATATGCAACAAAACTACATTATATATTAAATACAACAAAACAAAAAAAAACACAGCTAAAAATGCAAAAAACAAAAAGTTAAATTTCGCCAGTGTAATTTCAATATGTAAACTACCGCATTTCACTCAAATTTACTAT
Organism: Medicago truncatula; assembly: GCF_003473485.1. Classification (NCBI taxonomy): domain Eukaryota; kingdom Viridiplantae; phylum Streptophyta; class Magnoliopsida; order Fabales; family Fabaceae; genus Medicago; species Medicago truncatula. The sequence goes on along the minus strand of NC_053049.1, from coordinate 28,974,542 downwards.
AATCAACATTAACAAATCAATTTTTAACTAATTTCATCATTAACAATGCAAAAAGCAAATAAATGTTCTTTGAGACATTTTATCAAACACCTAGAGTTCAACCCAATTTATAATAATTTCTAGCTCTAACATAACTGAAACCTACCACATATCAATTAAACCTACTCTAATCAACTTCTAAACTACCATTCCTAACTTAATTCATCACTAACAATCCTAAAAACTAACATGTAAACCAAATTTCTAAAAAACTAAAAATTTAAAATTTCTCCAAAAATACTAAAATTTAAACAAAAAAAAGGCAATTCAAACACTTACTTGATTTTGTGGGAGAAATTGACTATGAATGACGCAAGAATGAGCAAAATCACATTTGAAAGGGGGGAAATCGCACTTTGGAAAGTTTTTGGAACTTTTAAAAATGAATGGTTGTGTTTTTGAGTTGTTGTTCAATAACAGCACGCAACGTGAGTTAAGTCACGCTAGGTTACAACCTGCGTGAGTTAACCCACGCTAAATGTACCGCACGTGACTAAGGTCACGTATGAGTACTTTCGTCTATTCAGTTGAGAGTGAGTATTTTTTGGTGTGAGAAGAGCAATTTTCGTAAAAAAATTGGCCCAAATAATGAACCAGATGGGGATATACACAAGGATCCATCCAAGTCCCAAACAAGATAGGAGAAATATAGCAAAATTGCTTTTTTGACAATGAATACTTCATATTGACATAAGTAAATGACGTTTTTACCCCAACGACAGTTAACGCCGTTAGGCAATGCGCCGACAGTTAACTGCCGTTGTGTTCGTGATATGAACCAAACAGCATAGGAGTTTCCAAAACTCCATTGTTACGTTTTTTGCTTCCATAGGTGCGAAATTCACAAACCATAAGCCATTCCAAGCTAATTTCAAGCACAAAATCAAGTAAGTTTTTTGAATCCTATTGCGTTGCTATTTTGTGATTGATTTGATAGTTTTTTTTCATAGGTGCGAAATTCACAAACCATAAGTCATTCCAAGCTAATTTCAAGCACAAAATCAAGTAAGTTTTTTGAATCCTATTGCGTTGCTATTTTGTGATTGATTTGATAGTTTTTTTTTTTGGTTAAATTGTGATTATAGAGGTTTATTGATTTTATGATGTTACGATAGTTTAGGTTGTTTGAATTGTTAGGTTTAGGTTAGAATTGTTTAGATTGTTAGAATTGTATAATTGTTATGAAATTATGGTAGAATTTTTAGGATTAGATGAATTGTTGTATAATCGTTGCGATTAGTTTAGGTTTGTTATGAAATTTTGTTGTTATGAATTTGTGATAGAATTGTTACGATTAGTTACGGTATAATTTTTAGGATTAGTTTAGGTTTTGATGAATTATTGTAGAATTGTTACGACATGATGTGGGTTTTGATCGCCGATTTGTTTATGTAGATATGTCTCAGAATCAGGGAAACGTTGAGTTGAACAAGAAGAAGGAGGGTGACGACAAGAAGAAAGAAAAATCGCCGATGACATGGCACGGAATCACATGTGATGGATCCGTCAAAAAGAATGATTCGAAGGTGCTGGTGTATAATCATTCGAGGTTGAGGAGGAGCGGGAGGACATGCTATTTTGGTCCTCAGCCAAAAGCAGGTGCCCCAGGGACTGTCAATGACAACCCAATTGACTTGTGTCATGAGGAAGATGATTGAATGTAATGGGTTGTAATATCTAATTGTTTTGGATCTGTTTTTATGGTACATTTTGCTTGACATATTGGTACTTTGAATAAATTTGCGTTTTAAATAATTTCAATTAAAATCGCATTTTGAATAATTTCGATTAAAGTCGCGTTTTGAATAATTGCGTATTCAAATAAAAACTAATTAAATCTAACGTTAATTCAACTAATTAAAATTGCGTAATGAATAAATAAATTCGAAAAGTGAATAAATAAGATAATTATTGTTCCATTCAAAACAACATGTATTATGCATATTCAACTATATATGTTATCACACTACATTGCATTACATTACATTCCGGAATGTACCTTCCAACTGCAACATTTATCTTACCACTGAATGGGGTCAATTCAAACTTGCTAAACAGCAGGACTCCAACATCCGATGAGCATCTTGAATGATGATATTCAAGTGTCAAAAGAATTGAATGATGATATTCAAGTGTCAAAAGAATGAGATTCTTTTGACACTTGAATATCATCATTCAAGATGCTCATCGGATGTTGGAGTCCTGCCGTTTACCAAGTTTGAATTACCCAATTCAGAGGAAGACAATTGTTGCAGTTGGACATTTGTACCTCCCAACTGCAACAATTGTCTTACCTTTGAATTGGGTAAATTCAAACTTGCCAAGCAGCAGGACTCCAATATTCGACAGGCATTCCCAATGTTCCATTCAAAAGATTAAATTATTGTTAGGCTAGGATTAAATGACGGTATTCAAATGTCAAAATAATGAGGTCCATTCTTTGAAACTTCAATACCTTCATTTAAACCAGCCTAACAAGAATTTAATCTTTTGACAAGAACAATGGGAATACCGGTCGAATATTGGAGACCTGCCGTTTGACAAGTTTGAATTACCTCATTCAAAGGAAGACAATTGTTGTAGCTAAGAGATGCATTCATTCCGTACCTAATGACGATCTTCTGACGGAATCAAGCTGTTGATGATATCTGTAACACCCCGTTACCCAAAAGCAATTAAATAACAAATATTCGTCAGAGTAATTCCACAACGGGCATGCTACACGTCATTTCAAAATTTCTTAAATAGAAAATAAAACTATTTAGTCAAAACAACTTGATATATATGAAAACATAGCAACGGAATAGTTTTCAAATCCATAATCTCATGAACATCCAACAACAGTCTATGGCATTAAAGGCCTTAGCATAAGTCAACAACGTTGTTCAAAAGACAATAAAAGGCTCCACATCACAATTCCAAAATTTGATACATGGAAAGGAAAAACAACAATGATATAAATAATAATTCTCATCCCACGTATCAAAGCCCTAGACACGACATTGAGCCACCACCAACTACTCAGGATCACCTGCAAGTTACCCATAGGAAGGGTAACATTTTCAAGCAGAAGGGGTGAGATTCACAACAATAAATATAGATATTAAATCTTTAATTGAATCTAACACCCTATAACATCAAATACATCATCTTGCAAATATACATAATTAATTCACAAGCAACAACATCATCATCATAACCCACTTAACAAGTATGTATACAATGTACATATTCACCAACAACATCATCATCATCAAGTAACAACCACAATCAATAACTAAGACTCATGCAAATGACATGACAACACTGCTAAGACAACACCTTAGACTTCTCAATGGATGCAAATATGCATGTGGTACCAAACAGGACCGAAGCCCTCACCGCTTTTGAATGGTTAAAGCATTCATCATGACCGAAGCCCTCACCGCTGTTGAGCAACTAGTACTCCAGGACATGAGTCCTCTCCACTGTTTTATGCATATGCAATGGACCTACTTGTGTATATCTACATACAATTGACCATGCAATGCAAACTCCATGTGACACCACTTAAACAACATGTATGATTCAATAAATAACATACACTTCAGTCATCATCAGTAATCATCAATCCAACAATCCAATCATCCCAAATAATGCATAATTACATATAACCATGCTCAAAAACAACAACACCAAGTACTACCATTCATGCAAGGAAAACTGCACCCTAAACTGCACAGCTCGCCTCGCGAGCACATCTGCTCGCTATGGCGAGTTCACAAAATCACAAGCTCGCCATGGCGAGTTCAAGGCGAACTCGAGGCGAGTGAAAATTAGGTGCTCTCGGAAAAAATGACATTTTCTCACTCAAACTTCTATACTAAGCTCCCTAATCATCTTTTTAACCTGAAAATTGTTTCAGTCTTCATTATTATCATCTAGGTACCTTAAACCATCCCCAAAACATCTTATAACAACTTTTCAAAAATCAAGTTTTAATCTGGGCTACTCGCCATGGCGAGTTGGTCTGCTCGCGAGGCGAGCTATGAAGTTGCTCACTCGCCATGGCGAGCAAGACTACTCGCGAGGCGAGCAATGAACTTCTGTACGGGCAGAAAACTGGTTTTTCCCAAAAATCCCATTTTTCTTCCAATCACTCCCCAAATCAATTTACAAATGAGAAATGAATGTTTCTATTCAACCAAAACCAAAACCAAATTCTAACATCAGAACAGCAATATCTACCCCAAAAACCATTAATTCAATTAATACCCAATTCTTCAATTTCACTCTAAAACCTGTTAAACTCAAAATCAGACTTTAAAATCTACACTATTGAAGTAAACCTCACCCTTACCTTAAATTTGCAGAAGAAATGCACAACAAAAATCAACTCTTGGTTCTTCCTTGGTTCTCTCTTGCTTTCTCCCAAAACTGGTTCTACGTGAAACTGATTCTAACTTCTCTGTATAACTTCCCACTCAAAAGTAACTTCCTTCTAATTACACTTAACTCTCCATAATTTCTATTAACTTCTATTAACTCCCCAAACACCAAAATAATTATTATTTCATACTTATTCTAATTATTATCAAATAAACCATTTAACAAAATAATACACCACATAAATCACTCAAAAATCACGCATATATATAAATATATACATATACTCCACATAAATCACCAAACATCATATATAACTATATATATACTCCACATAAATCAAAAATAGTTAAATAAAACAATTAGGGCGTTACAATATCTTCAGTTGATCTCAGCAATGTTATGCGCATATCGATCCACTGGAACATGCTGTGCTCCCAAAACATGCTCGTCACGTTTTCGTCGTTCGTTAATTCCACCCAAGTGAATGATACTCTCCCCTCGTCGAGCGTTGGACGTTTATACCGAACGTGTTCCACCCTCCTTGTGTCTTTGGGGTTGACTCCTTGGTTGAATTCAGTTAATTCATCCTTGAGACCTCTTAACGTTACACCAAGGCACCGAACTTTCAACCTCTGAGGTTCTCCGCCGTTGAATTGTGGATGAATATCGATCCACCCGGCCATTGTTTCAAATCTACACAATTAGAAATTAAAAATAATCAATGAAAAATTCATTCAAACGGTTGTAGTGAAAATTTGACATAAACCCTAAAAATCCTAAACAAACCCTAAAAAATTTATAAAAATTTGAAAAAAATATATATAAATTTAAGCAATATAACTTCATTATAACAGATATTCATAATATATGTTAATAGCATTTCAGATCTACAACATAACTATATTAAAAACAAAAATTCAAACATTAAAAAATTAAAAAATAAAAATAAAAATTTAAGCATATAACTTCATTATAACATGTATTCATAATATATGTTAATAGCATTTTAGATCTACAACATAACTATATTAAAAACAAAAATTCAAAATTTAATAATTAAACAATAACTAAAATTATAAACATATAAACACATATACTAACTAAAATGTATGACAATAGCATAAGTGATAACTTACTTGTGATTTAGTGAAAGAAATTTTGGATGATTTGGTAGAGTTTTTTTTAGAGAGAGTGAGTGAAAATTTGAGAGAAAAATGGTGAAGATGATGGAGTAAGTGAGTGTCTGGCTACTGACTTGAATATATCACGAACATGACGACAGTTAACTGCCGCTAGAAGGCTGGCGGTTGTTAACTGTCGGTGCATAGTCTAACGGTAGTTAACTGCCACTGAGATAAAAGTGTCATTTATTTATGTCAATAGGAAGTATTCTACTCCCTCCGTCCCAAATTATAAGAAAAAAACAAAAATCACACTTATTAAGAAAACTAAAACATAAGAATTTGAAGTATAGTTTTTTGTGTTTTCTTTGAAAAAAGTTTTATAGGGAGATGTAAAAACAATTTTCATTGGCTATTGATTATGGAAAAAATGAAAGAAAGAGAAAATTGAATGTAATTTACATTTAATTTTACGAGAATAACAAAAAAAAATCTTGAAAAAAATAAAAGTTTGTGTTTTTTCTTATATTTTGGTACAAAGAAAATGTATTTTTTTGTTTATATTATAGGACGGAGTGAGTACGTCGTAAAATCAATTTTCAAAGTGTAAACTAGTAAGAGAAATAAAAACATTTGAAAAACCGTACAAACAAACAAACGTAACATAATTCGAAGTAACAACATCAGTCAAAACAAACAAAACATGGCGATGACGATGGAAAGTGGAAGCAACAACAACAACAACGGAGATGAGTTTGCGGTGGGTTGTTTCCTTTCGATCAGGACAACGTTAGGTGATGAATTTGAAGGTCAAGTTGTTACTTTTGATCGTGATTCCAACTACCTCGTACTTCAAGAAGGTTCCAAACATGGTCCTCGTCGAAATATTAGGCTTTTGAAAGCTGATTATATCAAAGATTTCACCTTTTTAGGTCAAGGTCAAGACCCACTTGATCCAAATCATTGTCTTCTTGATATTAATGCTCTTCAATCTAGAGAAGAACTTGCAATTAGGTATTCGTTCTCTAAATCAATTATTTTATTTTATTTTGTTTTTTACAATTAGCAATTTTAACATTTTTATTGATGGGGTTAGGTAGTTCAACTAGTTTGAGTAATTGGAGGATTTAAGTTCAAACCCGGATGAAAAGAACAAAACTATTCCCATTAAAAAAAATATTTTTGTATAAATGGTTATTTTTTTTAGATTTGGATCGTTAAAGAGTCCCATATTGGAAAAAATATGGCCTGACCTTGAGTTTATAAGTGGGGCAATCCTCAACTCACAAGCCGATTTTTTAGGATTGTGTTAGGCCAATCACGATTTCTAAGATGGATTAAGTGACTTTGTGGCGGAAAAGTCACTGCGACTCTATTGTATTTTATGAAAGAAAAAGATCAAGAGAAATAATAGATTAGATAAGAGAGAAAACAATATAGGAGAGAAATAGACACATATTCATCGTGACTAGTTAGCGAATCCGAATCCTATGTTGTTTTTTTTAATGATGTTGATGTGTGATTATTTTAAGTGATTTTTGTTTTGGGGTTGTAGACAAGCTGAAGCAGATGCTGAGAGGATTGGGGTTGGTGTTACAAGTGAAGCACAGAACATCTTTGATGCATTATCTAAAACGTAAGTGCTTAACGCGGATCGGAGCATGCTCATTACCATGTCCCTTTTCGAGGTCATCAATGGAAATAATTTTATTTTATTGTGATATTACCCTGGATTGGATTAGTTTCTACTGATTCATAATAATGGCTTTAGAAGTTTATAGGGATTTATGGAGAACTTAAATGAGAGTGTTAGTTATTAAATAGAATATTTTGGTTATCGTACGACCATTTCATCTTTTAATATCTATAAGAACAATGTTGTCAAATTGCGGTGCTATAGTGTAGTGGAATTTGAACAAAATGCTATTGTTCCGCCGAGATACTCTATTTAGTAAAAAATGCTGTCTAATTGCGGCTATAGCGGCACTATAGCCCTGTAGGATTGCGGAATTTGAACAAATTACAATTTTCTGCGATCTGAGATTTACACCACTCTATAAGAGCTTGTGGAAAATTGTATGCAAACTTGTTCATATTTATACGCTTCTTATTCCTGTCGTAGAGCTCAAATGTTTTTTTCCAATCTGGATTTCCCCTTATTCCTAATTTACTTTCTGGATGCATTATTTAGGGTGACTTTAGGGATTTCATTTTAGGGGAAGGCAATTCCTCTTTGGTTGTAATGGACATGTTTGACTGTTCTTTTTACCATAAAACTTGATACACACTTGGGTTTAGTTATGTTAGATGTTCTAAGGGTTCCTCAAGTCCCAACACCGTATCGACTGAATAATGTGAATATGTCCAAACAAAATGTGGGGTAGGGGTACTTCTTTTTGGTTGGTATTAAAACAATGTTGTCAAATGCAGTTTGTGGACACTAGTGGTTCGTTCAAATTTTACTGTGCTGCAGTACTGTAGCGCAGCTATAGCCGTTATGTGACAATTATTTATTACTAAACGGCGTATCGTGAAGCAATAGAGATTTGTTCAAATTCCCCCATGTTGTAGCGCCGCTATTTGACAACACTATCTAAGAAAGAAATATACCTGATTGTATGTTTTGCATATGCTTAGTGTTGGTTATCATAATATGGATGCTAGAAAACTGGGTAGACCTTTGTTTTGTAGGTTTTTTTTTTAAAATTTATTTTATGGTGACAACTCCCATGCCCTAGAATTAAGTGAATTTTTGAGAGAACAAGAAGTTATTAAATAGAAGATTTTTGGTTATCATACCATACAATCAATTCGTCTTTTAATTTCTATAAGAGCAATGTTGTCAAATAGTGGCGGAGCTATAACGCAGCGTAGTTTGAATAAATTGCTATTATTCCGTGATACTCTATTTATAGTACAGAGTGTTAGCAATAGCGGCTATAGTAGCAATATAGCATAGTAGGATTTGAACAAACCGCTATTTTCTGCGATCTGTGATTGACAACAATATATATGAATATGAGCTAGTGGAAAAGTGTTCTCGATAGCGGCTAAAGTAGCACATATGTTCTATCTGGATTTTCATTTGGCTATGAATGAAACATATGTTTGACTATTTTTTATGATAAAACTTGGCACAAACGTGTTAGAAGTGTTCCCCAAGTCCCAACACTTGAGTAATGTGAAGGGATGTCCAAACAAAATGTGAGGGGCAGGGGAACTTCTTTTTTGTTGGTCCAAAAACAATGTTGTCAATTACAGATTGTGGAAAATAACGGGTTGTTCAAATTCCACTATTGTTCAGTGCTATAGTGCTGTTATAGCCTTTATCTGACAATATTTTTACTAAGTAACATATCATGGGACAATGGAGATTTGTTCATTGATTCAATGCAGCCTTTTATTTTATGTTTTATTTGTGTTCTAATGTTAACCTCTTTCTCTTGCACGACACAAACATTTTGGTGCTTTTTGCCTTGGAATCGCCAGCTTTCTAATTGTTTATGTCTTGATCGATATGAATGTGATTCATGAACTAGTAGTCTTGTACTACATATTTGTTTTCTTTTTAACTGGAATCACCAGCTTTCTAATTGTTTTATATTTGTCTTGATCGATATGAATTTGATTCATGAACTAGTAGTCTTGTACTACATATTTGTTTTCTTTTTAACTGATGACATTGTCATGTAACCAGGCTTCCAGTCCGCTGGGACAAGACCGTCATAGTCGTGATGAATGAGGTGCGCGTCAGCAGTCCTTATCACTCTGAATGTGTGATTGGTGGTACTCCTGCTGCAAATGACCGGGTGAAGAAAGTGGTAAATATTTTTCTTTTGTTATTTGTTTAGTCTCAAATGCATATATGGCATGTAAATTTGTTTTGTATTAATAGCAAATGGAATTGTATAAACATCAGGGGCTTGTAATATGCTCGTCCTTGTGGCCTTATGATTCATCATTCCTTCAAAAATGAACAGAAAAATGAAAACTTGGGCACAGAATCTGTGTTCTCCTTCTATATTACTACATTTTATTTTTCTAAAAATTTTATTACGTCCATTGCGGTCCTGTTTGGATTGACTTATTTAAGCTTATCTATTGACACAAGGACTTGTGAAACTATTTGCGAGAGCTTATGGAAACAACTTATGTCATGTCTATAAGTTTTTTTCAGCGTATTTCCATAAGCTCTCCAGAATAGGTTATGAAAATTGAAAACAATTATATCATATATAAAAACAGTTTGATTTTATTTTATCTTTGATTATAGAACTAGTTTATACAAAAGTTTTTAATTAAGCTGTTTATCCAAACATCGTCTTATTGGCTTTAATATGGAAATGGTCCCTGCAAATATCTGGCGTTTTGGTTTTAGTCCCTATAAAAAAAAAAATTTGGTTTTAGTCCCTGCAAATATAGAATATTTGGTTTTGGTCCTTAGTATTTTGTTTTAATCCTTGTAAAATCATTTCATATTGAAATTAGTCCCTATAATATTCATTTTAGTCCTCATTTTGAGGGACTAAAATCAAATATTCTACATATTACAAGGACTAAAACAAAATACCAATGACCAAAACCAAAATTTTTATATTTGCAGTGACTAAAACCAATTTTTTTTTTTACAGGGACTAAAACCAAAATGTCAAATATTTGCAGGGACTATTTTCACATTTAAGCCCGTCTTATTTGAACTGGGCTAGTTATTACGAATTTGAATAATTTGTGGGTTATAAGTTTAAACCTCGGTCCCTTCATTGTATGAAGAGAGACTCATTACTTTGGGGGACTCTATTGACTACGACATGTTTCGGTGATTTCTTATGATAGTTGATAGAAAATGATACAACTTATTGCTCGGTAGTATATCATTAGCCCTTTTGGTTTTTTAAAAATTTAAACTTTTCACGTTCAGCAATTATTCTTGCCACCTAGGTTTGATGTTAATTTTTCTTGTTCCTTTTTTGCAGCTTGAGTTCGAGAGGAAGAGGTTGCAACTTCGCGGTTCTGGTGGTCAATAGAATTACAAAATTTGCATCCTATAATGGTTGAGAAAGAAACTCCAAGGTAGAAAAACACGATGAAAATATAATCAAACATTTCTACCTTGAAGCTCTTGAGTTTTGTTTATTCATTATTTCTAAAACTTTTGGTGATATTATTTACTCGTTTTATTAGGTTGACCCCGCTTTGACATATTTTATTTTTATTTCTAAAACCTTGTTTGGAACCCAATGATATGCCATATTTGCCACAATGCTACATCCACTCCTTCATCTTATCTTTACTCAGTAGATGAAATATCCAAAATCCTTATTTATTGTCTTGTTCTTTAAGTTTCGGTGTATTTTGGAGGTTTTGGTTAGTTTTTGTTTTGCATCTAGTTTTCATTCTTTACTTCCCTTTGTATGCGACTCAACTTCACCTCCTTTATCAGACGAGGACTCGTCTGTGTTGTCTTGAAATGCTTGTTTTAGAGTTGAGAAGAAGGCAAACAAACTCTTAGATTTGCTGGCTTGATCTTTTAAGAGTTGTTTGAGAGTTAGGAGGGAAAGGTAGAGAAGGGCTTTAGAGGTGGGAAATTTTTCACCATGTTTGGGACAAAATTTTAAAAGGGAGAGAGAAGTGGAAGCTTACGAGCTAATTGTAAAACAATTTTTTTTTTTTTTTTTTGAAGAATTTGAGAGTCCTGCGAAAACTTTCAAAATCATCCATCAATACATTTTGAGTTCCCTCATCACTAATGAGGCCTTAGAGAGTTTTAATAACTTTATGAAGAAAAATAAACTTCACATTCAAAGCTCTCTTATTCGTAAGTTGATGATTGTATTGGTGTATTTTCGAGTTTGGCAAAACTAAAACTGAATCAATTTGATTTTGATTTGTTTGTTTTTAATGGGTTATCTACTCCACTCCATTTATTAAAAGAAATAAAACCTCCATTATTAGTTTTATGTAGCATGTGACTAAAAGATATGTATAAATTACCATTCTTGTTTGGTACATATCTTTTGTGTAGCAGTAGCATGTGAGTTGATGAAGTTAAAGGTAGAAACCTGTTCTGGCGTATACTCTTTTTAAGCATTTACCTGACATTATTTCATATGGGGGTGTGTGTTATAGCTTTTACCACCACCACATTTTTTTAGTCCACATAACAACGGTGGAAGGATTTCTTCTATAGAGTAGTATTATATTCTTCTACAACCATGAATGAACATTGACAAAAATGAAGAGTAATGATTGGTCAAACAAATATGGCTTTTTTCAAAACAATGTGTAGCCGAAAGGAATCTAAAGCACCTTTGGTTAAAGTTGCAAAATACATGGAAAGGTTAAGTTTGTACATGTTCAATTTTTATCATTATCAATGGTGCTGTCCAACGGAGTGGAATTTAATACAATCGCATTTTTCACCATTTGTTGCAGTCACACATCACAAACTATACATCAAACACAAACTATACATCAAAGTTAGACTACACACATTTTATGGTGAAACATTTACGAATAAAAATATTTTGTTAAAATAAAGCAAAAGTTATTTTAGTTGGAATATATCAACTCACACAGAAGGACGTCAATCTATTAACGGAAAAAGAAGATTCTGAATTTTGCCACATAAAATTTATTGAATATACAAATTGTCTTGTGGGATGAAGTGTATATATAAGAAAGAACCGTTTCGTTTCTTCATGCCAAAGAAAAGTATAACAATATTTAAAAAAAAATAAAAATCAAGTGGTTTGAGTTATGGTGAAAGTTCTAAGCACGGTTTATTAATAATATGGAAAAGATTATATAATTGTGAAATGAGTGAAGAAATCCACGTGATGTGAAAGATATAGAAATGAAAAACAACTGAAAGAATAAAATCTTAGATTGCGTTCTGTCAAAGAAATAATAAAAGCATAGATTGCCAAGATTATAAATTTTTGTTGTTTTAAACACCATAGCCTCCAGTAGGAGGATACTAGTAGATCACTCACACATTGCGCACCAAGCACTTGCACTCGATCCTGACAGTAGATCAACTTACACTTTGATATAATAAAATTAATTCACTTGCAATTAGCCATCACTCCTGTCAGTTATCTCAATCATTGGTCTGAGATTGGTCGGTTGAGATTTCAAGTTCTCGATCTGTCAAAGTATGTGAGCCATCTGTTCTCTATCAACGACGTAAGATAGACCAACTCAACTGTAATGACTATACGAAATTTCGGTTTGATCAGCAAGTAACAAACCATGGCCTAAACAATCACTTTGAACCTGCAGCTACATAACAAAAACCTCATTTTATAAATTACTTAAGCTAGAAGAAAAATCAGAATTTACAACAATGTGATATATCCAACTAATTTTTAGATAATGGGTCAAGGTAAAAAATAAGAAACTTTTGTTCATTTGCAGTCAATAGTACTATTCAATAAGAGCAAAAAGTGAATAATATGGTAAACTTTTTGTTGTGTCAAAATCTTCAAATGTTTCACTGATTTAATTTATTTTTGTTGAAAAAATATTGGTATAGTAAATCTGAGATTAATAAAGGTGAAGGTCAAGATGCTTTTATGCATTACTTTACCTTTACGTGTTGAATAAAAAGAAAAGTACTATTAACTATTGTTAACACTTAACACTATTAAATATTGGATTACAATATTGTAATAAAATGTAAAGCAATGTAAGAAATCAGAGATTCTTTTAAATTTTTGATTTTCTTTGTTGCTTTAGTAGGAGCTGGCTACCTCTTTTTCCTTTTTTTCACATCTTCACACTCACTTTTTATGTTTCCATAGACTCCATGTGGGTCATATACTTCAACATTTGTTGCATTGCATTACGTTGCTGACAAGTTGTTTCCCAAGAGTGAAGAAATTATTCATTCTTTTTGTTTTTCTTCTCTAAGAGGGTGACTTGAGCTTCTACTTTGATCATTTCATATTTCATTCACAATTCACAAAATACTCATCTAGTGAAGCTTTGATTTTGCAATTTTGGGTTCTGAGAAGTTTGAGTTTTGGTTGCATTGTTAAGTTCATAATAAGAAGAATGGCAGGAGGTGGAGCTGCACCACAACCAAAGCTAGATGAACTTCTTCCACATCCGGTTAAAGATCAATTACCAAATGTTTCTTTTTGCATTACAAGTCCTCCTCCATGGCGTAAGTTACTTAACTTTTTCATCGGAACCATTTTGAGTATAATTTTTGGCTAGTACTTGAGCCTCTTTCTTCCTCATGTCACATCTTTTGGAACATTACATGGTTTCATCAAGAGTAAACTTTCGGTTTGGTCCCTAGACCTATGAAGCATAGACACCAAATACAAGGCACTGACACCTAAACACCGATTTGAGAAAATGGAAGTGATTAAATATAATAAATCGTCTTTAAACTATTCTCCATCTATCAACTTAGTACGTGAACTATCTTTTTTTCTTCTATTTTGAAAGTAACTCGTGCTAACTTCATTAATCGAGAATAGTTTAGCAACTATTTTTAAACTTAACTAGTTCAGCAAGCAAATTGAAGGTTTGCTCATTTTATTAATGATTACTGATAATATGATATGCTTCATCATATATTGCACTGACATTTTTAATATGTTAATGAAGCCGAGGCAATCCTACTTGGTTTTCAACATTACCTTGTGATGCTTGGTACAACTGTTCTAATTCCAAGCTCTCTAGTTCCTCAGATGGGAGGAGGAAATGTAAGTCTTAGAATCAATCTAAAAGGAAGAAGCAAGTGGTTATTAATATTATTGTTTGGTTCATAAATCTAATGAAGGTTCAATCATGTTTCAATAGGAAGAGAAAGCAAAAGTGATTCAGACTCTACTATTTGTGGCTGGAATTAACACATTTTTCCAAACAACATTTGGAACTCGTCTACCTGCGGTTATTGGAGGATCCTACACTTTTGTGCCAACAACTATTTCAATTATTTTGGCTGGTAGATATAGTGACATTGTGAATCCTCATGAGGTTGGTTTCTCGCAAATTTAAGTTGATTATATCTTCATTTTTATTTTTGTTTTGTTTTCTATTATGTAATCATTGTTGTCTAATTGACAAATATGCAGAAATTTGAGAAGATAATGAGGGGAACACAGGGTGCCCTTATAGTTGCTTCAACACTTCAAATTGTTCTTGGCTTTAGTGGACTTTGGCGCAATGTAGTGAGGTTCTTGAACATGTCCTATCTAAATCACTTGATCATTTTGCTCTTTCTCACATTTTACTTTAACATCATCACAAATTTAGTACATAGGCAAATTTTTCCTTGAAATTTAAATAATTTCAAAAAAATGTATGTTGGTTAATTTAATCTTAAAGATTGTTTTTTATTAGCCTCATATTATCATATTAATGAATAACTCTATGTTTAGGTTCTTAAGTCCTCTCTCTGCTGTTCCATTGGTTGCTCTCTCAGGCTTTGGACTGTATGAATTTGGATTTCCTGTGGTATGCATATTTGCAACAAGAACTAATCCTTATTTTCTTGCCATATGTTTTATAATTATAATGTGTGATTCTCACTCTTTTGATTGTGGCTGTAAAATTATAGCTTGCAAAATGCGTGGAAATTGGACTGCCAGAAATCATCATCCTAGTAGTATTTTCACAGGTAATAATATTAAATAATAGTTTTATAAGAGAGACATATTTCATCTATATATATTTTTGTTAGTTCTTTGTTTTCCTTTCATCTACTAACATCATGTTTTTGCAGTACATTCCTCACATGATGAAAGGAGAAAAGCCTATCTTTGATCGATTTGCAGTTATATTCTCGGTGGCGATTGTGTGGCTCTATGCTTATCTTCTTACTGTTGGTGGAGCTTATAAAAATTCAGCACCTAAAACACAAATTACGTGTAGGACAGATCGTGCCGGAATTATAGGCGGCGCTCCTTGGTAAGGACATCTTGTGTTTTTTCCGATGATATGTAGAAATGTGGTATCTATTTTAGGTAACGGTATTTTGCAATCAACATAGTTGAAGACACTGGAAATTTGGTGTCTTCATGAACAATCTTAAATGATAAAAAACAACGGGATTTCAATTTACTTAATGTCTTAGGTCATGTCTGGATAGACAAATTAATTAAGCGCTTATCATCTAAGCAATTTTTGTAATAAAAGATAAAATAAATTCAAGTTGTTTTTCATATGAGTTGTAAGTTGTTTTCATAAGCTATCCTAGAGAGCTTATGAAAATAAGTTAAAACTAGCTTATAGACATGTCATAAGCTGTTTTCATAAGCTCTCATCTATAAACTGTTTTAATAAGTTTTCTAAAACTGTCTTATAAGTGTTTATGCCAATAGATAAACTCCGATAAGCTATTCCAAACAGACGCTTACAAAATACATTCTGCAGGATAAGAGTCCCCTATCCCTTTCAATGGGGAGCTCCAACATTTGATGCTGGCGAAACTTTTGCTATGATGGCTGCTTCATTAGTTGCTCTAGTAGAGGTATATTTATTGTTATTTTGGTAATTAATATATGCTTTGTTGAGCAAAATCACTGAACTTATACCCTACCTAAAAGCTCATGTAGTTATGATTACTCATTAGTATATTGACTTTGTTAATTTCAACAAACTCAACTCTAAATATAAAACAGATAAACACAAAAGAACACTGTCTCCGAGAGCTGAGTGTCTATTGTAGTTTGTTTATACTTTATTATGCTTAATTAATACAGTTTTCTACACCTGATCGTCTGTCCACTTATCAGTGTATGCGAGTCAAAGCCTTTATTGCATCTAATACTTTAGTATTTCTTGTTCCACAGTCAACGGGTGCTTTCATTGCTGTGTCAAGGTATGCGAGTGCAACACCAATTCCACCTTCAGTTCTTAGCAGAGGTGTAGGTTGGCAGGTAAACAAAACTTATGACTCACCTTCACTAACCATGCATTTTTTATTTTCACTTTGCTTGCTTTAGATATTGTCACATTTTCAATGTTTAAATTTTTTTATGATCATCTATAATTGTATTTCTTATGTATCAGGGAGTGGGAATAATGTTATCTGGAATCTTCGGGACGGGGAATGGATCATCAGTTTCTGTGTAAGATTTCAATTCTAGATAATTTCATGTTATTTGCGAGATTTTAAATCAATAATTGACTCTCACTTCAGCCGCACATTAGGAGTTTCTATGTTTCTGCGACTGTAATGGATTTTTTTTTTTTCCTTTCTAATAGTGTAGGAATTCTATGTAACATAATATTGGTTTTTCTTCAGAGAGAATGCAGGACTCTTAGCTTTGACGCGTGTAGGTAGCCGCAGGGTTGTTCAAATATCAGCTGGATTCATGATATTTTTCTCAATTCTTGGTAAGATTTTAATGCCAGATATCTATGAAACACCGACACATCAACACCGCTAAAAACAAAAATAAAAATGGAAGTGATTGAAAGTAACCATAATAGTGAGACTTACACATCGGATAACAAACACAATTTCAGTCTGAAGTGCAAGTAACCACATAAACGACAGTTCTAGTGTGCTTTGTTTGATGTTTCTTGTTGGACATGAACCTAAAAATTTGTTATGGATCATAATATATATGTAGGAAAATTCGGAGCTGTTTTTGCTTCAATTCCAGCACCAATAGTTGCAGCTTTATATTGCCTTTTCTTTGCCTATGTGGGTATGTATTATCAATTTAAAGAAGTTGGAGTATTTAATATTGATATTTCATTCAAAGTATTATTTGCTTACTTTTTTCTTTTTCTTTTTCTTTTTTATGTTGACACTACACAGGTTCTGCAGGTCTTAGCTTCCTTCAATTTTGCAATTTAAACAGCTTTAGAACAAAATTCATCTTAGGCTTCTCTATTTTCATGGGATTCTCTATACCACAATATTTCAATGAGTACACTGCATTTAAAAGCTATGGTCCGGTACACACCCGCGCAAGATGGGTATTCATCTTTCTCCTTTAACTTTGATGCAATATAGATACCGATGTAAACAAAGAATAACTCAGAAACTTAAGAGTGACCTTTCAACTAGAGATTCAAATTCTATAGAAAAGTGGATCCTTGACAAAAATTTGTTCCTTTTGACAGTTCAATGACATGATCAATGTCCCATTTGCATCAGAAGCATTTGTTGCTAGTTTATTGGCAATGTTCTTGGACGTAACGTTGCACAAGAAAGATAATCAAACACGTAAAGATAGAGGAATGCATTGGTGGGACAAGTTCCGTTCGTTCAAGACAGATACAAGGAGTGAAGAATTTTACTCTCTTCCTTTCAATCTAAACAAGTTTTTCCCTTCTGTGTAATTAGACCATGCTCTTAGAACTTGGATGGTGATGTTCAATTTGAAGAAACACAATTTTCTTCATTCTTAATGTAGCAATATGAATATTGTCATTTTTTCACAAGAATGTTGTCATATTGAATACAATATCATGTTGTAGTTGTAGATGCTTGTTTATTGAAGAATATCATAGTTATTTCTGTGATTTAAATTACTTTTATTTCTTTTCTAGTAATTTACCTCTCTTCGTTTACTTCTTGGCTGCACATCACTTGGCAAAGATAAGATACAAATTATGGGATAAACAGAAACCTGTTAGGCACCCCGGATACGACATTGACATCGATAGTAATTTGAGAAAAATAATTTATAATTTTTTTTTAATTGCAAAGAATTTTATTAATAAAGAAAATGGAAAAGAGTATAAGTGGTACTACTTCCACAATTTGGAACGTAGTATAAGTGGTATTGGTGGGTAATTTATCAAGTTTACTAAACTGTTGTTGAATAGTAATATTTATAAAGCTTGTAACCGCATGGATTTTGAAAATTCTACTAAAAAATGTCAATTGTAATTAGGATGTGTAAAATTGGCGAAGTGATTGGTTTTAAGTAACTACAAACTCTTCCTTAAAAAAAAAAAAAAAAAAAAAGTAACTACAAACTCTGAATATAGTACTACACTACTACTAGGCCAATATCTTTGTCGCTAACTCTCTTCAACGGTTACTACTCCATAATGTCTTAGATCGGAGCCCTAACCGATCGAAGGTTTAAGAACGCCAAAGTGAGTAACAATTATTATTAGTTTATGTTTAAATCTAACCAACTATTGAATGGTTAAACTAGGTCAAGGCAAGGGTTAGTCTTCATTGTCACCTAATAATCGATTTATAGAATATAGTTAGGGTTATTACTCATGGTCATATAAAAAGCATTAAGAATGGATTAACCAAGTGAAATAACAAAGTAATCGACTTAATATTCAGATAATCATTTAAAGTTAAATGCACAACTAATTACAAGGAAGTTCCTCTACATGACATAACCTAGAGATGATTAGATACTTATAGCTTCTAAATACATATGAATAAAATAGCATGAGAAAAGGATCACCCGTTGATGATTCATTGGCTCCAATCCTTCAGAAATCGCATTTCTACCTTTGTTTGCTCGTTAGAAGGTGTTTTTTTTATCGACCTATGGGTATAGTATTTATAGGCGCCTATTTCCCTAAGTTTTAGGGAAATTGGTTTGCGATGTGCGCCTAATCCTCGCGATGCTAGGTAGGAAGAGAGCATTTCCTTTTGACCTTATTGCTCTATCTCGCGATGTGAGATAGACAATAGCGATATCCTTTTTCCCATTGTATTATTGTGATGCGGAGCTCATAGCCCCGGATGTGAGGTAGGAAGTTGCTGACTCCTTGGTTTCTTCACTCCTTGCTCCATTTATTCTCACCAGAACGTTCGTGGTGATTATGTCTTAAGCTTAATCATTGATAAACTTGTAAAAAACATAACAGAGCTACAAAGTTGTCTCGTTCAAATGGATTTGCATGGCTTATTCCCATTTTCTGATCATTTATGACTTTTGATTGAATTCTTTTACAAACTAGACCAGAACTAACACAGAGAAAATAATATTGAACATTCTTTTTTTTTTTTTGGGATATATTGAACAATCTTATCCCTTCATTTCTTCTAGTAGGAAAACAATGTCCATAATTAAAAGTTCGTGAAACTATTGTCGTTTTTAATTTTGGCCGTTAATTTCTTATTAAATTAAATTGAGGGATACATTTGTTTCATATGATTTTTTCCAACCATTCTTATATGAAAGACCATCAAATGTTGTTTTCTACTCTTTTTCTTTGTCTTTCTTTCCTATACCTTCCTTTTGTGAACTAGATATAAATTTAGAGTTTGATATGATGTTTAATCGAAAAGTTGTCTATCTCTTAATAGATAAGTCGTTTGGTAATTTTGGTAGGTCCAAAAAATTGTCAAACAAATAAAAAAATGTTGAAAACTAATAATTTTTTAAAAAAGTTGACATCTTTTTTGTTAACATATTATTTTTAATAACGTATTTGTTTAAAAGCTATTACGGGCTTGTTTGTTTTAGTTTTTTTTTTATGTTTGAGCAAACTCTTTTTTTAAAATAATTTTGTTAAAAAATAATTTTTATATTTAAGAATTATTTTTATTAGATGTTGAAGAAAAGTATTTTCAATAGAAGAGAAAGAAAACTTCACCTTCTCTTTCATTCACGAGGAATGAGTGATTTTAGGTCATTTTTTGACCTAGAATCATCCATCTGAATTTTTTTCCTTCTTTTCAATCTAAATAAGTGATTTTCACATATATCAAGTTTTTTGTGATTTTGTTGTCCAAGTGCGACGTTATGTTGTTCATCGTCTTGTGCAACGTTGTTTGACTTCATGTCTTGTTGCAGTGTTCGTTTGGTTCCTATTGAAAGATCAAATTTAGTTAATCACATATCACGTCTTGTTGTAGTGTTCGTTTTGTTCCTATTGAAAGATCAAGTTTAGTTAATCGCATATTCAATCAATGATTTGGGCGTCAACGTTGTGCATCTGAATGCATGTGTATTCTGGTGATTTAGATTTTATCATATTATTTGTAGGTATTTTGTCGTTATAATTAACTTAGGCGTTGTGAGTTTATTTACAGATTCACCATTTACGTTTTTAGCAATGTTAATCATGTTATTATATATGATGTATTACATTAATTTGAATAAATGAATATCATTTTTGCTTTTGTAAAAAAATAAAAGAGAAAAAACTATAATTTATGATGTCCATGTCTTTTGACCTTCTTTTTTTTTAACAAATGTCTTTTTGACCATATTAACTAAAAATATTGTTTTAACATGCAGAATAATTTTCAACTTGAATGTTTTTTCATCCTTGATTTATACTTTTTCTTAAAAGTCTTCTAAAAATAATTTTTAAATAATTTGTATCAAAATTACTTTTATTTTAATTTTTTTTCACAAACAAAAGATAATATTATATTTATTATAAAAAAAAAGATATAATCATACTATAATTACAATTTCTGATCTCTCTTTTTATAGGAAAAAAATTCCATGACGGTGACGTTTCGGATTAAAAGAGTTAAAACGATGACTCACTACAAGCCATTTGATTGGCCCTGCTAACTTTTACGCAATCCCCTTTTGCTCTTACGAGATTACATTACATCATAAAACACCATAATTTGACGGGTGAAAGCGCTATAAATAGAGATTCTCATTTGCATTATCACCATCATCACATCTATCATAAAAGAAAAATCTGTGTATCACATTCACATCTAATCATTTAAGCATAGCACCCGAAAAAATAACTAATCATGACTAAAATACGCCGTATTCATTTTTTTAAAAAAATTCTGAAATGTGGACAAATCATGACCACCCATATTAATCCCCATCAACTTTTGGTTAATGTTATTTAATTTTATACATTGTCTATGTAAAAAAGTTTGGGTTAAATATGTTTTTATTTTTGTAAATATATAAATTTTTCGTTTTAGTCATTATAAAAAAAAAAAAATTGATTTATTGTCCTTGTCCTAATTTTGAGTCGTCATTTTTATCTCATTTTTAAGTCAACTCATGTATACCATTTATATTTTAGAATGAATTTTTTTATCAATATCTAGAATATTGTAAGAATCTCTTCCAATTTTTTTTTTAATGAAACATGAATCAAAAATATGAATTTTTATCTTCAAAAACATAAAAAATTCATATTTAATTCATGACTCATAAAAAAATGTAGAGGTATTCTTTTCGTCAAGTAGCCTAGTGGCTGAGCTTACAACTATTAAATGCGGAGAAGTGGGGTGTCTAAGGTTCAAACCCTCACACCTACATATATTATGCAATGTCCCTACCAATTGAGCTAATCACACGGAATTTTTTTTTTAGAGATATTCTAATGATACTTTAAACATTACTGGAAAATTTTATTTAAAAATATAAAATTGACTTAAATATATGAAAAAAAAAATGATAATAAATGTTTTTTTAGACTAAAAATTGAAGTAGTTTTTTAGAGGGACTGAATCGAAAACCTCATATATTTAAAGGCAGCATTAAAAAGATGAATGCATAATCATTCTTTGCATGCGAACCGTATCAAATAAATTTAGGCTCATTTTGATAAAAATAACATATAGCTGATAGCTTATACTCCTCTCGGTCCTTTTTACAAAAAGAGAAATAGGTCAACAAATTTTTTTTACAAAAGTTGAATACATAGAAAAAGAAAGTAAATTAAATAATCTCTGTGAGTTTAACTTAGTTGGTAGGAATATTGCATTTTATATGCAGGGGGTTGGGGTTCAAATCTCAAACATTCCATTTCTCCAGAATTAAATTGAGTAAACTTTAACTACTAAACTACTTGACAAAAAAAAGTAAACTAAATAAAATATGAAATACTCTAAATTTTAATTTTGCAGAATATTTTTCTTCAAAAAGTTAAATTGCATATGAACTAAATCGAGATATTATCATTATTTTTGATCAAAAATCATAGATTTATTATAAATACAATAGAACAGTGTCTATCGATCTGGAACTCAGTGTGACTTGGCAGTGGCACTTCAACCGTTCCTTTTCTCTCCTCTGCTCTCGCTATGGCGTTCATCATCGAATCTGCTTGGCAGGTTCGTTCGTTTTCTCTACTCTCTTCCTTATTTCCAAATTATTACATGCATTTTATTTTTATCATAAACAATCTTACTTATTGTTATTATTATTCTCTGTTTTTTCTTGATTATTCATTTTGATGTAATGGAATTGGATTATTTTATTATTCTGATTTTCACTTCATTCTTGTCCAAATTCTGCAGACGAATTAAGCAGATTCACTTGATACCAATTTTCACTAAATTCATTTTCCATTTCTTTGATTATTCCCTGTTTTCTTGCATGTTCTTTTGTATATATATTCCAGTAGATTGTTTGGTTGAAGAGTACCTGAGTTAAAATCAGTCATGTTAAGCGCAAATCATAGAAAATAATGGTTTATGAAGCACAAACACGGACACCAAACACGACACACACACGCCACACCGATAATAATTTGAGAAAATAAGATAATTCAATGCAATCATATATGTCATTAATAGTGCCAATATTTAACAACAATTTGTACATGCATACAATTAATTGACAGCATTGGTTAGAAACTTAGAATTGAATTGGCTATTTATGTTAGAATAAAAATGATGTTTGTTCGTTTTTGTACTCAAATTTTAGTTAGATATATAATTATCTGTTTCTTTTTGGTTTTTTGGTGCAGTACTTGATCACAAATTTCAGTGACTTTCAATTGGCATGTTTGGGGAGTTTCTTTCTGCATGAAAGTGTTTTCTTTTTATCCGGGCTTCCATTTATTTGGCTTGAGAGGGCAGGATGGCTCTCAAAGTACAAAATTCAGGTTTACCCATTTTCAATTTCATTGCCTTCTTAAACTTTATTATTGTTATTTTTGTATTTCAATCTAGATTAAGTTAGGGATGTCAATCATAGATTTTGGAAAATAACGGTTTGTTCAAATTCCACTATGCTACAATGATATAGCGCAGGTATTTGACAACACTTAGTATTAAATATCCTATTGTTGAACGATAGCGATTTGCTCAAATTACGCTATGCTATAGCAGTTATTTGACAATACTGGATTAGCCACTTTATGTTTTCTTCCCCATATTTCCTTTTAAAGGACTTGTGGCATGTTTGAAGGACACACTTATCGTCATGCTTTTATAATCATTAGAGCAATTCCATTTACTTGATATCAATCATTCAACTTTTCCTTGTCTTCTGTGTTTTACTAAAACGATTTTAAACGATGTGTCATGGTATTTAAAAGCGAAAATTATAGTGGATTTTCCTTTTTAAACAGTAATAGATGTTTTTGTAATCCTGCAAAACATATCAATTTATTTACATCAACGTAGCAACCAATTTTATATAAAATGTTATATAGCAATATTTTGAACTCGTGCATCCTGTTTCTGCTTGTGTTTGAGATCTGGTGTGTTGGTCATCATTCCCATCTCTCTTGGTCCTTTTCCTACACCAGCATATATTATATATGAGTATTGCTCCTGTAGCTTAATTTTTTTTCCAGTCATCCATCAATTTAGAGCATAGTATCATCATACTATGAGTATAGTATGATCAATATGTAAGATTAGATTGCTAATTCTCACTTTCATGTAGGCAAAAACTAACAGCCGTGAATCTGAGGAGAGATGTATTATTCGCTTATTGGTGTATCATTTTGGAGTCAATCTACCTGTGATGATTTTTTCATATCCTGTTTTCAAATACATGGGCATGCAAAGTAGCCTTCCTCTGCCGTCCTGGTACTTTCAGGTTTCTTTAGAACACTAGTTCGCTTATGAGTTTCATGATGGGAACTTTTCCTATAAACATTTAGAATACATCTTTCCATGAAGATTGCTTAGCAAGACTTGCTTTCGATTTCGCAGGAGAGTAGTTTTAACGCAGATAATATTTTACTTCATTTTGGAGGATTTTGTATTCTACTGGGGACATAGGATACTGCACACAAAATGGTTGTACAAACATGTACATAGTGTTCACCACGAGTAAGTTTTATACATGTTCTACAATTATCAATTAGCTGTGAAGTGGTTTTGGGTTTTTCTCGAAGCTCAAAGGTGTTTATTGTTTAACTATGTTGTGAAGGTATGCCACACCATTTGGACTGACTTCTGAATACGCTCATCCTGCTGAGATACTATTCCTTGGATTTGCGACCATTGTTGGTCCTGCTATCACTGGTCCTCACTTGATTACTCTTTGGCTATGGATGGTTCTTAGAGTCCTTGAGACAGTTGAGGCACATTGTGGTTATCATTTCCCATGGAGCCCCTCAAACTTCTTACCACTTTATGGAGGGTGAGTTTCATGTTCCCTTTCCTTTACTTGACATCAACCTTTTAGTTTCGGTTATTTTGTTTATTTCTCTGTTGTTAAAATTTATATATCCATTTTCAGATCCGATTTTCATGACTATCATCATCGTTTGTTGTACACTAAGTCTGGAAACTATTCATCAACCTTTACATACATGGACCGGTAAGTTTTTTTTTTTTTATCATATTCCTCTTAATAAGATGAGCTAAGCAACATTGGACTGGACGCCCTGCTGTTGTTATAACCTCATATTCGCAGTCACGTGATCTCAGCCTTCCTGATCTTAATCTGACGGTTTGTATTTTGACTTTACAAAACATATCCAAAAATGAAGTCAAAACATAAACTGTCAGATCAAAATCATACTGTGTAGATCAGCAGCGTGAATGCGCGATGACTGGTAATCTATTTCCTAGTAACGTTGGTTTATAAATTGGA
Source organism: Medicago truncatula (assembly GCF_003473485.1). Classification (NCBI taxonomy): domain Eukaryota; kingdom Viridiplantae; phylum Streptophyta; class Magnoliopsida; order Fabales; family Fabaceae; genus Medicago; species Medicago truncatula. The sequence continues at coordinate 28,949,293 of NC_053049.1, read as the reverse complement.
TATCCTGCTTGCTAAACTGACAATGATATGTGATATTTTTGTCCATTATAATAGGATATTTGGAACTGATATAGGATACAGAAAGTTGAAAGCATTAAAGAACGCTGAAGTTGAATACAGTAGCGAACAAAAGAAACAGTGAGGAAGGGAACAGATTGTAGATATCTAGAACCATTGAAAAGGTTGATTTCCAAAATTAAGGGAAATTTTGAAAATTGTCTTGTCTTGTTCTGTAATTTGGTAGCTGTTATTGTCGACAACATATGGATTGTTTTGGACATGCATGCCCTGGAATCTAGAAAAGTTTATTGTGCATCTATTTTGTTGATTCCAATTCTTTCTTGGCAAACACTGACTATTTTAGATTTAAACCAGTTGAATGAAATGAAAGAGACGATTCATATGCATGTTAGATACCTCTCTCAATTTGAGCTTTAATATTGTTATGTGACCTACCCAGACACTAGCAAATGTGCTTCTAGACTTGCATTGTAAGAAGAGAATAAATTTATTTTAGAATTGACATTCTTTTCAGAGTACTACAACCTAAGGGTCTGTTTGGGAGGGGATTTTGGAAGACTAAGGCGATATTTTAAAATATATTTGATGTTTTTAAATGTTTTCAAAGAACATGATAAATGATTGTATAATCCTTTGATCACACTTAATTGATTTTAAAAAGCATTTCATCGTGTACATAATTTAAAAGAGAAAGGTAAACACCTCTGCGAAACCAAAATCAACAAACCAAATTTTGTTTGGTTTTGAAATGAGATAATTGGAGCAAACAAACCATGAGCAAGCAAGTTGCCAGTGGCACTTTCTCTAATGTGAACAACCTAAGCACTACTTTTTTCAGAGTTCATATTTAAATCTAGTTTTTTCTATGCAGCGTTAAGGGTGTATCGAGTTGGTTTGGTTTAAGTTTTTGATGGGAAAAAATCCAAACTACTACAAAATGATTGGTTTCATTTGATTCAATTTTTTTCCCTCATGAATTTCAAACTGAATTGATGAAGAACGAGTTGGTTTGATATGGTTATTTAGTTATTATTCCCTCATTTTGTTTGATTTTGTTTGGATCCGAACGTAGAAAATAATCGATCCAACTTAATTGGTTTGGATTCGTTCATCGAATCATTGGTTTGGTTCTTGCTCACCTATTTAGCGTGATAAATACATGTAACCAGCCTAAGATATCTGATATTTCGTTTTTACACCTATATACATGTAAGAGACGTCTGAGGTTCCAAAAATAGGTACAATATTTCTCCTCTATACCCGCATATTTTTATAAACTTCTAGATTAATCAATCCGATGGAAGGGCAGATTGGGTGAAGATATGAAAATTAAAAGTTGCAGAGTGAGACGTTTCATTAGAATAATCAAGCACATCAGATTATTGATTAATTATACAAGAGTAGAATAGGGATTGATAATGCTATGTGTTTGTCTTTTGTGGTAGTATTAATGAGATTGAGCTACAAGTCATGAGAGATAGTCTTCTAGTAACGCCCCTTTGATTGTTGAACACGGTTCATGACAGTTTTACACAGATTTTTTATGGAGGAACTTTAGCAGTGCATTAATAGTAGGAATGAGGTAGTGAGGTGGACGAATTTTTGGACCACCTTGTGTCATTGTTTGTGATTTTGGAGGAATAAAGAGGTGCATGTAGAGAACTTTCATAGACCAAATTATGTGTATCATGTCATGAATTTCATTTGAGACTATTATCAAGCGGGGATGCCGAACAAAGTAATTTTAAACAAAGTAATTTTAAGAAGACTCGTTATTTTTCATTCTATTGATTTATCGGATGTCCTGTTTTATTTAGATTATATAATATAAATGGTATAAGCATCTTATAAAAACTTTCAAAACACGTTGAAACATTTCAGATTTTATAATTTGAATAGGACGTACGAAAAACTCATAAGGTAGAAAAAGTGATGGTATTCTAAGAAATCATCATAAGGTTGCTCTAGTAACTTTGAAGCCTCTACCGGAGGGATAGGTTAAGTTGAATACATTGTAAGGGAGAACAACATCATGCGGTGGTATCATCAGAGAGGCAGCAGTGATGATGAGTGGATTGACAACGTCTCTAAAATTTTAGATGGGTACAGTTTTATTATTATAAGGAAAATACTTTTTTTGAGTAAATTATTAGAAAAATACTAACGAGTGCATTTGAATACTCTTTAAAAATCATAAGTTATAAGTATTTATAAAAATATATGTGTTCAATACATTAAAAATCAAAATATTTAACATTTTTTTAAAAAATTGTTTAATTTAAAATATTTGAATACTACATGACTTTTTTTTTACTCTATAATATCCGCTGAACGTTATAACTCAAATTATCAAAATATATGTACCTAAGAACATTTGATGAATAAACACTTAACTTCATCATCTATTGTAAGTCAAATTTATGGACATCTATTGAGATTAAATTAAATCTAACTACATTTCTTAATCGAGAATAAGTCAGTGTCCTTCTCAATGGGTCAGTTTCCACCTAAAACAATTTTATAATTGGTGATTAATTTGTCTTTTGTTAACAAGAAGTTATTGTTACAACAACAATCCATACTTTAACTTACATCTAAATCTAAACTAAAAATCCTTGACCCCCTCAACATCGGCCACTGAATCCTTCCAATGTTCTTAGCTTTCTCATCTCTCCACGTGGCACTTACACCCTATTCATAGGCCTATGCCGGTTCCGATTAGTCATCATCCTCAAACATATACTAAAATAATAATAAAATAAAAATAATACAAACAAAATATCACATAACTTGTTACATTAGTTTACTAGATTTGATATTAATTATTAGCACACGGTCCCCAATCAATAATTCTTCTATACACCACCTATATTGATGTAAACTTGGCTTTAAATTGACTTTCATAACAACCATAAGTTAGTTGAGTAGCCCTTCTTAAAAAGGAAGACCCTATGGGATGCTAATATACCCATTTTCATTAGTGCACAGTTTCATATTTTGTTGAGGTTGTGAAAGAGAGTGAGAAATGGGGAATTGTCAAACAATAGATGCTGCAGCACTAGTGATCCAACACCCTAGTGGGAAGATTGAGAGATTGTATTGGTCAGTGAGTGCAAGTTATGTCATGAGAGCAAATCCTGGTTATTATGTGTCACTCATCATGCCATTGCCTCAAGAACAAGAAGGAGAGAATAGTAATAATGAGGTGAAGAAGCCTGTGCTTTTCACTCGTGTTAAGTTGCTTAAGCCTGATGACACTCTCACTTTAGGACATGCTTATAGGCTCATCACAACTCAAGGTAGTTTCTTTGTTTTCAATGGTCTGTGTTTGTTTTCTCCTTGTATTTTTTATTTTATGTTTACAGTGTTGTTGTGTTGGTCTGCGTTTCTGAAAATTTGTTGTGTGTTTTGGTTGGAAGAGGTTGAGAAGGTAATGAAAGCAAAGAAGAGGAAGGCACGGGGAAAGACAGTGGAGGATGTAGAAATGATGCACCTGGAAAAGGAAAATTCAGCCTGTGAGAGTGAAGGGATGTTGGACACAGGAAGGATGTATCAGGTTTGTTTCTTTTAGATCTTCATCTGTCATTTTTAGTTTTTCGTTTTGGTAAAGTACTATTTCATGAATAATGATATCAACATAAACTATTATCAGACCAGGATTTGATAACTATGTAAAAAAATTGTTAATGAGAACCGATGCTATAACTGCAGGCAATGAGAGCAGACAGACAGAGGCTAAGGGTAGTATCAGTAAATCCTGCTGTACCGAGACCAAAATCATGGCGCCCGTCTTTACAAAGCATCTCAGAGTTTTCCGGTTGAGTGGTTGTATACCTTGTGAAATGTGTACTACCGTGTCTCGGAACGTTATTCATTGCCTCTTGTGTCGGATGCTCCTCCAGGTTGAACTCCTGATACATGCATAGGAAAGGAAGTTCAATAGAGGCTCAAATTATTCATTTCTCTTCCATTACAGTCACAATCTCAGTAACCGTGTTCAGTTACAACAAGTTTGTATAGCACCAAAAAGAAAGAAAGGAAAAAAAATAGTGAATGCAAAATCAAAATCTACTTGAAGTTCTTTTTATTTAAAGCATACAAAAATATTACAAGAAAATGATAAATCTTTACATTGTAAAAGAGAGAAAAATGTAAAAGTACAAGTCATTTCAGTTTTGAGTTCCAAATTTCCCAATCTTCATCAACATAATTTTGTGCCCATAATAGTGATGCTCTGGCTGCCAGAGGTGCTCCTGGTAATTTTTTCTTCTTTAAAGCTACAAACATATCAGTGAACGGTGTCACCAGCAGTGTCCCAGGACCTCCATACTCCTTGTGCAAAAACTCACTAAATATCTGTTTTCCATCAAAGAATGGTTACTATTACGACTCATTTAATCATTAGTTCAAAGTAAAATATAGTTTGAATCACGGTGAATTTGACAAATTCATGGTTTACCATCAGGGGCTTTGTTGAAGTTCCAAAGTGTAATTTTTGCAAAAATCGGGGTGGCAGCACCATGATTCTTTCGAATTCACCACCAATTCAAACATGCACACAATAGATTAAAGTCTGAAGCATCAAATATAGGTTGCATGTCAAAACATGGTCTGTTTTGTGCCAAATCTGTCAGAAAACTACAAAATGATCTGATATAGGGTGCCTATAAAATTGTGCTGAGTTTTCTGTTTGTTCCTCTTTCTAAGCTGGTTAATAATTGTATCATTCTAGTTCAGGTTAGAAAAGAAAGGAAAGAAGTTTCTTTATAGCCGAAGGTAATAAATATTCTGGTTAATTTTGACTTTCCCACGTCTCCAGAGTTGGTCCTTGGTTCTATTCTGCAGTTGTAGCGGATAGCGGCAGTCAAAAGGAATTTGACACTTATCTACCTGATTTTAAAGAGTTTGGAACCATAATGACTTGGGAAACATTCATCACTAGTTACTCGTGATCAATCACAGAAATAAGATAATGCATTTTTACTTGCTTGTGTTAACAACAAAATAAAGAAGAGACATAAAATAAAACCAGTTCTTTCTCTTGAAACAAACAAGTACCCCATGAAGTCATAACCCATAAACGTGTAAGTAGCCAATAAAAACTTGCACAGACCTGACATATCAATAATCAATCAACAAGAATGCCCTTAACATTAACTTGCAAGCAAGGTGAATTCTTATGAAACTGATTAAGCCAGTGCTGCTATCAAATAGTATCATTTAATGGCTACAAACACAATAACTATTATCAGAGTATTAAGTGTATATCTTTCAACTTCATTGTTAGTTTGCAGGCGATAAACACGGCACAATTCTTTGATGGAAAAAAAAAATGCAGCAAATGATTTTGTCTTTTATATATTTGCTTATTTTCACAAAAAGACTATTTGATTCAAAGGGAATACACGCGATGTCTAGAGAAGAAAAGATTTCATATGATCTACTGTGTGGATCAATGCTTAAGTGGTTTGAAACTCCAACAACAACCGATGAACACTCCTCGGAAGTACAAAATCATAGCATTAATCGCCCTCACGACTAAGATAATGACCCAATCGGTGTCGATTCGGAAACAGAAATTAGTATTCAAAACTCAACTTATGTTTGTGTTCTTTTGTTTTTCTCAAAACAACACCAATTAGATGACTGTCTCAGCCGTAAGGACGTGGAAGACCCTAAACTTCTACTCAAATGTGGTGACTGTCGTGCCAAAGTTTTGAGTGACTTTCAAGTATTGGTCTACCATAGAACACATATCGGTTACTCAGTCTCAAGGCTTCATCTTTTACTGTATACACTACAATACATTACTAACACTGCAGTAATTTATTGTTTTAATCAACAAAAACTTTTCTCATGTTCAATGCGTAAAACAGGAAAGTGTAGACCTATTTTCTTTTGTTTATAGCCTGATTGTACAAACAGAGAAAGATAAGGAAGAACACAAGAGTGGTCAGATGCATACTGAGTCAAATTGTCAACTGATTTCCAGCAAAAATGTATATAAATTATAAATAAAGAAAGTCGGATGTTATCTACAATAGTGATAGTTATTGCACACTTTTATGTTGATTGATAAAATTAATGCAAAGTGTTCGAAGAGTAAATCCGATTTAAAGAGTAAATCCGATTTAAAGTGAACTGATAAGTAAACGCACACAAAAACACAAACTATTGATCACGGAGTTCGGCCCATTGTACCTAAGTCTTCGAAAGGAGGGTGGTTGTTATAGTTTTTCAATAATGTAATTCTCAGGGTTACAAAATACAATGAAGTGAATATGAGTCATAGTCAAAACAAAGTGTTCAACGTGCAACTAAATCTAATTTGGGGGCTGGACAACTAGCCTCACATTTAGAGGGAGATAGAGAAACTAATTGACTTTTGTGTATTAATATACAAAAAAGGAAACCCGGTGCACTAAAGCTCCCTCATACGCAAGGTCAGGAGGGGTCCCACCAATTGGTGTATTGTACGCAGCCTTACCCTATTATTTTTTCTTTTTTTTTTACACAAGAAACTCTTTTTAAGACCTGAACCCATGACCTTTCAATCACGCGACAACAACTTTACCGTTGCGCCAAGCCGCCCTCAACAGCTTACACTATATATGATGTCCTAAAATAGTTTACTGAAAGCAATGGCATTAAATGCATGAATTATTTAAACAGTTAAACTTTCAATAAAATAGTACTTATACAAGTGAATGTGTAAACATCACAAGATATTGACATCACAACTGCTATGAAAACGAAAAGTGAAGACATTTTAATGTTAAAGACTAGATTTCAGCCGGATTTGAATAAGTAAGCTGTAAGCAACTTTATTATAGAACTGTCACAATCAAATCTTACTTAAAATCTAAAAACCCAATCATTGACTCTACAATATTGAATCATATAACCAGTATCTTCGAATGGACCAAACAGAAAACAACAAAGTTGCACACATGTGCTACATAATTCAATCGTACTATTTTTATGATTAAGTATATTTTTGGGTTAAATGCACCTCTGCCCCTGCCATGAGCAACTCTTGCATAGACACAACCCAAATAAAATTATTTGGGCACACACATGAATGATAAAGTTTAAAAGAGAAATAATATCAAGTGATGTAACTAAATTATTTCTCTTTTAAATTTTATTATTTATGTATGTGTCCAAATGCTTTTGATTTGGGGTTGTGCCCAATAAGTATTTCTCTTCTACCATTTGAGCGCATTTTGATTTATCCTCTATATTTTATTTATTTTTTTTAGGATTACAATCTTGTATTTCAAAAATTATTTGCTTTTAGACCTTTGAGGCATCCAACTGTACAAAACAGCTGATGTTGCATGGGGCGAAAGTACCCTTAATCTCATAATTTAATGCCTTGAAGGTCTAAAAGCAATGAATCTTTGAATTACAAGGGTGGAATTACAACAAAAAAATTACAAGGGGAAAACCATAATTCACCCAAGTGGTAGGGGGCGAAAGCATCTTTAACCTTATATTTTTAGTCTCTATAAAATTAACGTTTTTTATTTGTTTTTAGTCCATTGATAAACATTAAATATGAACACCTCTCCTAGCTCAAATTTTAAGTTTAGTTCACCAGTTTTGAGACTAGTCTCGTCTGCTAAACACCGTCTATCCCTTTATTAATCCCTACAGATTACAAAACTACATATTTTTAATCCCTTCACATGACTAGATGCATGCATTCTTGTAATTTATCTCCCCGAAAAAAGTGACTATTGAGACTAAAATCAAATTTGAGACAATGATACATGTGATTGCGTTCAATTAACTCATTTTTCAAATTTTTAACCAGTATTGATGTGGCTGTTGTCCGTGTCATTGATTTATAGCGAATAACAACATATTTAACCTTTTTTCTAATAATATTTCCAATGAATCAATCACAAATTTGGTTCAAGTTTTTTCTCAAGCATCTAGCACTCAACTAGAACATTACAAAGCATTGAATGCAAGCATATTTTTCAAAGTAAACTTTCAAAGAAACCCACAAAGTTTTGTTCTTAGAAAGAAAAAAGAAAAAACGATATTAACCTGACCACAAACGTGAACAACCGCATCAAGTTCATCACCAAACTCATCTACATCCTCCGAGTCCGAAAGCTTCTGTAACAGTTGAACTTTGAACTTTTGAGTCTCAAATTCTGCAAATTCGGGAATTGGGTCAGGGTACACGTGCTTCTGCGAGTCTCCGAGAATGCACGTGAGGGTTGTTCTGGAAATGGGCTTCGCAAAGTGGGAAGAAGAAGAAGAAGAAGAAAGTTGGCATTGGAGATAGTGGCGCAGGATAAGGAAGGGTGTGCGTAGGATAAGGGTTTTAGAGGGTAGTGGTTTTGTAACGGAAGAAAGAGTAACCGTTGGGAAAGAAGAAGATGAAGTGAAAAGCAGCATTGGTGCAGGCAGAACTATGCAAATATGTGAGAGAATCGCTGTCCCTACATTTGATAAGACTGAGAAACACGAGTAAAATACGGTTTTACCCTCTCGGCAGTTAACTGCGGAGGAATTAAAAATCTGGCTGCAATTAACTACCAAGGAAAACCTAACCTCGACAATTAACTGCCGAGAAAAATGTTATAAGAACAGAATAGGCATAGGAGTTTCCAAAACTCCATTGTTACATTTTTTGATCTCCAAGGTGCGATTTTGAGCTATTTCAAGTCATTCTCAGCCAATTTCAATCACAAAAACAAGTAAGTTTTTTTAATCCTATTGCATTGTTGTTTTGCGGTTGAATTGTTTTTTTTTTTTTGTTAAATTTCGATTATATAGGTTCGACTATATTGATTTGTTGATTTTATGATATGTTAGGATAGTTTAGGTTAGAATGGTTAGAATTGTTAGAGAACTTTTATTGAATTGTTAGGTTTAGGTTTTGATGAATCGTTGTAGAATTGTTATAATTGTTTAGGTTTAGGTGTAGGTTTTGATGATAGTTTAAGTTTATGTTTAGTTTTTGATTTTATGATTTTATGGCATTATTGTTTAGTTAGGTTTTGATCGCCATTTGTTTTTAATGTAGATATGTCTCAAAATCAGAATCAAGGTAACGTTCAGGGTGATGATAGAAACAAAGAAAAATCGTCTATGACGTGGCATGTAACGCCCTCTTTGAATTATTTGATTATTTTAATAGGTTTAAAATATATTTATATGATTATGTGATTTATTAAGTGGCTTATTTTAGTATTTATGTGATTTAAATGATTATGTGGTGTGTTGTTATTTTATTAAGTAGTGTTATTTTATTATTTAATATAATAAATCTTGAAAATAGAAATAAGATTAAGATTCTGGGGCTGTTTTGAGAATTTAGAGAGTTTAGTGGATTAAGTGAAAATAAGATAAAATAGATGGGAAGAGATAAATAGGAGAAACTAGGTTTAGAATTATTTTTCACGTACAACCAGTTTTGGAGAAAAGGGAGAAAACAAGAGAAGAGGAGAACCAAGAGGGAGAAAGATCGCCGATCATCAATACTAAGGTAAGGGTGGGACTAACTTTCTCTAATTCTAAGTATTTTAATTCTGAAAACTGGATTTAACATGATGTAGGTGGTAATTTTGATTATTAGAGAAATATTAGGTTTTGGTTTGGAATTGATTGTTAAAGAGTAGGTAATTCAATGAATTAACATAAGAATTAAAGTTCAGGCTGTAGAATAAACATAGGTTGAGTTTCCTATCAAATTTGGGTTGATGAAATTGGGGCTTTTGGAGTGAAATCTGGTCTGTTCCCGTAGATTTGTCCGTCGTAACTCGCCACAGCGAGTAAACTTGCTCGCCTCGCGAGCTGCACTTTGACAGCATCCCCTGTTTCGCGTTCTTGCATCTTTTTCACACGTTTCTGTTTTGAATTGGCTTTTGGTGTAAACATGAAAGTTGTAGATAATTGTGTTAGCTTTCCAGTGGCATTGGTTTGACTTGAAAATGATTTTTGGTGTTTGAGATATAATGAAAATACTCCAAGGAGGTCTTAGTGAAATCTTATGAAAATTCAGCATAACCATTTCTAAGTTAATCCAAAACTTATGGAATAATTTCAAACATCAAAACTAGAAGTATTATGAGTTCAATTAAGGTGTTTAAGAGTATTTAACCTATGTTGTAAGTTGGTCCTTGGGGGTAGAAACGAGGTTGTTTATAATATTAATGTTCTTCAGAGAGTCTGAAATTAAGATGATTAATGTTGTTGGTTATGTGAAATAATTATATGTCTTATGTGAAAAATGTATGATGTTTAAGTTGTTGATGCTTTTCATTAATATTGTTATGTTGTGAATTGCTTGTGTTGTTTCTGTTGCAGTTGAATATTGATCAAGTTGCAGATGTTGGTTTAAGTTGGCTAAGTTGTAAGTTGTCGTTCCAAAGTATTGGAGTCTTACGTTGTTGTTTTATAAGAGGTGGTGTACTCTCACGTAGTTGTATTGACAGGTTGACGTTGTCGTCGTCGATTCGTTGAAGTTGTTGTTGATGACAAACCATGGAATGTTAATGATCATGTTGTCATTTATATTATTATAAGATGATGATTATGTTGTGTTGTTTATATTATTATGAGATGATGATTATGTTGTGTTGTTTATGTTATTATGAGATGATGATTATGATGTGTCGTTTATGTTATAAGATGATGTTTATGATGTGATGATTTATGATGTTATATGATGATGGTTATGATTTGATTATTATGTGCTAAGTGATGATGTATATAATGCGATGAATATGAAGTTAATAATGATTAGAAGTTTATTGAGTTATTAATGAAATATTATAAGAAAATTTAATGTTACTAATTGATGAAGTTTAAGACGTTAAATGCTTTTGATGAATTATATGCTTATTATTATTGAATGTGAAATCTCACCTCTTCTGCTTGGAAATGTTGCTCTTCGTATGAGTAACTTGCAGGTGATCGAGAATAAGTTGTTGTTAGATTGCTGTCGTGAGTGGACTATCTTCCACGTGTGTCTTTAGGTGCTCTGATACGTAACGGGATGAGAACTTTGTTGCATGCTTTTCTATTCCTTACGTATTGCTTAATGAATTTTCATAAATAAGATGTTGATTGGATTTGTATGAGATATTAATGATGAGGCCTTCGTGCCCAAGAATAAGACTGTTTTATATGCTTGAATAAATTCCGCTGCAAAGTATTAATTATTATGTTGTGGAATTTTGAAGGATAATTAGTTAATTATTCCAGTATTCTATCAGCATCTTGAACGCTGGTATTCAAGTGTCAAAAGAATGAGGTGCATTCCTTGACACTTGAATATCAGCGTTCAAGACGCTTATCGAATGCTGGAGTCCTGCCGATTAACAAGTTTGAATTGCCCCATCCAGAGTAAGACAGTTGTTGCATTCCAACTGCAACAATTGTCTTACCTTTTAATGAGATAAATTCAAACCTGTCAAACAACATGACTCAAGCATTTCGCTTGACATTCATGTTTTCCTTTGAAAAGAATAAATTTTTGTTAGGCTTGCTTTAGATGATGATATTCAAGTGCCAACGAAATGAGGTCCATTTCTTGACACTTAATACCTTCATCTAAACTAGCCTAACAAGAATTTAATCTTTTCAAAGGAAAAACATAAATGTCGAGCGAAATGTTTGAGTCCTGTTGTTTGGCAGGTTTGAATTTATCTCATTCAAAGGTATGACAATTGTTGCAGTTGGAATACACCTTACCCTAACTAATGACGATCTTCTAGCGGAATCAAGTTGTTGATGATATCTTCAGTTGATCTCAGCAACGTCACCCGCATATCGATCCACTGGAACATGTTGTGCTCCCAAAACATGCTCGTCACGTTTTCGTCGTTTGTTAATTCCACCCAAGTGAATGAAACTCTCCCCTCGTCGAGCGTTGGACGTTTATACCGAAGGTGTTCCACCCTCCTTGTGTCTCTGGGGTTGAATTCTTGGTTGAATTCAGTCAGTTGATCCTTGAGATCTCTTAACGTTACACCAAGGCACCGAACCTTCAACCTCTGAGGTTCTCCGTCGTTGAATTGCGCATGAACGTCGATCCACCCGGCCATTGTTTCAAATCTACACGATAAGAAATTAAAAACAATCAATGAAAAACTCATTCAAACATTTCATCAAACACTTGATGTGCACATTATACATAGACTCTAAAATTCATAAAAATAACCCTAAAATTATAAATCATATACTCTTACTAAAATAAAAAAATTAATCATATGATATAACATAAATCATTCAACTTATGTTTAATCATATAATATAACATTAATTAACTAACATCTAATCTAAAAATGATTTATAACATGTAAATCTAATTAAAAACTAAAATAAAAAAATAAATATAAAACAACAAAATAATAAATAACCCTAAAATTCTAAATTATAACATAAACATCATGCAAATATTTTAACAACATTAATCAACTAACATCCACCCTGAAAATTAATTATAACATGTAAATCTAGTCAAAAACTAAAAAAATAATAAATGTACTCAAAAACTAAAAATAAAAACATTTATAACAACTAAAATGTAAGTTAAAAGCATAATAATTACTTACCTGTGATTTTGTTGAATAAATTTGGTTGGATTTGAATGTGTTTTTTAGAGAGATTTGTGAGAGAAAATTGAAGAAGATGATATGAATAATAGATGAGAGAGCTTCTGCCAGATTTGTAGCAGAAGATCCTCGGCAGTTAACTACCGAGGTTTTCCTCGGCAGTTAACTACAGCCGAATTTCTAATTCCTCAGCAGTTAACTACGGCAAAAAAATAAATTACTCGTGTGCCACAACCTTATCAAATGTGGGAAGAACAATTCTCAACATGTGATCTATGCACTATGCTACCCTCTTAATGTGAACCTAAGCTATGTAGTGTTAGTAGTGAATTATTTCCTAAGCTAAATTCCAAATTGGTCAAATTAAAAAAAAAAAAAAAAACATTTCTCTAAAAAATAAAATTAAGCATAAAGAGATTTTTAGGATCATAAACGGGTGAGTTATTTGATTTGCCATCAAGAAAACATCCATCAAGTAAGATGTAAATAGATTTTTATCATTAAATAAGACTCAAACGACAACGTCAAAACATATAAGGCATGATTGGTTGCAAAGGTACGCAGATTAATTATTAGGCGACGTTCGCATGTGTAGTAAAACTCAATACAATTCAGATAGATGTGAAGAATGAAGAATGTCTTCTTAAATGGCGATCTTGAAGAGAAAGTTTACATGGAAAATACACTCGAGATTGAGACTTCTTCCGATGCAAACAAGGTGATGTTTAGGATGGTTTCGTCCATGAATCTCGTATTTGAAAAGAAGAACTGAAAATGAAATGTATAAATAATTTTTGTGTTAAAACTTCAATAGAATAATCCAAAGTTTCGTTGAAAAGTAAATAAAGTCAGATAGAAAATTGTTCCACTTACGAATCAAATTTCAAGTTTTGATGAATAATTTATAACCACTTTTTTGTGTTGGCGGTCAATCCATTCGTCAAATTTAAACCCCAATCGTTCTTTACAGTTGTTTGCTCTTCATCTTTTTTGTAACTGGGTTTCGCGCCCGTACGCAGGTTCGCTCGATTGCATCGTGATTAGCGAATTTTTTGTAAGGATATATTAGGGTTGGTCCTCATGGTCTGTTTAATCACGATGTATCCCCGTTTGAGTTGTACCTGGATCGGGTTTAATGTCACCCCAATATTGTAGCTTTTTTCGTTTTATTTAATTTAATTTTCTTTTTGCCTAAGAAAACATATAAATAGTTTGCTTGTTTCGTGTGTGATTGAAATTCTAAGTTATACTTTTATAAAAAAAAAATTAAGTTATAATAATCTTACATATATAGAATAGAAAAAGGGATATACTTTTTATGAAATATGTTGAAGCTTCAGGTCAGATGATAAACCCCCAAAAGTCTTCAATCTATTCAGGATCAATTTTAAATTCAAGACTTCATCAAATTGCTACTCAAATTGGTTTTCAAATTGGAACTCTCCCTTTTACATACCTAGGTGTTCCAATTTTTAGAGGCAAGCCAAAATACATTCATTTTCAACCTCTTGCAGACAAAGTAAAAAGTAAGCTCTCAGCTTGGAAAGCATCCCTTCTCTCTATTGCAGGTAGAGTGTAGTTAGTGAAAAGTGTAGTTCAAAGTATGCTTCTCCACTATCTTACCATCTACTCTTGGCCAGTCAAACTGTTAAAAGATATGAAAAAGTGGATGAGAAACTTCATCTGGAGTGGAGACCCAAACCAAAAGAAACTTGTAATTGTTGCTTGGCACAAGCTTTGTAAACCATTAAAAGAAGGAGGACTTGGTGTTAGGAAACTTTATGATCTCAATGAAGCAGGTAACTTAAAAAATTGCTGGGAAATTATGCAGTCTGATCTACAATGGGCACAATTAATCAGAAGTAGAGTATTGAGAGGAAATCACACTGTTAATCATTATATTTCATCTTCTGTTTTGAGTGGTGCTAAACACAAATTTAACACTCTTGAGGAGGATGTTTCTTCGAAGATAGGCAATGGCTAGTCTATTAAATTTTGGACTGGCTCTTGGTGTGGAGACCCCTTAATCACTGCTCTGGACATCCCTCAGAATTTACATCATCTTCTGCAATCTAATGTGGATACCTACATCAAAGATTCAAATTGGAATGTTCCTCAAGCTTTTTTGGTTGCATATTCTGCTTTGGAGCAAAAACTATTGATGACTACTATACCTATTGTCCCTAAAGAAGATAAACTAATATGGAAAGCCTCTCATGATGGAAATTTAGCTTTTAAAGACGCATATCTCTTCCTGACTTCCAATCAGCCTCAGAACATCAGTTGGGCCAAAGTCATTTGGCACATTGCTATCCCTCCTTCTAAGTCCTTGCTTGTTTGGAGACTGTTGCATAACAAGCTTCCTACAGATGATAACCTCTCTCTTAGAGGCTGTCATACTACATCCATTTGCAATCTCTGTAGTGCTGCTCAGGAATCCTCTCGACACTTGTTTATGGACTGCTCTTTTGCATCTCAATTATGGTCTTAGCTAGCTGCAATTCTCAACTTGAACTGCACCTTCACATCTTTCCTAGTCATCATTAGAATTTCAGACAGAAACTGATCTCCACAATTTAAGCTGGTGATTTTATCTGCTATAATTCATTGCTTTCATACTATTTGGCATTGCAAAAATCAGAGAAGATTCAATGATAAGAAAATTTTGGTCCCATTTGCTATTAATCTTATTATTTCTGGTACATCTATCTCTGGTAACAACTCAAAACTTGCAGCAAGTTCATCTATTGTTGAGTTTGTGATTTTGAAGTATTTTAATGTTAAGATTAATTCTCCTAAGTAGCACATCATCAAGGAAGTTCTTTGGTTCCCTCCTTGTTTCAATTGGATTAAATGCAATACAGATGGTGCTTCTCAAGGCAACCCTGGTTTGGCATCTTCTGGAGGGATTTTTAGAAATGCATATGCAAATTTTCTAGGGCTTTTTCAATTAATCTTGGAATCACTTCTGCTTTAAACTCTAAATTTATTGCAGCTATGGTGGCTATTGAAATAGCAGATGTCAAAAATTGGATTAACTTATGGTTGGAATTAGACTCCATGCTTGTTTTCTTGGCTTTTAAATCATCTAAGATTGTTCCTTGGTCTCTAAGAAACAGATGGGATAATTGTCTCTTTCTTTTATGCAGGTTTAACTTTAAGGTCTCTCATATATATAGGGAAGGCAATCATTGTGCAGATCAACTTGTCAATTTAGGTCTAACTTTGCCTTCTTATTCTTGGTTCAACACTATACCTCCTCAGGTTAATGTTGAATTTGTTAGGAACAAGACAGACTTTCCGAATTATAGATTTACATAGCTCATTTTTGGGGTTTTTGGTTGATATGTCCCCCCTCAAATTTTTTGTAACTTTATTTTCCCTTTAATGAAATCTTTTTTGGGGATGTAGTCTCTTTGGCTGCATCTTCCTTTGCCTAACAAAAAAAAAGGGGTATACTTTCTGTCCAAAAAAAAGAAAAAAAAGAAAAAGGGATATAGATTGTTTTAGTGTGATTTCTTTTCTCATTTTTTACCCTTCATCAAACTGATAAATGCACAAGTCTTTTACCATAAATTTGTAACAATTCATGGTAAAAAAACAATATTAAATATGATTTTTTCGTCTTGGTGAAGTATTATTCCATGAATAATGATATAAATATAAACTATTAGCAGACCATGATTTGATAACTATGTACAAAATTTTGTGTCTGTGTCATCATAATTAATGAGAGTCGATGCTATAGCTACATAACAAATTTCAGGCAATGAGAACAGACAAACAGAGGCCAAGGGTAGTATCAGTAAATCCTGCTCCACCAAGACCAAAATCATGGCGCCCGTCTTTACAAAGCATCTCAGAGTTTTCCGGTTGAGTGGTGGTATAACTTGTGAAATGTATAACACCAAGACCAATTGTTGTATGGTACTACGTTATTCATTGCCTTTTTCAAGGATTCTAGGTATGATTTTTAAAAGGTCAAGGGGTTCAATTGAACACCCTGAGACACACGTAGCTCCGTCTAGGGTTATAAATAGAAGGATTAATAGGTCTTTACCCCTGTAATATAGGTCATTTTTGATTTTTTCCCATATAAATTTTTTATTTTGATTCATCCCCTGTAAAATATTTTTGTTTTGATTTACCCCTAATAGGCCAAACAAAAATCAATTTTATTTTATTTTTTCAAGAAATTTTCGTTTTAAAAAAATTATATTTAATTCAATACATGATAAAAAAATTCTAATTTTTTATAAAATAGATTATTATAATGTTCTTAACATGTCTATTAAAAATTATTTAAAAATATAAAAATTTAAGCATAATTAAACAAATTTTAATTTAATAAATACCAACACATACATTTATTCCTTGTAAAATTAAAATTTATTATAGGACTAAAATTATCTGATATCATCTCTCTAGATATACTCTTTTCGATTAGATAGCTGAGTAGCTCGGTGGTTGGATCCACACACAACTTAAATAGGGTGATAACTGATAAAGCAACTCTTTGGAGTTAGCTAGGAGATAAAGCACTGCAAACTTGGTTTTTGAATAATGGCTTCTTCTACTTGGTGTCTTGTACCATTTCTCATTCCTTCATCTTCTTCTTCAATTCCTTCGCTATGCTTCTCTCAAACCACTACCAAATGCATACAACGTTTCTCATTTCCTTCTATAAACAGAAAGGTCTCAACTTTACCCTTTTCATCCATAAAACGCTCCATTACTAGAGCTGCTGAATACAAATTCCCTGACCCAATTCCTGAATTTGCTGATTCCGTAAGTTTTCTCTCTTTTTTTTCACTTCCCACTTTTTTATTTTTTGAAAATAAATAATCTTTTTGTTTGTGGGTTTCAGGAGACGGAAAAATTTCAAAACCACCTTCTCAATAAGCTTTCAAAGAAAGATGTCTTTGAAGAATCAGTTGAAGAAGTTGTTGGAGTTTGCACTGAGGTTGGTTTTTTTTGCATTATTGTCAATTCTCTTTGTTTTACTAGCTAATTTGGTTAATTACAAGTTTTTTCTTTTTTCTTTTTTCCCTCTTTCTTGGGTTTAGTAATTAATTTTATTTCTATTTAAATTACTTTTTGTTTCTTGAGTTTAGCTAATTTGATAGTATATTTAGTGATAGCCAGTCATTTTGGTCCTTCAATATGCGACAAGTTTGTTCCAATAGTCTCTAAATGTATCAAAATTACAAAAATATACTTATATATGTATTTTGTTTGTCATTTTGGTTATCGTGAGTGTCCTTCATTTATTAGTTTGGTCTTCGAAGTTCGAATGTATCTTCCGTTAGTCAGTTTAGTGCATGAAATTACTAATAGAAAACACTCTTGCGAAGTTTTTGTAATTTCAATATATTTAGGGACTATAGTGATACTGTGTTACACATTTAGGAACCATGGTAACTGTTTACTCTATAATTTAAAATTAGTTTTGGGAAAGATGTCATATTTGAAGGGCCTCCATTCTATGACTTTGATGAACATAGGCGGTAAGCATCAGATTAAACTGCTTTGTAGATGCGCTACACTTTCATTGTTAGCATTCCTTGTCACCCTGCTTTGGATGTGTTCAACTTTATTGACTGTTGATGTATGAATGATCCTTCATTTATGTTTATGATTTTGTTTGTGACTTTTATGTTCTATGAAATAAGATTTTAGAGATCTTATTAGATTTGCTAGAGATTTCATGCCTGTATTAGCAAAATCTAAAGGTGATTTCTTACAACAAAAGAGCGCCGATATTACTTTGAGTGGGATGACAAAATAGGGTTGGTTGTGTCTGCTCTTATTCATATACATAGACATTTTATCTGATTTGTAAAATTCTTTGAAATCCAAGTTTAACATATGCAACTAGGAGTTAAAAATAGGAGGATTTTTCAGTAAACTAGAAAGGAGAATAGGGGACGAAGAAGAAGATGGGAGTTTTTTCTGTCTATGTATATCAATATTTTCATGTTTTGGTAATTTGCAAGGTTAATTTAGAATATATTATTTGCATTGTTTGAATGTCTTTCTTTCAATCAACTAATCAAGGTTGTGAAATAGAAAATTTAGCTTTGATATAGCGCTATGTAGCAAAACCTGAACAAATCACTTTTGTTTCGTGATCCACTATTTAGTACAAAGCGTTGTCAAATAGCAGTTATAGTGGCGCTATAGCACTACAGCGAAATTTGATCAACAAAGTGTTTCCAAATAGCAGTTATACTTATAGTGGCGCTATAACACTACCGTTGTGAAATTTGATCAACCAGGGATGTCAAATAGCTGCTGTAGTGCTATAGTATAGCAGAATATGAATAAACCAAACCACTATTGTTCCGCAATCCGCTATGTCCACATGTTGTCATGTAGAATAGAGGCTATGGTGGCGTTATAGAACTGCAGCGTAGTGGAAACTGACTAAACTGCTATCTTCCGCGATCTGCGATTGACAACACTGCTTTCAACTATAATTGTGCTAAACAACATATCAAATGCCATCTAGACGCAGCCTTTCTCCACTACCTTTGGTTTTCATGCAACGACTTTTATGATTTTTTACTCAAGTGCTTTCTTCTGTATGGATTTTGTTAGTACACCTACACTATTTTTGGAGCTTCACTTGACTTGCGAAATAAAGTCCATACTTACCTTGTTTCCTGTGGATTCTGTGACTATGATTGAATTGAACAGATTTTCAGCACATTCTTACATTCTGAGTATGGAGGTCCTGGTACACTCTTGGTTGATCCTTTCATTGACATGGCTGATATTGTAAACGAACGAGGATTGCCAGGAGGACCGCAAGCTGCACGTGCTGCTATCAATTGGGCCCAAGCTCATGTTGACAAGGACTGGAATGAATGGACAGGTGGTAATAGCAACGAGTAAAGCGTCACTTGTTGTATGTTAATTACTTATTTAGTTCTCTAGCATCTGCGATGCACTTGTGTTTATGTTGTAAGAGCTAAATGAGCAGTTTTGATATTTATGATATCTATGCCTTAGTTTAGAATGATTGTAGGAGAAAATTACTTATAGAGAAGAGTTAATTATTTGCTTTTCTGAGAACATAGTGCTTGAAGCATTTGGCACGTGTTTTTAACTGTGTTTTACATTCAAAATCTATTTTCAAACCCTGTGGTGTGTTGTTTGAAGCAATGTTTAAAAAATCATACCAGACATCGAATTGGCAATACCTCTAAGTCATGGTTCAATGGCTTTAGACAGTTCAAATCTGGGCAAAACTGCGATCAAACACACACAAATAACTCAACCGCAGGCAGTGCCAGTTTATGGTTGAATTGCCCGGTTTGGTTTTTAAAACATTTGATTTCAAGCGGCTAAGCTACAGTGGTATTGTGAAGAAATAACTAGATGTTTTTTAACGAGAAAAAACTAGACGTTGAAAACATGAAGTAGGGGAAAAAGAAAAACAACATGATACTTATGTGTTGTTGTGTTTCAACATTTAAATTTTTGACCTACTTTTGTTTTTCCTGAAATTTTATGATAAAAAAAGGAACTATGATACGACCTAATACGAGTAGGGATCAAGCTCTAGGGTTTAGAGAGAGAGAGAGGAAATCATCGATTATATTTTTCATTGATTTCATTCTGAAGTCGTACAATGTTTATATAGACAAATGCATCCTAACATATCCAATATTATCATCTAACATAATGTGTACTAGATCTTTCTCTAGATTAAGGTGAATCATATTTACTTCTTGAACTAGCTGAATTGCCACATGAGTGCTTCTTATTTTTAAGTATACCATCAAACTATTAAATAAAGATCAAGCTTAGGTGAAGCATCATTTAACATTTCAGTAGTACATGTGACATCTATAACACAAGAGTTACGATATATCACGCTGAAGATCGCAGTGTGTGATTTCATGATCCATAAGCAATTATGCATCGATCTTGCTCAAAATGTGATTTTGTATGCGAATTAGTTTGGAGGGGATGAGTAGGATAGCAAACTCGTACGATCTTGCAAATTAATTTGTGATCTTGAATAACATTGCTTAAAGTAGATAGACGGGTTATTTTGAACACAACATCTGATTCAAAACACTATCCGGTGATGTTATTTCGAGAATATTAATGAATTATAAATATAGGGTGAGGGACAAGTGTTTTTTCTTCATGGATTAATTTGTGTTGCTGAACAATAGTGTCATGTTCATTCTTACCTTCCTTTTAGTCTGTCTAATATTGCCATACTTTTTGTATAAAAAAATAAATAAATAATGAAAAACGCTAGAAGGAGGGGTTGAACCTCCGACCTTGTGGTTAACAGCCACACGCTCTAACCAACTGAGCTATTCCAGCTTGTTGGTGTTATTTTACAAATGTTTTATGTTAATTTCATTGTATTAATATTAACCAGTTGTATTGCTTAGGGCCACTGTTGTGAGGTGATACGTCCGGAAAATACCTATGAAATTCTCGACGATTTCGAACTATTAAAATGCTGCTGCTACTACTATAAAAAAACAACTTTGCAAAACAATTTATCTACCTCCTTCCTCTAAAAAAAACATAATTTCTACCTTCTTTTATGCGTGACCATGCTATTTTATCGATCATTAATTACGTAGTTTATATCATGCAAGCCTACATTTTTGTCCTCAACCTCCCTTTTGACAATGAAAGTTAATTTGGTTGGTAGAGAATTGACTCACATAATAAAGAGGGTGAAATTATCTATTATGGATGACGTAATGACTTCTTTAATGGATAATTTGTGAGTATTTTTTTAGTGTTCTTTGAGTTTTGGAATATGTTTTAACTCTATTGAGCTTCTGAAGCTCAACTAGCCTAAACTTTTTTTTTTCTTTCTAAAAAAATAAAAGAACAATGATGGTAACCAAAAACTAAAGAAATGTAAACATGAAATTGTGAGATACTCAATGTTTATGATAATTTTTCCATTATTTTTAGAGAAATGATATTTGTACAAACACTTTTTGACAACATCTCTCTCATATTTATATTATGTTTTGACTTTATCTTTCTACTGCTTTAGTTTTTGTGCAAATACCTCTTTTTATTTGTAAAATGTTTTGATAAAAAAAAGAAAAACTTACTTACATTTCTATATGAATTTTTCAAGTTTAATCTAATTCTCCTTATATGGGGAAACTGAGAAATTGTATTAGAGGAGTTTTTTTTATATGAATTTTTCAAGTTTAATTTATATTGCTATAATATTCTTAAAATAAAAAAATATCATAGACATTAATTTATCATTCTTTGAAAAATTTCCCTTTTAAATTTTTTTAAAATATTTCTCCATATCTCTATAAAAAAACAAACACATCTTCATTTTGTCTTAAAATTATTTTCTTCACTCTATAATATTATTTAATCATTCATAACCTTAAGATCACTGATTAAAGTTTTCAGACAATAACATTTTTTTTTATCACGAAAAGAAAATTTGATGTACAATAGATGAAAAGAATACTTAAAAAACAAATGAAAAGTAACCAAAAAAAAATTGAAAAGAAATTAACTCCTGAGGCAATGTCATATAAATAAACTAATTTATAAAGTTTGAAAGCAAGAATTTTTCGTCGATGGTTTCGTGGTGTAGTTGGTTATCACGTCAGTCTAACACACTGAAGGTCTCCGGTTCGAACCCGGGCGAAGCCATTTTTATGAAGTTTGTTTTTTGGGTCGGAGTTCAACGTATTTGGTGCGACCCGCTTTCTTCACATGCAGCTGCAAACTGGTTAATTTTCACAAATCGGGTTTTGTCCCAAAGAGCCAATTATGTTATACTATAGATCACCATATACAAGTCTTAACCCCTAAACGTGAAGCACAAAAAACCACCAACAATTGTTTCAAAGATGGCAGCACAATCATTCCACACACTATGTAATCAACATCCAAATTATAAGGATCGAGATTTCAACAAAAATCTCAGTGCTTCCACAAGAGCCACAATCTTAAGTCATAACTTTCCATATGTGTCAGCCAAGATTAAAAGCTTTTCCTTATCACATTCTTATTCTCCACCTTTGCTGTGTGTTTGGATTAGGTTTAAATTTTCCAATTGGGCAACAAAATTCCCAAGAGAAATTTTTATGTTAGTCAACACAAACAAAAAAAAATGATTCCATTTCGGAAAACCAAATAAATACATTTTGAATTTGAAACTAACATAACCACTAACATTATTAATACTTGTCTAAAAAGTGATTTAATTAATCTAATAATATAATATGAATTTACTATTTTCACCAAATTAATGTTAAATTAAAACACATTAAACCCTTATTCCAGAAAGAAAGAAAAAACACTTAATCAAAAGATTCCAATCATTTGATGAAAATAGGACGATTTGTTTTCTAAATT
Source organism: Medicago truncatula (assembly GCF_003473485.1). Classification (NCBI taxonomy): domain Eukaryota; kingdom Viridiplantae; phylum Streptophyta; class Magnoliopsida; order Fabales; family Fabaceae; genus Medicago; species Medicago truncatula. Next base: position 28,926,311 of record NC_053049.1, on the reverse strand, counting down.
CACCAAATCAACCCAACAATGCAATTCAAAACATAGAAACATCTTTATCAAATATTTGAGATTTGGCAATGTGTGATTGCTTTGAATTTAGTTTTCAACACATCATATCTAGCTCTACTTTTTCTTAAGCACTCCCTCTCTCTCTCCCTCCATGTGTACCTATCTGCCAAACAATAACGTACTATCAACTAACCTTCCTGTAATCTTCAAACTAAAACTGTGCCATAATCCTTTGTCGGCTGAGAACATTAACATACGATTTTGCCTTCAATTTTTGCACCCTACCAAAGACTATTCGGGTCATGATTTTTTTTCCTTCAATTTTTTTTAAGGGAGAAATTCAGTGCTTTTCATTATCAATCAAAAAAGAAATACATGACGGTACATTATCATAATCGTGAGAGCTAGCATTAGATGGGGCTACCCTAGCTAACTCATGAGCAACCCCATTAGCTTGCCTCCTATTGAACTCGACATGAGAGTTCTAAAAACTATTGTCAAACAACTGTCTACAAGCATGCATGATACATCCAAGCTCACTATCATCTTCTACATAAGATCGAAAATGATCAACCACTATCTTGGAATCTAAAGCAAAGTCAACATTATCATAGTGAAGATCTTCCATCCACTTCAACGCCGTATGAAAAGCTACGGCCTCACCCATAGCAACATCGTAGAGAGGGGAGAAACAATCTGTTTTAGCACTGATAAATTTGCCCATGTCATCACGAAGACAAATACCGATACCCACCATATTCGTTGAAGAGGAGAAAGAGGCGTCAATATTACATTTGTACCTGCCATGAGCCAGTTTCGACCATTCAACCACGTTGAAGTCGGTATTATTACTTCGATGCGTCAACAGGGCATCTTCTCTTCGCGACCTTATGATTTGGCTGTTCGCCATTCTTCCAAAAGATGCTTTGCACGCTCAACAACCTGCAATATTGTTTGAATTTGTTGTTGCCATAATTTGAGAATCCTGCGCTTCCATAAACTTCACATAATTGTCACAGATAATTTTTTTTGTACTAAAGACAGCTGATCAATAAGTGTAAAAATCAAAGCATCCATATTATAATTTTTTCGAAGTGTTATGTCTATTATATCCCATAACTAAACTTCACGTCATGCCTGCTGTGCGCCTGGACATTCTAATAACACATGAATACTATCTTCGAAATTACTACCACAAAGAACACAATCTGTCAGACATTGCACCCCTCGGCTACTGAGTCGTGTGCGGGTTGGAAAACAGCCCTACACACACGCCACATAAAGTTTTTTATCTTAATTTTTATACACCAAACACAGAATTAGTCACGAGAATTTTTTCTTTATAGTCCTTTATTTCTTCTTAATTACTTGGCAAATTCTATGGTACACTCAAAAAATTTGAGTGCATTGGTACACCCAATCAACAAATTAATAGTTAAATGTGTTATTTTTTGAAGAGAAAAATTGTTTTCCATCACCTATAATTATAATAATTAAATCTTATTAACCAAAAACGTCGACGAAATAAAATTTAATTTTTCTGAATTTTTAGTACTCATAATAGAGAATTTTGATTATTTTTTACAATAAAATGTAAAAAAAATTAGTATGATTTTTATAAACAATCAAATGACGTTTTTTTCTTATGAAATGACATTTTCTAAAATATAAATATCAACAAATAGCTCTTTATTCCATAAAAATAATAGTTAATTTAAAGATTTTTAAAGTAGAATTTTTAAAGTAGGAGTACCGATACACCTTAATTTGTGGATGTACCGTAGAAGTTCCCTAATTACTTACCTTTACTTCAAGAAACCTAAAGGAAATAAATGAAAATTAATTAAATGTTGGGTGAATAAGCATTTCTCACTGACTAGTGAACAGCATCAAAGCACACATGACACCATATACGTAATCCATGCTGATTTTTGGGGGCATTGCTCCTATTTATTTCTAAAGAAGATAGTATAATATTTCATATACTTAAAGGTTAGGTAGAGTTTTCCATCGTTTGATTTTATGTACACTAAAAATAAGTCAATGGGAGAAGTTAAGAACTTCACCAATTAGTGAGCCCACTTGGTTTCTGTTTGATAATAGGGGTATAGACATTCAATGTATCTTTGTTACAATCCTTAAAAAAAAAAAATGTACTCCCTCCGTTTTAAAGACATAACACAGTTACTAAATTATCTTTACTTTATAACAAAAACAAACTTAAAGTTGCATTGAAAATTGTGTGAGAGAAAAGTTTGAGAGGATAAAGTTGGAAGAAAAAAAATTAAAGTTGTATGGAAATGTAAAGTGGCATTCATTTTAAAATAAATTTTTTGCCTAAAGTGACACTCATGTTGAAACGGAGGGAGTATCTTTCTTACAAAACCGCAATCCTAACGTATTATAATTTGGGTTTGATTAGCCTTACAAAACCTGTTTGTAAGGTAAAAGATGCTTTTACTTATTTTTAAGTCACTATTCATTTAATCTGAGACTTCCAACACAATTAAGAATTGAATATTTGATGTTTAACCTGAATGTGGATGACCAAATATATTTTATATATATATTCTGATATCATCTCAAAATTTGAGTGGAACATAATTCAACAATACTTACAAAACTAACTTGTACAATGATGAATATCTCTTATTTATAGATATATTTTCATGTCATATCGTCGTCACTTAAATTTTAGGGTTGGTATGTTTGAAATTCATCGTTACATGCATTATTTCTTTGATCCATCTTTGTTATTGATTAATACTACACAATACTAGTATATATTTATCGTTTTCTTGGGTACAAGGAAACATTTTCTTTTCACTCAAGGGTACAATAAAACATAGATATTTGAACTAAGTGCATTACTATAAGCTAGTCAATATATTTAATTAATTTAGTTTATAAACCACTTCAGTGTAATTTAATCGGTTAATTGAGAAATTAAGGGAAAGTGTTACCACCATCGACAAACCGATTTGTCTGTTTCATCCACATTGAGTATCTTTATTTTGTTTAGCATTCTTTTTAAAACATTGAAATTTAAAACCATGGGGTCAGTTCATTTGAATTAACCATATGTCCAGTGTGCCCACAGCACAAAAGAAAGAAAAGATTGAAGAGGACTTTTTAATCCAAATAGTTTTGGATTAACAAATAAACATAAACATTACTATTAACAATTGAAAATGGAAACTTCAAGAGACCGCGCATATTTATAGTGAAACCAACTGCAGAGCCTTCCAACCTACAAAATTTCTCTCTCTCACTCTCTTCTCTCTCTCTCTCTCTGGTGACTCAACATGACAAAGCAATGATTGAAGAGCAATTGCCGGCAATTCTCATGCCACTGTCCAGCACCTCCGACTGCGAGCTCCTCTGCGGGGAGGACTCGTCGGAGGTCCTCACCGGAGATTTACCGGAATGCTCCTCCGACCTGGATTCATCATCATCATCGCAGTTGCCGTCGTCGTCATTATTTGCCGAGGAAGAGGAGGAGTCGATTGCTGTTTTCATCGAGCACGAGTTCAAGTTTGTTCCTGGTTTCGACTACGTCTCAAGATTCCAATCTCGCTCTCTCGAATCCAGCACCAGAGAAGAAGCCATTGCATGGATTCTCAAGGTAAATACAAACTACTTCATGCTAAAATGAGTTAACAGCGTCGATGAGTTTATTATTAAGTTTAGCATAAGTTTTCATACGAACTGTGTTGTTTATTTTACAGGTACATGAGTATTATGGATTTCAGCCGTTAACGGCGTACCTCTCCGTTAACTATATGGATCGGTTTTTGGATTCTCGACCTTTACCGGTGAGCTCTTGCTTGTTTTTTACTCCTAGTATTTATGATTTCAACAACGAAAGTCTTGCAAGTAATAAATTAGATAAATCATCTTGTTTTCTCGGTACTAGTTGTATTCAATGCACGCTTGACATATTCGAGAAAATGATGGTCTCAATGTGTCTTTTGACACTTCAAACATGAGGCACATGAGAAGGAATAAATTAATTAAATATGTCAATTATTTCAACTCATGACCCTTCGGTATCATTCACTATTATTATGCCAAGGTTTTTGATCATTTTCTATTCAATTCAATCTGGTTGATTTGTTTGATGAATGCTCACTCTTCCACGTTTTGAATTTGGTAGTAAGAATTTAATTTAATACTGTATTATTACTCTTAAAAAATATCAATTGCTTAATACTCCATTGACAAATTCGATGAATGATACTTCTGAAAATGTACTTAATTTTTTATGATACGTTTGCGAGGAATAATGATAAAAATTAAAATCATCTATTTATACAAATACTTTTTTAAGGAAAAAAGTGTACAAGTACCTATACTACAAAAATACTGTATATATACAAATATGGATGTTGTATGTCACGTGAGTGTATTTATGGCATAAAGTTTGAAAAGGATAATAATGTTAGTGGATCACTGCTATTAATTTATTGAACAACTATATTATGGTGATGCTAATTACATTACCACGTTAATACAGGAATCAAATGGATGGCCACTGCAACTTTTATCTGTTGCATGTTTGTCTTTAGCAGCAAAGATGGAGGAACCACTGGTTCCTTCTCTCTTAGACTTTCAGGTATAAATTTATTACTTAAATTAATTATTGATTAGAACTCCTTGTTCATTATTCGGCATGTCAATGCATATAGTGATGATGATACTAAGTCATTTGTAAAATTGTAATGGATATTATAAACTGTAGATTGAAGGTGCCAAATACATATTTCAACCAAGGACGATTCTTAGAATGGAGCTGCTTGTTCTGACTATTTTGGATTGGAGGCTGAGATCAATCACCCCACTTAGTTTCCTCAGTTTCTTTGCGTGCAAGCTAGATTCAACTGGAACTTTCACCCACTTCATAATTTCACGTGCTACAGAAATCATCTTATCTAATATCCAAGGTATTCTTTTACCCTTAATTCTTCCAATGCTTGAAAATGTAGTTAAAATAAGTGATGATCTCTATTGTGAGTTTTCAAGGTTAATGGGTTTTCTGTTTGAATACTGTCCGCAGATGCTAGCTTTCTTACTTACAGGCCATCATGCATTGCTGCAGCTGCCATACTCTCTGCAGCTAATGAAATTCCTAATTGGTCTTTTGTTAATCCTGAGCATGCTGAATCATGGTGTGAAGGACTAAGCAAAGTAAGCATTTTATATGTATACTAAATATATAGTACTACTATTACTATAGGAGTACTATATGAGAGAAAAAAAAACTAAAGAAAATCATGTGATTATTTATATGTTTACCAAAGCACATATATCTGTTTATTGCAGGAAAAAATTATAGGGTGCTATGAATTGATTCAAGAAATTGTAAGTAGCAATAACCAAAGAAATGCCCCTAAAGTGTTGCCACAGTTGCGAGTTACAGCTCGGACCAGAAGGTGGTCCACTGTCTCGTCGTCGTCATCATCTCCATCTTCCTCCTCTTCACCCTCTTTCTCGTTGTCTTATAAAAAGAGGAAATTAAATAGCTGTTTCTGGGTAGATGTTGACAAAGGAAACTCAGAGTGAAGAGAAAAGAAACAAACAAGAATAATAATAATAAAGGAACAAGAGGAAATAAGGTGGGCCAGGTTGTCTAGAAACCTCAACATTTTTAAGAGGGTTTTTGCAATGAAAATTTGACTATATGTTGTATGTATGTATGAGAGTTTGATGGTTTTGGCGAGTACTAGTAGTAGTACTCCTTTTTAATTGTTATTTTTCATTTTTATCTTTTTGGTGTAACTGTATCCCCTAGAGGAAGGGGATCTTGGAACACACATTTATTGATGTATAGGTGAGAGAGAGAAGCATTTGATGTGGTAGTAATTGTTGGGGATATGAATTCAAAGGTTGCATTGATCATAGGTGAAAGATGGTGGGGGCAATGGTCTAGAAACAGTGAAGAAAAAACAGAGAGCAGGTATCAAAATCAAGACCTTTGGGGATGAAAACTCTGAAGTTATGAGCTGTTTTTGACTTGTCATGGGAAAGACATTTATGAGTGAAGTTTCTTTTCTTGGCGCCAAGCAATAACATCACACACTTTCCTTTGAAGGGATACCCTCAATAATAAGCAACATAAATGAGTTAAAGTTGGCCATATTTCATGGACTTTTCTGATGGTACGTGTGAAGATGGCTTTGGCACGTACCAATCATGTGTGTTTGTGTGATTTTTTGTTTGTTTTTGGGAGCTGTTTATTTTCTGATCCTTTTTTTGGCCATGAGGTTTGGCCTAACTATACAGGACTTCAATGTTTGGTGTCCAACGCGTGTGATGGGAAACACGTGTATATAGTTTTTTTTTATACTATACTTTTACATTTTTTTATTGGTTTTTGAAAAAAGAGTTGAACTCTCTTTTCATAGTGGCCTAATTGGCTTTGAAAATGGAGGTGAAAAGGTCTTTGGGGCCTTCTCCTCTGTGCTGTGTATTGATTTGAATTCAATAATAATATCATTATGGAATTCAATGCATTTATGATTTTTCACATTTCTTTTATTGACCAATTGTTAAATATCAGTCATGTGATTCATGGGCTCAGTGACCCCAAAGTAATTTGGAAGTTCTGTTTATGATACGATACTACATCCATAAGCGTCTAAAATGTACAATTTGAATTATTTCTTCCACTTATCTTATGAACTTGCATTCCACTGAAAATCTGTGTTGCTAGCTTCTGCACATGATTCTGAATTTAGTACTTTGTAGGTTTGCCATTTGTTCTTATTACTAAATGAAAAGAAAGTATAAGACCCTTTATGGAATCTAGTGAGGCAAATTTCTGTAGAAAATTGACTATTTGGTCCCACTTGGATATCTATGTAGATCTCTCATGCTTTGTAAAAATTTTAGATCTTCATACGTGGATTATTTACCATGCCACAAACACTTTTTCTTAGAAAATCAGATATTACTTTTAGTTTTACAAGTGATTCATAATGAAGTGGATGATAGGTAGCAAACTATGAAGCACAGACACTTCTTGAATTATGTGTGTTTTGGTGTTGGACACGTATTGTGTCCAACACCGACACTTTTAATTATATTGAATTATGTGATTTTCTCAAACTATTAGTGATGTAGGCGTATCGGTGTCCATATCGTGTCCGATGTCTGTATCCATATCTGGTTTTCATAGGTAGCAACAACCTAAAGAGCTGGCTTTTACGCAAATATGAAGAAGACTCTGTTAACAACCATAACCAATACAACAAGTTAAAGTTAGAAGAGCAAAAGCATGAAAAGCACAAATAACATAAAGGTTACTTTAAGTACAGAATAACAGAGCTTGTTATTTAGCCCCATTTCCCCGACACAAGGTATATAATTTATGCATGCAGTAACACTAACACGTTCCACCATGGCTTTTCTTTTCATTATTGTAAGAGCGTCTTTGTAGAAAAAGTAACAATGCATGTTGTCATTTCTTATGCAATCATAATTATCACCCTTACGTTTGCATGACAACCATTTGTAAATGTAAATAAACCACATGTTTTGCTAAAACATCCATCACATAATCCATACACTGTAGTGTAGACTCTTAGCCCTATGTTCATCACATTATATATGTTTGTCCCTGCTTTAATGGACGATAGTGAAGAGAATTATTCACATGATTTTTGGACCTCTAATCCCTATATTTTAAAAACATACTTACACCGTTAAATTGAGATCAGACGATTCAGATCAATAAATGCATCAAACAAATCGAGAAGAGGATGATCATTTCCCACACTGACTATACTAACAGGTTTGAGAGCATGCCCAAATGTGGATCCCCCAACTCAACGTGTCTTAGTGCCTTTCTCCATTTTAAGAGAAACGCCAATTAATAAAAGTTAGTTGCTGCTGGTTCAATCAATCAATTAATTTTTTTGACTAAACTACAAGTATATATATTGCACTCTTATTATACCGACGCTCTTGTTTTGGGTCCATTGAAATTTTAATTAGGAGCTAATCAATCAAATAACCCACCACCCCACAAAAAATAATTAAACTGAGTAGGTTAATTACGCAGATCAAACAATTGCAATGGATTGGTCGTCACATCTGCACATTAACAAATTATAATTTTAACTTGATTTAGGGATTCATGTGAGACAAACTATATCATCAAAAGCATGCTTTTGAATTATTAGACTAATAGGACAGATATTAGGACAAACACTGGGACGGAACGACAATAATACGATTATTATAAATTTGATTATCATAAACATAAGACTGGCCTCTTGCTTAGTGCTACCCTTTCATTAATAATAATATTGAGTTCAATTTCGTCACAAAAAAATATTGAGTTTAATAAAATGTGGTATATCATCCAAAATTTAAAAACCAGCTCGAGTTATTGTCGCATTTACAAGAATATGAACAACATAATTCACTTGTCCGTAGACAAACTCAACATGGAAGTTTCTATAACGAGATATTTACTTGTCTCTTAACAAATTCAACATAGAAGTTTCTATAATGAGATAAAAATAATTTTCTTTAATTTTGATTGATAGTGACAAATTTTGTGCCATCATTTTTTTAAAAGTGAAAACTATCAACAACCAACTTTGAATTGAATTCACTATATTTTAACACAACGTTTCTTTATTATTTATTGATCAATGTTGTGGACATTTCTGAAATAAAAAGACTGTTGATGATTTTTCTGGATATATGTTTTTTTAGGAAAGAGTTTTTTGTTTTTTTTTTCCCTGATATGATATGAATGGTTTTTACCAAATCCGCAAACTGGGGCACGAGGCCAGACGTGAAACCATTTCATTGGTCACATAAAGTGAGAGAACTATGAGAATTTGGATTTTATCATACCATTTGGCTCCCACTAATATCCTCCAGATCATGAGGGCCAAATACTTTACATGGGAGTTTGGGCAATGTGATCATGACTTTATCATACCTTCATCTTCGTTTTAAAATGAATGTTGTTTAAGATTTTTATCCATAAATTAAGAAATGTAATAATGATGTTAAAAGACATGACAATGTTACAAAACAATTCTTATTTACCAATTGATTTTATGTGCACTTAATTAATTAGAGTACAATTGGAAGTAAAATAATAATTTTATATTGAAAAGTGGAAGTGATATTTATTTTAAAATAATTTTTTTAATTAAAATGACACTCATTTTAAAACGGAGGGATTAATTTACTTGTTATTAATTTTTTTTAAAAAAAATTTACTTATTATTATGGCATGTGTGGAAATGAATGACCATGGTAATTATGGTCACCAATTGGCAGCTTTTTACTTAAATTAGGTTTTTGACCTTCATTAAACGTTTTAAGTTATCTCCACAACTTAGATATTTTGAACTCGTTATAGGACTAATCTTCTTAATGAAAAAAAGACTAATCTTATTATCAGTAAAAAGCATTTTGTAGTCCTTATTGGAGAGGATGTCATGTGACCAATATTAGCAATGGGGACCAATTAGGCACTAAGCTTCCTTTTATTTTTGTCTTATAAATGTGTGTACTAATATTACACGAAGGTTCCTTTACATATCTTGATTCCTTATCTTGCATTAAAGAAATAAGCTTGCCCACGAAGTTCGTTATATCGAGAAAATAGACAATTACCTAATTGAAATTGTAAGTTTCGTCAATTATCTCTTTGAAATTAACAAAATTTCAATTACCCTTTGAAATTTCACAACGTTAATCAATTTACCCCCTCCGTCAAATTTTTCTGTTAGTGAACATGACGTTTTGCAAATACTCCCCCTGAAGTTTTGCACTTATGTGTAAAATGTCCCACAAACTTAAAAATTTATATTATTTTTTCTTAAAAACAAACAATTAATAGTTAAATATTAAAACTAACTATTAATTTTGGAATTTGGGAAAACTACATGCATATATACATCAAAATAGGCTTCAAAATGGGGAAAAATGTGTATTTTTTAAAGTGACAATAATGGGATGAATTGTGGATTAATTTCAAAGGTAAAGAAATATATGTCTAAGTGTTTGACATTTCTCAATAAGTGTTCCTCTATACATACCGATCACATATTTCATTTGCTGATGATTTGTGTCTTTTTTACATGAATATTACTTAATATGCTATATATGATATGTCGGTCTGATAGTATTGTGGTGTGAGCTAGATTGTATACGATGAATGATTGTCCTTGCCTGAAGCACAAACAAGAAGTTAGAATGAAGTTTTCTATAAAGTGTGTAAACAAGAACAAATCATATGAAAATATTGGGGGTTGTGTAGTTTAAATGGTTTGAGCAAATTGTTGAAGGAGTTGGATGAGTTAAAAGACTAAGATGGTGAAGGAGAAAATATAAATTTAAAACTGATTATTAATTTGTCTATAAACCCCTAAAAATAATAATTTGTTTATTAGAAATAACCATTATTGTCACTTTAAAAATACACATTTTTCCCTATTTTGATGTATATATGCATGTAGTTTTTCCAAACTCCAAAATTAATAGTTAGCTTTAATATTTAATCGTTAATTGTATGTCTTTAAGAAAAAAATAATATAAATTTTTAAGTTTGGGGGCATTTTGTACTTAAGTGCAAAACTTCAGGGGATATTTGCAAAACGTCATGTTCACTAACAGAAAAATTTGACGGAGGGGGTAAATTGATTAACGTTGTGAAATTTCAAAGGGGTAATTGAAGTTTTGTTAATTTCAGAGGGGATAATTGATGAAACTTACAATTTCAGAAGGATAATTACCTATTTACTAAAAAAAATAAAAATAAAAAGGGACCTAAAAGTGAGATGAGTGAGGAATCCTAAGTTTATAACCAAAAAGATAACTATACTTTTCCCCTCTCAATAAATGGTAGGGCTCTGAGGGTCTTTCTATAAGATGTAGAATCTTGCTCTTTATCCTCTCTTTTTGTCATGAATTTGGAATTTTCAACTTTTGGTGGTCATATGACAAGGATGAGGAGCAGACACATTAAAAATTAAATCATTTGGTTGTAAAAATGAACCATATTCTCATGGTGTGGCTGCTAAAAGTTCTATTAAGGCTGGCCCCTTGAAGGTTTAAAGGTTCAAAAGTGAAAATGATGGTGAATTCTCTTATATGGTTTTTGATTAATTATTTGACGCTGAATACAAGAGATAGCACTACTCTCAAGTCCTTGATGCACTCATTGTCTCCATACATTTGCACGTATGATTTGATGAATGTGATTCGTTTAATATATCATCCATTAATCCAATATGAAACAAGCTCTTGTTTAAACATTTGTTTCAAATGCTTGAAATCACACTTGTATTCCTTGTTATTTCCTTAGTTCAAATATATCAAACTCAAAATAACCAAAAGAGATAAGAAGATCACACATCTTTATAATCACTTGGGATAAAATTAAATTGAGCCCTAGTTGGCTTTGCCCACCAATTAAAATTTTCATTATAACGGTCGCTTCGAAAGAGCAGTTTAATCCAATTGTCCTTCTTCCATCAAATCGATCCACAATAAAATAAAAATAATTAACATAATAGATATTCCAATCTATCCATATTTAACATTAAGGGTGGTTAGTGATCCACCTTTTTTTTTTTTTTTTTTTTTTTAAATATCGATCATTGAATATTTTTTTAATGAAATCCAATGGATTGCTTTTTTTTAATCTTTTTTATTTATAATACTAATAGATTAATTATATATAAAATAATGAAGCTATTATACTAATTATATAATTAAATAAAAAAATGAAAATAAGTAGATGCAATAACCAATAGCAGCCTATCCGCACCACTTAGACCACCACGAGCTGCCGCAGGCCACTGCTATGACTTTCACCACCAACCACTCTTATCTTTAATTAAGTTTTTCAATATAAAAATTAATTTAAATATAATACTTCAATTAATATAATAGCTAAATGATTTATTATTTTTTACTATTAGAATTATAAAATTTATGTACGGATTGGACATTCATCCATTTTAAATTACCAATTAATTCAAGAATCAAATCCATCCATTCATTTAGCCATCAGTAGTCTCCCTCAAACATCCAAAAGGGGCATGCCAAGAGAGTATAGTAGTTTTACCCCTTTCTACTGCACTAACAACTATTCAGACACTAATATTTGATGTTTAAAATTAGTAACTAACCTCGAGATAATGAGTATACTTTTACACATAGATTCTTTTTGTCACATGTATTCTTGAATATATATCTTCTTCAAGCTAAAATTGCAACAGTTTTTTTTTTCTTATATAAAAGAAAAATACTTCTTCCCACCTCGAATATAAGTAGGAAATAATTATGTTTGATAATCTAAAATATAAGCAATTTTAATTAATTCTACTATATTAATATTATTACTTATAAATTACTTATCAATCAATTTATATATTTTTTTTAATAACCTTTTTATTCTCATACAAACACGTTCCTATGAAAGAGCAATTTGAAAAAAATAATTATTTTTTATTATTATTATTTTAATAAAATAAAAGAGGATTAACTACTATTGTCAAATGCAGTGAATTTTGTGTACTTATACAATGAAAGTGGAATAACACAAAAAAAAAAAAAAAAAAAAAAACATTTGTTGTCAATTTAGTTGTTGCGAAATACTAATATTTTTATTTTGTGATGCGATTGTTTTTTGTATGTTGGATTAGAGTGCTCTTTGTATTTGTAAATAATATTTATTTGATTATCGATTTCTTTTTCTTAATGATGAATCTCTGCGTACAAATCTCAACCAAATACCCTCGTGAGCTTAGCTCGGTTGATATAAACAATTCATAGTATACGCAAAGTCTGAAATTCGAACAAAAAAATAAAAAAATCCCAACCAAATGATCACGTTGATTCTTCCTAATTAAATTAAGGGTTTGTCATGGCACTCATAATTATCAAGCTTTCGCATGCACACAATGGATTTAACATTAACATTTGTTGTGTACCCCTAGACAATGTGGATTGTAGACCCTTATAAAGGAATTCAAATATTCATTTTCTAACTGAAAGCCTTTCTAATAGTCGACACGCATTTCATTTCTTTGGATATAAAAAGAGAGTTATGGGGTTAGATATATAAACTTGTCTCGAGGAGGAGCGTCTAGTTTGCTAGCTAGTGTGGATGTCGTGATGTTCTTTATTAAAGCTTTGTGATAGTGCAAACTATATGGACCATGGACCTATCCATATAGTATATAGTCACATTATGGAGACAAAAGAGTCGTTTCTTCAATTATCAATACCCTATAGCCACCATAAACCCCACCACAATCTTCTACATCAAATGAGATCACCCATTACAATTTTTATATAAAAAAATAATTACAGGGATGAGAGAAATTATATCGTTTAAAGTGACATTAATAACCATTTTACATTATATCCAATTGTACGCTATATAATAATTTTTTGTAGTGTAAAAGTTTTTTTTTCTACTAGCTGTAATTTGGTTTTTCGACTTCGGTAGACGTTCTAAGGTATCGAACAACTAAGTATATTTTGACCCATTTATGAGATTATTCATTGAATGTTTAGAGGGACATCTGTTTTTTTTTTTTTTTTTTTTTTTTTTTTTTTTTTTATATATAGGGTTGGACTACCTCTCAACTAAACAACTTTAAAAGTTGAAAACGGATTTTTTTGGGTCGAATGATTATGTTAGCAACTCCTCATGTACCATATTGGTTTAGTGTACATACTCTATATTTTAAGATAACATCTCTGTCTTAAAGCATTGGCTCTTTTTTTACCATCTTAAAACTCAATTAAATATTAGTTAGCTTGTTCTCATAGTTGAACTACCTTCCTACAAAAAATTTAGGGTAAAACTTGGTTTGGATGCATCAAAGTATATAAAGTGTGGGTAAAGTTAAGATTAAAATGGATATAAAGATATTACTTTAAGGCTGAAAAGATATTAACCGGTATTAAAGTAAAAGTTTTACTTTGTGGTGCATGCATGTGTAGACATATATACAGCAAACTTTCAAGAAATGATAGAAATCGACTGCATATAGAAGAAGGGAGCCTGTTTAGCCGAAAGGTTGTTCAGAAATACGAAAAATATTTAAAAGCATGTGTAAATTTTTATACTTGTAATTGTAAAAATTTATTGACAAAGTTAACTAAAAGTTAAAATAAACATTCTCTTAAACTTATATATTACGGTTATATTTGCAATTTAGACTACAAAAATCATACGATCATTAAAAATGGACAAATAAAAAACAAGATTGAAAAGAGAGTTATTTTATAACGTGTATTGGTATATATTAATTTTGTTCACATACATACCCAGGGCCGGCCCATAGCCCGTCGAGGCTGGGCGACGACACCGGGCCTCCAATTTTTTGGGGCCCAAAATATTTTTTTTTATATGTAAGCCATGAAAATAATGGTTATATATCTATTAAAAGCAAATTAATTCAATCTGTACAGCTTGCTTTAGTGGCATGGTCACTTTTTGTTGAGTGTGAGGTCATGTGTTCAAGACCCACCAAAGTGTGATTTTTAATATATATTTTTTTTAAATGACTTATTTATTTTTTTGGGGCCCAGATTTTTTTTTTTTTTTGCATCCCTTATAAAATTAAAACCGGGCCTATGAATTTGTTAAGACGGCCCTGTACATACCTAAGACTTGTGGACCAAACCATCACATTTCAATCGTGTTGTGTTGCGGCCACCACTCCCTACTTTACAATTTAGCTAAAGAAAACTCGTTTTAATATGAAGCTAATTATGATTAAAATAGTACTTAACCAAAAGTTATGTGTTCTTGCATGGTTTTAAATTTTGTCAAGTACAGCACACTATTCACATTACTTTATAGTAGTAGGATACACCTCGAGTTTGTAACTTTGGAAGCTTAAATAAAAGGTCGCACTACTATTTTCATTGGGATTCTTAATAAATTGGTTTAATATCCATATTTATGGCTAATTATATTGTTAAAGGAAAACAAAGCAAGAATCACATTTTGTCATGTTCAACTGCAACATTCCCTTTCATGTTTCTTTTTGGTCGGAAGTGAAAGATTACGTACCCAAATTTCATATAATGCAAGTTATTAATTTTCTAATTAAAAGTGTCCTTTTTCTTTTCTTGGATGCAGCAGTATTGCTTTTCATTTTTTGGTACAGCTAACGGCAGTTAACTATTGTTGAATTGAGAGTATTTTCGAAGTGGCTTAGAGGAAAAATGGAAGCTAAAAAGCAATTTTCTAAATAAAATTCAAGCAGATATTTTAATATGATTCCAGTTTGGGTGGAGTATGTGAATAATGAGGAATAAAGTAATTTTCCAGTGTGGCAAAGAAAAGTGTTTGTTCAAGTTGCACTCAATTGTTGGTAGAGCCGATAAGTGATTATTTAGTGCGATTGTCCAATTGGGTGCCTTGAGAGTTGAGAGTTTATAACGTGTACTGTACTTGATTTGTATTTGGGTTTAGTACTCCTAGCTTATACTTCTGAAAATACCTTTTTCTTATAAAAATTTGTCCATCCCTAAATCATATGGCTCATGTGATTATATTACATTCCTTGTGACACAATCCGTGACAATAGCCAAGTAGAAAATGAGGATTTTTTTTTCTTATTTTTTACGGTTAAATGAGGAATAGTTTTTGTTAATTGTATTATTGGTGTAATATATCCACTCATTTTGTTGATGACTTACTTCTGTTGGGTATTATTTCTTAATTTGGAAGTACTACTTAAGAAAAAGCCAAAAGGACTACTAATTTAGGCTTCAGTGGGTGGAAGCTCTTTGTCCAATGCTTCAGCTGAGAAATCTTGAGGTTGTGGAACTTGTTGGTGAGGCATGCCTTTTATCTTTTGATTTTGATCCTCTTCTTCACCTTTCCACTTGCACCCTTCCTTTGTCTTACTGTTGGTGTCCACAACTGTTTCTGGGTCATCATCATCAATTACACCTTTAACCTCTTTATGTTCAGATGTTTGTGAGTTTGAGGTGTTATCCATGTTCTTCTTTCTTTAACGTATCAGCTGAATTTGATTGTTGTGTGGTATGCAAATGATTTTTAGATAGAAAGATTTGATGTTATATTTCGATCTCTCTCTCTCTATATATATATATATATATATATATTATCACTTATTCTGGGTACTTCCATCTATAAAATACCAGCTACCCAAGGTGTGTTTCCACGTGGGTAGTTACACTTAAACTAAACTACAGTATGCTTGCACGTGGACAGTGATAATGCATCTGTGTCCATATATCTATATGTATGAGCCGGTCTTATTTGGGCACAACACGAGATGTATATAAACCCGTGCAACGCTGGGTATCTACATTAGTGTGAATAATATAAAAATGATATTTAACATTTTAACCTTTTTTTTTATATACGAGATTGGAGGAAGTAACATTTTAACTAAGCAATATCCTGTTAGGAACCCAGAACATCCTATCATATCCACACTTTGAAGAAGAACAAGAAAAAAATGAAAATGAAAATGATTTTTGTGAATAGCCATTACTCGTTCAAGTCAACAAACTACGCGATGCTAAACAATGTCAGCTAAATACCAAAAAAGGAAAAATATTTTTTTGCACGAATTTATGAATACCAACATCAGATAGACGATTGTATAATTATTTAGCAGAGAACTAATTTGTTAAAATGTGACGTTAGCTAAAATGTGTCATTAGATTGGGGTGAGAGGAAGATGTGTGGATGTCGTAGCGGAGGCCGTTGGCATAGGGAGGAGGAGCACATTGGGGAGTGCAATATTTTGTTATGTAACATTCCTTATAAAAAAAAATTGTCCATCCCTAAATCATATGGCTCATGTGAGTTGTTGATTTATATTACATTCCTTGCGACACAATCTGTTTCATTAGCTATGTAGAAAATGAGGATTTTTTTTTGTTTTGGTTTTTATGGTTAAATGAGGAATAATTTTTGTTGATCGTATTATTGGCGAAGATATCCACCCATTTTGTTGATGACTAACTTCTGCTAGGTATTAGTATTATTTTTCCATTTAAAAAGCTCAAATTTGGATATCTTACTTAAATGAATTATATTGTAAATGGGATAAGTAAAAGGTATATTTAAATAAACTTAATTTTATTCGTAACTTTTTCTTTCTTAGAAGCTTACCAAATAATGATAAAAACAGGTAATAATTTCGTATGTAGTATTAATAGGACTTCGTAGATAGAGACAAAGTAAACAACTGGGATATGTCAATAACAAGCAGTTAATTCCTATCATTAAGACAGCCAATTATATGCTAATTATTTAGAGAACCTTAAAATGATTAAGTGCTTAATTTCGAAGTACTACTTGAGAAAAAGTCAAAAGGACTATTTAGGCTTCTATGGATAGAAACTCTTTGTCCAATGCTTCGACTGAGAAATCTTCGAAGCTTGCTTTTTTGACATCTATTATTTCCTAAAAATACATAAAAATGACCAAAAACTCAGCAGTATTCCATCGGTTTTCTAGTTATAAGTCAGCAGTAGTTAACTACCGCTTGATGTATTTTAAACATCTCCATGTGCTATTAGGAACTTCTTGAAGTCAGAAAAGCAATTTTCGAAATCTTCAGATTGTGGAACTTGTTGGTGAGGCAGGCCTTTTGTCTTTTGATTTTGATCCTCTTTGCCTTTACACCTGCATTCCTCCTTTGTCTTACTATTGGTTTCCAAAACTGTTTCTGGGTCGTCATGATCAATTACACCTTTAACCTCTTTATGTTCAGATGTTTGCGAGTTTGAGGTGTTATCCATGTTCTTGCTTCTTTAACGTATAAGCTGATGTTAATTGAGGTGTGGTATGCAAATGATTTTTAGAAAGTAGAGTAAGATTTGATGTTTTATTTCGATCTCTATCTATATATAGATCATCACTTATTCTGGTACTTCCACCTATAAAATACAAGCTACTAGCCACTCAAGGTGTGTTTCCACGTGGGTAGATACACTTAAACTAAACTACAGTATGCTTGCACGTGGACAGTGATAATGCATCTGTATCTATATCTACATGTATGAGACGGTCTTATTTAGGCACTAACCCGGGCAATGCCGGGTATCTACACTAGTGTGAATAATAAATGAAAATTAATTGAATATAATAACAATATTTAACATTTTAACCTGTTTTTAATATACGATGAGATTGGAGGGAGTAATATCCTAGGTTTTTTTACTCAGTAATATCCTGTTAGGAACCCAGAATATCTATCATATCCACACTTTGAAGAAGAAAAAAATGAAGGTGATTTTTGTGAATACCTATTATATTAGATTCGAGCCTAGTTGCCTCAAAAATACTCGTTCAAGTTAACTAATTACGCGATGCTAAACATGGGAAAGGAAAAACATTTTTCTGCACGAATTTATGAATACCCAGGTAGCTTCACCGGTAAGACCACCTTCAATGTTCATTACCCACATCTTCATCCCCATCCTCATCATTGTCATAGCCTACACCTTGACCTTCATAATCATCAAAATCCTCATCATACAATGGATCAGAAGTAAGACCTTTAGCAAAACGACGAAGTTCATCATCCACATCCTCATCATCATCTGACAATTCATTACTAGATCCGCTATGCTTGCTTTCTTCTGATTCACACTCAGAACCTTCATCTTCCGAAATCTCGTCCGGATAATCATTCATTGGATTGTCTTCAGCTACAATTGACAAGTGTAAATGAGTTTCCCGTCAATAGTGATCTACATTAAGAGTAAAGATGAGAAAATGCACAGGAAAATACCATTTGAGTCGTCAGTTTCATAATCTGAATTGTCAGGCCCATCAAAATAATCTTCTTCATCAACTTGAACTCTGAGTCAACGATACACAACAGTGTCAGTAGCAAGAAGAATTAGAAACCAGATTAAACATGTATGGACAAAATACTCACAGTGGATAAGAATGTGAAGAATTTTCTTCAACGATTGTCTCATCCGTTACAGTGTAGAGGTCATAAACATAGTCCTCTATATATGTCACGTATGGCAATGCACCATTACCATGTAGATAGAAACAGTTTAGATATTCTTTCAAAAAATAATTTCAAATCATTTATGGCATGTATTGATAATATTATAACATCGATAAAATGCACAAAGATAACTCCAAAATATGTTTGTCTTTATTGACCCAGAAAATACATCAATTATTTAAATAAAAAAATAAGTTGCAACTTGAGGAATGATCACTAAAAAACCTTGTTTGGAATGATCACTTATATCAGCTTCAACCTCTGCAGCAGCATTAGGAATAACCTCTCTTAGTAAAGGGAGGAAACTAGACAAAAGTCTTTGATCCTCCAAGGAAATATCTCTGCAGTAATCATATGTCAAGTACATGCATTTTCTATGACGATAAATAATAACCCTCATTTATATAGCAACACAAGTATTTCTATATAGTAAATAAATAATAACATAGTTCATGAGATCTCTCTCCTTATTTATTGTTGAAGATATTTGCATTAATTCAAACCTTAAATAAATAACCCTCTTTTCATCAATAGTTCAAGCCCAAGCACCTCCATATAGATTCAAAAAAATTAGGTCAAGATAATTTATTCTCATGTCCCTTGTATATACAAAACATTCTCAATTGTCAAGCCCATCTTTCCCACAATGTTTGTGAAGAAGAACAACAACAAAAATGGCTGAAGCTTTTGAAGTTCACATTGATTGTCATTAACAACTTCAGTATCTAGATCTCGAGTTTCTCTTGTTAGAAACCTTCTCAAGACCTCTCTTCAATGCCAATTCTTCATTTGATTTGATCTTTTTTGCCTCAATGTATTTCAATGTGTTCTGCATCATTTCATAGCACTATCATGTGTATATATAAATTAATAGAATTAATGGATGTACACAGATGATGGATTATCCAATAACAAGCCATTAATGTGTTAGCTTCATCATGATTTGTTGTACAACAAAGATATTTAAATTAATAATCCATCATCTATCCATACATATATTCAATTAATTTATATACATACATGACAATGCTATGAAATGAAGTGAAACACGTTGAAATACTTTGAGGCCGCAAAGATCAAAAGGCTGAGAATGAAGATTTGACATTGAAGATAGGTCTTTAGAGGTCTTAAGGGGATTTCTAAAAAGAGTAACTAGAGATCCAGATCCACAGTGATTATTAGGCCCAACTCAACTAGAAGCAGCATTAGAACAAGCTCCAAAATACCTAAACCCACATTTGTTTCCGCTGAAAGGACCTAAACGAGAACCAACAACAACAGTAATATTGTTGTTGATGTTGTTACATATCATCATTACTTGTTGTGTAAACTCAAATGACCTATTTGATGATAATGTCACCATACCTCGAGAACATTATTTCCGCTACCACAGTGACACTGAAGAAATTGTTGAGAATGATAATGATTAATGTGAGCTGCAGAAGCTTCAACCATTTTGTTGTTGTTGTTCTTCACAAAATTTGTGAGAAATATGTTTGACAGTGAAGAACGTTTGGATAGGAGAAGAAAATTAACTTGACCTAATTTTTTGGATTTGCATGGGCGTGTGTGAGCTTGAAGGATTGATGAAAAAAGGGTTATTTATTTAAGATTTGAATTAATGAAAATATCTTCAATAATTAAGAAAAAAGATATCATGACTTTGTTTTGTTATTATTATTTACTATATATATACTTACTCTTGTTGCTAATAATCATGGTGTTGTCCATGTATAAAGATAACAAACAAACTTTGATGAAAATACTTACTCCTGTTGCACCTCCTTGATGTTTTCTTCAGAATCAACACGAACAATGTCATAAAACTGGCATATTTCTTGCAACACATTTTCATCAGCTGTCGCCTTGTTTACTTTCCTGCTCTTCCATATTTGTTCAAAACGAGCATCTTTAGCTGAAAACTGCAAGAAAGAATGAGACTTAAAACTTTGCTGCAAGAGAACTTATTATAGAAATTTAGTTCCTATGCCTCATTAAGAGCACCGTACTAGCTTATTTCACAAAATACGATTTTAGAATTATAGAGTAA
This sequence comes from Medicago truncatula, assembly GCF_003473485.1. NCBI lineage: Eukaryota > Viridiplantae > Streptophyta > Magnoliopsida > Fabales > Fabaceae > Medicago > Medicago truncatula. The sequence continues at coordinate 28,905,251 of NC_053049.1, read as the reverse complement.
CTAAGTTCATAGAAAGAATCTAGAGAGAATTGTTGAGTTTCTAAACTGAATTCCTTTGATTATGAATTGTGATTACACTTTACAATGTGGAATTATTGATTTATAGAGATGTATCCTATGACTGGCTATTGCCAATTACACCTTGGCAGTGACTGACTGTTGTGAGTTAGTCAGTTAAATCAGTTACATAGGTGGTGTGCTAACCTATGGCTAGACCATAGTTAAATAGACTAGGTTCTTCCACTATTAAGAAGTTAAAAATTAAAGAAAGAAAACAATTTGATGAAATTAACCTTTTTAAGCATCGGTGTATTCATTATTATCATAAATGCAAAATGGAGGATAATGACTTGGGAACGAGGCACCGAGTATTAATTAGAGGGTTCAATTAATAAAAAGGTAATTAATATTACATTGACAACTGAGAATGAAACTCATTTTGGGATAAATATTTTTTGCAAATGTGACATTTATAATGAAACGGAGGGAGTACTATTGTGATGTATTCCAAAATCTACAGCTACCATAAACAGAATTCTACCAAGTCACATATAAATGAGTTTGAAAGTTTGGCTTCTCTAATCTTATCATCTTAGATACTATGGGCTTGTTTGATTGTGTTTTGCTTTATAGTTTTTGGAAACTATTTTGTAAATCAATTCTTTATAGAACAACTAATTTCAGATCAAGGTAAACTTCATTTAAAATAACTAGGAAAATCAAATGAAATGTAAATTCTGTAGAACAACTACAAAAACAACAGAAAAATTCAACCAATTCCAAAACCAATCATAGCATCAGACAAAATTTCAGTAAGTGGACTGTTATTTGAAAGTAGTTTAAAGGGATATAAGAAAGATGCAACAGCATGTGTGAAAGTACACATAAGAGATTTCAACACAATTTCTAATTATATGTATTGTCATCTCGTAAGAAAGGGTATTAATAAGTTTCCAAACTATAAATAGAAGAAATAAATAAGGGCATGTAGCAAACCTGTTTTTCTTGTTTAGCTTTAACCAATAGCTGATCTTGCTTCTGTGGACATCAAAAACAGGAAATGATGAAAGACAACACAATTGTAAATAAGAAACATGTTTGCAATAAAACAATTGAGAAGAGGACAAATTCAGGGCTTCGAGCATGCATTAAGCACACATCTCTGCATTGCACACAGCGTCTGTGCACATGCAGAAGGAGGGGGAGGGGGGAGAGAGAGAAGCCAACAAAAAAGAAAGGACTTACTTTAACTTTTTTGAAGAAGTTTTTCCTTTCCACAACATTTGGCTTAGATTCGGAAGCACTTCTAGAACCAGGTTCCTTAAAAACAATCAATGAATGAATAAACATATGGAGAAAGAATTGTACTACAACATCTAGATGAAATTGAAGAGATGGGATACTAACCACGAATGATTGGACAATATCTAAAGTGACATCAGAGCTGCTTATTGTCTCCACATGTTGCACCAAAACCTTCTTGTTATGAATTTCCACTGAAAAGGAAGGGAGAAAATTATATCGTTAGTCAGGCATAAATATTGAACACGCATGCAGAAGAAAAAAAAAATAAAAAAAAAAACAAATCCGACGGTTTTCAGCTCTTCATTCAGTCACAACTGACAAATCCACTCAGTTCTAGCAAGATCATTTAAAGGCACTCTCCTTATATGTGACAGTTATTTATGCATTTGCAAATTGCAAATGCATATAAATGTTAATTGTCAAAAGAAATTCACAACATGAAAAAAAGTAATTAAATAAAAGATCAAATCTTATAGCAATTGAACTGGAGACGGAGACGGACACCGGTCACAGCAGTGACGAGCTGACACTGCCAATAATTAATTTGAGAAAATCATATTATTCAGTGTAATCATATGTGTCAATGTCATAGTGTGTGTTGTTGAGAAAATCACATGAGTCAATGTAACCATCTGTGTCAGTCAGTGTCATGTTGTGTTGGACACGGATGGACACGCTTAATCCAAAGAGTATTTGTGCTTCATAATTACAATATCATAAAAACTATAGACCCGTGCTATGATGCTTTATGTATGCACCGAGTAATCAGAAACTCTGTCTTTTAATAAGTCTCAGAAAACACAAATAATGAACAGAAGAAACAAGGATAGAGATACGAACATACCGTTTTGAGAAGAAGATTGAGACTGAGAGATGGATAGGTTTCCGAAATCCAAGAGAGGGCGCTTGAATGGCCTTTCATTGATTTCCAACCCTAAAAAACAGAAGAATGAGAATGAGAAATGAAGAAGAAGAAGAAGAAGAAGAAAGGAGAGTTATTATGTAACTTACAGAAAGCATCGAGTGGAGAATGAAAGGGTTTTCGTTTCACCCTAACCACAACAGGCTTCGCCGGAGCCGGAGACGGAGCGGAACAACTTTCGGCCATGCCACAACTCCGGAATTGGTGGTGACTTTAGAGCACCAACATTACATAACTTTGGCTCAATCTCATCCCTTAGATGAATCCTACAACCCATATCAATCCACATGTCTACTATATTTATTTTATAAAAAATAAATTTAAAATACACAATAACCCGCATCCGTAATGTCAACTTTTTAACTAACAAATATTGTTTCGAGACATATCTCTGTCCAATATTGTTCGACCTACTATGTTGCAATCAGAACACTTCTATTAACAAAATCAACACTAACTAGATGAAGAAAAAAAAATCTATATCGATTGAAGAAAAACAATGATTACAACTCCAAATCATTTCTAGTATGGTCGGATCAATGGTTAGAGTGAGATGTGTTGATTGACAGGTTTAGACGGTTGTATGATTTAGTAGAGAACCAATTTGTTAGAATTTGACATTGATTGAGATGTGTATATTAGATTGGGGTGAGGGGAAGATGGGTGGATGTCGCAGCGGAGGCTGTTGGCATAGGAGGAGGAGCACATTTGTGAGTGCAATATTTTGTTGTCTGACATATTTTTTTTTATGATGATGTGAAACACAAATAAGATTGGAGTCATGATCCACGCAAAGGGTACTCCATCCAGGAAGCCTATCATTTGCTTTCCTCTACGGTGCAGGTTGATAGGTTAGTATATTATGACATTGTTTGGAATAAAACAACGTCGCTGAAGGTCACATTGCTTGTGTGACGATTGTTGCTAAATCGATTACCGACGAAAGATAAGATGATTCATCATGATATTATTCCACATACTTCAGGCCTTTGTTCGAGTGGGGTTTTGGTCATAGGACGAAAGCGCATATCACATGTTTGTGGGTTGTGAATTTTATGACAACATTTGAGTTCATATTCGTCTTTAACTTAATATTTATACGGCGGACAAGTTACCTATTTCTGATCATTTTAAACAATTTACAAATGTAGCTGGTGAATTTAGAAAAAATTGGTGTTCTCTACATGTAATTAGATTACGGTTGTTTAGGTTATTTAAAAGGAAAGAAATAAATGTATTTTCTGGCAAAAGCAACGGTCTTTACGGCAGCTTGTTAACTCAATGAAGCTCTTACCACTTAGGTGGTTACTAGCAAAAAAAAAATTCTAATTTAGTTTTCGATTTTGATCGCAAATGGACTAATAATTGCATTGTGTTTTACTTTTATCCCTAGCTTGAAGGCTTTATCGATTTCTAGTTAGCTTTTTTTGTATTTTAATTGTATTTGAGTACTAACCTAACACTATTTGTGTGGGTGTGAAGGGGTGTTTAGTTTAATATATATTTTATTTTGTCTTAAAAAAAAGAAAAATGATAAATACAATGATAAAATTTAGACTGGTGCTAGTCACACTTCAAAAAAAACAAGTTACATCCAAATTTATTTAAAATTTTACAATAATATCAAAATGGTCCTCTTCATGTAAATTTCTAAAAACCCATCTTTTATGATTATTCTGAACCCTTACCCCCTTTCATCCACAAATCACAATAGATGTGCAACCAAGATCTGAATCAACATCTTTGTTATTGATATGTACTATATTCATAAAGGTCAGTGAATTTCAAGAATTTCATTTTCGATGAGTTTCTATTTGTTTATTGTTTGTTTTGGCATGAAATATGCTTGTCAATTTAATTTTAAGTGAGAGGTTAGTGTAAATTAAGTTTACGTGTATGTATATAAAAGGGGTTAGTGTAGTTTACGTATGTAGATTAATGTAAATTCAAATTTACGTATGTTCAATTTAGGTTAGTGTAAATTCAGTTTACTTACGTTCAATCTAGGTTAATGTAAATTAAGTTTACTTATGTTCAATTTAGGTTAATGTAAATTTAGTTTACATGTGTATATAGTATGTATATAAGAGGTTAGTGTAAATTCAGTTTACTTACTTCAATCTAGGTTAATGTAAATTAAGTTTACTTACGTTCAATTTAGGTTATTTAGTTTACGTATGTATATAGTATGTATATAAGAGGTTAGTGTAAATTTAGTTTGCTTACGTTCAATCTAGGTTAATGTAAATTCAGTTTACTTATGTGTAATTTAGGGGTATATTAGTCATTATGGGGTGTAATTTGTTTTTTTTGGGGTGTGACTAGCACCAGTCTAAAATTTTAAATTTTAAGATAGTATATTTGCTAATACCTTTCCTTAATTACACATCATTATCTCTTTTAATTTCCGTCAAATAATAAATTTAATTGGTTGAGACCTTTTCTTGATAAAAACTCTCTAGATAAATAGCAATGCTCTAAAAAAAACACTTGTATTTTTTGTTATAACACAGTTCTGCCATTATTTGATTCACTGTGCTAATCGAGTGTTCAATATGTTGTTATTAATTTAATGCATGAAATGATGCATCAGTATTTTATGTAATGTAGATTTTGTTAACATTAATGATTTTTTTTTTAAGAAAATGTAGATTTTGTTATTGTTTTAAAAAAATTATTGATGATTTGATAAAAATAATTAATTACTTCATGATTTTTTTTGACAAAATTAATTATTTCAAGATGTTAATGTCCTAATTTAAACCAGTAAACGAGCCGTGAATTTTCATGAATCGCATAACATCGCGTTAATTACCTCATGATGTTAATGTCCTAATTTAAAATAGTAAAAGAGCCGTGAATTTTAATGAATCGTATAACATTGTGATAATTATATAAAACATAATAACATTAGTAATCTTCTGAAAGGTTAAAGATAGTAAATGAAAATTGTCATTTTTAATATAAGGTTTTTATATGTAAAAAAAAAAAAAAATGCAAAAATACTAAGACCATGTCCAATGGTTGTGTTGAATAGGACTTTCAACATGTGATGAAGCTCCAATGACATGTTGAATGGTGTTGAGAGATGACATGGAGGAGGGAAGTGTTGAACACATTCAACATTGTTTAACTGGCTGCCACTGGGACATGCGGAAGCCAATAGTTGGCCAAGCATGGCGCGTGCGCAACACGCGCTAACAGGCGCGGGTGAGCTGCAGGAGAGGCGGAGAGAGAAGATTGTTTGTGGATAATGGGTGACACGTGGTTGATTTTGATTGGCTGTCTGGATTTTTATCATGTTAATAATTTCAACTCAATTTTTTCACTCAAAATTAATTAAATTTTTTTTAACCAATATTCATGATTTTTTTTTCCTCTATAAATAGAGACTTGTTTAATTTGATTTGGACACAGAAAAAGAAAAAAAAACCAAGTTTTTCACTATCTTCATCTTATTATTATCTTTCTATTAGCAAACTAAGTGAAGTTTTAATCTTATTTTCAACGAAATGGATCCCAATAATTACCATTTCAACACACATAAACGTGCATACATGCATTCAATCTAGAGTTAAATATTTTTTTTTTTCTTCTGTAATGCCATATCGACAAAGGTTTCTTCTCGCGCAATAAACATAAACGTGTAGCAAAACATGCTTTAACACTTTTGCAATCTGTATGGACAATCTGTTGATATCACGACTGAATGATACCGTCGTTGCTCCTTCTTCGTGCAATAGCCTCTATACTAACAAATCCTGCTAGCATTTAGGTGATTAACAAGCCACCATTGAAAGCAGCTAGTAATGTAGCTATTTTGAATGCTAGTGAGAAGAGAAATTCATAGGTTATATTTTAAGTGCATCAGGGAAATCCTTTTCAATATATTACCCTACATTTTATTAGAATTGATACGTAGTATAGTTCTCTATTCCACCTGTGTCTTCTAGATAAATAAAAGGTACATGACATTATTTAGTTGTCATGTAGGTGAACATTTGCTAGAACCTGGTTTGTAGAGATTGTGACCATCTAGTTTTATTTATTTATTTTTTTTATTTTATTTTTTTATATATTTAATAAAAATGTAGAATCGAAGTGTGTGATTAGTTCCATATCTGCCAAGGTCCAGGGTTTCTGGAAGTTAGTAGTTCAGGTTTTGTTTACAAAAAAAACTTCCAGCAAACCTTAAAATATATGATTTACATTTTGACATTCAAAGTTCTAAACCTCTTCTATAACTGAAGATTCTATATGTTATATTCTATCACTTGTGGGGCAAATGCATGCTAAACCAAAAGGTACAAACTAATGAAAAATATACAGATCCATGGAGAATGGAAATTCTAATCCTGCTAAATATCTATTATTTCAATATAAGCACCTTGGTCTGTGAATATTCTTTCCATTTAGATTTGTGCTGAGGATAAGTTACAAGGATTCTCTATGCCAATCGACATGTGGTAAAGATAATCTCAAATAAGGGGGGCGGGTTGGGTAGCTCAACTGGTTTGAGGTAAGAGTTCATGAGTTGGATGTCCAGGATTCAAGTCTTGGAAAGGAGAAAAAAGCTAACATAACAATTAACATACTAACATTTGTCATTCAAAAAAAAAAAAAAACCAATTGAAGCACACCTTCCAGACTATCTAGCTAGAAGTGGGAAACTAAATGATTTTTATTTAGTTGATTGTGGTAAAGATTATGTTAATACTTGTTTCTGGAACTTGGATTAATAGGGTTTATGTTTCTTTATGTTAACACTTGTTACTGGAACTTACCTATTGTTAATATAACACTTTTTACAGGGACAATTTTTTTTAATAAATGACCTTGTAATTAGTGACAAAGGGAGTAATTTATTTCTTGTATCTATCTCTTTCATAAATAGAGAAAAATAAATGGGAAAAAGTCAAACTCATATACTAAAAAAATCGGATAACCCAAAATATGGGAAACATTGTCCTCATAATCTTTAAATGTATGGATATTACGAGCACATCCTCAAATCTATTTTTAGGTAGTCAAATTTTTTCTTGAATGTGTTTTTTCTTATTAATTTAACTCATAATTAGTGTGACAACACCTTACATCAAAAGATCAAAATGTTTATTTGACCAAAAGTTAATAATCAAAACACAATGGGGCACGTGCCCCCACAGTGCATATAACATATATTGTTATTAAATAGATAGCCTCTGGTAGTAAACGCAGCATGGTAATTGTTTGACGATAGAGTTTCATAACCGCCAATTAAGACGAAACAATTGCACAGAGCCAGAGTAAAACCATTCTATATATTCTCTTATTATAACTAAAATGTTCACTGTTTAAATCACATGAATCATTTTATTCAACAAAATAAAAAAAAACGGAAACCAAATCAACAAATTTTTTTGCTCTAAGATCAAGATGCTAATGTTGTACTTTGACAACTATCAACAGTGCAAGCCAAGATGTCCCTATAATCCCTTGATATCTTAAAAGAGTCGTAAACTTGTCCATCACTACTCTTCTTGTACTCTAACAACAAGTTTGAATGGTCAAATGCTGTTAGTTTCACAAATCCAAAATCATGGTCTTTGAAGAGACTCCATGTCGTATTTATGGGGGCAAAGTCAGCTAGGGCTGCTCCTCCTCCCCCAACCACTACATGTATTGTCCCATTCAAGGAGCCCTTGTAATTGTGCTTCTCTTTATCAGTGCATATATTCTGAAGGACAAAGAGATAATGATAGTTACTTTCTATGTCAAATACTCAAATGAGAAAAGCAAACAATGAAGTAAAGACGAGCGAATCATTAAGTTAGTCTGTCAAGTTGTATGAGTCGTACAATTTGGTCTCTGAAATGAACGAAATTTCAAAATAATTTTTAAAAGTAGAAATTCTAACCACATTAGCCCCTTTGGAACATTTTCATGGACTAAATTGACTGACCTAAAAGAACTAATGTAATCAAGAATTGATAATTTCCAGGATCATTTTGAAATTCTGTAAATTTCAAGGAATAGAATGTCTGTAACAGAATAAATCGATGATTCACTCTAATTTAACTACTTCAAATCCACAATATATCTTTGATGAGCAAATTAATTGTCAAAAAATGACCAACAAGAGAAGGATTAGAAGAATCGTACTCCCAAAAGATGAAAGGCTATGCCATAACATGTAAGTTAGAGCCAATTACATGGAAGTGAAGGAACACAAACAAATCTGTCCATCCTTGAAATTAGAGAAATACCTGATAGATGGGGCATGATCTTTCATAGTTATGGACATGTCCATACATGGCTATGTCGACCTTATACTTTTGCCAGAGGCTTTGAAGGTCCTCTCGTCCCATTGGTTCTTCAAACGAGCCTTCTGCAACATAGAAATCGGCAGAAGAATAACCAAGTACCCTATGTGCAAGGAATATCAACCATGGCTGTTTTTGTCTGTCAACGGATGCTAGGCACTTTTCGATGAACTCGTACTGTTCTGTTCCTTTTCTCCAATCAAGTTCTGTGTGAGCTATGCAGAATCTGAACATACCATAGTCAACAGAGTACCTGACAAAGTAATGTTTTTTTTAACAGCGAAACGAATTTTAACGAAAAAGGATAGAAATAAGTACAAGTAGTACTAAATTCCAGCTAAGAAATTACGTACAAAGGAGTACTCATACCTAAAAGAACAAACAAAACCAGAAAAACACCCAGGACTCATCTATCCAAACAAAGAATAGGAAAAGAATACCATTCATAAAAAAGGCAAGGATATCGCAAATACCTCCCCCAAAACCACCCCCAAGACACTCGTTTGATGTCTTCAACCACGTCGCCCACTTTCAGAATAGAATCATTAAAAATCTTATCATTCCTTGTTTTAAAATAAGCCAAAGAGTTGATGTTTAAGAAAATTGTAATTAGGTTATGTAAATTTGATGTTTGAGCAAATAAAGTAGATACATGCTTTCATCCACAGGAAAGTTACAAAAGTGAATTTAATAAACAAGGTTAAAATTTTAGACATATTGTACCAGAATTTTTCACGGTTCTCGGCAGGAACATAAAACATGGTTTGAGCCAATACACCACATTCACCTCCTGAATCCAAGGTTCCATAAAATGATCCACTTCCTGGCCAGTCACGTTCATGATTGCCACTAAAAGCACATAACATAAAGCCAAAAAAAATTAAGAGAATGGGGAGAAATTGTAAACATGCAAAAATCAGCAAATGTGTAACATGAAAGACCTTGCTGTCATATATGGAACTTTTGATGCAATTGGCTCAATCTGTGCAGTAAACTGGTCCCATTGTGAAAGGTATCCATTAGCATAGCATAAATCACCAATGTGGAAGACGATGTCTATGTCCTTCAAGTCTTGAATAATCTGATTTGTAGTATTGAGTGACCCAGGCTGGAAATTATTATACTCATTGGAGCCATCAGCTTCTGCCTATGCATCCGAAAATAAAAAGAGTAGTTGAGATGCCATTAATTTAAATCATAAACAAGAACAATGACATGTTTTCTGGGTATGATGTATTGACAATGAAAATATATTACATTCATAACTAGGGTCTATTTGGATTGGCTTAGTTAAGTTTATCAACTGACATAAGCACTTCTGAGACTGCTTGGGAGAGCTTATGGAAACAGCTCATGACATGTCCAGAAGCTGTTTTTAGCTTTATTTCCATAAGCTCTCCAGGACAGTTTTTGAAAACATCTTATATCTTGTACGGAAACAGTTCGACATTATTTTATCTTTAATTATAAAAATATCTTACAGATTGTCACTTAAATGATAGAACTTTATGCTATAAGCGCTTAACTAAGCTGCTTATCAAAACAAGACCCAAATATAAAGACCCAAGAGAAGAGAATAAATATAACGGGAGTAACCTTGGGAGGCCAAATGAAGCTTATGCATATATGTATATATGTTTCTACAAAATGTATTTTCAGTGTTACAGACATGGTTAGAGTTTGATCCTCCCTGAGAAAAAAGAAAGAATGTTACCTTTCCCATATCACCAAATATGACCACATGTTGTACAGAATTTTGACCAGGATAAGGAGATGATTTAAACTGATACTCTTGACTCCAAATTGTTGTACCATTAACTAATCTATGTCCCAGCTTGTATGTGTACCTGCAATTAAAAACAAAATTGCAAGATGAGGGATCATGTAAAGTGAACTGCTGCTCATGAAATATCAATGTGTTCCTTATTGTCACCAATCACAGGTCATTATTTGAACCGTAAGTACAAAGTAATATGGTGCTTGGTTTCTTATATACAAGGCATGATGCAGAAAAGGTGTGCACTTGTTGTCAAACTTTTTTAATTAAACTGTGTACAAATCGCTTGATTCATTGATAGTGGTGGTGATCTCTATGAAAATTTCACTTTGTTAAGCCGTCCTGCTTACACAACAGCCAATTATAAGATATTGCAAATATCAAAATTTGAACAATAAAATTTATTTTTTCACTCTTCAGTTACCCATCAACATGTAGTTTTGTTTACCACTTCTACTTGCTTAGATGGCTAGAGGGTTCACATTCATTAACATTTACTATTCAGCTATTGTTTCTATCAATTAGAAGGAATTCCAAACGTCAAAGTTTCAGAAACAATATTCTTGTTTTGATTCAACAAAGTTATCTTTTAGCATGTAGTTTTATTTACGACTTCTACGTTCTGATACCCTGGAATTGCACCCGTTACTCTGTTGGAACTTTGCAGTCAAAAAAATTCCTGTCAGTCAATTTTTACATCTACTGTTATGTCCTACATGTATTCATGAAAATAAACTGATTTTACTTTGGTCATGTGTAGAATATCTATGTTTGAAAGGTGCCCTCAAGCTCTAAATGAACTTTTCTGAATGTTGGGTTGTATAATGCCAACATGTATAAGTATTTCAGTGGATCGGTATACAAACAAGAAAAGAAAATATTAGACATGAGTTCAATAGAAAAAAAGTTGGAGTAACCCCTATTCAGGAATAGATGGTCATACTCGCTTAAGTTAAGATTGTCAGTTCATATGAGTAGAAGACCACAAAGGCGCAAGTAAGATGGATTAATGTTGTATCATGATAGGTATGTAAGATAAGAGACTTAGCCACAAGATTAAGATGAGATGGTTAGAAAAAATAAATAAGGTGTGTTGTTTATAAGTAGGTATAGGACTTGAGAGGAAGAGTTGGGCATTCGGTGAGAATCATAATTGGGACTTGGGTTTGTATTAGATCTGTCGAATATCAAAGGAACTTGAATACTTTCTGCACACTATTTCTCTACATTAAATTTAAAGCACATTCTTAATGAGCCAGATCCCGACGATTGATATCAGAGCTCTAATCTTGGAGCTGTACAGGGTCATGTCAGCATAAAAAAGTGTCTGCAAAACTGATTCCAAAATTTGATGGAAGGAAGGTCTATTGGTGGTTACTTGGAAGGATCAATGCATAACAGAATTTTGAGGAAAATAAAATACAAGGAGAGACAAAGCTAATATGATTTGCTACAATACATTGTGGGTAGAAGCTCCAGAATGGTGGTTACCTGGAAGCAGAGAAATCAAAATGCATGATGGTGGATTTAATCTTTACACGATAAGGAGTCGGTCAATAAAAAAAACCTATCAAAGTTTCTCAAAGAAAAGGGAAATGTTCATGAACAAGCATGTAGGTATCATAAAGAAATAAATCTCCATCTTCATTCCACCAAAATGTGACACTAGTAATGGGAGGAATTAATTGTGCAAGTTGAAAAGGGTTTTACGTGAATTGAAGCACTCTTCCTGTGCTTGGTTTGAATGGTTCACTAGGACTATGGTGTCATTGGTATTTAGATAGAGCAAAAGCAACATTATGTGATTCCTAGAACATTCACAAGAAGGTGAATTCACTGTTCTTTTTGTCCGTATGGATGGTGTCATCGTGTCTACTGATGATGTTGAGAAAAAGGTCTTGAAAATAAATTAGGCTCGTTTTGGAATGAAAGCTCATAAAAATTGAGGTAATTTCTTGGGATGTACAATGCCTACTCTAGACAAGGTATCCTTATCTCCCAAAGGAAAGTTTTTCTTCAACTGTTAAAGAAATTGGTAAATTGGGTTGTAGAGAGCTCATTGTGGAGAAGGACAAATATTAAGACTTGTAAGAAAGTCACTATACCTCGAAAACATAAAAAAAAAAAAAAAAAATTAAAAAAATAACATAGCATATGCAGTTAATGTGGCCAAAGAGTTCTGCACGGCCCATAAAAGCACTGTCACAAGTTATGGAAAGAATTTTTCAGTACTACTTGAAAACTACTAGTAAACGAGGTCTGTTATTCAAGAGAAGGGGAGAACTACAAATACAGATTATGCAAGATCTAACGTTGATAGAAGATCGACCTAAGGGTACTATAAGCTCTTTTTTGGCACTGCTTTTCATATATTTGGTTAATAAAATAGTTTACCTGTCCTTAAGTTTAGGATAACACTTAATAGAATTTATGTGCATTAGTGTATAAACTTTCGATGTCTTTGTACAAAATCAATCAATTCTTAAATGATATTCAGTCAATTTTCTCTCTTCAATTCATTACAATCCAGTGGCCTTCAGTAATTATTCCAGTATATGTTTATGCTGAAATTTATGTTGTAAAAAGTAATATTCAATTTATTGGGTTTGATTAAAAAAAAAAAAGGAATATTAAAACATACTCTTTATTCGGCCACAACTCCTTCAGAAAACTAGTGTGTATGTATCCTGGGTCACGCCATCCAACAGTCCTTGCTGGTGCACCTATATATATGTACGTATAGATGATTAATGAATAAGATTCATAATGTTGTCAATTGCACTCTTTCCTCTATGTGAATGAAATTTCCGATTACATATTTTACAAATTTCAACATCATCAATAATCAATATTATTACCACAAAAAAATTTGCATACCACACATGGTGTTGCGATCAAAGGTCAATGTCCCCGCAGGAGATTGCACAAGTTTCCCTTCTTTTCGGCCCCATTCAACAAAAGGCTCAGCATCACTGATCCCATATCCGCTTGTCCATGTTACAGTAATCTGTTACATATTGTAATAATTTTTTTTTTTTATAATCCCATATATTCTTTATTCACACACACATATTTATATGTGCATTTACTGACGAATATCATTCAAAAGAAAGATTTCAAGCTGGGATGAGAAGAAACATCTTTTGCACTGAAATGCTACAGGAATGACAACCCGAGCTGAAAAATGAAAATGCAGATTCGACATTACAAATATAAAGGGATCCTAAACTTACTTCATCCCATGATTTGCCTTGTGCTAATCTAGGATATACTGGAGCATTTGGATTGATGAATGATACTTTATTTGACACAGCAACGAGTTTTGGCTGTCAAAAATAATTTGAGAAAAATGAAGTTCCCACAAAGATATTGGTCAATAATGTATGTTTAAACAATGAAATTAGAGTGTAGAGTTTATATGAAAGTACATTTGTTAATCCACCGGTGAAGAGAGCAAATGAGAAATCAGATCGCTGATTAATCAACTGAAGCTTCAAGGAACCTTTCCCTGTGTTCTTGTAACTTTGACTGGAGAAATTGGCATACTGAAACTGAAATAAGAAACAGAAAAGGGGATGATTTAGTGTTAAACTTTTAAAGTCTTTTTTATCTATGGATATTGTGGCACACACACGAACCTTAATAGGCGCAGAACACAATAATGGAGGATTGACAAGTCTGTTTTGAGCAGGGCAAATAGAAGAACTGGAAATTTTGAAACATTGAAAAAGTCCGAATTAATTCAAGTAGAAGATGTTCGAAATATAGAGTAAGATATTGAAGATGTACCTGAAGTTTGCAGGAGAGAAGACCCCAATCCAGTCATGTATTGATGGATTTGGATTATTATATTTGAGTGTGACCCATTCTGTATTTTGTCCCTATAATATAATAATAACATTGAAATTCATTTAGTGAATAATAAGTGACATGACATGGCAAATATCCATCCATGATACCTTGAAGCCAAGTAGATTAGGAGTGGCTTTGATAGAAGCATCTGGATGAAGAGCAAAAAGGGTATTATGAATAGCAACTTTTGAGAGTGGTTGATGCAAATCTTCAGACACCACCGCTTCTTGGTGAAAAAAGATTGCTAAAACGAACAAACTAGTAAATAACAGCAGCATTCTTCTTCTTCTTCAATGCAGTTGCAATGGAATGTAATGATAATAATGAACAAAATGAAAGATTAAAGTGAGATTCAAACAATATTATTATAGAATGATATCATGAATTTGAAATAGAAAATTGAAAATGAACCTGAGATAGAAATGAATGCAACTTGAATGAAACAACGTGCAGTGGCAGACAGCTTTGCTTGCTTGCTTGGAGTAGTAGAAGAAAAGCGACGACAGACAGACAGACAGCTTAATTAATTAATTAATCATTATTAAATAATAAAATATGTCAACTCAATTCGATTAGCAACGTAAATAAAGTAAGGGAAGTATATTCAAATTTGAGAGATGATGATGAATGCGATTTTGGAAAGAATATGTTGAGGATCATTCTCTCTCGGCTACACCCACTTTCCCTAAAAATAGCCTTTGCAACATGCTGTCACCCCCAAGATATGCCACGATGTATGGATGGATTAAGATTTCACTTTTTTATTGACTCAATGATTTCACCAAACAAGAACACGTGGATATTCTTTTGTAAAAAAAAAAAAGGGATGTGTTACAAGAGAATTTTAAAAATGTATTTTAAAATCTGAACAGGATTGATTGGTCGAATCGGTCAAACCAGAAATCAAAGGGGTGTATAATTTGGTTTGATTACATGATCATATATGCAATCAAACCATCGAAACCCGATGTGACATGGATAGATCAAACAGGTATTAGACCAAACAGGTTTAATGCTTGAAAGAAATTTCATAAAAAAATACCAAATTTCGCTTATAGAAGGAATCAAACTTGAGATCAATATATGTCTATCCTCTTCCCTTACCGGTAACCACTCAACCAAGATCACTTAATTGTTAATAATACATTCTAAGTTATATATTTAATCCTTTCAAGATCTCTTGATTTAATAATACATTCTAATTCTAAGCTATATATTTAATCCTTTCATCAACAAAAACGAAATTACAAATTAATAAACTAATATCTATATATTTTTCCCCTCTTTTTTTTCTTTCTCTTTAACAATGTTTTTTTTCTTTCTTTCAAATGCTCAAGCAAACTTTTTTTTTTCTTTTTTTCCCTTAACCATCAACTATCTTTTTCTTTAAATGTAAAGTAAACTATTTCTTTCTTTTTTTATATATTTATCTAAAATATATTTATAAAATATAGTTTTACTTTTTGAGGAATATATTGATCAAATATTGTTAATTTTATATTTCTTGTTAATTTTTTAATATATGACTTTTTATTAATATTTTTATAGAAATATTTTTATTAATTTTATAATTATGAAGTTTAAGTCATGATTTATTTTATATAGAATGGGCTAATAGTCATGCGGTCCGACCAGTGACTCATTGGTCCGATCAACAATTCAGTGACCTAGTGACTTGGTAGAATGGTAGGATCAATCACCGGTCTGAATTTTAAAACACTGTTTCTAACATTCCTCATGAAAGTTTTATATATAGGATTAAAAAAATTGTTTTTTAACTTTTGGTTTATAGAAAAAGACTAGGGGTGTAAACACGCGGTTTAGTTTTAGCCAAACTTGTTATATCAAATTTAGTTGGTTTGGGTTGGGTAAAAGACCAACGGTTTTTTTATGTCAAACCTAAATCCAATCAACTCGATAATGATCTTGTACATATAAATGCTTTTATTTTTTAACCAAACAATTAAACACAAGTCGTAAATGAGCTCCACTAAAATATTAGGCACAATTAGAACTAAAGTGTTTTAAAAAACAAATACCTTACCATGTATTTACTCTTAAATTAAAAAAGAAAAAGAAATAAAATGGAAAGAAGAGTTGAATTGAAAAAGAAGTATATACCTTGTCTTCTCTTCTTTTCACAGAGAAAATTATTACATTTTGTATCAATAATTAAGTTTACTCTTATTCATTGTTTCTCCTAGACGGGTTACCTTACAACTCCATCAGCTTTTATCTTTGTAAAAGCATCATACTACGTGAAAGCATCACAATTCTATGGGCTAGCACAAAATGGAAAAACAAAAACCTAAAAGAAAATAAAAAGTAACATGAAAACGACATGTATTCATAATTTTAAAACTCGGCTTGGTCATCGACTCGATAGGGGTACTGTGTCATTGAGTTAATGGTTGAACCACTGAGTCACTGGTTGAACCGAATCAAATAGAATAACTCGGTCAGATGACTTGGTCGTAAGATTCAATTTTTATTGGTATTTAAAAATTTGAGTCAACTAATGACTCGACCACTTAAAAACTAAAATGTAATATGTATATTATTGTGAATTCGGACAAAACCACACCAATGAATAACAAAGATGTGTGGAGCAAAAGGAAGTGGTAATCAATAGATAATGTGTCTCCAAGCAATAACAACAAAAACAGACCTAAATCTAAGTGTAGAGCAACACCACAAGCATAATCAAAGCAATAAAGATAAGCAATGAAAACGAGGAACAAACACACCAAGATTGTTGACCCAGTTCGGTCCAATATGACCTAATCTGGGGGAGAGAGCAGCTCTCCAATCCACTATGATGAAAGTGTTACAAAAGAGTTATAGGAAATTAGCTTACAAGCTTGCACAAGAACAAGACCTAATTTCTACCCATTTTGTGTCACTCACTCTCACAATATGAATCATAAGAGAAAACACAAAAGGAAGCTTTTTGATCCTTCCAATGGTGAAATCTCACTACCCAAGGTGTTTACAATGTTTCCCAACCCTCAAGAGAACCTCACTACAAAGACACTCAACCCTAAAGTTACCTCCTTTGTATTCCTAGGTTTCTCTCTCAAAGCTACTCACAAAAGATGAAGAAAGAAGCCTTAAATAGTGTTCAGAAATACGCAGCATCGTGCCACGTTTCGTGTCCATCGTGCCACGATGGAGCAGGTATAGTACAGTACTATACCTTATCCGTCCACATCGTGCCACGTTCCTCCTGGATCGTGCCGCGTTCAGCTTCTATCGTGTCACGTTCATCCTGAATCGTGCCACGAATTTTCCAGCTATAAACCCAAAATCTGAACCATCCAATCGTGCCACGTTGCCCTGCAAACGTGCCACGATTTCTCAGCGCTTCAACATCCAATTCTTGAGTCAATTTATAACATTTCTCCACCTTGACTCTAAATTGGTGGTGATGTAAATTTAACCATCAACCACCTTGCTGCTCTCTCCAAAAGGGGATTACTCTTCAACAAACTTGATCAAGTCCAAGCAATACTTGAACCTTGATCTAGGCAATGACTTGGTAAACACATCCGCCAGATTCTCTTTCGATGCCACTTTTTCCACCACAATTACTTTTGATTCAATCATGTCTCTAACAAAGTGCAAGCGAATGTCAATGTGCTTTGTCCTCTCATGATACATTTGATGATTCGCCAAGTGAATGACACTTTGACTATCACAATGTATCTTCACACATTCTTGAGTAATTCCTAACTCACCAATCATACCCTTCAACCAAGGGAAATATATTCCCCTTGAGATGTTGATAATGCCACCACGGATTGTTGATTAGCCTTCCAACTAATAGTCGTGCCATATAGAGTAAACACAAAACCCGATAGAGATTTTCTTGTGTCCACATTGCCCGTATAGTCCGCATCAACATACCCCTCCAAAGCGTCTTCCTCTTGAGCTGCTCTTGTGTACTTCAAACCGCTCTTCAAAGATCCATTCAAATACCTCAACACCCACTTCAAAGCTTGCCAATGCACAATACCCGAATTTGCCATAAACCGATCACAATGCTAACCGCATAAGCTAAGTCCGGTCTACTACAAACCATTCCATACATGATGCTTCCAACCCCACTTACATAGGGAGTACCTTCCATAAATTGCTTCTCATCCTTGGATTGAGGACATTGTTTTATGGATAACTTTGTGTGGTGCCCCAAGGGAGTGCTCACGGTTTTAGAGTTAGACATTCTAAAACGCTCAACCACCTTCTTCAAATAACTAAATTGAGATAAGAAAAGTTCACCTTTGTCACGATTCCTCAAAACATCAATTCTAAGAACTCTCTTTGCCGGACCAAGATCTTTCATCTCAAATTTACCATTTAACTTTTCTTTGAGCTTCACAATCTCATCCTTGCTAGAGCTTGCCATCAAGATATCATCCACATATAGAAGAAGGTAGAGAATGACTTTCTCACCCCTCTTCAACATATACACGCAAGAATCATATCCGCTTCTCACAAAACTGGTCTTCAAAAGAAATTCATCAAACCGACGATACCATTGCCTAGGGCTTTGCTTCAACTCATACAAAGATTTCTTCAAAAGACATACCTTAGACTTGTCCTCCACAAAACCTTCTGGTTGCTCCATGTAGATTGTCTCTTCAAGGTCACCTTGTAAGAAAGCGGTCTTCACATCCATTTGTTCCAACTCAAGATTGAATTGATTCACAATAGCCATAAGTATCCTTATGGAACAATGTTTCACCACCGGTGAGAATATCTCATTGTAGTCGATCTCCTCCACTTGAGTGAAACCCTTGGCCACAAGTCTTGCTTTGTACCTTGGACCTTCAACTCCCGGAATACCTTCCTTTTTCTTGAAGATCCACTTGCATCCAACTACCCTTTGATGTTTAGGTAGCTTCACACGTTTCCAAGTTTGGTTCTTTTCCAATGAATCCATCTCTTCATTCACCGCCTTTAACCAATACTTGCTCTCTTTGCTCTCAAATGCCTCTTTGAAGTTTCTAGGCTCCGAGTCTTGCATATCTTCAGCCGCATTTAGAGCAAAACACACCAAGTCCGCATAACCATATCTACTAGGAACCGTAATGGTCCTCCTTTCTCTATCTCTAGCCAAAAGATAATCAGGATCCACTACTGGTTGAGTTCCACTTGTATTCGATGTCGAAGCTTCATCTTCTACATAATCTTTCTTCAAGTTTCATGTGTTGTCAGTGGTGTGGGTGTGTGGATGTGATTATGCGATTTAAAATCTATATTTCTATAATAATCATCATTCATGATACTAATAAAAAAACAACTATAAAAAACCTATCATTTGCGGTGTGTGTTAATCAGTGAGAAATTGGTCATAAAAAGGAAAATTGAGTTACTTGCTTAGTTGCAATGAAACCAATCAAAAAATTGCTCTTTTTTGTTTCGGTTCTTGTGTTCTTCAATTATGTCTTCATGATACTTTTTGTTTCTTTGAAATCAAGGAGGATTGCCTTAGAATGTTCTAAACCAACTGTGGAAGAAGAACGGTATCCGACAAGTGCTTCCTGCGGCTTCATAAGTATCTATTGTAATTATTTTGCCTTGAGCTTCAATTCTAAACTAAAAATTCTAAACGTTTCTGCGCGTGATGAAATCATATTTGAAATTGGTTAACATGTCCTTATGCATAAGTTGAAATACAAATATGAGTGGTATTTTTCATCATTTGTAAATGCTAGCTGTTGGCTTTTGCCAAGTCTATATTTTATGTATTGACCAGAAAAATTATATGCTCAAACCCTAATAATTTTTTGATTCATTTATGATAACATATTTTCAAAATGGGTAATACCTATAAATAGTTCTTGAGATGGTACAAAGTGTGTCCTGGAATCCCCATCACTCATTTTTTTTTTGGTGCCTTTGCCACATACGAAAAGTGTAAATACATTAACCAGTATTAAGAAATGATTTATATTCTGATGTCAAAATAGTAAGATATTCTTTAAGCTCTTATGGTATCAAACTTACTTTCTGCACCTAATTAACCATTTAAAGAGATATAAAGTTGGGAAAAGATTCTCTTGAGAGATAGACATAAAAAAGTATATATAGTGAGTCCTACCACTTAGTAGGTCCCACCACTATTAATTATTTATATGTTTTTTCAAACTTCATTGTGTCTTGATCTTTCCGAATGAAAGAAATGGAGAGGATCTTAACTCATAAAGTTGTACAAGTAAGTTAAATCAGTTTGCATCTTTCATTATATGGAAAAATTGTTGATGTTGTTGTATTGCTTATGATGTAGGAAGGTCAGTGATGATGCAACTGTTAAGAACTTTGTAGATACAGAATGAGATTATGTGCAAACAGTGAGATTTCAGTGGCAAGAGAAGGCAACAATGTGGAAGGAAATGGAAAGAAGGATGAAATGTGATCAAGGAAGACTTTCTCTTATAGCAATATAAAATCAAATAAGACAAAAGTCTTGCAAGTTGCTTGTCCATATTTTTAGGCTTTAGTGTATAATTTAATAAATTTTTGCCAAGGAAAGATTTTTCCTGACAGTGAATCGCTCCTAAGTTTTGGGGGCGCCTCCTTCTTGTCCCAAATGTTTGTAAATCACCGTCGTACCAAATGGAAAAACAATGTTTTGTCACTTCTATCCAACAATAGTTTAAGACTAAAATCATGTTCAAACCTATTATTGAAACTGGACTTTCGTCTTGTCTAAATAATCCACAGTACCACTAGTTGGGGAAACGGGACAAAAACTGAAACTGGTTATTTGCTGGGTTTTCACAGTTCTGCATGGTTTGTTTTTCTCTTCTATGGTGTCTTGATTTTCCACTTCCACGTCGAAAAAATTACAATAAAAAGTTAATGTTTTTATTCTTTTGAAGGTTAATTTTTTCATTTTATTACCATTTATTCAGGATTACACTACTAAAAAACAAAAATTAGTGAGGGAAAACGTGAAATCCCTCTCTAATTCCGTCACTAAATTTTGCGACCAACGAATTTGTGAGAGATTTTATTTTTTCCGTCACTAATTTCCCTCCCTATTTTACTTTTTTTTAGTAGTGATACCAGTGCATTTGTTTGTGACTTCAAAAAAGAATCCTTTTTAGTTTTTGAAAATGATATATGAAGCTTCCTTACTTAATATATCGTGAAAAATGTTATCTTATTATTACCAATCTAACCACAGTTAGACCATTAAACCTTGTATCAATACTACTTTCGAGTTTGATGACAGGTCAATTTTAAAAACATCGGTTCAAACATAACTAAACCATGATTTTTTCGACATCAATTATTGATGAAATAGAGTATGGTCCAAACATTCACCCAGTTGTCTAGAAAATTTCGGAATTCATGCTAATCATGATTAAAAGCAGTTGTTTGCTTTATGCAGCAGATTTCTTGGATGCAATAGAGTTGTGTGAAGTTTGGTAATTATAAAAGATAGAAAATGTGCATGCTCTATGAGATTGACTTGGAAATGTCAATACAACTATACAAGATCATGTACATAAATTCTACTTAAAAAGAAACGATGAAAGAAAGAATTGAGAGAAATAAAATCAAAAGAAAAATTAGAGAAGATATATGCATGCTTGCATTTAGGAAGACTAATGATGAATTAAAAAAAAATGATGACAAGTTGCAAAGTTGACCATATAATAGCAGTAAGAGAACAAATAGATCAAATTGTGTTTGAAAGATTTCATCAATATTTTTCAAGTTCTGCTTTTATCATAGAAAAACACCAATGTACAAGATAATTGTTCTAATATGATATTAAATAAAGTGCAAAAAGTTCAAGTTCAATTAGTATATTTTAGAGTCTCTACTTGGTTGTTTTGAAGGAGAGGAGAATCGCACAATCTGGATTAAAGAACATAGCAAAAAATTGGACTTAGATTCGGAACACATCAACTTGCAATGGAAATAATGCAAATATTTTAGCAAATAGTTGAGTTTTAAAAACTTTATCATATTAATTTTAATTATATATGTATTTCAAATCAACCTGTCCATACGAATGCAAGGGTATGATGCTAGATATATGAATATGCAAGAACCGACTTTAAAATAATTTATCTATTAATCAATCCATAGGCATCATAGATAATTAAAATCTTATTAAATAACCTTTTATTTAATGGCGATAAAATCACCAACCAAAAGTATAAAACCAAAACCTTACAATCGAAAGAGAAAGATATCAATTTATTAAGTGTTTTTCTCTTTTTTTAGTTGAAATATATTATTTTTACAACGTAAAAGGTTGCAAGGCTTTGCTCCCATCATATCCCTTCTTCAGATAATGTGCCATGAATTCTTCAAAGCTGGTTTCTCTGTAGATCGGTGGGATTTCTTCTGATAACAATTTCTTTATAGGACCGTAAACCTTTGACGAAGATTCATCCAAATCATAAAGATTTCCAAAGAAATTAGCTACAGAAACTCTTGGTCCTTTATCACTTAATAACACTCGATGAAAAACACTGACAAAATTGTCATTTGTTATAAGCTGTAACATTGACAAATAAATTTCTATAAGTATATAATTACAATGACATCTACGTAACTATGAAGTATGGATTTTTTTTTTTTCATTTCACTTTATTTTGTTTTTCATTTCTTCCATTTTTCTAATATCTTTTAAACTTATAGAAATAAAAAAGATAAATGTAAATTATGGATTGAACAACTAATTTTCAATAAAAATTTAATTTCTTAATTCTACTCAAGCATACTTTGTAAAAAAGAAATAAATAATGACAATAAATCTCTGAAATAAAACATATAACTACTAAAAAGTTATATAATACTAATTCAATACATACTTGCAAAAGATCTCCTACGTTGACAACAAGAGCTCCATGCACAGGAGAAACGTTAACCCATTGATTCTCATGAAGAACTTGAAGACCACCCAATTGATCCTGTAGAACTATTGCCATGAAACCAGGATCAGTGTGCTTGGATGCACCCATAGTTAACTCTGGTTCAGGACAAGATGGGTAATAATGACCCTGAACATAAAGTGCTTCTAAGCAATTCAATTCTTTGAGATAAGATGGATCCAATCCAAGAGCCTCTGAGAATAACTCAAATATAGTATTACCTAATGCCATTATTTTGCTGGAATATTCAATTATAATGTCTCTGCAAGCACACAAACAATTTAAAAAAATTAAATAATTTGAATCTACCATTTGTAAAAATTAAATACACAAATGGCTAATAATAATAAAACCAATTCTCAAATGTTAACTTTAAGAAAATTTTGTTGAAAAAAAAAACTTCGAAAATTTAATATCTAAATCTAAAGTTCTTTGAAAAAAAAAGTGTCATTGTAAAACAATCAGATTATAGGAATGCACTTATACAAATATTCTCAGGGTTGCGATTTAAATAATATCATTAGTTATCCATGCGGTGTTGGCTCAATGATAAGAGTTTAACCTTGTTTAATGGTTATTGGTGTCACTTTAATTAATAATTAATTCTATCTTTTCCCATTTACCTTTTAAATAATAATAATAATAATAATAATAATAACGACAAAATAATACAAAGATTCTGAAGAGACTGTTGTCATATTAATTATAAATTATGTTGGCCGGGTGAGGGAGTTAAAGAAGGAAGTAATAAGGATTTTGAAGGTCGGATCTTCATTCCCAACATAATATTGACAATTACTAACAATACTAACATTTAAAAAGAAATATAAATGATGTCAAAATTAGCTGATTACCTTAAAACTTCAGGAAATTCTTCAGATTTGGGTGGCTTAGGAGCCATAGAACATCCAAAACTATCTCTCCAGTTAACATACTTGTTTTCATACAAGCTAGCATTGGAAAAATAAACAATATTCTTTTTATTATCACGATTATAAAATTGGCTCCTCACTTCAGAGTCTTGTTCATGAAACCTACGAAATCCATCAAGCATTTCATCCAATACACAAATGGGAATTTCATGATTAATCACTTGAAAAAATCCCCACTCCTTACATGCAGTTCGAATTTGACTAATTACCTCAATACGACGAGCTGGATCAACGTGAATGCCCTTGAGGTCTATGATGGGAACACTCAATGTTGTGTTATTGTTTGAGTTATCAAAGATGTTCAATTCTCCAGAATAAAACATGCGTGGGATCTTTGTTACCCCACTCTCCACAAGACCTCTTACACCAACTTTTGATTCTTCAAAAGCTTTCACTTCAATATTTCTATTATATGCAGAATTTGTGTTTTCATGTGATAAATTTGAGCCATTGAGCTCCATATTGAGATAAAAAAAAATCAATTATGATGAAGATAACTTTTGTTTTTCGGAATGCAAGGTTATTTAATAGATGTCGTGTGTATTTACTGGTAAAACAATGTATAAATCTTTGACTGATAATTTATGGATTATTATATTTACTCAGTCGCAAGTATTTATTCAGTCAAAATAAGTATAAATGTTTGGCCAATATTTTACAACTGTATTATATATATGAGTAATGATCCGTTGACATCAAATGTCAACCATTGATTTTATTTAATCAAAGGTTAATAATAGTGCCACATTTTTTTTTGTCAAGTAGCCTAGTGGCTGTAGCTCACACAATTTAATTGTGGAGAAATGGGGTGTCTGGGGTTCGAACCCCAGCCCCCTGCATATAAAATGCAATATCCTTATCAACTGAGATAAGTTCACGGGGATATAGTGCCACATTTTTATTTATTGTGTATCTTTTTTTTAATCACACACTATTATTGTTTTTAATGATTACCGTACCCAAATTGAAAACATGATCCTATCATAATTCTCTTGTCTGCAAAATTGAAATACTCCATAACTAAATAATTAAAATACTTGCAAGATATTATTTTTTAGAATGAATTGGAAATATCAATTAAATGCAATTCTCTCTATGATCTCTTCTCCTACATTATAACCTAGGCAACATTTTAATAAAGATGATTTTCTTTTAATAAATCAATTTCATTGTGTTGTTCAGAAAAACAAGATTCTTGATTTTTTTACAATTGAGAAGCCTCCAACTCAATATGCATTTAATTAAAGCATAGTAATGAGATGTAGAAGCCATGGGTATAAAAGAGGGTTGTACGAGATCTTCGACCATCGAGCAAATCCACTCACCCAACAAAGCAAGTTAATGACTCGAGTCTTGAAACAAGAGAAATTGCATAGTGAAGGACATGGCTCGCCAAACGAGAAATGTTGGTCTAAAGTCCCACGTAGTTGACCTAAAAACTCGCCTAATAGAGTAGATATCTCAAATGGTGAACAATGGCAGTCTGAAGCTCTATGATAGTCGAATTAGACAAGTGTATTAAATTGTTTACAAGTAATAAAGTGATATCATGT
The DNA here is from genome assembly GCF_003473485.1 of Medicago truncatula. Lineage (NCBI taxonomy): Eukaryota > Viridiplantae > Streptophyta > Magnoliopsida > Fabales > Fabaceae > Medicago > Medicago truncatula. The sequence continues at coordinate 28,879,711 of NC_053049.1, read as the reverse complement.
TACTTATTTTTAAGTTGACGATATAATAAAAGAGTTAAGGGTTAGAAGTTTGCAACAAAGCAAGTTTACCTGTTTTGGTTGCAGAAAAGTAAGCAACGGTTAGGATTCTTCGAATCCCCCTATTTATATTGTTAGATATTAAATAACAGTAATGTCGCGTTTATTTATCTTAGGTAGACTATACAAGTGATGAGGCCGTTGGGACGTGGCTAACCTAATCGGTCGCAAGCAGCACATGTTGATCACATGGTGATCCTTACGTGTGAGGTCTATACTTCTCGGTTGACTAGGTTTATCCCTCCAATGTTTGGTTGCATCTGCTGGTCACACGTTGATTCTTACGTGTGGGGTCTTACCACCTCAAAGTTAATTTAAAACATAGACTTTATGTTGGCTTTCCACCATTTTCCAAGGCAAAGAAGGCCAAGATTCCTTAGGTCTACCTAGCTATGAATCTTAGGACACTCATAACACACTCTATCTCGGTAGTTCTACAAACGGACAACCCTATCAGTGTCTACCTTACTGAGGGTTAAAGAGAATGGTTATACTAGGTTTACTCCCCGGAGTCGTTTTTTTTCTTAATTACTACTCCCTCCGTCCCAAATTGTATGTCGCTTTAGGGGAAAATTTTTGTCCCAAATTATATGTCGCTTTACAATACCAATGCAACATTAATGTTACTTTTCCTATTATAACCTTAACTATTTATTACTATCTCTTCTTTCAATTCTTTCATTTATCTTTCACATGTTATTTATTAAGGACAATTTTGTAAAACAACTCATAATATCTTTTTTCAACACAATATTAATTGCATTTCTTAATATGTGTGAAATGTCCAAAACGTCATATAATTTAGGACGGAGGGACTAACTAGTTACATCCTAAGTTCAATAGATTTTATTCAACATTATACACATTAGAAACTTAAAATTGATGCCATAGAGTTTTTATCCAATCTCATGTCAAAAAAAGAGTGCATGCATCATGCATGGGGTGTGTGGAGAGAGAAAAATGTTGTGCTTTGATCTTCATATAGGTAGGCAAAAATTGTATGAGAAAAAGATGAAAAGTTGTTTTGTTGTTCAATTTTAATATAATTGAAGAGTTTCAATTAAAATAGGCTGTTAAGTTTGACTTCTTTTGTGGTCGTTTGTGGCTTGCTAAACTACAGATTTCCATAGTCTCTAGTTCTGCTTTTGAGGGTTTTAACCTAGTCCCCCCTCTTTTAATCAATTTTCCCTTCTTTTTTTTTAATAAAATCTTTTGTGTTTGGCGGCATAGGATGGAGGTTTCGCGGGGTGGCAACTTAGTTGGGATGTCGTTGTTTTCTCTTGTTGACAGTCCTGACTCCTGGCTTACCTAAAAAGTCCATGTCACACAAAGTTAGTGAAGATTTAAGTTTTTTGACATCTAGGTCAGCATATTTTATATTATATAGTCGTATTAATATGTTTGATTTTACAAATAATATAAAGTATACATGCACTGTGTGTACTCACTTGCACGCACGTGCGTGTGTGTGTAGGGGGTGGTTTGAAGATAAAGTTTTTATAGCACTAATGATGAGGGGTAATAACTGGGTCCAACCCAATGTATTCTTCGGAGAGAAAGTGTTTATAGAAGGCGTGGTAATGGTGATGACAACAACCGATATTAGTAATTGCTACCAAGAAAATATAGCACAATATGTTTGTTCCTGTCAAATCTTTAATCTGGTATATACTTCCTGCCCACAGGAACTTGTTGATTGGGATCATAAGAGCAAAGTAGACGGGAAAATACATGCTTGTGCACACGATGCCCATGTTGTGATGCTTCTCGGTGCTGCAAAGATACTGCAAGAAATGAAAGATATATTAAAGGTAAAGTGGAATTGGAAATTTTTTAAATGAGCTTTATGGAAAATCTTCCATTGAAAACTAAATCATTCACATGCAAGCTACTGTTGTTCTTATATTCCAACCTGCCGAGGAAAAAGGCACCGGAGCGAAGCTGATGGTTGAAGAGAATGTGCTCAACAAAGTGGAGGCAATCTTTGGCATTCATTTAATGCCACATAAATTTCTCCCCCAAGGTGTAGTCGCATCGCGGCCCGTCGAATTAGGAGCAGGCTGCGGAAGCTTTCTTGTCAAAATCGAAAGGGATCAACAATGCCTCAATCCGGTTTTAGCGGTTGCTTCATCAATCGTAAGCCTGCAACAATTAGTGTCAAGGGAGGTCGACCCATTGGATTCCCAGGTGGTCACGGTTGCAATGGTCCATTCAGGGACCGATGAATCAGTGGCATTCGGAGTGAGCTTCAGAGCATTTGGAAGACAGAGCTTCAATAATTTTAGAACAAGAATAAAAGAGATCATCCAAGGGCAAACTGGTGTCTACATGTGCTCTGCAGAGGTTGATTTTGAGAGTAACCATGCAACAATTCCTCCAACAATCAACGATGAGGGAGTATACCAACTAGGAAGGAAAGCTGCATGTATGATAGTTGGAGAGGAAAATGTGAGACTGGCCTCCAAGATCAGCGGCAGTGAAGATTTTGCATTCTACCTGGAAAAAGTGTCTGTGACATTTTTCCAGTTAGGAAGCAATTCAAATCACTCAACCCATAATCCATACTTTTCCTTATTAGATGAGGAAGCCCTTCCTATTGGTGCTGCAGTCCATGCAGCATTTGTAGTATTGTGTGTGCTCGCTCGCACGCGCGTGCGCATGCGCGCGCGTTTGTGTAGAGGGTGGTTTCAAGAGAAAGATTTTACAGAACTAATGATGAGGGATAATAACTGGGTCCAACCCAGTGTATTCTTCGGATAGAAAGTGTTTATAGAAGGCGTAGTAATGGTAATGACAACGACTGATATTAGTAATGATTTACCTAAAATAAAAAACTAAAAAAATTGAAAAAGAATGTATGATGTGAAATTATGCTAATCAAAACGTCTAATGTATAGATATATTTCGCGGGATTATTTGATAATATGAGGTTTTCCAAAAATATAAAAAAAATCTAAATTAGTGAAACAATATAAAGAAAAGGAGCATGTTAGTTTTTTTTATTATTTTAATGCTTTCTAATTAATGTACTAGTTTGAGAAACAATACAGTAATAAAAGATTGTTTGCTTTTTTATCTAATAATTATAATTTTAATGCATTTTCTATTTTTCCTTTGATTTGTCAGAAAACCATTTTTATTGTCATTAATTCTTACAAAAACATTTTGTATTTTTTGTTTTCATTTATTAGTTAGATAACCGCTTACCTTTTTTCCTTTTAGTTAAGGGTCTCCATTTAGTGTTTATCACTTTCATCAAGTCTTAATTATTTTCATTCATCTATTTTTTAGAGAATTTTTGTAAATACTTTTTAATATTTTTATTTAGCGAATCATAAAATTTGAACAAAAATAAATTTTTTTGTCAATTTTTTTTTTAGTGACTCACTTTTTTAAGAGGATTTTTTTTCTTTAAAATTATAAATATTGTTTAAAAATGTACTTTTAACGTATATAAAATTTGATAATTGTTATTGAGAAATTTAAATATTTTTTAAATCTATACTTTTTTGTTGATAGGTATTACAAATATTTATACAAACTCAATCAATTAACATACTTATAAAAATTTAATAAAAGAATTATTTTAAATTAATTAATATTTTTTTTGAAGAAACTAATCGAAATATATTAATGAAAAAATCAGTCCCTCAAGCACAAGATTTACCGAAAGGAGCTGAAAAGTTTAATTACAAAGCAACAAGGCTAAAATAAGCCATAAAATCAACAAACAAAATAACAAACATTACATGAGCCTTTTTTCTTTTCATCCTTAGCGCCTCGGTCTAGAGAACTCCAATATTTACGGATAGGGACTTAAAATTATTAATTAGCCTTGTCTTGACTAGCCTAGTAGCTCTGGGTCTATAAACAACTTAAAGAATTTTGTCTCCAAAAGGAATAATCAAAAGCGAACATGATAAAGTGTGCTTTCAACCACCAAAACGTTTGAAGCTTAATCCTTTCAAGAAGAGCCTCTAGATGATCACTGTGATTTTGGAAAATTCTCCTGTTGCGATCTTTCCATATAACAAATAAGACAGAAGTCCAAATAATAGTAAAAGTTGTCCTAGAATTCTTTGAGAAACCACCGAGGGCACAAAACTGGTTAGCATGTATATGCAATTTGCCATGTAAAACCGTAACAATACCAAGTCAATGCGATATCAAGAGCAAAGTCGACCATAATGATCGCATTGAAAGAACAAATGGCCCCTTTCGTCCTCCTTACCACACAAGGCCATATAAGACATATTATTAGCCGGAAGGACATTCCTTATGCTTAAATTGTCCGTTGTAGCAAGTCTATTCAGAAAGAGACGCCAGACAAAAATGTTAACCTTTAATGGTACCGCCGTAAGCCATAAAAATTGATTAGAATCTACGTTGATGTTATTGATGTTTGTGTCCACCGCAGTTAAGAAACAATAAAATGTGACATAAAGAAGTTGATTAATCAACGGACTAGCTATGACTCAATTTGGATTACCTTCTCAATTCTTTTATAAAGAAATTAAGTAAGAGAGCTTCATAAAAAAATGAAATGTATAAGCTAATTTATACTTTTTCAAGAGTTCATGAAATATTCCAATGTGACAAAAATATCCTATTATAATGTGATATTCGTGAAATATATTCAACATCCCTTTTGATGCTTGGGTTATATTGACTCTTATGTTGGTTCCCTTCATTTGCTCTCCGATTTGTTTTGTGTTGCTTTTTGTAGACTTGCAGAGGAAATGAAGCAAATGCATTGAATAAGCTTTATGTAACTTTATGTTTGTACGTCTCCTCCACTTCAAAATCATTTATTTTATATTTTACATTTTGTTGGCTCATAATTTTGAATCTTTTTTCATTGAGTTTTATCGTATAATTTTGAATTTGAAGCTTAATATGACCTTTACCCTGCTAGAGCATCAGTGAACACGAGCCAATGACAAAGCATAATTCTGTTTTCATTATTGTTTTATTTGCGTAGAACATAATTGACAGCTATCATATGAGATGTGATAAGGTTTATTTCATTTATTATTTTCTTTATGCCTTCCTTTCATTTATGGTATTTCTTTTTTTTTTTTTTTTTAATTATGGCAGGATGAGTAAACAGTCGTGGTGGAGGTACACCAAGGAATAAGAAGCATATGAATGGGGAAAAGGGTTTTTGTGCTCACTTATAACAGGTGAATGAGTTATTTTTATAACTTCTTTTTTATTTGTGATTGCTAAGAGTTGTTGAAATACATTATAAGCTTCAATTTAGTTCATCAGCTATCACAATTTTGTTCCTCTACGATTTTCTTCACGGGACATATGAATGGGGAAGTCAGGTTTTCATGAACTCCAACATTGATTTGTTTATTTCCTAAATTTTGTTTTTTTAAGTGATTCTTTATCTCATATTATTCCCATTCTATCTTATTATAATGACATAGAATGATTGTGGGAACAAATGTTTTTGTTTACACACATGTTCCTTTTTTGAGTTCATTTTTATTGTGCTATTTTTTTGCCATTTGCCCATTTATTGATGATCTGGTCTTGGTGTGGCATTGAAGATTGATTATGCAGCAAAAGCTTGGTCAAGTTTTGTGGATTTATAAAGTTAAGGAAATGGAAGTTTGTCTTACAAGTTACTACTGGTTGTGAGAAAATAGAGCTAATGATAATGAAGTTCTGGTCTTGGTACTGTATTGACGTTTTACCCTTTTTTTGTAATTTTTTTTTTCAGAAATTATATTGATTAATTTTTTAGTTGAATATTGTTTGATTATAATGTGAACAAAGTTGACCTTCTTCTTTTTATGCTGTTATTTTGTTAACATCTTGTGATATGATCATTGATAATAATTTTTATATAGCATGAAGCTAAAAAATCCTTTGTTTTTTTTCCTGAACATTTAGTATTTCTTACTTTATGATCGAACATTTTGGTTAGATTTGATTCATGTAATGATTTCATTTAGTGAGATAAGACTTTGTTGTTGTTGTAGTATACTCTTGGAACCATAGCCAAATTTAAAATAATTTGACATAGGAAGTATAAACTATTTTAGTTGTAGTTTTCAAACAAAATTTTCCCCGTGCGTGGCACTGGTATACACACCAGTAATGGTAGAATCAGCGCTAAAGATATTGCTCTAAGAGTGGATAGGGTTATCTGCAATGAAGACTGGATTGATTTTTGGCAGAATTTATTATGTTATGCGCTCATCATAAAATCAATATGACCAATATCCCTTGCTGGTAAATTCTTTAAGACATCTCAAGATGATTGTAGAATTCTAGTGATAGAAGTGTGGACACTGGACAAGCATGTGGTTGGTAGAGGTATGGCTCGTTTCGAACATATAAGCTAAAGAGATTGAAACAATGTTTCAAAGTTTGGAGTAAATTCGTCTTTGGCGATGTATAGCGATAGGTTCATTTGTGCATACTTGTTGAGTTGAAACCAAAGAAAACATGGATGAAAACAGAAGTATTAAAAATTAGTTTATCCTTTAATTTACCTTCTTACTTACATTGAAAATTGGCTTTCCATAGAACTATAGAACCAAAAGAACAACAATTTCATAGAAAGCTTGGGAGATACAAAGTTTCTCCAAATAACATTTCACTATGCTATCAGATTGAATGATATCATTAAGAGAAAGTTATTTGAATATTACCATTTCTATGAATAAAGGAAGTTGAAGCTTTGTAAATAGATAAACTGGAACAATAGGAATTGGTGCGCACTTAACTCTTCTCTCCTTCTGCAACCAAAAAGTTGGTGACTCTTATTTTCCAAAGAGTCACTACAACCAAAAAGTTGGTGACTCTTATTTTCCAAAGAGTCCCTACAACCAAAAAGTTCACATGAAACTACCCGGCAAACAAAACACAACAACATAATCTAACGAAACCTACACCCTCAACGGTAACTATTAGACACTTAGTTCTTAGCATAGTTCTAACTAGTGGTTAATACTTAACTACAGTTAGTTAGAACTAACTAAGGTAGTTACTGACAGTTAGAGTTAGTTATGATTTTCTGTTTCTACTTCAGTTCCATAACTTGTATATATACAAGTACTTGTACTGTTGTAACTAATTTTTCTGATTTTCTCAATTCCAATTCACCTTTCTTCAATGTTATTGAAGTTCTCTATAGTAACAATACCAGAACTCCTAATTCCTCAGAAACTCATTTCTCTTCTCAGCATAACCGGTAAATCGCTTCTCTTGTTGTTCATTTTTTTTTCAAATGTACCCTAGAAATGATAGGCATTGAAACCCCACCGTCATAGCAAATAGGGCACAAAAAGCATAGGAATAAATTGAAGTGTCTGTTTCAGGAAATTTTGATCTTGTGAAATAGTTTACCGTGACCGATAACAGGCCACAACCGGCGATGAATATCAATCCAGAAACGTAATATAAATTTTGATGAATGCAGGATCAGAAATGATAGATTTCCAAGACTTGCATACGAACCTCATTTGCATAAGAGATTTCACATCAATAAGGGAAAGGACTTTGGTGATAAGGTCATGAGAGAGGCAGTATGAATCAAAATTGCAGTATGAATCAGAATTGTATAAGTAACAAGATCTGGCTTCACATGAATGAAATTGAAAGTGTAAACATCAAAATCAACAGTACTCACCTCAAATTGAGTTGAACCCAATTATTATCCCTCATCATTAGTTCTATGAAAACTATATCTTTAAACCACCCCTCCTACACACACGCGCGAATATGTGCACGCGCGTGCGAGCGAGCACAAACACAGTGCATATATACTTTATATTATTTGTAAAGCCAAACATATTAATATGACTATATAATATATAATATGCTGACTTAGATGTCAAAAATCTTAAATCTTCACTAACTTTGTGTGACATGTACTTTTTTAGGTAAGCAGGAGAATTTTCAAAATAAGGAGAATTTTCACCATGTTTATCGTTGGTAGCAATCTTTGACAAAAGTTGGTGACTCTTATTTTTGGTTGTAGTGACTCTTTGGAAAATAAGAGTCACCAACTTTTGTCAAAGATTGCTACCAACGATAAACATGGTGAAAATTCTCCTTATTTTGAAAATTCTCCTGACTCCTGCTTACCTAAAAAAGTACATGTCACACAAAGTTAGTGAAGATTAAGTTTTTTGACATCTAAGTCAGCATATTATATATTATATAGTCATATTAATATGTTTGGCTTTACAAATAATATAAAGTATATATGCACCGTGTGTGCTCGCTCGCATGCGCATATTCGCGCGTGTGTGTAGGAGGGGTGGTTTAAAGAGATAGTTTTCATAGAACTAATGATGAGGGATAATAATTGGGTCCAACCCAATTTGAGGTGAGTACCGTTGATTTTGATGTTTACACTTTCAATTTCATTCATGTGAAGCCAGATCTTGTTACTTATACAATACTGATTCATACTGCAATTGTCAGAAATTAATCAACTCACATGTTTCAAATCATATGATTACTTTCTCATGCTTTCTTCTTTTATGAGTTATGGGTTTTTAAAAACTTTAGCTTTTATCATAGATCTTGCGTTTGGAGAGGATCCTAATTAAGGGTCTTTCATTTTTGTTTATTGATATCATAAGGTATGTTAATTAATGCATTAACTCACTAAACTAGTGAAATTTCATTGCAGTGATTGCAAGTTAGAGAGTTTGAGCTAGGTGTGTATAAAAACAAGAATCCTTTGTTGTACGATTGAGTTGAGCAGAACAGAAATGAACCATGCAACCACTTCCACCAGAACTACGCCATTACTTCCCACTCTACCCTTCGAACTGGTGGAAGATATACTGTATAAACTTCCTGTGAAGCTGCTCCTTCAACTTCGATGTATATGAAAACAGTGGATATGAGAAACTTCTTGTGGCTCTGAATGTCAATGAGCCGCTGAAGACATGTATGGTGTTCGAGAAAGAAGACGGTAATGCTATCAATCTGTCATTTAAATATGAGAAACTTGGTGTATTTTGTTATTTTTGTACTAGAACCTAATTTTGTGGATGGTGTGCAACTTTGGGGCAAGTTCTTGAATGCGAGTAATCGTTCTGTTGGCGGAGGCGTAACTGTGAATAAATGGTTGCGTGGTGGTAGGATGGCTGGTCGTGGTGGTTGTACTGATGAAGGAAGAGGTACTGGTAATAGTAATGGCGTTGCTGATGGGCCCTTCCAGCGAGCATGCCCTGTTTTGAAGAGTTAAAATCATACGTGGTAGGGGCTTTACTTTTCACAGGTTAGTCACAAGTGTTATTGGTCCTAATGGGGGAGGTGAAGGTCAGTGGGTTCCTTTTAATCTGAACAATACAAACATTCAAAACCAAGTCACTATCAGAAGGCTAGTTAATGGTATGGCTGCTGCTAATGCTAGAGGTGCTTCTGCAAGTTCTCTGAATACTAATGCTAACCCAACACATCAGCAAACAACTCTCACACTAACAGGGAATACATGTAATAATTCAACAGGAAAAGATGGGAAGCTGAGATTGACTGGCTGCAACCAAGTGACTAGTTATGAATTCTCCATATTTGATGGGGCTTTGTTGAATGAAGGTGATGCTGGACAAACTTCTGAACCAGGGCGGGTGGTGTGCGCAAGTAAGAAGAAGCCGGTAATGACAAGACATATTGCTGCTGGACCATTGGTGATAAGGGATGGCCCACGTGATTTACAGGCTGTGCATACAGAAAACACACAATATGAAGGTAAAGGTAAAGCAAAAGAAGTATCTGGCCCTGCTGTGAAAAAGAGAATTCGGCCAAGTACAACTCAGGCAGATAATGTAAGCATGGTGGCTGTACTTGAACAGGAAGCAAGTGATATGGTGCTGGACTATGTGAATGAAGGTAGTGCTGCTGAAGTGAACTCTGTAACTCTACAAAACAACCCTTTATTTACTGAAGCAATTGTAATGGCGGAGGCTGAAAATCAGCCCCGCCAGCAGCCATGAAAATAATTAGTTGGAATTGTAGGGGGTTAGGTAGTCCCCGTACAATTCCTAGTTTAAAATACCTTGTCCGTGTTAATAAACCGGATATCCTCTATCTTTCTGAAACTATCTCTACAAGTAATAAAACTGAGGAATTAAAGTATGTTTTGGGGTTTGATTTTTGTTTTACCGTGAATAAACAAGGTCAGAGTACTGGTCTTGTTTTGTACTGGAATTCGTCAGTTAACTGCTCAATTTCTAATTACTCTAATAATCACATTGATGCTGAGATAACAGATATTAATAAGGGTAAGTGGCGTCTTACTGGATATTATGGTTTCCCTAATAATGGCAGAAGACGGGAGGCATGAAATTTTTTGAGACAACTTGCAAGTGTTTCGAATTTACCATGGTGTATAATAGGGAACTTCAATGATATTATTTCTCCTCATGAAAAGAAGGGTAATAATGAAAGGGTGAATTGGCTTATCAATGGTTTTAGAAATGTTGTTTGTGATTCTGGGCTGGCTGATGCACATACAGAAGGTTATCTTTATACATGGTTTAAAAGTCTTGGCACCACCAGAGCTGTTGAGGAACGTCTTGACCGTGCTCTTGCTACTGAGAGAGTACCCTGATGCAGTTCTAGAGAATATGCCAGCACCTTCTTCAAATCACTACGCTATTATGCTCTCATGTGAGCCGATATCCAATAACAGAAGAGTGCTGCCTCGGTTCAAATTTGAGAACGCCTGGTTAGCTGATCCCGGCTTTAGCAATTTTGTCATTGATAAGTGGAGTTCCTATGGAGTTCCCCCGATTGTTGATAAGTTGGAATATTGCGCTTATGATCTCACAGATTGGAGCAGAAACAATTTTCATAATTTGAAGCGTGAAATCAATACTTGTCGCCATAATATTGATAGAATGAGGAGTCAGGTGGATAGTGATAATATTCATCAGTTTAATGAGTTGAGGAGTTGTATGACTCAGCTGTTAATTCAAGAGGATGCTTTTTGGCGTCAAAGAGCGAAGACTCACTGGTTACGGGATGGAGACCTTAATACGAAGTTCTTCCATGCTGCGGCTTCTTCAAGACGAAAAATTAACAAAATTCATTCGTTATTGGATCCAGATAACAACCGGATTACTGATGAAAATCAATTGTGTGATGTTGCTCGAAATTATTTTGTTGACTTGTTTCAGGAACAGATTAGTGACACCGAGCCGGTCATTGAGGCTATTGAAGCTTCAATTTCCATTGAAGATAACAATAACCTGTTAGCACCTTTTGTGATTTTTGAATTTAAAGAAGCTCTTTTTTCCATGAAGGCAGATAAGTGTCTAGGGCTAGACGGATTCAATCCGGGTTTTTTCCAAAAATTTTGGGCATCTTGTGGCGAAGAATTATTCCACCAGTGTTGTCAATGGTTAGATACAGGTAGTTTCCCTCTAACTCTCAATGCGACCACCATAGCTCTTATTCCGAAGGGTGAGTCTCAAACTTCTATGAGAGACTGGAGACCTATAGCCTTATGCAATGTGATTTATAAGGTGGTAGCGAAAGTGTTAGCAAATCAACTCAAAGTTGTTTTAAATAAGTGCATTTCTAATAGTCAATTTGCATTTGTTCCGGGTCGATCTATCCTAGATAATGCTATGGCAGCCATAGAGATCATTCATTATATGAAGTCGAAACTCAAAGTTACATTGGGAGATGTTTCTCTTAAGCTTGATATAAGTAAAGCGTATGACAGAATTGATTGGAGTTATCTGAAAAGGGTTATGATAAAAATGGGTTTTTCTGATAGATGGATAAATTGGATTATGATGTGCATCGAAACTGTTGATTATTCTGTTCTTGTCAATGATAATATTGCTGGTCCGATTATACCAGGTAGAGGGTTGAGACAATGTGACCCTCTTTCACCTTATCTCTTTATCATATGTGCATAAAGGTTATCAGCTCTCATTAGGAAGGCAGAGGCTAGAGGAGATATTAATGGGGTAAAGATTTGTACAAGGGCACCAATTGTTTCCCATTTACTGTTCGCGTATGATTGCTTCTTATTCTTTCGAGCAAACACTAATCAAGCCGACAAAATGAAGCATATTTTGGAAGTTTACCAAAAAGCATCAGGTCAAGAAGTTAACCTCTAGAAATCAGAAATCTTTTGCAGCAGAAATGTTTCGACCGCGGATCATAATAGTATAGATAATATTCTTGGAGTTCAAGTTGTATTGGGCACTGGTAAGTATCTGGGTCTGCCATCTATGATAGGAAGAAGCAAGAAAGCAACTTTTAATTTCATTAAGGATAGGGTGTGGAAGAAGATTAACTCATGGAGCAGTAAATGCTTCTCCAAAGCAGGACGAGAAGTTTTAATTAAATCTGTCATTCAGTCTATTCCCACATACTTTATGAGTCTATTCACTTTACCGTCATCTCTTTGTGATGAGATTGAAAAGATGATGAATTCATTCTGGTGGGGTCAATCAGGAGCTCAAAATAAAGGTATCCATTGGATGTCATGGGACAAGTTATCTATGCACAAAAAAGATGGAGGCATGGGATTCAAGAGTTTAGGGACTTTTAATCTTGCTATGCTTGGTAAGCAGGGGTGGAGAATTATGACCAATCCTCAAACGCTTATAGCTAGAATGTACAAAGCAAGATATTTTCCGCATAGTAATTTTTTTGAAGCTTCCTTGGGGCATAAACCAAGTTTTGTCTGGAGAAGTATTTGTAATGCTAAATTTATCCTTAGAGCGGGAAGCAGATGGAAGATAGGTGATGGGTCCTCAATTCCAATTTGGAATAATAACTGGCTTGTTGGTAATGGATACCTTACACTTCAAAATCACGGTTCAACACGTTTTGATAATCTTAAAGTTTCAGATTGTATTATTCCGGAAGCTAAAGCTTGGAATGTTCCTTTCTTACTTTCTATTTTTGATCAACATATAGTGAATCAGGTGATGAATACGCCTTTGTGTATCCCTCAGTTCATGATGATAGACTTGTTTGGACGAAGGAAAACAATGGTAAGTATTCTGTTAGAAGTGCATATAAAATGTGTATGCAAGAATTACTTGATGTCAATCATTTTAAGGCACAAGGACACTGGGATCTGATCTGGAAGCTTAAAATTCCTCCCAAGGTGAAGAACATCATATGGCGTGTTTGTCGCAACACTTTACCAACACGTTTATGTCTTAAAGACAAAGGGGTTAATTGTGTTCCGACTTGTGCTTTATGCAATCTGGTGGAGAAAGACAGTTTTCACCTTTTCTTTCGTTGCCCTGGTAGCTGCAATATTTGGAGCATGTGTGATTTCTTTAGTACTGTGAATAATGTGATAAATCAAGGCAGGATAGTGCAATTGTTATTTTCGAATTGTTGCAGGTGTTAAATGGTGATGAGGCAGCGTTGCTCTGCTGCATTCTTTGGAGTATTTGGAAGCAACGGAACAACAAGGTCTGGAATGATGTGATTGAAGCGCAGGTTGCTGTTCTGTAACGTGCAAAAGTACTTTTACAAGACTGGAGAGCAGCTAAATCCTATCAACAACATTCTTCAATGATACAAAATACTGCTGATACTTCAAAGTGGAAGAAACCAGCTGTAGGTCGATACAAATGCAATATCGACGCCTCTTTCTCTAAGCACTTAAACAAGGTTGGTATAGGAATATGTATAAGAGATGACACATGTACATTTGTCTTAGCTAAAACTGAATGGTTTAGTCCGATATGTGAAGTTCATATAGGAGAAGCTCTTGATTTATTATCTGCTCTAGAATGGGTTCACGAGCTTAATCTTGGTCCTATGGATTTTGAGATGGATGCGAAAAAGGTTGTTGATAATTTCTTATCGACAAATCATGATGCAACTGAGTTCGGAAATATCATTCAAAATTGTCAATCTCTTTTTAGGAATTATTATGAAAACTCTAAGGTAGAGTTTGTACGGAGACAAGCAAATGAGGCAGCTCATGCTTTATCTAAGGCGGCTACATTGTCAGCTAGTTTCCAGTTATTATTTGTAATACCTGATTGTATTGAACATATATTGATTAATGAAATTCTTTAAGCTTCTTCTCTTAAAAAAAAACATATTCCACCCTCAGAAGAACATGCGCATTTATATGTTTAATTTTCTCAAAAGTAAAGAAAATACAATAAATGCAGTTTAAATAGAATGTTTGTAGTATCTAATTCTAAGTATAATCAGGGATAAACAATGGAAATCCCCAAAGCATTTGATCAACTTCTAGTATACAAAAAATAATGCAAAAATGATTTTCACATGAACCCCACCAAATTATGTTAGGAATTGTCTCATGCATTGAAATTGCACACCAATTGTTTGAGGAAATGCGCGAACTGGATTTAGTTGCATGGAATTCTATCATGGTTTTCGTGGAATGCCATGCATGATTCTTGGGCTTGCTTCCCATCGTAACGGAGAAAAGGCTTTGAAATTTCGATAAGATAAACAAAATGACTATCACCTCAACAATATTTGTATGAAAACAAATATCCAAACTAAGACATAAGAAAACAACAAACAGAGCCTTGGTTCCTCGATTTTAGAAGTATGACAACATATTATGAACATGTATTTGTCGGTCAACGTCATTGAGACAAACCCTCACTCAACCAAATATGCATAAGTTATTAATTTTAGGTTAGTAGCACATTTTTTGCTATTGTGATTTTTTTTTTTTAAATAGTTTTATTATTGTGATCAAAAGAATATTATTGTGTCCAAAAAGTAGAGCAATGAAGAGGCAAATAAATGTGTTGCAGATTAGGTCCAAAAACTACGTAAATTGGTAACTATTTTAAATTTAATTTTTTGATGAAACAATTTTTTGTTAGACTATATTTACCGAACTTTAAAATACCAGTAGTAGATTAATAAAGTAGTTAGATTAAGAGTCCAATTCATGATTTTTTAAGCAAAATAGTGATTTTCAATTTTATTATTTATACTAGTAGTTAGTAGGAAAAAAGAAAGCCAAACTTAAAGCCTAATGATTAAAAAAACGAAGTATAACAAATACGACGTATATATCCTGCTTTTACTCTTTTCTAAACAAGTGCATTCACCAAAAACTAGAGAAATGCAATGGAGCAGAGAATCAAAGTGTTTAAAAAAAGTGAAAAAGAATTAAAGATAAATAAATGTGTGAAGACAACTTATGAGTGGAAAATGAATTTCGTGTTGTAAATGCATGCCGGATAACAATAAAAAAGATATAACTTGTAATTGACCAAATAAAACACATTATTTACGATGATGACGAAGAAATAAAAATCATCTTCAATGTGTTGCGCATCGAAGTGTTCCCTGAAAGTGGAGAGATTGCAGATTTATGTTTAATAAGGATTAAAAGAAATAAAAATAATAAACTCAACAAACAAGTAAATGAAAAGTACGGAATCATAAGTGAAATTGTATATACCTCTGACATCCATTTGTCTAACCTGAATCTATGCAAAAAGCGATTAAGGAGCAGCTGCAGTAGCCAGCGGTGGTGTGGATTTAGAAAATGTTTGTGCACATACTTGCAGCAGCTATGACAAGCATATTGTGGATTTATAAAATAGGGTTAAAAATGTTTGTATATATAGCAAATTGAGGAGGTGTGGGATTTAGAAAAATAGGGTTTAAGTGGCCATTTTTAAATGGTGTTTCTACTGTTATTGGTTTGTGCTCTGCTGTTTTTTTGGTCTTGAGATCTTTCTAGGGTTTTGGCTTCTGATGCTACTATTTTTCAGGTTTCCAACTTATTTATTGTTTCTTTGGATCTACAGTAACTAAAGTGCACTATATATTTTAGGTTGTGAGCTAGAATATGCAAAAACATTGCGACAACTTAAAATCCGAATAAGAGCATATTTTAAAAAATTCATTCTATAAAAAAATCATAAAAATAAAATAAAACACCATTTAAAAATGGCCACCTAAACCCTATTTTTCTAGATCCCAGCACCGCCTCAATTTGCCATATATACAAACATTTCTAATCCTATTTTATAAGTCCACAATACATTTATCATAGCTGCTGCAAGTATATATGTGCACAAACATTTTCTAAATCCCCGGCACCGCTGGCTACTGCAGCTGCTCCTTAATCACTTTTTGCATAGATTCAAGTTAGACAAATGGATGTCGCAAGTATACACAATTTCACTTATGATTTCATACTTTTCATTTATTTGTTTGTTGAGTTTATTATTTTTATTTTTTTTAATCTTTATTAAATATAGATCTGTAATCTCTCCACTTTCAGGGAACACTCCGATGCGCAACACGTTGAAGATGATTTTTATTTCTTCGTCATCATCGTCTACCATGTGTTTTATTTGGTCAATTACAAGTATTATCTTTTTTTATTGTTTCAATATAGTACTAGCCTATAAAAAAAAAAAAAAAGAGCAATATGTACTCATTAACAAAAAGTCAATCAAACACAAACCACAAGCTTACATAGTGAAATTCGTCAATTATAATAGCTTAAATCAGAATAAGTCAATTCTAACAACTTAAATTCATCAACAAGTACTAACAACTTATACAGTGAAATTCATCAATTATAATTGCTTAAATAAAAATAACAATGAAATAAGTCAATTCTAACAACTTAAAATCCAAAAACTCTAAAATCAACAAATTCTATTGAGATCTATCAATTATAAGCAAAAAAAAAAAAAAAACATAGATACCTGAGCTAAAAACTGAAGAAGAAGAAGAAAAAGAAATATGAAGAAGAATATGACGAGCAGAGAGAACTGTGACGGCGGCGAGGAGAGAGTCACATCGAGGAGAAGAATCACCACCGCAATGAGGAGAGAGGAACGACGAGGAGAAGAGAGTGAGAGTCGCGAGAGAAGAGAGTGAAAGAAATGACAGAGAATTTTACATTTTTTGTAACAGTGAAATTCTTATCTAAATGCCTTGAAGTTTAAAAAATGACTTAAATATATTCCCAAACAGTGGAATTTGGGCCAAATCAATTTAAATACTTCAAAAATATTACATTTCCTCATTAAAATTCTCTATCCAAACACATGCACTCTAAAAGAAAAGAAAAAGTAACATGAAAACGACATCTACTGCTTTACTATTTTTTCGAGCTAATTGTGTTGTCCAAAAACTAGAGTAATGAAGAGGCAAATAAATGTGTTGCATATTGGGTCCAAAAAGTACATAAATGTAACTATTCTAAATTTGATTTTTGGATGAAACAATTTTTGGTTTGACGTAGTACGGAAGCGTAGGCTAGCAAGCGCTAAATCTAGATTGAAAAGAACAAGTTCCAGAATCCACTAGAAATTGAGAAAACTCTCTAAAATATTATTGAATGAATAAAAGTTATGCCTTTAAGCTACAACTATTAAACTTAAATAGGGAAATAACAAAACCCTAATGGGCCGAAAATAAAAAACTGAAAATAAAACAAACAATTACTAAAATTAGGCTAAAATAAAATTACTAATAAATTACTAAGAAAACCCTCCTACATCAGTCTCCTCCACCTTTGAAGAACTCGACCCCAAGTTCTCATTCTGATGCATGTTGAATCTTCCAATGAACAAGACTACAAGAGACCACCCTCGTGGATCCTATTGAGTGAAATATAATTGCTTGGCAAGTGGAGTTATGCCTTTGTGCCGAAGATAGACTACTAATT
Source organism: Medicago truncatula (assembly GCF_003473485.1). Taxonomy (NCBI): domain Eukaryota; kingdom Viridiplantae; phylum Streptophyta; class Magnoliopsida; order Fabales; family Fabaceae; genus Medicago; species Medicago truncatula. The sequence goes on along the minus strand of NC_053049.1, from coordinate 28,862,001 downwards.
AACAATTTTAAAACCCAAGCGATATACCAATCAACGGAACAAAGAGGTATGCAGATGATCACATCATCATCCAAAGTTTGGCACAAAACAATTGTTTGATCAATTAGCCCACATGGTCCAATTTCACACATGCGAAACATATTTGAAAAAGTTTGTATCCCTTTCGTTTGGTAAATTGACAAACATGTATTTCCTCCGGTCACATATATAAGCAAAAACAACTTTTTAGATACATTGAATATGTAATGCATCTAGCCTATAATTATGACCGGATACATTAGTTATTCAAATCTAAAAAGTTGTTTTTTTTGCTTATAAATATGACCGGAGGGAGTAGGTAGTAATCTTCAAACACATAAAAAGGGGTTTGTGATTATATAATAAATACTTTTTCTTTGTTGCTCCATTTAACGTGGATCCAATCAAATTATTGCCTCTGACATCCAAAGTACCACAAACTAGATAATTGGCAAATATCAGGAGACAAAAATCCAATCAACATGTTCCCTCGCAATCCAAGGTATTGCAATACTTCATCCCAATAGGTCGTATTTCTCCTATGAGCTTATTTCGAGCAAGATAACGAGTCTTTGATAGGCCATTTACTCTCTTAGGCTTAATATCTGTGAAAGCAATGAGATATCCAGGTTCTGGTTCATATTTGCCATTACATTCTTTTGTACTCTTGAATGATATTTGACAGAACAAGGATTTTGGAAGTTTGAATTGCTTGTTGTCTCTTTCAACTTTTGTAACGTCACAAAAAGGAGCATGAGACACACTTAATAAGTTTGAATATAAGTCAGAGTGTGTTCCCTCAAGCAGCAGAGGCATAAAGGAGTTCTTGTAATCTGTTGAAGAATTAAAAGTCTCGGGAGTTTTCTTTGCCTGGAAATCAACAGCAGTATTCAGAGGTTCCTTCAACTTAGAATCAACAAAATAAAGTTTGTCTTTAGAATCTGATAGTGTATAGTCCGATACACTAATGTTGTTGCCAATAGCGGCAATAATGGAAGCAGTTATCCAATAAACAGCAACAGGAATATCTTGCAATGCATCAGACAAACAAGGAATTTCAAGAGTAATATAACCAACACCAGACTGAGTGGCCCTCTCGTAATATGCAGAAGCACTTCCATTATCAACTCCACCAAATCTGTGACAGGAACAATGACCTTTCTATTTTGAATTTGATTAAGTTGTTTCAAAGAGTTAACAAGTTGATCTGATGAGGTTGAAGTCTCAATGAGGTGCAAAAGATTTCCATATTTCAAAGTGAAAGCAGCTAGAGCTACAAGTGCTTTTGCATCCCGTGAGTAGGTTTTCAATTGTTGAAGTTTCCACATTGTTGTTTGGGGCACATAATGTTCGCCACGAGGCGTGGTTATCATCATTGTTTCGTACTTGGCGTCGGGCGGTTTTGGAGGTTTGGCCATTACACCACAACTCAAGTTTGGAGTGAAAATGATATCAGAAGATTGATCATTCAACATGAGGCTTTTGGACGGACTAGAAAAGGTATCATCTGAAGACATCATTGAATTCACAGAACTAATGTAATCACTGTTGTAATGAGAGGGATTAGAATTAATTGAAATTGATTGGTAAATTTGGAAGTGTTGTTGTGTAACATTTAATGGCAAATGGATGAGATTGTCCTTTAATTGTACAAGTGTGTCACATTCTTCTTTGAGTGGCCCTTTTGGAAGTTCATTCAAGAATACTGTGTTGGTATGGTGGAATCAAAAATTGTATGGTTTGCTTCTGATTCCGCATACTCAAGAGATTGGTTAAGACCTGTCTCTAATGTTTTTCTTATCATTGGATCAGGAGGAGCCATGGGTATATCCTCTAACTGAGAAACACTAATCGCAACAGCCATAGAAATCTAACAAGAAGAATCGGTCTCCTCCACCTTTGAAAAACTCAAATCCTCAATAATTAAATTCTTCACTTGGACATATTCATCGGTGATAGAATGTCCTTCGACCATTGTGGCAATAAAACTATCAGCAACATTCACTTTCGGTAACTGACACTTAGTTACATTCATACCAAGCGACTTATGATTAGCGACACTCAAATTAACTGACTTACCGCTAGCAATGCCGACACCAAATGGCTTATCACTAGCAATATTAACATAAGTGGCTTGTTTTTATCAACATTAACAATAAGATACCATAGAATTATCAAAACAGAATGTTTAACAATATCCTTAATCGTCTTACGCGAGTTACCTGCCATTCTATAAGCATGTCTCAAAAGGTCAGTCAAGGAGTAATCTTTGGTGTAACAAAACGGACAATGATATTTTGAATCAGAGATTTTAAACTCATAGTAATCATCCTTCAACTTGTTGTAATATCTACGCTCATAGTATTACAAATCAGATTCACGGATATGTTCTAATTTTCGGTACATAACAATAGTAGGGTTGTTATTACGAACCCTACTAACCGGAATTGGATTGTTTCTGCTGTTGTTGTTGTTTTTGGCGTGGTTGTTGTTGTTGTCAACTTTAGCTGTCAACACCGCCATCTGAGAGATTTGATGGTCGTCGTAAAAGTCGCGGTTATGTCGGGAAACTTTGCCTTCGTCATCAGTTGATCTCCCATGGGTGATCATGTTAGGAAAAGAATAGGAGAAACCTGCTCTGATACCAACTGATGCAGTAGGAAAGCGTAAGCTAGCAAGCGTTAAGCCTAGATTGAAAAGAACAAGTTCGCAAGCGACAAACTTGTAAAAATAGGGTTTCGAAATCCACCAGAAATTAAGAAAACTCTCTAAATTATTATTGAATGAATAAAAGTTATGCCTCTTAGGCTACAATTGTTAAGCTTAAATAGTGAAATTACAAAACCCTAATGGGCCGAAAATAAAACAAACAATTACTAAAATTAGGCTAGGGGGATGTATTGGATCATGATTCTAAGGGATTTTAAAAGACTTTTTTATCATGAAAAAGTCTTGTGATATTCAATCAAGACTCTTTCCAATTTAAAAAAAGTTGTGTTATTCAATCAAGATTCTTTGTCATTTAAAAAAAGTCTTGTGGTATTCAATCAAGACTCTTAATCACTTAAAAAAAGTCTAGTGGTATTCAAAATCATTCAAATTTCGAAGGATTGTTTAATAAATAAGATTTTGATGGATTTTGTGGGATTTTCTAGTGAAATTTTAGCATGAAAAAGTCTTTCATGAAAACATGAGATTTCTTAGGATTGTTTTTTTCTTTTAAAATTTTACTATCTCTCTCTCCTCCCTTCTCTCTTACTCTCTCTTTTCCTCTCCTCTCTCTCTCTCTCTCTCTCTCTCTCTCTCTCTCCCCTTCCTTCTCTCTCTCTCTCGCTCTCCCGTAAAAAACCTCTCTCTAGCTCTCCCGTAAAAAACCTCTCTCTCTCTGATTCCTTCACTCTCTCTCTCTCTAGCTCTAGCTCTCCCGTAAAAAATAAAATAAAATAAATTAAAGAGTCTTTATTGAGATTTTGTAGCTCTAGCTCTCCCATAAAAAATAAAATAAAATAAATAAAAGAGTCTTTGTTGAGATTTTGTGAAAGAGAGTGTGTTATGATATTTTTTTCAATTATTTCTTAAAATTTATAAAATCCGTTGAAATCCATAAAATCATTTCAAATCATTTCAAATCTTATGAATTAAATCCATTGAAATCCTTAATAGTCTTTTAAAATCATCAAAGTCATCAAAATCTTGCAAAGTTTTTAAAATCTTCAAGACTTTTTTAAACAAAAATTGTCCTTTAAAATCCTAATCCAGTACACCCCCTAAAAAAGTGTCTGAAAGTCAGTAAGCATATTGGCTGCTGATTTTTTCGAGTGATGCATATTGGATTAGGATTTTAAAGGACAATTTTTGGAAAGAGTCTTGATTGAATACCACAAGACTTTTTCATGATAAAAAAGTCTTTTAAAATCCCTTAGAATCATGATCCCAATACACCCCCCTTAAAGTTATCATCAGCAGCCAATATGCTTACTGACTTTCGGATGGACGAGTGCTTTCTATCACTCGAACAACGACCGATAATATAGTCGAAATCTGTCAAAAATGATGGAATTCCTGTCACATTCCTTCTTTTTGTAATGAAGCTAGCTGCTACCCAAGTTTGCTTCTCTTTAGTGTATTATTAAAAGCACAGCATACTGGCTCATAGTCCTTTAACAATAACAAGACGGATTCATATTTGTGTTGTATCATAAGAGATGTTCAATTTTCATTTTAAAGCTTATAAACGAAAGGTGTATGACTCCTTAGTGACATTTTGCGTATTTGTTAACACTAACAAATGAACTTTCACTGATTTATTGGCTTCTGACTTTTGTGTATTAATTGTTTGTTATGGTTTTTCAATCAGTAAAAATGATGCAAGAGTCTTTGAATCATGCTCCTTATATGCAAAACATAACTCTAAGTTCAAGTCAATAACAAACATGAACATGTTGGATGTATATTAGTTTATTATGAAGTCAGCTTGAATTTGAATTTCAGACCCTTAGATGATGTTTGATACTCTTCAGCTTGAATTTGAATTTGCAGATGTATATGACGCAGACTACTTCATTCAACATATGAATGGCTGCTTTGTATATTTTGTTTCTTTTTGATTTTCTTCTGCTCTTGCAAATATCCTCTGTATGCAAAAGCTGCTATTTCATGCTTGTTTACAAAGGCATTACGTCTCGCCAAACCCTTGAAAACGAACACCTCTAAGCTTCTAGTGTAATACATAAACCCCTTTTATCTCTCCATCTTCGTTTTGAGCCCGACATGGTTGCATACAGCCAGTTCAAATGCTCAGGCCTTTCACCTGCTTCCGTCAAACTCACAAGGCAGCAATAGCACTTATGGAGAGAAAAATGTGGAATGGAGAATTAGATGGCATTTGGACCACCTCCTAACAGCGTTTCTCCGCTGTCAAACTGAAAACTTACTTGCAGAGATGCCATCAGCTTTTTTTCAATACTTAATTTTGTGCAAATTTTTTAAGTGTTTTGTTATAATATTCAAATAATTTTTAAAAAAATTTAAAGTGATTTCAAGAAGCATAAAAGAGATCGTTATTAGTGTTATTTTATTTCAGTATCATTTTTTTTACGTAAGTATCATATGTTCTTAGACATAAAATTTTGTGGAAGAGACTATTTTTTATTTTTTATGCACCATAAATTATTTTTAGACATGGATATAATCAATTCATACTATTACTTCGAATCCAATCCCAAGAATGAAACAATGTTAAATATATTGAGGGAAAGTTTTATCACCTATTGTGATTTTATCCGGTCAAGTTTGCGCACACAGAATATCAAATTCGGGAAAAAAAATATCATACCTTTGTAGTACTTTTGTATTTTTTTTTTTGTTTATGAGGGGTGTAGTACTTTTGTATGTTAGTTCCTAAAATATCTTTCAAATATCTACATGAAGTATTTCTTTTTGGTACATGTGTAGAAAAGTTGTACACGAATACAAACTAAATCGTCATCTCTCTTAATCGAATACATTTTCAAACTTATATTTTTTTTTTGTCTTAGAAGTTAATATTTAATTTTTGATGCTATTTTTAATTTTTAAATTCACACAAAACCAACAACATTTAGTGTTTGTGACCAAATTGTAATTTTCCTTTCTCATGACTTGGTCTTTTTTTGTTACTTGTTGTGTGCAATGATGTCAGGCTTTGCAGATCCAATCATGTCTCTTTCAACACATTTTAATGTTATATGAATTTTGCTATTTTCTTCTCATAGCTCTACAATTGTCCTTTCAGTTTGTGGATTTGTGTTGCAAAAAATGAAAGATGGAAATATTGGAGAGACATTGTTGAAAAAACAATATTATGAGAATTGTCCTGGTTGTAAAGTTGACAAAGCAAAAGAGCTCAAAACTGATGTTTCATTTCGAAATCTCTTGAACATATGGATGGTGGTTTTATGCAGCTGTAAGCTATGCATTGAAATTAATTTTCACTTTGTTAAAAATCATGATTATATTGTTCTTTTAATTTATTTTCACTTTGTTAAAGAATCTCTGATGTCATTGTATTTGTGCTTTACAGCTCTGCCTATATCATCTCTCTTTCCTTACCAATATTTCATGGTAAGTTTAATAACTTTAATTCATCATAGTATATATTTTAATTTTGTGACATTATTATTTCTTGGAAATCAATGTTTGTTATCTAAAGTTGCTACATTTTGGCTAAGGTATTCCAACATTTAATGTGAACAGTATTTTTATTTAGATTAGAGATTTCAATATTGCAGAAAGGGAAGAGGACATAAGTGCTTATGCTGGTTATATGGGTAAGATTTTATTTTATTTTTTTAAACTTCCTTTGATGTGTTTTATCTTCATAAGTTCTTTATTTCTGATCTATGACTGTGAAAATGTTGTAGGATCTGCATACATGCTTGGAAGATCTTTGACATCAATATTGTGGGGAGTCATAGCAGATCGTTATGGTAGAAAACCTGTTGCAATTTTAGGGGTTATCTCGGTGTAAGTATATATGTCATTGATGTTTTCTTCGAATAGACGTATGTATTTGAGTTTGTGTACTCGTAGGACTGTTTGAGAGATCTTATGGAAACTACTTATGACATGTGCGTCAGTTGTTTTCAGCTAATTTCCATAAGTTGTGCACGATAGCTTATGAAATTTTTTGACTTTATTTTATCTTTTGTTGTAAAAATAGCTTGTGCATAAGTACTTATATATATCAAGCGTTTATGCTATAAGTGCTAAACTAAGTTGTTTATCCAAATAGAGCGAATATAGTTTTCCATTACATCATTGATGATGATGATTACTTTATTTCAGTATCATTTTCAACACACTATTTGGCCTTAGCACAAGTTTTTGGATGGCTGTTACAACACGGTTTTTTCTTGGAAGTTTAAATGGTTTGCTTGGACCAATGAAGGTACCAATCAACACAATAATACCTGAAAGTTTCATCCTTCCACATCAGAGATATTAGTTAATTTTTTTTGTCACATCCTTTTCTAATAACAGGCTTACTGCTCTGAAATTTTTCGAGAAGAAAAGCAAGCTTTTGGACTCTCAACTGTAAGCTTCTATAATCTTTGTCCGAAAGTGTCGATGTCCGACATTGACACATGTGTCAACATTCAGTAACTTATGTTTTCTTCAATTCTTATCGATGTCTACATGTTAGTATCATGTCTGGTGATTATGTACGCTTGCTAGATAATGTCTTTTATATTTAATCAGTATTTATCGCCTTGAGTATATATAAATTGACTCTGTTGTATAGTTGATACACACAGTTTCACCATCTCTTGTCTCAGGTCTCTCTCATTCAACAATAATAGTTCATAATGATGTGATATGATTTCAGTTGAGTGCAGCTTGGGGCATAGGTTTAATAATTGGACCAGCTTTGGGAGGTTATTTGGCTCAGGTACTTCTTTATTCTTTTTCCTTTTGTAATGAAAATAGATCCTGAGAATAGCCTTAGATTGTGGACATAGGAAAGTGGCATGAGTAATACTATACCTTAACTATATATGTCATGATCAAAAATTGAAACTTATAAAGCTTAGAAATCCTTCTTGTATATTCAAACATAGACTTGTTACATATCTATTTTGTTTAGCACACTTTTACTTCTTTCTCTAATAATTTGTGTGAAAATTATATTGCAGCCAACTATAAAATACCCAAATCTATTTCCAAAGGATTCCTTTTGGGACAAGTAAGTGAATTTATCTTGATTTTTAGTTTCATAAAATTTTGACAATTTAGTTTTTTCTTCCAAGCGTATCGTTGATATTCTGATTGTCATTACCAAAACATAAATCTTATTGCAGGTTTCCATATTTCTTGCCTTCCATTTCAATATCAGCTTTTGCGTTTGCGGTAGCAATTGCCTGCATCTGGCTTCCGGTATGTATATCTTATTGGATACTAATATATATCATTGATTTACAAATACAAATTCCTCAAGTTTATTACTGATTTTGATGTGGTATCACTAAAAGTAGGGGTCTGAATGATAGATAGAAACAAGCATCCAAAATCAACTCAATTCTCACTTGTCTCTTCAGAAGTGATAGTTCACTTTAAACGCATATAGGCGTTGGTTATAAAATTATCGACTGTGATATAAATAAATTAATAGTTTGTTAAACAAGTATAACCATTTGATCACAATATAGCGGCATTTTTCTAATGCTAGCGACATTTTTTGTGTAGGTTTTTTAGCTCAGCCCTGCTTTTACTTCCCTTTTTATGCTCACGCGAACAATATATATTTCTCTTTACTTTACAATCAATACAGTTTTTATAAATGCATACCTGCTCGACTGCAGGAAACATTACACAACCACCCTCTTAGCAATGAGTCCATTGATGGTGCTGAGGCTTTAGAAACTGGAAGAAATGGGAAAGCAGGCAAAGACAAGATAATCCAAAAAGATGAAAACCTCTTCCTAAACTGGCCCTTAATGTCATCTATTGTTGTGTATTGCATTTTCTCACTTTATAATATTTCTTATCAAGAGGTACCATTCCTACTTAATAAAGTTAATTTATGGATATTTAATAGATGTTGTTTCGAGTTTTCTCCTATAAAGTTGCCGAAGAACTGATATTTCATAGAATAGGCTTTATAAATAAGAAAACATCATTCTACTTTTTGATAGGTCTTCTCATTATGGGCGGTTAGTTCTAGAAGGTTAGGTGGTTTGAACTTCACAACTGGAAATGTTGGTGATGTTCTTGCAATATCAGGTACATCTTTGATATGTGTCTGCATCCCAAGACATACTTTATTTTGTGCATTCATTTCACAAGATATAATGCTTAATTATTGAGCTCTTCTCCAATGATCAATGGTCAGGTATTGGTCTTATTGTCTACCAACTTTCCTTGTACCCATCATTAGAAAAAACTTTTGGACCTGTAAGATTTGCTCGCATCTCCGGGGTAATATTTCACCATTCATAGTGGTTAATGCAACTCAATATTACATTGTTTCTTGTTCTGAAATTGTCTTGCTATTTTGTCACCTTTATATAGGTGTTATCCATTCCTCTTTTGCAAAGTTACCCCTTCATAGCAATGCTTTCTGGAATCACATTATACCTAGTGATTAATATTGCTTCTCTTCTGAAGAATCTTCTAAGTGTAAGTTTATTATGTTTTGTTTATTTAACCAATCATTAGTGATGCAGTTTCAAAATGTATTGCATTGACTTCGTTAATAGTTAATTTATAACCGTTCTCGAGGGAATTTGAACTTCGTTCCTTGATGTTACAAGACCAAACTCTTACCACTGAGCCAACACCTCATGCATGAACCATCAGACTGAAGTTCAAAATCAACAAGCTTTGTAATTAACATAAAATACTTATGTTATAAATTGACCTAGATTAGGATTCTAACAATAGTTATTTATATTACAAGCTTTACCTCATTGTATTACTTGGCTGGATTTCAGGCGACCATAATCACCGGCTTATTTCTAATGCAAAATAGAGCAGTGGTAATGTTTGGTTCCATCCTAAACTATTTCATTCCAAAAGTTGAGATCATATTTTAAGAAAATTTTGGCATAAATGGCATGTTGATTTGAAAAAATAGGAACAACATCAAAGAGGGGCAGCTAATGGCATTGCTATGACTGGAATGTCAATATTCAAAACAATTGGTCCAGCTGGAGGTGGTGCAGTGTGAGTGTACCATTGATTTATCTGAAATATGAGAATTATATATTTATATGCTCTCATACCATCTTAAATGTTGTGACTAACTCATGCCTTGGTAAAATACAGTGCATGCTTGGCATATATATAAATTCATTTTCGACTACAACAATATATTGAAAACAGTATAATATATTCAGTTTTCTTATTCTCTAATATGATATTTTGTTCATTCCAGATTAGCTTGGTCACAAAAACGGATGAATGCATCTTTTCTCCCAGGTATGATGTTCAACTAATTTTAATGAGTCAATATTTACATCACATATCTAACTGTTCAATTTTTTCACTTATTGTATGCTACAACACAACAATATTTATGTTTTTTGTTCTTTGCAAAATAAAGAGTTTAACTCCTACACATAAGTAATAGAAAGAAAAACTGCAACAATAGAATGAGATATGAACTATTCTATGAATTCAGACTGATAGAAAATATTATCAATATATATATATTTAGCCATGTAATATTAGCGGTTTCTGGTTTACGCCTGTAAAAAAAAAAAAAAAAAAAAGATTTCAACCCTGTAATTTTAAAATTCTTTAGTTTTGAACCTTCTTGATTTTAAATTTCAAAATTTAAGGTACTTTTATCCCTTGTGATTTAAGCGAGTTTTGATTTACCCGTTGTCATATCATTGATTTTGTACGGTCAAAATTCATGAAGTCCAAAACTAAAAGATCTTCAAATTATAGTGTTAGAAAATAAAAAAGAAAATTATAGGGGTAAACCAGAAACAACTAATAAATATTACATGGTAAACATATATTAACCCTAGAAAATACTAAAGAACATTTTAACATTAATTTCTTTTACTAGATTAAATAATTACCTAAATTCCTGAAGCTCTATGTTGTGCATAACTGCAGGAACTCATATGGTCTTTCTTGTCCTGAATATTGCTGGAGGACTTGGAGTTCTATTGATGTTTACACCATTTTTGACTGAAAAGAAGAAAACACCCTCTCAGCAGTTACACTAACATAAATGAATTTTAGCATGGAGATTATGACGACCAAGGATGCTTGTTGCTAATTGATAACAGAAAAATAAAGGATATAGATTGAACCTTTTCTCTATAAAAATCTTCTTTAGAGAAAAAAGGTGAGAATTAATAGTGCAGATCAACCGTATTTACCGCTGTTTAGTGGTGATTAATCTCCATTGTACCATGTTTTTCCTTCCCAACCAACTTTGTCCATAAGTGATAAGGTGCCTAAGTCCCTTATCACAAGCATGCCTTTTTATTTTCCTTGTATGATTAAACTCGGAAATTTTTTTGTAACCAAAAAAAAAAAACTTGGAAATTTTGTGTGGTAAAATATATATTTTTTCCATCGAAGAATTCTCCTTGAAATAATATTGATAGAATCTAATAAGGTTAAATAAGTTTTATGTCAATATAAATATAGTGGATTTGGCTTTTAATTCTCATAAAAAATGGTATATTAAATTAAAATTTGTTTAATTATATGGCTTAAACTTTAAAAAAAAATGATAAATGTTAATATTGTGCTCTGAATAAGGATAGAACTCTCAATCTATACATAACTATTGAACCAACTTGGTATCCCTTGATTTTATTTCATGGCTTAATTGATCTGCCGATCCTTTAACTTATTTCTTTTATTTAATTTGGTTTCATAAGTCTTAACCTTATCAAACATGTTCCATAACTTATTTCTTTTATTCAATTTGGTCCATTTTTAATAATTTTAATCCCCTAAAAAAAAAGACCGTTAGATTACGGAGGTCTATTAGATTTTATAGTGTATCACCAACACATAATTTATTTACTTTCTTCTTCTTCTTCCCTAATCTTCTTCTACATTCATCCTTCATCATCTTCATAATTTTATTTTTCATCATCTTCATAAAACCAAATTTTTTTTCTTTCAAAAATTCATCACAGCACAGATTTTCGTGCTCCTAGTTCTTTTAATATCATCTTTATCAATCTTCATACAAAAATTGAATTAAAACTAAAATTAAAAACACAACTTAAATTCAACATCAAATTATGCTTTTAAAACCCCAATCTTCATGTCTTCTTCTCTCAAAAAGACATAACCCAGATCTATTCCTCCTAATTTTAATTCCAATTCCAAACTGCTTGCTACAATAACTCGCAAATCACCATTCGCAAATCACTTCTTTTAGTGGTTAATTCTTGAAGGTTTTGTGTTTCAACAATGGAAGAAGATCAAGAAATGATGAAACATGTGTGCAAATTCTGCAGAAAAAGAAGTGTGAAAGTTGAGTTTTTTACATTACTCTACAGTAACTAATGTCAATCTTTCATAAATTCTATCGATCTTTTTTAATTTATTGTTATTCATCCTCACCTTGAACGTGTTTAGTTTGCTGGGTTTTTTCTTTGTTTTTCCTTTTCCTTTTCTTCTTCTTTCCTTTTATAACAGATAGAATTCGTGACATTCATTCAATTCCAGGACAAATGGGTGAAATATGAGAGCACAAAATACAAGGAAGTTCAACCATGGGGTTTCGAGCAGCCGCCGCAAGGAACGTGAAGGGAAGGTTGTGCAAGTTTATGGCAGGAAATGGATGATTCATATTGAGAGTATAACTCGTGAGGATTTGTTTGTGTTATTGTTGATTATTCAAACTGTTGATTAGTGAATTTGTTTGAAACTTGATTTTGTTGGTGGTTTGAATGTTTTGTGGTTTAGATGAACTATTTTAGAATTTGAGAAGTTTATGATTTTTGATTTAGATCTGAATTAATTTTGAATGGTTTAGATTGAATTATTTTTGATTCATCGAATTTCTGGATTTTGTATTGAACGTGTATGAATTTCATGATGAAAGTGTAATGATTTATTTTTGAAAGAAAAAAAAGGGGGGGTTTTATGAAGATGATGAAGGATGATAAAAAAAAATTATAAAGATGATGAAGGATGAACGTAGATGAAGATGAGGGAAGAAGAAGAAACTAAATAAATTAGGTGTTGGTGATACATTATAAAATCTGATAGACCTCTGTAATCCAACGGTCTCTTTTTTTAGAGGATTAAAATTATCAAAATTGGATCAAATTGAATAAAAGAAATAAGTTAAAGGATGTGTTTGAGAAAGTTAAGACTTATGAGACCAAATTGAATAAAAGAAATAAGTTAAGGGACCGGCAGATCAATTAAGCCAATTAAATTTTTAATCCAAGTTGTTATGCTATATTGTTGTAGCCACATTTTTAGGATTATCAACTGTTGTTTTAGGTTATTATATTCCATTACGGTGCTATAACAAAGAGTTGCGTTATCAATAACGTGGCGGAGTAAACCAGATATTACCAAACATAGATTACATGTATTCACCAAATTTACCACATTACGTAAACTATATATTATAGCAAAAACAAACAATTACCACATTTACCATTTTTTATTGATTCAACTTACGTTTTTTACTATATCTGATATGACATTGTTATGCATGACCCTTTAAATTTTATGTAGCATGTAGTCAATCTCTAATATTAGGAAGCCAAAAGGATCAAACACAGATGAAATAAAAGTACGTTGATTATCAGACTACGCTTTCTCAAGTTTGGTCACTTTATTTTAGATTTAGATTTTTTTTTTTTATGATTGGAGTTTGAACCCCGGACCTTGCATACTCACGATCACATTTTAGATTTAGATTTAAAAGAGAGTGAAATTAACCAATAATATTAACAAAAAAAACTCGTTTGACATGATATATTTGTTAATTGGATTTATCTAACATGTGCAATATTGCACATGTTAAGGTAACTAAAAGTAGAAAGTTTTTATTAAAATCAACAATTATTTAACAAAAAGTTATACAATTAATAGAAAATGTTCAAGTTCCAATGCAAAGTTACTATTTTAAATTTCTTAACATGCGCAAATTTGCACATGATAGAAAAACCCTTGTTAATTTACTTACTATATGTTCACATTGTTAAAGCTATAAGGCCTAAGCATATTTCCTAGGCACACCATGTTAAATTGCAAAGGTTGTCAAACAAATAAAATTTGACTGTCAAAGAAAACTAACTCGCTGACCAAATACAATTAACCACTGTTTTGTACACGATAAACAGTATCATTTTAAGCATATTTCCTAAGCACCCTATGATTGACCAATTTACAACAACAACCAAGTCTTATCCCACTGAGTGGGGTCGACTACATGGATCAAATTACACTAAGTGTTCTATCATAAACCATATTTAGATCCAACTCTTGACCTCTAAATATTTTTAGGCTAAAACGCACTTTTTGCCCCCTAAATTTGCAGAAGTTGCAATTTTGGCCCCCTATTAAAAAAATGGCAAAAGTGACCCCCAATATCTACCCCCTTTTGCAAAACGTCAATTTTGACTCAGTCAACCATATGTGGCACGCCACCTGTGTATTTATTTTTATTTTGTATTTTTTTTAATTCCAGGCGTATAATTAATTAAAAAAAATAAACAAAAAATAAGAAAGAAAAAGTTGAGGCACGTGCGATCTCCTCCAACGGTCATTGCTCCCTCCTTTTTAATAACCTTCATCTTCTCTTTCCAAACAAAATCTTCATCTTCCTCTTCCAAACCTTCATCTCTATTTTTGAAGATTCAGACCCAAACCTTCATCTCCATCTTCTCTTATTTCATCATCCTCTTATTCCATCTTCCTCTTCCAAACCTTCAAGAACATCCGACCCAAACCTTCATCTTCATCCTTGTTTTTCCAGAAACTTCGAAAATGTCTCAATATTCATCCTCAAGCTTCAATGGGTCGACATTGAAACAGGAAACTGGGTTGGTTTGTCACTGTGGTGTGGAATCTTCTGTTGAGGCAAAATCCCTAATTAATTTTAAAGATAACAAACCTTGATGATTAAGGAATTAATGGACTTTGATTAATTTGTTGGTATTTAACTTGTGCTCTTGAGTGGTTAACTAAGACAGGAACAAGTTTTAATTTATACCAAGATACAAAGAATCAAAGGACATAAAGACTTAAGAACTCAGTCAGAGTTCAGAAGGTTGGACAGAGTTCAGAAGGTTGTTCATGATGAACATCAAGAACCAAGCCCAGATACTCATGTACTAAATAAAGAACATGCAAGGTTCACGTGACTTAAATGAAAGCCCAGAAAAGTACAAGACTAAGATAAATCAAAGAATAAGAGCATTTATTTTATTAAAGTCAAAAAGGGCATCTTCAATGTTCATTTAAGACTATGAACATTTGAAGTACAAAACATTAGGAATATTCCATTAAGAATATCATCCTAGATGTTTTCCATGCTGCACTTCATAAATGCTTCACTATTAGGATTTGATTACATCAATTACAAGTCTTACAAATCATCCTAAGTGAAACAAAAGAAACATTCTGAAGTCCCCTGAGTTCAGAATGTTCGTTCCTGCTCCATGCTTTTTCTGACGTGAACAGTACAGCAGTTGGAAAGCAAGAGGCAAAGTCAAAAGCAAGATCTGATCTCATTCATCAAGATCTTGACACATAAGGGAGTTGGTATTGTACAAAGCAAACCAAATCCCCTAAAGCATGGAAGTGAAGTGACAGCACCACTTTATGATATTCTGCACGCGTTCCAAGACAGATTTCAAAGAAGATCTGATTCAGGAACATTCTGAAGTATGTCCAAGAACAATCTTCAAGTACAACCCAGAAGTTCATGTGATATTCATCTGCAAAAGCCCAGATGCACATCTGACCGTTCATCCACATGAACCCAGATGAAGATCATGAAGAACACAACAACATTCTGAAGTATTCTCAAGAACACAGCAACATTCTGAAGTATTTCAGTTTGCCCATAATTTCAAGTGAAAGTTGGTGGGTCCCAGAACACGTGGCATAAAACCAGTGGTCACCCTCCAACAGCTATAAAGGATCAAGAACTCTATAAAAAGAGATCAAGACCTCAGCATACAACACACCTTTGCAAAGCATACAAGAAAACAACATAAGAGTGTTTGAAGCTTTAGCAAAAATATTGATCATCACAAAGATTCTAAGAAGTCTTCAAAAGTGAAAATCAATATCTCTCTTATCTTTTCAAAGATAAATCTCAACCTCCATTCTTCTCTTGTCTGATCTATATCATTCAACCTCCATACAAATTGTAAAGAAAGTCTCATCTAGCTTTAGGGGGTACTAAAGTGTTAGTTTGAGCAGAAAGGTGTAAAGTCTAAGTGGGTAACTTAGCAAGAAAGGTGTAAGCCTGCTGAGGCTAAGAGAATACAGTTGTTGTAATTGCTCAGGTGAACAAGGTTGTAAGGTGCAGGATTTGAGAAGTTATCTTAAGCATCATAGTGGAAAATCTCACAAGATTGTGAGGAGTGGACTAACCCACATTGGGTGAACCACTATAAATTTCTGTGTGTTCTTCTTCTCTTCTCTTTACTATTTACTTACAGTAAACACAACACACACAAACACATTTAATTATTCAAATTGTGTTTATACTAATACTTCAGAACATTCTGAAGTTTGTATGTTAATTTAACCATTCCAAGTTATCAACTTGAGAATAAATTTTAAGTAGCATGTTTAATTTTTAAAGGGTCACAATTCAAACCCCCCCCCCCCCCCCCCCCCCCCCCTTCCTTGTGACTATTTTATCTACTTCATCTCCTTTGGTGACTGCTTGGACAGAAGAAAACCCAGGAAGGAGATTCCATGGATGTGGAAGATTCTTCTTAAGAAGGAGATGCAACTTCTTCTGTTGGTTTGATCCTGAAGTTCCAGATAGACAGAAGAAAATCATTAGTGGATTGTTGAAGAAAAACAATAAACTGAAGAAGGAAAAAAGTCTCTTAAAAGTGATAGTCATATTAGTGGTTTTGTTGGTCTTAAGTGTTGGTGTAGTTTGCTATAAGTGTTTTTAAGTTTCAGTTGTTTAGTTTCTCTTGTTAGTAACTTAATGTGTTGTTTAAGTTTATGTAATTTAATGCATTTTAGCTTAATGTTAGTAACTTAATGTGCTGTTTAAGTTTCTGTAATTTTATGAAACACTATGTGTTGTTAAAGTTTGATGTAATTTGTGATTCATTAATCAAAAATGTTTGTTTGCTTGTGTTAATATGGCAATTGTGGTACTTAATTGAACAAAAGTTTAATGCTAAAAGCTATCTTAAATAAGCACATAGAAATAGCACCATAAAAGTAGTTATCATTACTAACTAAAAGGTTATACACCAAAAGTGCACTTAGCATTACAAACCAAAAAATCATAGGTCTCATAACTTAGCAACTTAGCAGTCTAATTTAGCAGAAAGTACTTAGCAGAATTACATCCCAAAATAACATAAATACTGCAAAGAGTACTTATGAATTACATCACAAAATTACATAAGTCTCATGACTTTAAAAAGGACTAGTTATTGTTGACAGATTGTTCCAATTTCATCCACCTTCCTCTTGGTTCCTGTTGTCCTTATCTTTCTTGGCACAAACACTGTAGCCTCACCAACAGTTACATGTTTCCCATCTGTAACAGGGGCTGATTTAGTAGCACTTTGTGTCACAGTCTGTGTCACAGTTTTGGTCCCACCAACATTGCTCCCACCACCTTGAAGTACAACAGCAGCATGACTCCCACCAGCTTGACTACCTCCAGTTTGTGTGTGCTTCTTAGCTTTCTTTGATGCACCAGTTGCAACTGCTTTGCCTTTCCCTTTCCCTTTATCTGCACCAGTCTACAGAAAACATACACAACACTAATTCAAATTTATTTCACATCATGTATACACAAGATGCATCATAAACAGTTCACAAGATTCAATCATACCTTGTTACCTCCCTTAGGAAGATTCCTATCTACACCAGTCTTTCCCCCACAAGTTCTCTGATTATGGCCTAACTCCTTACACCTTCTGCATCTCACAGTTTCTTGGTTTCTTTTCACCATCCCACCAGCACCAGATGGTTTCTTTGGTTCATCATTTGTCTTCCTCCTCAACTTCTTTCGTCTACCAGGAGCTCTTCTCATTTTAGGTGGTAATATGGGATCACCAACTACTTCTGGCCAAAGCTTAGGTCCATTTGATGGCAACATTAGATTGCTATAGCAGTCTAAGAAAGTTTGTTTCCTGTACAACATAATTAGCAAAATTAGTTAGTACTCAATTACTACAAGGCTTTAGCAAAATAGCAAAATAGTTAACAACATAATTACATGTACCAATGGGCCACAAAATCATCTGGATTCTGGTTATTAAACCTCATACAAGCAATAACATGAGGGCAAGGTATGCCAGTGATGTCCCATTTTCTACAAGCACATGACTTATGACTTATCTTTCAGACTAACTACATACTTATCAATACCATTACCCACAGAAAATGAGGAGTAATCTCTGTCCCCATGCCAATTTGGTGACCATCCATCAGCGTCCCTCTTATTTTTGTCCATAATTTTTGCAATCTTAGGACAAATATCACCTTCATATCTTAACATATAATCTCTCAGTCTCACAATTCTGCTTGTTAAGTAAAACTTCAAACCCTTAAACAGAGAAATGATTGGATACTCTCTGTATTCTAATATGGCACTGTTAAATGCTTCACATATGTTATTGACTTGTAGGTCGCAACATGTGTATGTACTATACCCAGCTCTAGACCACATACCTATTGGCAACTCAGTCATTTCCTTCCATGCAGGTTCACTCAATTTCTTCAGATTTTCCATAGCCTTCTTGAACTCAGGGTCAGTTGTTGCTCTTACAGAAATCCACAAAGCTTCCTTTAGGTGTTCACCGCCATGTCTCTTCCTCCAATTTCCATACAAATGCTTCACACAAACTCTGTGTTCAACATGTTCTGATGTAGCAGCAATTGTGTTAACCAGGCCCTTGCAGAAAATAAATCATTGAAATGTTAGTAACTTTACATATATTGAAACACAACAATAATTGATGAATTTAAATGTACATATTTTTACCTTTTGTTGATATAATATAAAGGCCCATCTTTTATGTTGAATACCATTGAAATCAGCTAGCAACATATCTATAAACCAATCCCAAGATTCCTTGGTTTTAGCCTCCACAACAGCAAATGCAATGGGCATCATCTGATTATTCTCATCTTTACCAATTGCTGAGAACAGATGTCCTGCATACATACCCTTCAAGAAACACCCATCTAGACCTATCAATGGTCTGCAACTTTGAACAAAAGCTCTTTTGCTTGCATTGAAACACACATACATCCTCTCAAACAAAGGACCCTCAAGACCAGCACTACACTTTATCTTCACAGTACTCCCAGGGTTAATCCTACGCAATTCCTCAGCATAATTCTTAAGATGAGCATATTGCTCATCTATAGCACCATGATTATTCTCAAGTTTCTTCACTATGCATTTCCATAAGAAACAACATTTTCCTTTTACAAAAGACATACCAATAGCACCTAGAAAAAGTTACATCTGAGTTTAAACCCTAGCGTGGCATTCCTGTTGACAAATGGGGAATTCAACCGAGTAGACCTAGCAATTGAAAACCCGGGCAGCAGAACACCTAGAAAAGGTTTCTTTCAGAGGAGATATCCAAAGACATTGTAATCTTATGAATTGAGTTGCTGACAATGTTAACAGATGGAGTTACCTAATATGGGATATATGTAGGAGTTTTCAACGGTTAAAAAAAAAAATTGCAATGGTTCGCAATATGTAGAAGCAAACTATAAAGTAAAAATATATTGATGTTAAACAAATCAGGAATAAGTTGAATCCAAATTCCCTGCAATCACAAATTAAATGGATTCACACAATCAACAACTTCGAGACATTGGATCAAGACTGGACGGCTCTGGTTTCAAGTTTACTTTGATAGCCGACTTACCAAGCTTAAATTGGAGCCATGCAATTTTAATCAGGCATCGCTGAGATGCAGACTGCATGGAATTTGTTGAATTCAAATAACTTTCTTGAGAATGATAATAACATTGAATTTTAGCCAAATCGCTCAATGTTAAAGATTGAGAAATCCCACAAACCTTGCACCAATCTAAGCAATCAAGGGTATTCAGATCCAAAAACAAGTATCGGACGTGGTTTCACTTATAGCACGGAATGCACGGCTCATGACTGTTGGTTCCCAGCTTAAACCAGATGTACAATCAAGCACGTTACTGACAATTACAGGCTCCCCTTTGCTCCCATGCCATCGAAAATGACTCAAGTCCCCATTATGTAGGTCTACAGCCTTAGGCGAAAATATATAATTGTTATTACTGTCTCTAGCAAGCTTCAAACATGGACAGATAGGCTCCTTTGCAAACAGAAACTGGTATTTTTCTGCTAGTTTTCCTGCTTCACTTACTAACTCTGTGATATAATTTTTAGGTTTTAAGCTTCTCAATTCAAGAAAGCCATGGTCACATTCAGTACTTCCTTTTGGACAGGGAATGCGGCCATAACTATCTGCATGCCAACCTGATCTTGACAATTCACTAATCTCAGGCTTGTCAGCATCATGTGATGCAGTTTCTTTGTGCTCTATATTTTCATACCCTACATGTAGATAATCATCACCACCTAGAAGCTTTCTGTCACGAAGTTCGCGACAACAGATGAGACAAATCTCAAAATCACACTTTGTGCAGTATCTGTGGTAGGCAAATATCGATGTCTTGCAGTTGTTACTACAAAAACAGGGTTCAGTTAACAACTATAATATGAGGATAACTAAAAGACAATAATAGATTAGATAAGTGCCAACCAGTAGGCCCCCTCATCTGGAGAGCAATCTACCACTTCTATTTCTAGCTTTAAGGGGGAGACTCCTGTAATGCACATCCCAAGAGCACATTAAAAAATGAAAAGACATGGAACTAGAAATTAGCTCTAACTGGTGCATGAGATGAGACACAAACTTAACCAATAATCCAATAGCACATACAATAAAAAAAGTATGAAGCAGGAGGATACCAAGTAGGTAAGTAATCCAAAATAAATAAAATAAAAGAAATAAAAAGAATGACAGAGAGAAAAAAAAACTGCTAAAAAGAGAAAGATGGATATAATTAATTCTAGATTAAAGAATCAAACCTAGAAACATCGATGAAGCAAACAAAATTGATATTCACAGGCCAAAGTTTATGCCAAAGTTTATCAAAGCTTATAAAACAAATAATCTTTTTTTTTTTTCATTTGCAGTTAGTATTCATGATAGAAAGAAATTTCTGATATCACTAAAAAGCAATTTTCTCGTGAGTAGCATCATGAGTACTGGAAAACATATACCCTGATCAAATCTAGCTTAGTATCAGCGTCGTTTAATTTTCAGTTTTTAAGAAATATAATATAAAGTGATTCATTTGCCTTCACCAAACAGCTTAAGCTTTGGGACAGGTGGTTCTTGATGTAACACCCCGTTTTCCCAACTTAAATTTCAAACATATAATCAGAGTATTTATCATAAAAACGGAATAATTAAACTAATTATCCTACAACATAAATCAAATTCCAAAACATTGCAGCGGATAAGTTCATCATCATAAATTCAGTCAAACAACTTAATCATAAATCAAATACGTAAAGGAACAAGAAATAACCACAAAAGATCTCATCTCGTTACGTATCAGAGCACCTAAAAGGACACAGTGAGGGATAACCACTCACGACAGCAACACCAGATACTTAAACTTGACCACCTGCAAGTTACTCATACGAAGATCAACATTTCCAAGCAGAAGGGGTGAGATTTCACAAAACAATAATATTAAGATTATAATTCAATAATTATGTTTAACAACGAGAAATCATCATAATATTCGTCATAGATAATAATGTATCACTTATCACGTCATTCATAGTTCATATAAAATAATCACAACTTCACAACTTATCATCTTTGACTCGACAAATGCAACTATGCAACTTAAACCTCTTGTATGCATGTGGTACCAATCCAGGGCATCAAGCCCTCAACGTAATAAGTATTAATATACTTCCAGGGCATCAAGCCCCCAACATAATTGAGCTAAAGCTCCAGGGCATCAAGCCCCCAACAATGAATGCTAATGCATGGACACAACATCTTAACCATTTAGAACAACAACCTCTTAAATAAGTCCAATAATTTGGAACATCATCATCATCAACTTAGACCGACTCATGCAGCTTAGTTAAACAACAAACAACAACATAGGCAGTATGCAAATCATCACGATATAACAATATCGAATGCAATCAACAACATCTCAGCCATCAACATATTCCATTTAATGTATATACAATTATATAACATTATAAACAACATCAATTCATATGCATCAGTCTTACTAGAACAATAACAAAAAGATAAACAACTTAGTTTCTAACCTCTAAGATCAACTCACATCAACTTGTGCGACAAAGATCGCATTTAACATAAACAAGGCATTCTGTAACTAGTTAGCTCGTGAGGCGAGAGCCTCTACTCGCCATGGCAAGTTCAGGTACAATTCACAAAAATTCATTCTAAAGTCTTTCCAGGTTCAATCTCAATCTTCAATCTCTCCTAATCATTATTAGACATGTTCAGGCACTCAAAAACATTTAAGGATCAACTCAAAAGTCAAAATTACGAAATCTGGATAGCTCTTTGGTCATGCTCGTTATGGCGAGTTCATCTGTTTGCCATGGCGAGCTGCGAGGTGCAACTCACGAGGCGAGGGGAAATTGTTCTCGAGGCGAGCGATGAACTTCATCACTCGCGAGGCGAGGATCATCGTTCGCGAGGGCGAGTGATGAATGTTGGCTTGGTCAGAAGTGCAGTTTTCACGAAAATTCACTATTTCTCATGGTATTAAGCCTAACATTGATTCCAGAATTCATCCTACACAATATCTAAGGTATAAGAACAGTTTCTACATCAATCTAACAAGTTTGCACCGTTTAACAATAATTCTACAACTTTGATCTAATTTTCAATTCCTCTAAAACTCATCCTACATCATGTTAAATCTAACCATTGAATCACAGACTTAATAGAAGTGCAAAGTTAGTCTCACCCTTACCTTAGAATGTGAAAATCGGGGCTTTCTAGGTCACTTTCTCTTCATTTGGTTTTTTCTCCCTTTTTCCAAAAATTGATCGTACGTACTGTTTTTTCTAAACTAGGTTTATCTTATTTATATCTCCTCCATCTATCTTATCGTATTTCTCTCTCTCTCTTCCAAAACTCTTTAAAATCTCAAAACAACCCTTAAACTCAATAATTATTTTATTTTCAAATCTTATTTTATTAAACAATAAAATAAGTCACAACTCCTCATAAAATCACATTAAACCACCTCAATCATATAAACCTCTTAAATTACACATATATCATATAAATATAATATAAACTCATCAGAATAAATTCTAGACTCAATTAAATAATTAGATAATTCAAAGAGGGCGTTACACTTGACGTGGTAACAAAGCCTCTATGACCACCTGATATAGAGTGTGATATTTGCCACCCACATGTCAAGTCCGAAAGGGCTCTCACAAGGAGGCATGTTAGACCAATAATATAAAGCCATTGATGTGTTGTCTTCACCCAACAGCTTAAGCTTTTGGGATAGTTGATTCTCGACACTCAATAGTCAATACATTTATTTAGGGAACAACATCAATCCATACATCAAAAAACTCAACTACGACTCTTCAAGGAAAAGATACCTTGTCTCTTAGCCTCTATCTCCATCTCTGATGTTTGTTCTTCGTCCAGCTCTCTTAAGTGCGGAAGGAGTTTTTCCAACAAATACACGGAGTGCTTAACCTCCTTATCTCCGGTGGTTATTTCTTTTTCTTTTATCTCCTATAGGTAAACCAGGTCATTACATTTCAAATACAGAATACAAGAAAATAATAGGAATAGATATTCTGGGAGAGGGGAGAACTGACTTTGAGAAGATCACTTGATAGCAAGCATGGTGTGCAATTGCAATTTCTACAGCACACAGGACATTTTGTAGCAATATCAGCTTCTTTCAAGTGAGGATACCTTCACAAGACACAACAAAAATATATATTGGTCAGGATTTTATCGTTCAAAATCCAAACCCGTGATTTTTACAATAGCTTTATCCAATATCATAAAGAACCCCCAATTCTCACCCCAACTGAACAAGACATATATATTCAATAAACAAGACAAGTAAGATAGGGAGGAAAATAAAATGAAAGACAAGCAAAGGAAAATGTACCAATCTTCTAAACAGCGTGTGCAAAATCTTTCTCGTTTACAATGTCTGCACGTCACAACCTTGCCCTGGACAACTTTTTTACATTGATCACATCTATCATTTTCCACATCACAACCTATAGAATCTACATGCATTTCGGATGCAGGCTGGTCCTGATCTTGTGCACCCAAACTATCAGTCTCCAGCATTTTTCCACTGACTTACTTGGCAATCTTTCCTATTTTATCCTGCTGTTCATTACTTATCAAAGAAAAAGTTCTTTTTTTGTTCTTTCTTTTATATGTCAGTGCATAACGATCTGTTTCCATATTTTGCTCCCACTGCGCTGGATTATGATTATCTTCAATTCTCTTCTCAAGGTTTGACGTATGTTGTGTTAGAGTATATAGAGACTAAGACTTTATATTAAGTATCATAGTTTAGCCTCTCAGAGTATGACATGTGTCATCACTTATATGCATCTAGGATGCCTCTATAAATACATTGTAACTCTCAGTTTATCATTAATATACAGAATAACAACTTTCTCTTCTCTTCTCTCTCTCTCTTCTCTTTCTCTCTCCTCTAACTGATTTCTGTTACAAGCTTCACCATTGTTCATCAATGGCGGTTGCTAATTTCTAATATGGTATCATGAGCATTTTTTCTCGATCCTAAACCATGGCTTCTGCTTCGTCTTCTTCATCGCAAACTTCTCCTATTCCTACGCACAACACAGAAACTCAAATGAACAACGATGGAGCTCCACGCGTTACTGCGGCGGCTTCGCGCACCTTCAAACAAGTCGTATCCGTCAAGCTCGACGATACGAACTATCTCCAGTGGAAGCAGCAAGTTGAAGGAGTTCTACGCGGTACAAAAATGGTTCGCTATGTCGTTTCGCCGCAAATTCCACCGGTTTTCCTTTCTGATGCAGCGCGCGAGGCCGGTGACGAAAATCCGGCGTTCACCGATTGGGAGGAGCAGGACTCGTTGCTATGTACGTGGATTCTCTCCACCGTCTCTGCCTCCCTGCTTGCGCGGTTTGTTCGGTTGCGCCACTCGCATGAGGTATGGGATGCTATTCACACTTATTGTTACACTCAAATGCGTACACGTTCGCGACAGCTTCGCTCTGAGTTGCGCACAATTACTAAGGGAACGCGTTCTATCACTGAATTCATAGCTCGTGTTCGTACGCTCTCTGAATCCTTGATGTCAATTGGAGATCCGGTTTCTCACCGTGACCTAATTGAACTTGTTCTTGAGGCCTTACCAGAAGAATACAACGCCATAGTTGCTACTGTGAACAGTCAAGTTGACCTAATTTCTCTTGATGAACTAGAATCTCAACTCTTGACACAAGAATCACGCAATGAAAAATTTAAGAAAGCTTTAATTGGAGATACTGCATCTGTGAATGTGACTCAGGCACCTAATTCTGATGTAAAGAATAGTAACAATCAGGCTTCTGGTTCATACTTTGACCAGCAGAACAATTTTTCACCAAGTCCTAATGCACATGATGCTTCCCAGTTCTTTAACCCTAATTTTGGTAATAGAGGTGGTTCTAGAGGAAGAGGATCTCGTGGTGGCCGCTTCAGAGGTAGGGGAGGCCGCAATTATGGTAGAGGAGGATCTGTTCAATGTCAGATATGTTACAAGGTTGGGCATGATGCCAGTATTTGCTATCATAGGTTATCTGTTCCACCTCAATATGAGGGATATGGCACCTATGGTGGACCATTTGTTGGCTATGGAGGTTCTGGAAATGGTAATGGCTATGGAAACTATGGACATTCTCCTAATGTTTGGTTACAAGGTGCAAACCCTAGAGCTGCACCTGGACCTTCAACAAGACCTACTTACCCTCCTCAATATGGTAATCTCAGGCCCCCACCACCACAAGCTTACTTAACCGGTACTGAGTCCATTAACTCCAACTCTCTTCACAACAATTGGTACCCTGATTCTGGTGCAACACACCATGTCACACCAGATGCCACCAACCTCATGGATGCTGTCTCTCTATTAGGTTCTGATCAAGTTCACGTGGGCAATGGTCAAGGTCTGTGTATCAATGTTGTTGGCACATTAAGTTTCACCTCACCCTTTTCTCCCTATACAACTCTTAAACTTCATAATTTACTTCATGTGCCCTCTATTACTAAGAATCTTGTTAGTGTCAGTCAATTCACTAAAGATAACAATGTATTCTTTGAATTTCACCCTAACACTTGCTTTGTAAAATCTCAGGATACTTCTAAAGTTCTTCTTAAAGGTCACATTGGTGTTGATGGCTTGTACCAGTTTGATAGTCCTTCTGTGTCTCAACCAGCTCCTCAACTATCTGCTTCAAGTCCAAGTTTCAATCCCAAATGTCAAGCTAATGAGTGCTTCTCTTACTCTAGCTTTCCTATTACTAAGTTTCAATGTAATAATCTTGGAAGTACTTATGCTCCAATCAGTAGTAGTAGTAGTAACATTAGTAAATCTACTGTTTCTTCTCTGTCTATGTACAAAGTCTGGCACAATAGGCTTGGCCATCCTCATCATGAGGTTCTTAGGAATGTAATGAAATTGTGTAATCAAAATCTTCCTAATAAAAGTGTCACAGATTTTTGTTCTGCCTATTGTTTGGGAAAATCTCATAGATTACCCTTTGTTGCATCTAATACTTCCTATAACAAACCTTTTGAACTTGTATTTTGTGATTTATGGGGCCCTGCATCTATTGAGTCTCATGGTGGCTTCTCCTATTTCCTAACATGTGTTGATGCATACTCCAAATACACTTGGATATTTCCACTCAAACTAAAGTCTCAGACATTCACTATGTTCAAAAACTTCAAAAGTATGGTGGAACTACAATACAACCATCCTATCAAATCTGTTCAAACTGATGGGGGTGCTGAATTCAAACCCTTCACTCAGTTTCTTAGCTCTTTGGGAATCACTCACAGACTGACATGTCCCCACACACATCATCAAAATGGATCAGTGGAAAGAAAACACAGACACATAGTAGAAACTGGTCTTACTTTGCTTGCAACTGCACACTTACCTCTATATTACTGGGATCATGCCTTTTTAACAGCAACATACCTCATCAATAGACTACCCTCACATGTACTTGAAAACAAATCACCCTTTTTCTTACTTCATCTTCAATTCCCTGATTACAAATTTTTCAAAAGCTTTGGATGCTCTTGTTTTCCTTTTACCAAACCTTACAAAAACAGTAAACTTGAGTTTAGGTCAAAGGAATGCATATTTCTTGGGTATTCCTCCTCACATAAAGGGTATAAATGTCTTGATTCTGCAGGAAGACTCTACATCTCTAAAGATGTTGTCTTTAATGAGTACAGGTTTCCCTATGAGGAGTTATTTTCCTGCCAGCAGCCTTCAACTACTGCTGCTACCAGTTACACTTCCTCTCGTTTTCCCAATTTTCAACCTTCTACAACTAATATCTTGCCCACAAATGACACTACAACTAACCATTCACCCTCCAATAATACTTCTCTCACCAGTAACAACTTACCATCTATTACTACTCCTTCTCTTCATAACAACCCATCACCAGGACCTATACTCAGTCCTACACCAATTACTATTATGTCACCTTCACAGTCATCCACAAACAATCAGTCTAGCTCTACAAGTTCTCATGCATCTGATGAGTCTGAACCTGGCCCTCCTGCACCTCTTGCTCCCCCACACCGTATTCACCCCAATAATACTCATAACATGGCCACTAGGGGGAAACATGGTATAGTTCAAAAGAGACTCCAACCAACTCTACTTCTGACTCATCTTGAGCCAACCAGTTACAAGCAGGCTATGAAAAATTCCCACTGGTTTCAAGATATGCAGCTTGAGTATGAAGCCTTGTTGAAAAACAACACCTGGACTATTGTATCTCTTCCTCACAATAGGAAGGCTGTGGGATGTAAATGGGTTTTTAGAGTGAAACAGAACCCTGATGGAAGCATAAATAAATATAAAGCAAGATTGGTGGCCAAAGGGTTTCACCAAATGCCTGGGTTTGATTACAAGGAGACCTTCTCACCAGTTGTCAAACCAGTGACTGTTAGAACAGTTTTGACACTAGCTGTGACACACAAGTGGCATATTCAACAACTTGATGTCAACAACGCCTTTTTGAATGGTTGTCTAGAAGAAGAAGTTTACATGATGCAACCCCCTGGTTTTGAAGTAACTGATTCCTCTATGGTTTGTAAGCTAAACAAAGCCCTATATGGGCTCAAGCAAGCTCTCAGGGCATGGTTTGAAAGATTAACTTCCACTCTTCTGAAGTTGGGGTTTTGTGCTAGTAAATGTGATCCCTCCCTATTCACTTTACATAAAGATCATCACAGTACCTTTATTTTAGTCTATGTGGATGATATTATCATCACAGGAAGCTCTAAATCATTAATTCAACAACTGGTTCAAAAGTTAAACTCAGAGTTCTCTCTCAAGGATTTGGGTCAACTTGACTACTTCTTAGGAATTGAGGTGCACCATACTGACACTGGCTCTCTTCTCTTGTCTCAAGCTAAGTATATACATGACTTACTTGTTAAGGCAAATATGTCTAATGCAAATGGTATTGCCTCTCCTATGGCTTCTAGCACAAAGTTGTCAAAATATGGATCAAATCATGTCTCTGATCCTACTTTCTTTAGATCAATAGTAGGAGGACTACAATATGCAACCATCACCAGGCCTGAAATCTCTTACTCAGTCAACAAAGTCTGTCAATTCTTATCTGCACCTTTAGAGGATCATTGGAAAGCAGTAAAAAGGATCCTCAGATATTTGCAAGGCACTATCAACCATGGTCTCCTAATCAGCCATGCATCTCTGCATGAACCTCTAACTCTCACAGGTTTTTGTGATGCTGATTGGGCCTCTGACCCAGATGACAGAAGAAGCACCTCAGGTGCTTGTATTTTCTTGGGCCCTAATCTCATTTCCTGGTGGGCTAAGAAACAGCCTCTTGTTGCTAGATCCAGTGCAGAAGCAGAATACAGGAGTCTTGCACAAGCCTCTGCTGAAATTCTGTGGCTACAATCGCTCCTACAAGAACTAAAAGTACCTATTAAAGTGCCTCACATATACTGTGACAACTTGAGCACTGTGTCTCTGGCTCATAATCCTGTGCTTCATTCCAGGACTAAGCATATGGAATTGGATATATTTTTTGTTAGAGAAAAAGTTCTTCAGAGGAGTCTGCTTGTTTCTCATGTTCCAGCACATTATCAGTGGGCAGACATCCTCACGAAGCCTTTATCTACATCCAAGTTCTTGGAACTCAGAGACAAACTGAGGGTTACCAACCTCCTCAATTTGAGGGGGGAATGTTAGAGTATATAGAGACTAAGACTTTATATTAAGTATCATAGTTTAGCCTCTCAGAGTATGACATGTGTCATCACTTATATGCATCTAGGATGCCTCTATAAATACATTGTAACTCTCAGTTTATCATTAATATACAGAATAACAACTTTCTCTTCTCTTCTCTCTCTCTCTCTTCTCTTTCTCTCTCCTCTAACTGATTTCTGTTACAAGCTTCACCATTGTTCATCAATGGCGGTTGCTAATTTCTAATATGTTGAACCAAAACATTGACATCAAGTCCATCTTATTAACAACAATGGTCCAAGTGTTATAATAGTAATAACAGATTATATCTTCTTTATAAAAAGGAACTGTTGAATTGTGGAAACACGATTCATTACTTACCTCTTAGTGATTCATCTGCAATATCAATGTGAGAACTTTGATTCTGGAGGGGTGTAGGTGTGGATTGAAGATGATGCATGCCAATATCAATGTGGGCGTGCTGATTCAACAGGGTTGTAGGTGGGGATTGACAGCAATGCATTGATGCATTGGCAACTCCAACTTGTGTGTCACCACCTTGCTCAATGTTTCTTCCTTGTTCATATGAGGCTGCACCTTTCAGCATCTTCATTTCAGTCTCAAGATCCAAAAAATTTCTTTCAAGTTTCTCATTCTCCACCTTCAACTGTTCATATTGAGCAGCTTGCATTAGAGATGCATCTTTCTGCATCTTCACTTCTTTCTCCATTACATCCATCTTCTCTTGAAGCTGCTTAAAATCCTCCACCGACGGAGGATAGACAGTAGCATTGAGATATGCTATCTCTTGCAAATTCTCTTTGACCATGGTGATTTTAAGGTCCTTAGCCGTGGGTATTAATTTTTCAATAATCTGTTAACATTAAAATCACACCAAATCACAATTGTTCATATATATTCAAACATGTTTTACAAATAAATCACATTGGTGCTCACCAAATTCTTTTCAAATTCATCTTTTAATGATTCCCCCTGGTAAAACTGTTTTTCCCAATCCAAAATTTGTGGGAAACTGAACCCTCCAGAAGGTATTTTCCTCTTCGACAAGTGGTTCCAGGCCCATATCTACAACAAAGGTATACTTATTAGAACAAAACACTAACATAATACATGAAAAAATATGTGCCTGCAAGATAGCAGCACATCCATTTAGATGTGTTTGCCGTAAATTCTTTCCCGTCCTCACTTTCTCAGCAGCATCGTTTAAACTTAGTCAAGAAGTTATACACCGCTAGACCCCAATTATATTCATTTAGAGACTCAAGGTCATCTAACGGTTTAACAACACTAGTAGATATACATATACCACTCCCAGTTGTAGGAAAATAAAACTCTTGAAATGAAAGAAGTATATACAATCTACAAAAATTATGAAGATCATTTTCAATTTTTAAGTCTTTTAACAATTTCAGGTACAGACTTCCCTTTAACCAAAGAGAGTGTTTTGCATTTGACTTTCATATCATCTTGCAAATGAACACCTTTTATGGGGAGTCCTACTGCGAAGAAGACATCGATCTCCGTAAACCTAACCACCTTATCCTGAATCCTAAATCCCTCACTTTTATTCCATCTACTAACTAATTCCCACATTAGCGTACTAGAAATTATAAATTTTTCTTGTGTGTACTGAACCAGCCACTTGAATGGGGTTTTAGAATCCGATCTTGTTGCTTTTTTTGTCATATCTTTGTTAATTGTAGCCAGCAAATTCATGTTACATGAAGTCCTCATCCTCGCACTGCATGTAAGAATGAAGATTGCATCAGTGCTATATGATTATGGCTTGTGCGGATACAAGCAGTTAATGTTTCTTACACTTTTACTTGACTTCCTAGCCATTTGCAAACCACCCTGCAAGAAAGAAAGGGAAGGGATAAACCAAAAAATAGAACAAATAAAAGAAATCAAGAAAAAATGTTGTCAAATAATAACCTAACCAAACTAAAAAGAAAGAAAGGGAAAATGGGGGTCATCTCTTACCTTTGAAGAAGAAGACGCAACAGAGCAAACCGAGAGATCTCAACAAATTCAAACAATGGCTGCCGGCAAAGGTTTCTTCTATTGGAGATACAAAAATTAGACATTTTTAAAAAATAATAAATAAAGAAACGAACTACAATGTAAAAAATTGTATTTTTTCCTAAATCAAAATGCAAAGAATGATGCTTTTTATAAGAGGAAAAGTGAAAAACACAGTTTGATGAGATATTACAATCATTAGAACGAATAGTTGGTACATTTGAAATTTTGAATAAACATTATCATATTACCAAACAAAAAACATCTAAAAAAGGAAGAGAATGTTGAAACTTCTTATAAGATGGTGAAAACTAGAACTGTGAGCATGATTGTATGAAATGCTATGCATATACAATTTTGCACTATAAATAGTAGTCAATTAGAATCAGCTACAGTTATGACAGTTATAAATTGCAATAGCTGTCAATTAGCTCTGCAATTATATTCCTTTTAAAACAAGCAAATGCCTTGGTTATTTATCAACAAGCTAACAAAATAAAAAATTAGGCAAAGGATTGTATAATTTGATGACATATCATTCATATGTTTCTAACCAGCTAGCTATGCGATTGCAATTTATGTTTTAGGTTTAGGGATAGATCTCAAGGTGTAAACTGGGCCTTGTGAACACAGTTAAGGATCAAGGAAAATTATAAATAAAACAAACTTCCATAACAATAACAACAACAACAACAATAACCATACATATAAAAGTGACATATTTGTACCCAATTTATTATTGTTAATTGAACAAGAAAACAGTTGCAGAAAATGAACAAGAAAAAGAAGAAATAACTGCTTTCATTCATATAATTGGTCTGATAATACAAACTAAACATACACACCTCTTTTACATAGTTTAACAATACTAAAACTTTCAATAACTACCACAATACAACACAATTAAATTAATAAAAATTGTACAGCAGTTACTAAAATAAAAACAGACATCACACACATCAGCAGTCCTAAGCATGATATTTAACACTCCTCCTTGGTTTAGGAGCTGCAAACACCAAGCTTTGATCTCATATCTTCAAACTTGATAGTTGATAAGGGCTTTGTTAAGATATCAGCTTTTTGCTCTTCTGTTTTGCAATAAACAAGAGTAATAACACCATCCTTCTGCACTTCCCTCAAGAAAAACAATTTGATGTTGAAATGCTTGGTTTTTCCTTGAAAAACTAGATTATGAGAAATAGCTATTGCAGCTTGATTATCAACAAAGATCTTAGTGGCTTCTTTGTGGTCAAGATGAAGGTCACTCAATATCTTTCTCAGCCACATAGCTTGATTAACAGCAGCCGTTGCAACAATAAACTCCGCTTCAGCAGTTGATTGAGCCACTGTTTCTTGTTTTTTCGAACTCCAAGAGAAAACACTAGAACCAAGTGTGAAACAATAGCCAGAAGTGCTTTTCATATCATCAGCAGAACCTCCTCAATCGCTGTTTGAAAAACCAATCAGCTTGAATTCATTGCTTTTGGTAAATTTAATGCCAAAGTCACATGTTCCTTTCACATATCTAAGCACCCTCTTTGCTGCCTTGAGATGACATTCACTTGCACAATGCATAAACCGAGACAAAATGCTTACCGCATTCAAAATATTAGGCCGCGTGGGTGTCAGATACATCAAACAACCGATCAGACTTCTAAAATATGTTTGATCAATCTTTTCAGTTCCATCTTCTTTGCAAAGTTTCTCCTTTGAATTCATTGGAGTGCTCATTTCTCTGCATTTTTCAAGTTTAAACTTTTTCAAAATTTCTTTTGCGTATTTCTTTTGACAAATGAAAATTTCATCCTTGCTTTGCTTGATTTCCATTCCAAGAAAGTAAGTCATTAATCCAAAATCTGTCATCTCAAATTCTGTTCTTCTGATCCTTTGACTTTAGGATTCTAGGTTCTGGTTTAATCAGACTCTAAGGAACAGGTTCTGAGCGTTTCAGAATTTTGATCTTTGCAGTCTTAGGATCAGGTTTTGTCATAACCTTAGACTTGAGGTTTTCTGGCTTTGATGTAATTTTAGCCTTAGAACCAGAAGCTTCAGGTTCTGACTGAACAGCAGTTACAGCATCAGTACCCTCAGGCACAAAGGTGGATTTCAATCCATCCTTAATACAATCGCAATAGCTCTTGAGACTGTAATTTTTGGATTTCTCCTCAGAATATCCAATCCATTTGCCATTGTTTTTGTATATGTTGTAGATCATAGAAGCTACTTTGCTTTTGTCTATGCCAGCCATTATAAAATCATCCAAGACAATTTCATGTTTATTGCCAGAACCTTAATCACATTTTTCTTGTAGCTTTTGACAAAGAATCTTGAGTCTGTCTTCATATGTGGTTGATATGAAGTTAAACCCTCTGAGTTCTTCTTCAGAAGTTTTCAGTTCCAATAGAGTTGTTTCATTAAGTCAACATATTTTTCTTTTAAATCAGACAACTCATTGGTTCTGTGTTCAAATAGTGATAAGAGTTCTTTAAGAGAATCAACAAGCTCTTGTTTGGGAATTTTGAAATATACCTCATTTTCATCTTCTAAATCTGATTCAGCTTCTGAGAATTTTGAAATATACCTCATTTTCATCTTCTAAATCTGATTCAGCTTCTGATACTACTTCTGATGATACTGTTGCCAGTAACCCCATGGCTGCTTTTGAAACTGTAAAGAGAACAAATCATAAAAAGTTATAATCCTTTTATTTATTATGACAGAATTGTTGTAGCTCCTTAGAAAAAAGAATATAAAG
Source organism: Medicago truncatula (assembly GCF_003473485.1). Lineage (NCBI taxonomy): Eukaryota > Viridiplantae > Streptophyta > Magnoliopsida > Fabales > Fabaceae > Medicago > Medicago truncatula. Next base: position 28,827,911 of record NC_053049.1, on the reverse strand, counting down.
ATAAGAAATGTTAGAGATGAAAAAGAAGAGGGGAGAGCAGATAGGTTCTGAGCAGCAGGACGATGAAGAAGAAAACAAAACTCACATGTTTCTCTCTCTTAACATGTTTTGCCTTTATTTTTACCGTTTTATTTCTTTCATTGGATTAATCAAAGGGACAAGAATAGTGCAGGAGGGGATCCATTTCCTTGAATAAAGGGATTTTTAGAAGCAAAGATGCTAAGTAGAAGAAACAAACCTTTGCCAATTTAATTAATCAAGGAAATCATAGTCAATAAAATCTCACAAGATGGAGACTGCAGACCGAATTTTAGTAGAGGTTAAAAAAACATAGGCAAAACAAATTAATTAATTAATGTATGCAACATATGAATGAATAGAGAAACAGATTGAAGAATGATCATACTTGTAGTCATGGCATCTACATTTGAAAGAGTAGTTGGATCGATTCTTTAGTTGAACTCTATTATTGGCTTACATTCATATGTTAAACATTATGTTTTTGTTTTGGATCTAATACAGTCATATGTTTTATTTGTTTTGTTTATACTAAAAAAAAAAATTAAATAGATTTGTTTCTATTTTATTTAGGTAAAAATATTTGAAACAAAAATAATTAATTATCAAAAAGATACCCTTCAAAAAAAATAATAAACTTTCAAAAGAGATTTCATGAGATTTTATTTCTCAATCATTTCTTTTTTGTTAACTAATGATAACTGTTATTCCCGGATTGCATTTGCATGACAATCATTCTTAGCCAATAATTCTCTTTCATCTAAATAATTTACTTGATCATTCATCCACCGTTCTCTCTCATCTAAAATACACTAATGTCGTCGATGATGCCTAAAACTATAATTAAAGGAAAAATTCTCGAGACAACTAAAAATAATAATATAGTAAAATGCAAGAAAATAAAAAAGTCTAGCAAGTCAACTAAAAACAACCAAACCACATATCCCTCTAAGTCGGGTCGGTTACGTGGATCAAAAGACACCCATAAATAAGTCTAGCAAGTAGAGAAATAAGCAAAAGTGTTCTTGTAATAATGCATCCATACTTTGAAAAACTTCTGTATCGTTCACCATGTTGTCCAAAGAGACGACGAGCTGGTTTCAATTGAAAGAAATTACACACTGTTAAGTTAAGGAACTTGTATTAACTTTCCAACAAATTCATATTACAGGCCTTGCATGAACTCAAACAAGCTGTTCAATTTTAGTTTGCCAAACAAATAAATAAATCATCAAGAAAAAAGAAAGTTAATCCTTTTGACAATATCTTCAATAATTTAAGGACTACATCTCACACACCAAACAGAAAGTCAAAGCAATAAAATCTAGAGACTATTCTAGAAAAATGCAAAGGAATTATACACAAGATTAAAATTTAAGCACATGTGATTTATTTTGTGCACAAGTCTTCTGTCTTTGTGATTCAAGACACACACATACACACATTAATGAGCAAGAGCATATCTCAAAGTTGCGGAGCATCTATGAGAAGCTACTCTTTCATGCGATTCAAGTTGCATGCATGCAAGCAAACACACACATTCATGTAAATACATTCAAGGAAAATCAATTCCATTACCATTACACACATTCTAGTATTATTAATTAGTTCTTTATTTCTATCTTCTTCTACATATAACAATTATTTCTATTTTCCTTTCTTTCACCAACACATTCATGTAAATACATTCAAGGAAAATCAATTCCATTACCATTACACACATTCTAGTATTATTAATTAGTTCTTTATTTCTATCTTCTTCAACATATAACAATTATTTCTATTTTCCTTTCTTTCACCAACCTTTAACATATATGAATTATTTATCTTCCTAAAATTTCACCGTTTCATTGCCCACTTAAAGAAAAAAAAATATAAAAAATAAAATTACACAAACACCTTCCAAAGCTCACGTGACTATTTTTCACTTAATATTGTTGATATTTTGGTTATCTTTTTTTTATGCTAAAGTGTTTATTAAAATGGGAACACACCCTTTGAACATTTTCTTGTCATTGATATTTATGTTTAAAGTCATCAATACTATTACGGTCTCTATTAGGAATTATCTATGGCTTATTGAGCAAATGATTTGTAATTGAGATTTGATGGCATATACGATGGCATGAGTTTTGAGATGTTGAGAAATATGATTTTGAAATATATGTTTTTAAAAGATTTTGATATTAATATGTAATTCATTTTGGATTGGATTTGCATTTCATGTATCTCGACACTAGTTTTTCATTCGTTGTAAAGCATGGTTTGAAATATGCGTTTTTGGAAAGATTTGATATAAATATACGCGCGATTTGGATTTGAATTTGGATTTACTTATGATTATAAGTAGTGGATTTTCAATTGAGTTTTGATGATACCTATTTTGACATAAGTTTCGTTATGTTGCGAAATATGGTTTTAGACATGTGTTTTAAGAATGGTGTTTTGTAAATGACGGTTATAAGGACGACGACCTGTGTGCACCTAGTATGTGATTTTGGTTAGGTAGAGTTACTCCGTTAAATGGAGCCGCCCCTATGGAAAGGCCGCCATTAGGAGGAAAGGGCTATCAATGAGATGTAAACTCCCTAACCGAATAATGTTTTACACTTTGTTTTGAGTTTAGAGAAAAGAGCTATCCGTTAGATGGAGCCGCCCCTATGGAAAGGCCACCATTTGGAGGAGGGCTATCAACGAGATGGAGCTAGTTCTCGATTCACCCATTTGATTATTTTCACTGAAGTTGGATTTCTATACTTTATTTAAAGTTGATTATTTTGGCATTATGAAATTGAATATGATTTTATGTTTTCTTTGAAGTGATTATTTTGATTCCATTTCATTAAATCCGGTTTTCATATTCTATTTGGATTTGATTATTTCGATTCATTTTCATTACCCGGTTTCTATATTTTTCTTTAAAGTTGTTGATTTGGATTCACCTCTTACGACGTTGGAATTTTGATATATTCTTATTTGATTTGATAAATTTACAAAGTTTTCTGAATTTTCATGGTATACTCTTGATTGTGAGTTTATTATATTTTTTAAATTGTTACTAACTTTGTAAATTAAAATCATATTTGAGAGAAGAAAATAATCATACACTTGTGTGTTTCCCTTCTAGTTGGTGGTGGTTGTTGTCTCTCACTATGTCCTTGTGACTTACTCTTCTATTTTCTATTTTTCAGATTCCCAAGCAGCTAAGTGGGAAGCTGCTAGTAGATTCATGAACAGGATTTACATCTTGGTAATGTTGAAAATATAGGGGTTACTCTTTCGAAATTTAAGTAAACAAAATTTTGAATTGAAAGTTAGCTTGAAAATTGTTTATTAATTCGTTGGTCATCAGGCTTGCCGAACTATGAGGTATTAGTTCGTGCGCCGGTCACAATTAGTGTCCTTGGGTCGTGACACCAACCTTCTCTCTGACAAAGTTAGTTAGTAATCGATGATTCAAGTTCTCCTATTCCCTGGCTCACCATACATGGCTTTTCTAGACAAGTCTTATTATATCCTATGAAGCCAAATTCAATTCACGCAAACAAACAGAAAAATTCTCATCATGTATAAGGACCAATGTAGTCAGGAGGAACGAGTTTCTACGTAAGTTCGTTTGGCTGGTGAAGGAACGTAACACGGTTCGTGAGAACCCACTCAAAGGCAAAGTTGTAACTTCACATATACACACAAAAACAATAAAATTATAATACAAAAACGAAATAACTTATAAATTACAACATTAAACTAAGTTAATTAATAGTATTATATCATTTTTTGATACCATTATCTACTAGTAGTATTACATTTTTTTCTAAATAGAAGGTAACGTATTTTTTTGAATAAAAGGCAAGGTATTATTATTTATAATTTATAAAATATTGTCATGTGCATTATTATTATTTTATCTTGTTTAGAGAATAAGAGTACCAGTACTATTTTTCTTTTTAAAAGATAGGTGTGTGTTAGTAAAAGAGTAAAGTGTTTTATAAAAGGAAAACATTTAGTATTGGGCCTTAGCCCCTACGGCCCAGATAAGTTTCTACAACTTTAACCTAGTTTGACAGTCTTCTTCTTCCAGCCGCAAAGCTTGACAGTCTTCTTCTTTTAGATCTGACATTAACAGCAACCAAAGTCATTTATTTCATCTTCATTCCTCATCTTTTCTCTCTTTCTCTTTCTATTCTCTGTTTATATCTCGTTTTATATGCATTTTTGGCAACAAAAAATTCGATCTGCCCACAAAATCAACCAAAAACGATCCGGAGCAAGATCGGAGCACGATTGAGTGGCCGTGGCACGTAAGATCGGACGATCCTACGACCCAGCACTCGTTTTTGGCTACCTTGATAAGGACTGCATCGTATCGTATGAATTACACCAGAAATAAGTAATATGAAAAAGTTGACTTATAACATGATGTATGTGGGTTTGTTTACTTTACCTCTCTATCTTGTTGGAATGGTAAGAATGAATAATTAGAATTGTATACAGAAAATGGCCATGTACATAGAGAATAAAAATTAGTAAAGCTTTTTTTATAAGTTAGTAAATAGAATTTATTTTATATCAGCTGTAAATGAATATTTTGTGAGATAGAAGTTAGTTAATTCTCAAACTAGTTGTACATGTGATTCAAGATGCACATGTCAACATGCATACACTGTAAACAGACATTTGTTTCTCTAAATAAGGAGGGTTTTTATAATTTTATACACTGAAAATTTATACGCGTCAACATGCATACAATGTAGACACACAGTCTGAAAGTAAGTTATTTATAACAAGAGACATCATGGGAAATAAAAAACAGAAACAGAGAAAAAAATAACTTACGAAACCAAAACAATCTATCTTTAAAAAGTTGTTGGAAGCACCTGAAGTCAACCTTTGCAGAAGGTGAGTTTTGAAGCAAAAAGTCAATGACAGTCACCAATGGAGGACGTATGATCTGATTAAATTTCAGTGACTTCAAGTTACACAAGGAAGGGAAGTCAACCTTCAATAAATCCTCATGAGCGTAGGAAAGAACCTAAGCAATCATGAAGTATTAGGATCAGTTGCAAGTCGAGTTTTTAATAAAATAATTAGATAAAAAGCAGCCTATAATGTTACATATAAAGTACCTGAAGAGCAGGTTTAGTGATGGTCAATGATTCGATATTAACAAGATTAACCAACCAGTTGAATAGAATTGATGGGTTCTCCCAAAAGCTATCCTCCATAGTTTGCTTTAAATTTATATTCACATGTTTGATAGAAGAGAGAGCGGTCTTGCTCCCAAAAAGTTTTGGAATATAATGACCACCGGTAAAATCAAAGGTATGAAGTGTTGGAGCATATAACTCGATTCCAAAATAGATTTCGAAATCGGCAGTTCTAGGATTGCAACCAGACAAGAAATCATACACACATATAGTTAAATTGACAAGCTTGGTACTTGAAATGCGAAGGTTTTGTGCATTGTCAACAAGTACACATTTGTCAATGATCAAAGTAGTCAACATGTTGAATGTGGAAAAAGGATCAACACAACCATCATCATTGCAACCAAAGACGAGGTGCTTTAGAGACAGAGTGGTTAATGTTGGGAAACTGAGAGAATGTGGAAATATTTGGTCAAAGCGAGGACCGGGAAGCAATAGATCTCTACTAAAAATAAAAAATCTGGATTTTTTTTTTAAAGAGGTTCTAGTTTGCTTCTCTTTTTAACAAGCATCACACAATTTGTCTTTTACAAATATTGGTTTAGGTAAACTAACTACTATGTCTTTGGACATGATATTTAGTAACTCGCAGTGAAAATGACCAAGCTGACTATGCCATAGCCAAGAATCTTCACTCTTGTCCATGAGACACTTAGCACCACTTAAAGATATATCATCTAGATCAATCATATCATGTAGACATTTTTAATTATCAAACCCTTAAACAAAATTTCCTTATTGATGAGGGAGTATCATATGATGTTGTAGGCTATGTTTTTTGTTATTTTCTTTGCATTTGAATGCAAATAAGGGGTTATTAAGAGGATCTGAGAAACAATTTGTATTGTTTTCATTCGACTTGTTGTAATTTACTTTTAGAGTTTTTCTACTTGCACCCTAGTTAATCATGGTTGCACCCCAAAATGACAAGATTACCCTTTCATAAAATTTGATTTTCAAAAAGCCCATTCCTTCTTTTTTGGTTACACCCCAAAATCCTTCTTCCAAAACCATAATTCTCCAATCGATCGATTGTGTTCTGCGGAGATTTTCAAAACCATACTTTCTCACGTCCATTCATGATTTCAAAGAAAATTCGAAGCAAATCAGGTTAGAAAGTGTTGTTCTTCAATCGATTGTTTTTTTCTTGTTATGGATTCTCAGTTCTGATTTTGTGTTTTCCTTGTTCTGCGATTTTGTAAACTCAGTTTAAGTAGGTTCATGTAAACTCAGTTTAAGTATGTTCATGTAAACTCAGTTTAAGTAGGTTCATGTTAACTCAATTTAAGTAGGTTCATGTAAACTCGGTTTAAGTAGGTTCATGCAAACTTAGTTTACATGAACCTACTTAAACTGAATTTAAGTTAACCTTGCCAATGTAAATTAAAACCATAATCGTACAGTGCATCAGTGCAGTTGAAGGAAAAAAATTGAAACTAGCAAATAGAAGAAGAAATTCACTTACTTATATCCAATTGAGTATGAATGAAAAATATTTTGATTTACTCTTTAATTTTCATGGAGATTGATATTGAACATCAGATTGTTTGATCGATCTCTTTGTGGGGTGAAAGAGGGTGAAACTCACTGACAATGAATAAAATTAGGGTTTTAAGAAAATTTATATAAAAGGGCAATTTTGGTATTATAAAAAAAAATTAAGAAAATTTGGGTGTAACCAGAAAAACATGGGGTGTAAATAGAAAAACTCTTACTTTTATCTTAAATCATGCAACTCAATAAATGTTTTGAATTTTTTATTATGAGTATTAGAATGATGCCTTTGGATTTATAATTTGTACTTTAAAAAAAATATATATCCAAATCGCTTAAATTTTTTAAATTTGTTGTTGGAGGATATAAAGCATGTACTAGGATAGAAAAAATGAATATCAAATCAAATGTACAATAATTTCAAATGACAGTGGGACCTTTGTAATTGGCAATAACGTGATAATGGAGGTAGAATTTTCATTTCATCGTTTCTTGTCGGAAAGTTGTTGGACTATAAATAAATAAAAAGTTTCAAAGGCATTCTAATATTGAAATATAGTCCTTACATGTGTTGGTGGATAAGTGTAAATGTGACAATTGTGTTGCTTAAGATAGAACAAAAGAAAAAACAAAATTAAAGCTACAATGTACTACAATTTTTGAACTTAACTTGTTTTATACTCTAACCAAAGTAGAATTTGCATCTAAGAACTGAATATAAGATGAAAACTAAAATCTTATATATAGCCGTTTGTCCAAATGAAAGACAGAGACTTGATATAAAAAATATATTTCTTCTCTCTTTCAAATTTCATTTCCACCTCGTCAAGCTTCTTTCTTTAGCAGAAAAGTTTGTGGTGTAGAGATGGGTATTAACAGTTCAGGGTACTTTATCCACCTTCCAGTTAACAACATTTGCAGGGTACTTTATCGTTACGAGGATGATCAAGTGCTGCTATCGTTTATTTAGTCGCAAACAAAGTTGGGTGTTTATGATTCTAGAGATGGTACTTTTATGACTGTAGAAATTCAAAAGAACTATAGTTTCCCGAGTCTAGAAGTCTACCAAGAGACTTTGATATCACCTATTCTTAATAGTAATCCAGCCTAACTGTAGCTATTTTGTTATGTATTGTTGTTAAAAATATTTATTGTTCAAGGAAATTCACAGCATGAGAAAGTGGTGTGTTAGTTTGATTTATTTGATGGTTATAATTTTTTGGTTTTCTGGATTGGAATTAGATGTTATGCCCAATCACTTATATGTTTGTTAAAATGTACGTCGATTTCTCCAAAATTTCATTATTGTGCTACAAAACCGTACTGTTGTTGGGATGCCTGAAACAATGTGAATTAAGCTGTATGTTAGTTCTGATCTGATATATTTTTGCAAAAAGAAAAGAGCTGCAATTCTAGACAATTTTTCATACTAATATGGATTCACTTTTATATTATGTAATCATAGAAAATTGGAATTGTGTCGACTACTTCAATTAGTGTGAGTGTAGGTATTGAAGCTAATGGTCCCTTGGGCTTTTAGGTACATCCTTGAGGTAATTTAACATAAACCTACTTTTGATTTATATATACACATTGAACTATTTGATACAGAGATGTTAAGCTTCTGAAACAATCAGTTCTCAGAAAATGTCACGGTATCTTAACTATGTTGAGCCTTTTTGTTCAATAATGTCTTATTTATGACTTCTGTATCTTCTAATTGAATATTGTTGAGATTTGACTTCAAATTTGTGGTCTGGAAGAACAGAGAAATCGTGACACGAATTTGGCATCGTGACATGATTTTGTGATGCCGTGAGCTGGTTTGCAGGGTGCCAAATCGTGACACAATCTTGGGAAATCGTGACACAATTTTCAAACTTGCTCGTTAAGTTTCCATGATAAGGACTGGTCGTACCTTGTGACGTACGTTCCAATAGTGTCACGACCTGGAAATCGTGACACGATTTTATCAGTGGAAGGCTAGTATTTAAGTGTTCTTGTGCAGATTTTGGAGAAGAGCTTAGAGAGAGAAACTTGGATTACAAAGGGGGGAACTCTAGGGTTGAATGTCTTTGTAGAGAGAATCTCTTGAGTTGGGAAAAACATTGTAAACACCTTGGGTAGTGAGATTTCACCATTGGAAGGATCTAAAGCTTCCTCTTGTGTCTTCTCTTTTAGGGTTCATATTGTGAGAGTGGGGAACACAAATGGGTAGAAACTAGGACTTGTTCTTGTGTAAGCTTGCAAGCTATTTTTCTTGTAACACTTTCATCATAGTGGATGGAGAGCTGCTCTCTCCCCCAGATTAGGCCATATTGGCTGAACTGGGTCAACAATCTTTTTGGTGTGTTTGTTCTTCCTTTCTTGCTTATCTTGGTTGCTTTGTATTTGCTTGTGGTTGTTGACACTTTACACATAGATTAGGCCATAGGGCTGTTTTTGTTGTTGTTGCTTGTTGACACTTTACACATAGATTACCACTTCCTTTTGCTCCACGCATCTTTGTTTACATTGGTGTGAGTTTTATCCGAATTCACAACAATTGGCGCCTACCGTGGGGCATAGGCGTGAGATGATAGACAAGGTAAAGAGTGCTATTGTTTTATGTCTCGGAGATAAGATCTTAAGGGATGTCGCGAGAGAAGCTACCGCAGCATTGATGTGGGCTAAGTTGGAGTCATTGTACATGACAAAATCTTTGGCTCATAGACAACTCTTGAAACAACAACTCTATTCATTCAAGGTGGTGGAATCTAAATCAATCTTGGAGCAATTGGCGGAATTTAACAAGATTCTTGATGATTTGGCCAACATTGAAGTTAACATGGAAGATGAGGATAAGGCTTTGTTGTTACTTTGTTCATTACCAAAGTCTTTTGAGCATTTCAAGGATACCATCCTTTATGGTAAGGAGGGCACTACTACTTTGGAGGAGGTCCAAGCGGCTTTGAGAACCAATGAATTGACCAAGTTCAAGGACTTGAAGATTGATGAAGGTAGTGAAGGCTTGAATGTTGCAAGAGGGAGGAATGAGCATAGAGGAAAAGGCAAGGGGAAGTCGAGGTCCAAGGGCTTTGACAAATCAAAGTATAAATGCTTTCTTTGTCACAAGCAAGGTCATTTCAAGAAGGATTGTTCGGATAAAGGGGGCGATGGTAGTCCTTCGGTCCAAGTTGCGGAGGCTTCAAGTGAAGAAGGTTATGAGAGTGCGGGTGCACTAGTGGTTACAAGTTGGGAACCGGAGAAGAGTTGGGTTTTGGACTTGGGATGCTCTTATCACATGTGTCATAGAAAGGAATATTTTGAGACTTTGACTCTAAAAGAAGGAGGAGTTGTTCGACTCGGAAATAACAAAGCTTGCAAAGTCCAAGGCATGGGCAACGTTCGTGTAAAGATGTTTGATGGCCGTGAATTCCTTTTAAGGGATGTGAGGTTTGTTCCCGAACTTAAGCGTAATTTAATTTCCATAACCATGTTTGATAGTCTAGGTTATTGCACTAGAATTGAACATGGGGTTTGTAAAATTTCGTATGGTGCATTGATTACGGTTAAGGGGTCTAAAATGAATGGTTTATACATTTTAGATGGTTCCATAGTAATTGGTAATGCATCGATAGCTAGCGTTGTACCTCATAATAATTCTGAATTGTGGCATTTGAGGTTTAGTTGAATTAGCAAAACAAGGTTTGATAGGAAAAGATAAATTGGACAAGCTAGAATTTTGTGAGCATTGCATACTAGGCAAGCAACATAAAGTAAAGTTTGGTAGTGGTATGCATCATTCTAGTAGGCCTTTTGAGTATGTGCATTCGGATCTTTGGGGTCCTTCCAAGACTCCTACTCATGGGGGAGGTTCCTATTTTCTTTCCATCATGGATGATTATTCTAGGAGAGTGTGCGTCTTTTTTTTGAAAAACAAAAGTGACACATTTGAAAAGTTTAAGGAATGGCACACTCTCATAGAAAATCAAATGGGAACTAAACTAAAAGGTTTAAGAACTGACAATGGCCTGGAGTTTGTTTCAAAGCAATTTAATGAGTTTTGCAGGTTGAAAGGAATCAAGAGGCATAGGACCGTACCGAGAACACCGCAACAAAATGGTCTTGCTGAACGCATGAATAGGACCCTTTTGGAGCGTGTGAGGTGTATGATTCTAGGAGCTGGGTTACCTAAGAGTTTCTGGGGTGAAGTAGTGACAACAGCTGCTTATTTGATCAATAGATGGCCATCAACGGGGATAGACTTCAAGACACCTATGGAGGTATGGAGTGGGAAACCGGCAGATTACTCTTCTTTGAAGGTTTTCGGAGCTTTGGCATATGCGCATATCAAGCAAGACAAGCTTGAGCCTAGAGCTTTGAAATGTGTCTTCATTGGTTATCCGGAAGGTGTGAAGGGGTACAAGTTGTGGAAATTGGAATCTAGTGGAGGATCAAAAGTCTTGATTAGTAGGGATGTTACCTTTGATGAGACCCGTATGGGGATGAAGTGTAAAGACCTAGAGACTTTAGTACCGGAAACAATGGTGGATAAAACTCAGTTTGAGGTGGAGCTTCCAAATGAAGAAGAAGAAGATGAAGCTTCAACATCGAATACAAGTGGAACACAACCGGTAGTGGATCCGGATTATCTCTTGGCTAGAGATAGAGAAAGGAGGACCATTACGGCTCCTAGAAGATATGGTTATGCGAACTTGGTTTGTTTTGCTCTAAATGCGGCTGAAGATGTTCAAGACTCGGAGCCTAGAAACTTCAAGGAGGCATTTGAGAGCAAATAGAGCAAGTATTGGTTAAAGGTGGTGAATGAAGAGATGGATTCATTGGAAAGGGACCAAACTTGGAAACTTGTGAAGCTACCTAAACACCAAAGGGTAGTTTGATGCAAGTGGATCTTCAAGAAAAAGGAAGGTATTCCGGGTGTTGAAGGTCCAAGGTACAAAGCAAGACTTGTGGCCAAGGGTTTCACTCAAGTGGAGGGGATCGTTTACAATGAGATCTTTTCACCGGTGGTGAAACATTGTTCCATAAGGATACTTATGGCTATCGTGAATCAATTCAATCTTGAGTTGGAACAAATGGATGTGAAGACCGCTTTCTTACATGGTGACCTTAAAGAGACAATCTACATGGAGCAACCGAAAGGTTTTGTGGAGGACAAGTCTAAGGTATGTCTTTTGAAGAAATCTTTGTATGGGTTGAAGCAAAGCCCTAGGCAATGGTATCGTCGGTTTGATGAATTTCTTTTGAAGACCAGTTTTGTGAGAAGCGGATATGATTCTTGTGTGTACATGTTGAAGAAGAGTGAGAAAGTCATTCTCTACCTTCTTTTATATGTGGATGATATCTTGATGGCGAGCTCTAGCAAGGATGAGATTATGAAGCTCAAAGAAAAGTTAAATGGTGAATTTGAGATGAAAGATCTTGGTCCGGCAAAGAGAGTACTTGGAATTGATATCTTGAGGAATCGTGACAAAGACGAACTTTTCTTATCTCAACTTAGTTATTTGAAGAAGGTGGTGGAGCATTTTAGAATGTCAAACTCTAAAACCGTGAGCACTCCCTTGGGGCACCACACAAAGTTGTCCATACAACAATGTCCTCAATTCGAGGATGAGAAGCAATTGATGGAAGGTACTCCCTACGCAAGTGGGGTTGGAAGCATCATGTATGGAATGGTTTGTAGTAGACCGGACTTAGCCTATGCGGTTAGCATTGTGAGTCGGTTTATGGCAAATCCGAGTATTGTGCATTGGCAAGCTTTGAAGTGGGTATTGAGGTATTTGAATGAGTCTTTGAAGGGCGGTTTGAAGTACACAAGATCAGCTCAAGAGGAAGACGCTTTGGAGGGGTATGTTGATGCGAACTATGCGGGCAATGTGGACACTAGAAAATCCTTATCGGGTTTTGTGTTTACTCTTTATGGCACGACTATTGGTTGGAAGCAAATCAACAATCCGTGGTGGCGTTATCTACCACTCAAGCGGAGTACATCGCACTTGTTGAAGGTGTGAAAGAGGCCATATGGTTGAAAGGGATGATTGGTGAGTTAGGAATTACTCAAGAATGTGTGAAGATACATTGTGATAGTCAAAGTGTCATTCACTTGGCAAATCATCAAGTGTATCATGAGAGGACAAAGCACATTGACATTCGCTTGCACTTTGTTAGAGACATGATTGAATCAAAAGAGATTGTGGTTGAAAAAGTGGCATCGGAAGAGAATCCGGCGGATGTGTTCACCAAGTCATTGCCTAGATCAAGATTCAAACATTGCTTGGACTTGATCAAGTTTGTCGAAGAGTAATTCCCTTTTGGAGAGAGCAGCATGGTGGTTGATGGTTAAATTGACATCACCACCAAAATAAGTCATTAATCCAAAATCTGTCATCTCAAATTCTGTTCTTCTGATCCTTTGACTTTAGGATTCTAGGTTTTGGTTTAATCAGACTCTGAGGAACAGGTTCTGATCGTTTCAGAATTTTGATCTTTGCAGTCTTAGGATCAGGTTTTGTCATAACCTTAGATTTGAGGTTTTCTGGCTTTGATGTAATCTTAGCCTTAGAACCAGAAGCTTCAGGTTCTGACTGAACAGCAGTTACAGCAACAGTACCCTCAGGCACAAAGGTGGATTTCAATTCATCCTTAATACAATCGCAATAGCTCTTGAGAGTGTACTCTTTGGATTTCTCCTCAGAATATCCAATACCTTTGCCATTGTTTTTGTATATGTTGTAGATCATAGAAGCTACTTTGCTTCTGTCTATGCCAGCCATTATAAAATCATCCAAGGCAATTTCATGTTTATTGCCAGAACCTTAATCACATTTTTCTTGTAGCTTTTGACAAAGAATCTTGAGTCTGTCTTCATATGTGGTTGATATGAAGTTAAACCCTCTGAGTTCTTCTTCAGAAGCTTTCAGTTCCAATAGAGTTGTTTCTTATTGTTTCATTAAATCAACATATTTTTCTTTTAAATCAGACAACTCATTGGTTCTGTGTTCAAATAGTGATAAGAGTTCTTTAAGAGAATCAACAAGTTATTGTCTGGGAATTTTGGAATATATCTCATTTTCATCTTCTAAATCTGATTCAGCTTCTGATACTGCTTCTGATGATACTATTGCCACTAACCCCATGACTGCTTTTGAAACTGTAAAGAGAACAAATCATAAAAAGTTATAATCCTTTTATTTATTATGACAAAATTGTTGTAGCTCCTTAGAAAAAAGAATATAAAGATAAGAAATGTTAGAGATGAAAAAGAAGAGGGGAGAGCAGATAGGTTCTGAGCAGCAGGACGATGAAGAAGAAAACAAAACTCACATGTTTCTCTCTCTTAACATGTTTTGCCTTTATTTTTACCGTTTTATTTCTTTCATTGGATTAATCAAAGGGACAAGAATAGTGCAGGAGGGGATCCATTTCCTTGAATAAAGGGATTTTTAGAAGCAAAGATGCTAAGTAGAAGAAACAAACCTTTTGCCAATTTAATTAATCCAGGAAATCATAGTCAATAAAATCTCACAAGATGGAGACTGCAGACCGAATTTTAGTAGAGGTTAAAAAAACATAGGCAAAACAAATTAATTAATTAATGTATGCAACATATGAATGAATAGAGAAACAGATTGAAGAATGATCATACTTGTAGTCATGGCATCTACATTTGAAAGAGTAGTTGGATCGATTCTTTTAGTTGAACTCTATTATTGGCATACATTCATATGTTAAACATTATGTTTTTGTTTTGGATCTAATACAGTCATATGTTTTATTTGTTTTGTTTATACTAAAAAAAAAAATTAAATAGATTTGTTTCTATTTTATTTAGGTAAAAATATTTGAAACAAAAATAATTATTAAAAAGATACCCTTCAAAAAAAAATAATAAACTTTCAAAAAAGAGATTTCATGAGATTTTATTTTGTTTTTATTTCTCAATCATTTCTTTTTTGTTAACTAATGATAACTGTTATTCCCGGATTGCATTTGCATGACAATCATTCTTAGCCAATAATTCTCTTTCATCTAAATAATTTACTTTGATCATTCATCCACCGTTCTCCCTCATCTAAAATACACTAATGTCGTCGATGATGCCTAAAACTATAATTAAAGGAAAAATTCTCGAGACAACTAAAAATAATAATATAGTAAAATGCAAGAAAATAAAAAAGTCTAGCAAGTCAACTAAAAACAACCAAACCACATATCCCTCTAAGTCGGGTCGGTTACGTGGATCATAAGACACCCATAAATAAGTCTAGCAAGTAGAGAAATAAGCAAAAGTGTTCTTGTAATAATGCATCCATACTTTGAAAAACTTCGGTATCCTTCACCATCTTGTCCAAAGAGACGACGAGCTGGTTTCAATTGAAAGAAATTACACACTGTTAAGTTAAGGAACTTGTATTAACTTTCCAACAAATTCATATTACAGGCCTTGCATGAACTCAAACAAGCTGTTCAATTTTAGTTTGCCAAACAAATAAATAAATCATCAAGAAAAAGAACGTTAATCCTTTTGACAATATCTTCAATAATTTAAGGACTACATCTCACACACCAAACAGAAAGTCAAAGCAATAAAATCTAGAGACTATTCTAGAAAAATGCAAAGGAATTATACACAAGATTAAAATTTAAGCACATGTGATTTATTTTGTGCACAAGTCTTCTGTCTTTGTGATTCAAGACACACACATACACACATTAATGAGCAAGAGCATATCTCAAAGTTGCGGAGCATCTATGAGAAGCTACTCTTTCATGCGATTCAAGTTGCATGCATGCAAACAAACACACACATTCATGTAAATACATTCAAGGAAAATCAATTCCATTACCATTACACACATTCTAGTATTATTAATTAGTTCTCTATTTCTATCTTCTTCAACATATAACAATTATTTCTATTTTCCTTTCTTTCACCAACCTTCAACGTATATGAATTATTTATCTTCCTAGAATTTCACCGTTTCATTGCCACTTAAAGAAAAAAATATATAAAAAATAAAATTACACAAACACCTTACAAAGCTCACGTGACCATTTTTCACTATTAATATTGTTGATATTTTGGTTATCTTTTTTTTATACTAAAGTGTTTATTAAAATAGGAACACACCCTTTGAACATTTTCTTGTCATTGATATTTATGTTTAAAGTCATCAATACTATTATGGTCTCTATTAGGAATTATCTATGGCTTATTGAGCAAATGATTTGTAATTGAGATTTGATGGCATATACGATGGCATGAGTTTTGAGATGTTGAGAAATATGATTTTGATATATATGTTTTTAAAAGATTTTGATATTATTATGTAATTCATTTGGATTAGATTTGCATTTCATGCATCTCGACACTAGTTTTTCATACGTTGTAAAGCATGGTTTGAAATATGCGTTTTTGGAAAGATTTGATATAAATAAACGCGCGATTTGGATTTGAATTTGGATTTACTTATGATTATAAGTAGTGGATTTTCAATTGAGTTTTGATGATACCTATTTTGACATAAGTTTCCTTATGTTGCGAAATATGGTTTTAGACATGTGTTTTAAGAATGGTGTTTTGTAAATGACGGTTATAAGGACGACGACCTAGGTGCACCTAGTATGTGATTTTGGTTAGGTAGAGTTACTCCGTTAGACGGAGCCGCCCCTATGGAAAGGCCGCCATTAGGAGGAGAGGGCTATCAATGAGATGTAAACTCCCTAACCGAATAATGTTTTACACTTTGTTTTGAGTCGAGAGAAAAGAGCTATCCGTTAGATGGAGCCGCCCCTATGGAAAGGCCACCATTTGGAGGAGAGGGCTATCAACGAGATGGAGCTAGTTCTCGATTCAACCATTTGATTATTTTCACTGAAGTTGGAGTTCTATACTTTATTTAAAGTTTGATTATTTTGGCATTATGAAATTGAATATGATTTTATGTTTTCTTTGAAGTGATTACTTTGATTCCATTTCATTAAATCCGGTTTTCATATTCTATTTGGATTTGATTATTTCGATTCATTTTCATCATACCCAGTTTCTATATTTTCTTTAAAGTTGTTGATTTGGATTCACCTCTTACCACATTGGAATTTTGATATATTCTTATTTGATTTGATAAATTTACAAAGTTTTCTGAATTTTCATGGTATATTCTTGATTGTGAGTTTATTATATTTTTAAAATTGTTACTAACTTTGTAAATTAAAATCATATTTGAGAAAAGAAAATAATCGTACCCTTGTGTGTTTCCCTTCTAGTTGGTGGTGGTTGTTGTCTCTCCCTATGTCCTTGTGACTTACTCTTCTATTTTCTATTTTTTTCAGATTCCCAAGCAGCTAAGTGGGAAGCTGCTAGTAGATTCATGAACAGGATTTACATCTTGGTAATCTTGAAAATATAGGGGTTACTCTGTCGAAATTTAAGTAAACAAGATTTTGAATCGAAAGTTAGCTTGAAAATTGTTTATTAATTCGTTGGTCATCAGGCTTGCCGAACTATGAGGTATTAGTTCGTGCGCCGGTCACAATTAGTGTCCTTGGGTCGTGACACCAACCTTCTCTCTGACAAAGTTAGTTAGTAATTGGTGATTCAAGTTCTCCTATTCTCTAGCTCACCATACAAGGCTTTTCTAGACACCAAATTCAATTCAAGCAAACAAACAGAAAAATTCTCATCATGTATAAGGACGAATGTAGTCAGGAGGAACGAGTTTCTACGTAGGTTCGTTTGGCTGGTGAAGGAATGTAAAGTCGAGGAACGTAACACGGTTCGTGAGAACCCACTCAAAGGCAAAGTTGTAACTTCACATATACACACACAATTGAGTGGCCGTGGCACGTAAGATCGGACGATCCTACGACCCAGCACTCGTTTTTGGCTACCTTGATAAGGACTGCATCGTATCGTATGAATTACACCAGAAATAAGTAATATGAAAAAAGTGACTTATAACATGATGTATGTGGGTTTGTTTACTTTACCTCTCTATCTTGTTGGAATGGTAAGAATGAATAATTAGAATTGTATACAGAAAATGGCCATGTACATAGAGAATAAAAATTAGTAAAGCTTTTTTTATAAGTTAGTAAATAGAGTTTATTTTATATCAGCTGTAAATGAATATTTTGTGAGATAGAAGTTAGTTAATTCTCAAACTAGTTGTACATGTGATTCAAGATGCACATGTCAACATGCATACACTGTAAACACACATTTGTTTCTCTAAATAAGGAGGGTTTTTATAATTTTATACACTGAAAATTTATACGCGTCAACATGCATACACTGTAGACACACAGTCTGAAAGTAAGTTATTTATAACGGGAGACATCATGGGAAATAAAAAACAGAAACAGAGAAAAAAATAACTTACGAAACCAAAACAATCTATCTTTAAAAAGTTGTTGGAAGCACCTGAAGTCAACCTTTGCAGAAGGTGAGTTTTGAAGCAAAAAGTCAATGACAGTCACCAATGGAGGACGTATGATCTGATTAAATTTCAGTGACTTCAAGTTACACAAGGAAGGGAAGTCAACCTTCAATAAATCGTCATGAGCGTAGGAAAGAACCTAAGCAATCATGAAGTATTAGGATCAGTTGCAAGTCGAGTTTTTAATAAAATAATTATATAAAAAGCAGCCTATAATGTTACAATATAAAGTACCTGAAGAGCAGGTTTAGTGATGGTCAATGATTCGATATTAACAAGATTAACCAACCATTTGAATAGAATTGATGGGTTCTCCCACAAGCTATCCTCCATAGTTTGCTTTAAATTTATATTCACATGTTTGATAGAAGAGAGAGCGGTCTTGCTCCCAAAAAGTTTTGGAATATAATGACCACCGGTAAAATCAAAGGAATGAAGTGTTGGAGCATATAACTCGATTCCAAAATAGATTTCGAAATCGGCAGTTCTAGGATTGCAACCAGACAAGAAATCATACACACATATAGTTAAATTGACAAGCTTGGTACTTGAAATGCGAAGGTTTTGTGCATTGTCAACAAGTACACATTTGTCAATGATCAAAGTAGTCAACATGTTGAATGTGGAAAAAGGATCAACACAACCATCATCATTGCAACCAAAGACGAGGTGCTTTAGAGACAGAGTGGTTAATGTTGGGAAACTGAGAGAATGTGGAAATATTTGGTCAAAGCGAGGACCGGGAAGCAATAGATCTTCACCAGTAAGAGTAAGAGATGTTAAGGTGTGCGATGATAAGAAGAACGGCGAAAAGAGTTCAGCAGTAGTGTAATTGATTTTAAAGTGTTGGACATTGTGTGTGAAAGCATATTCTATAACCATTTGGTATAGGCTAATGTTTTCAAAATGATTGTTGTGCAAAAGGAGAGCAGAGAGAGCGGTTGAGTGATCGCGAAGAGACAAAAACATAAACAGGAAATTTTCGTAGATTTCGCAATCACTAAATTGGTAACAATCTAATGTAAGAGTGGGAAGAGTCTTCCAGAGATTGATCCATCTTTTGGATAAAATGCATGTTTGAACGGCCTCTCTGGTGTTCAAAAAGGACAGTATGTGAATGAGAAGACAGTCGGCCAATACACTGATCCTGTCTTGAATTTGGCTGTCGTCCTTAGGTTGCCTTTTACGTTGCCTTCGTGTCCCCATCATTGTTGTCTGAGAACAAGAAAAATAATGAAATTAGTGTCTCCATCATTGTTTTTCCGATCCAAGAATCGAGTAAAACGAGGGGACCAATCTCACCGGCCCGTCTAAAGCCAGTTTTACCGAAATTGGCACCAGAGGAAATCGAAGATCCCAAGCCAACTACTAGGCCAACCCCAAACGGATTTAAAAATGGAAAAACAAAAAAATAATGAAATTAAAATGAAATTCATTGATTAGAGAGAGAAAAAAAAAACAAGGGCAGGCTCCAAAATTGTGTTATAAGCTTTTTACAATCCAGACTTGAGTTGTGTAACATACCGACCCCTCCTATATTGATGTTCTTTTGCCATGTTGTTTGTCCCTGTAATAGATTCTGAAATGAATCTCGTGATATTAAGCTATATGAAACCTTCTAATCCACATGAAACTATACTCTCCAAATTAAAGAAAACGGAGGATCAAATAAGTACAACAACCAGGGTTGGTTTCATGGATCATTGTTTCGAAGAATCGAGAAATGTAACAAAACAATAAAAATAAGAAAAAAGATGGGCGACGAAGTTGGGTGGGTACCTTGCACGCTGTAAGCCTAGCGAATAGCGGATGGATCGGAACGAACCGTCTCGACTCGGAAAGAAATACAACCTTTCGCCGCTGCGGGGATAGAGAGAGAGAGAGAGAGAGAGAGAGAGACGGAGAGGATAGACACATGAGTTTGCAATGACAACATTTTGATGTAACTGAAACTTTTCGCCGGCTTGGGCCTTTGTTCAACTTTGGTTGGTTGAAAGGATTTTAGAGAAATAAAATTGCTCTACAGCCCCCCTCGTCGGATTGCTAACGTGCCCGCACGCACATTTCATTCCACCGTGAAGACTCATGCCGTGCCGGAAGCTGTTACCGTCACACCGGAGCATTCTCTTCTGTCATTGCCACTCAACCGTTCTCACCAGACAGATCATTTTCCGCTAGAAGGAGCGGATCGTTCCCTAACCGCCACAATCCAACGATCCTCCCTGCAACTGTTTTTTTGTAACACCCTTTGGACCGTCATAATATTCCTAAAGGTTTAGAGGCCCTCCAGAAAACCTCTAAATCCTCTAGAATGGCTCAAGAGCCCTCTGGAAGGGCTCAGAGGCCCTCCAGAAAGGTTATTGGGGTTAGGCGCGTCCTCCTAAAGGATGTCGCCTCCTTTAGCCTCCCGAAGCTTCTGGAAACCGCTTAAAGTACCTAAATATCCCTATTGCTTGGAAGCCAAGCAACCGAAACCCAAGCCCATAACAGGCTATAAATACTACACTTGAGATCATTCTCAAGGCATCCAATAGACAGTCTAAAACCCTAATATACGATTCTTAACCTTAGAATCCTTTATTGTACTATATGTGGGAAGAGGTAAAACTAACCTAGACCACTCTTTTGAATCGTAATCCGCGATTTAGAAACCCTAAACTCGTAGAAAACTTAATCGTAGTCACTAAACTGCGATCGTGATAACCTTTCCACATAAAAAAAAAAAAAAAAAACTAAATCACACTTCTCGGATTTAAGAACCTGACTTCATCATTCCCAACTGCCACGATGACCGAATCCTCCAATCACGACGCCCTTGGATGAAAATCAATTCGGAAGCATGGCAGCAACCTCGCCACCGATAAGAAGTTGTTTCGTCGCCGCCATGCCTGCACCTAATCTCATTCTCACAAAAAGAGGCCACTTCTGAAGCTATACAAGGAAAAGTCAAAATCACTACAATAATGAAAGCAGGCTTGTGAAAATTCCTTCAATCGAAGGAGAATCGACACTTAACATGTTTCACCGGTTTGTATTTTATTTACGTTAATATCTACTGTCCGGGCATATGTGTTTTTTAGAATCTCAATCACGCCCACGTTCACGCTCTATTTTAAAAAGTCAAAATTGCTTAGGGTGCGTTTGGCCCTACTTTTTTTATGTCTAAAAGTCACTTTTAGAATAAAGTTGAAAATTAAAACTTTGAAGTTGAAGTTAAAGTTGTTTGGTATTTGTTGTTTTTTTCAACTTAATTAGTACTTTTAAGTTAAAATCTGTTTGGCAAAATATTTTTAAAAGAGCTTTGAAATTTTATTACAAATTATCATAAATAAAATAAAAGGCATTTATTTTTAAAAAATTTAAATTTTATAAAGACCTGATTTTTTTTAGACCATATTAAAATTTATAAATTATTATATAACACATTATCATAAATTAAATTGAAAGAGTTTGGAAATAATCCAATACTAGAAACATAACACATCATAAACTTGAACGATTTTTGTTTTCCAACAACTTAGTGACTATTTGATTTCTAGCTCTATCCAACCATGAGAGACAAATATAAGAGAATAGTGAAAAAGGAAATACTATCAAGAATTGATTTTAAAAGTAAAAAATATTAGACAAAATGATAAAAAAGGAATATTATAAAAAGAGTAATATTGAAATCAAAGTCAAAGTCAAAAGTCAAAAGTCAAAGTCTGGAATTAAAAAAAAAAGAATTTAGAAAAACAAATTTGATATTAAAAAAAAGTTCAGATTTTTTTCGAAATAAGAAAGTTTTTTAAAAAAATTTCTACTAAAAATAAAAAATCTGGATTTTTTTTTTAAAGAGGTTCTAGTTTGCTTCTCTTTTTAACAAGCATCACACAATTTGTCTTTTACAAATATTGGTTTAGGTAAACTAACTACTATGTCTTTGGACATGATATTTAGTAACTCGCAGTGAAAATGACCAAGCTGACTATGCCATAGCCAAGAATCTTCACTCTTGTCCATGAGACACTTAGCACCACTTAAAGATATATCATCTAGATCAATCATATCATGTAGACATTTTTAATTATCAAACCCTTAAACAAAATTTCCTTATTGATGAGGGAGTATCATATGATGTTGTAGGCTATGTTTTTTGTTATTTTCTTTGCATTTGAATGCAAATAAGGGGTTATTAAGAGGATCTGAGAAACAATTTGTATTGTTTTCATTCGACTTGTTGTAATTTACTTTTAGAGTTTTTCTACTTGCACCCTAGTTAATCATGGTTGCACCCCAAAATGACAAGATTACCCTTTCATAAAATTTGATTTTCAAAAAGCCCATTCCTTCTTTTTTGGTTACACCCCAAAATCCTTCTTCCAAAACCATAATTCTCCAATCGATCGATTGTGTTCTGCGGAGATTTTCAAAACCATACTTTCTCACGTCCATTCATGATTTCAAAGAAAATTCGAAGCAAATCAGGTTAGAAAGTGTTGTTCTTCAATCGATTGTTTTTTTCTTGTTATGGATTCTCAGTTCTGATTTTGTGTTTTCCTTGTTCTGGGATTTTGTAAACTCAGTTTAAGTAGGTTCATGTAAACTCAGTTTAAGTATGTTCATGTAAACTCAGTTTAAGTAGGTTCATGTTAACTCAATTTAAGTAGGTTCATGTAAACTCGGTTTAAGTAGGTTCATGCAAACTTAGTTTACATGAACCTACTTAAACTGAATTTAAGTTAACCTTGCCAATGTAAATTAAAACCATAATCGTACAGTGCATCAGTGCAGTTGAAGGAAAAAAATTGAAACTAGCAAATAGAAGAAGAAATTCACTTACTTATATCCAATTGAGTATGAATGAAAAATATTTTGATTTACTCTTTAATTTTCATGGAGATTGATATTGAACATCAGATTGTTTGATCGATCTCTTTGTGGGGTGAAAGAGGGTGAAACTCACTGACAATGAATAAAATTAGGGTTTTAAGAAAATTTATATAAAAGGGCAATTTTGGTATTATAAAAAAAAATTAAGAAAATTTGGGTGTAACCAGAAAAACATGGGGTGTAAATAGAAAAACTCTTACTTTTATCTTAAATCATGCAACTCAATAAATGTTTTGAATTTTTTATTATGAGTATTAGAATGATGCCTTTGGATTTATAATTTGTACTTTAAAAAAAAATATATATCCAAATCGCTTAAATTTTTTAAATTTGTTGTTGGAGGATATAAAGCATGTACTAGGATAGAAAAAATGAATATCAAATCAAATGTACAATAATTTCAAATGACAGTGGGACCTTTGTAATTGGCAATAACGTGATAATGGAGGTAGAATTTTCATTTCATCGTTTCTTGTCGGAAAGTTGTTGGACTATAAATAAATAAAAAGTTTCAAAGGCATTCTAATATTGAAATATAGTCCTTACATGTGTTGGTGGATAAGTGTAAATGTGACAATTGTGTTGCTTAAGATAGAACAAAAGAAAAAACAAAATTAAAGCTACAATGTACTACAATTTTTGAACTTAACTTGTTTTATACTCTAACCAAAGTAGAATTTGCATCTAAGAACTGAATATAAGATGAAAACTAAAATCTTATATATAGCCGTTTGTCCAAATGAAAGACAGAGACTTGATATAAAAAATATATTTCTTCTCTCTTTCAAATTTCATTTCCACCTCGTCAAGCTTCTTTCTTTAGCAGAAAAGTTTGTGGTGTAGAGATGGGTATTAACAGTTCAGGGTACTTTATCCACCTTCCAGTTAACAACATTTGCAGGGTACTTTATCGTTACGAGGATGATCAAGTGCTGCTATCGTTTATTTAGTCGCAAACAAAGTTGGGTGTTTATGATTCTAGAGATGGTACTTTTATGACTGTAGAAATTCAAAAGAACTATAGTTTCCCGAGTCTAGAAGTCTACCAAGAGACTTTGATATCACCTATTCTTAATAGTAATCCAGCCTAACTGTAGCTATTTTGTTATGTATTGTTGTTAAAAATATTTATTGTTCAAGGAAATTCACAGCATGAGAAAGTGGTGTGTTAGTTTGATTTATTTGATGGTTATAATTTTTTGGTTTTCTGGATTGGAATTAGATGTTATGCCCAATCACTTATATGTTTGTTAAAATGTACGTCGATTTCTCCAAAATTTCATTATTGTGCTACAAAACCGTACTGTTGTTGGGATGCCTGAAACAATGTGAATTAAGCTGTATGTTAGTTCTGATCTGATATATTTTTGCAAAAAGAAAAGAGCTGCAATTCTAGACAATTTTTCATACTAATATGGATTCACTTTTATATTATGTAATCATAGAAAATTGGAATTGTGTCGACTACTTCAATTAGTGTGAGTGTAGGTATTGAAGCTAATGGTCCCTTGGGCTTTTAGGTACATCCTTGAGGTAATTTAACATAAACCTACTTTTGATTTATATATACACATTGAACTATTTGATACAGAGATGTTAAGCTTCTGAAACAATCAGTTCTCAGAAAATGTCACGGTATCTTAACTATGTTGAGCCTTTTTGTTCAATAATGTCTTATTTATGACTTCTGTATCTTCTAATTGAATATTGTTGAGACTTGACTTCAAATTTGTGGTCTGGAAGAACAGAGAAATCGTGACACGAATTTGGCATCGTGACATGATTTTGTGATGCCGTGAGCTGGTTTGCAGGGTGCCAAATCGTGACACAATCTTGGGAAATCGTGACACAATTTTCAAACTTGCTCGTTAAGTTTCCATGATAAGGACTGGTCGTACCTTGTGACGTACGTTCCAATAGTGTCACGACCTGGAAATCGTGACACGATTTTATCAGTGGAAGGCTAGTATTTAAGTGTTCTTGTGCAGATTTTGGAGAAGAGCTTAGAGAGAGAAACTTGGATTACAAAGGGGGGAACTCTAGGGTTGAATGTCTTTGTAGAGAGAATCTCTTGAGTTGGGAAAAACATTGTAAACACCTTGGGTAGTGAGATTTCACCATTGGAAGGATCTAAAGCTTCCTCTTGTGTCTTCTCTTTTAGGGTTCATATTGTGAGAGTGGGGAACACAAATGGGTAGAAACTAGGACTTGTTCTTGTGTAAGCTTGCAAGCTATTTTTCTTGTAACACTTTCATCATAGTGGATTGGAGAGCTGCTCTCTCCCCCAGATTAGGCCATATTGGCTGAACTGGGTCAACAATCTTTTTGGTGTGTTTGTTCTTCCTTTCTTGCTTATCTTGGTTGCTTTGTATTTGCTTGTGGTTGTTGACACTTTACACATAGATTAGGCCATAGGGCTGTTTTTGTTGTTGTTGCTTGTTGACACTTTACACATAGATTACCACTTCCTTTTGCTCCACGCATCTTTGTTTACATTGGTGTGAGTTTTATCCGAATTCACAACAATTGGCGCCTACCGTGGGGCATAGGCGTGAGATGATAGACAAGGTAAAGAGTGCTATTGTTTTATGTCTCGGAGATAAGATCTTAAGGGATGTCGCGAGAGAAGCTACCGCAGCATTGATGTGGGCTAAGTTGGAGTCATTGTACATGACAAAATCTTTGGCTCATAGACAACTCTTGAAACAACAACTCTATTCATTCAAGGTGGTGGAATCTAAATCAATCTTGGAGCAATTGGCGGAATTTAACAAGATTCTTGATGATTTGGCCAACATTGAAGTTAACATGGAAGATGAGGATAAGGCTTTGTTGTTACTTTGTTCATTACCAAAGTCTTTTGAGCATTTCAAGGATACCATCCTTTATGGTAAGGAGGGCACTACTACTTTGGAGGAGGTCCAAGCGGCTTTGAGAACCAATGAATTGACCAAGTTCAAGGACTTGAAGATTGATGAAGGTAGTGAAGGCTTGAATGTTGCAAGAGGGAGGAATGAGCATAGAGGAAAAGGCAAGGGGAAGTCGAGGTCCAAGGGCTTTGACAAATCAAAGTATAAATGCTTTCTTTGTCACAAGCAAGGTCATTTCAAGAAGGATTGTTCGGATAAAGGGGGCGATGGTAGTCCTTCGGTCCAAGTTGCGGAGGCTTCAAGTGAAGAAGGTTATGAGAGTGCGGGTGCACTAGTGGTTACAAGTTGGGAACCGGAGAAGAGTTGGGTTTTGGACTTGGGATGCTCTTATCACATGTGTCATAGAAAGGAATATTTTGAGACTTTGACTCTAAAAGAAGGAGGAGTTGTTCGACTCGGAAATAACAAAGCTTGCAAAGTCCAAGGCATGGGCAACGTTCGTGTAAAGATGTTTGATGGCCGTGAATTCCTTTTAAGGGATGTGAGGTTTGTTCCCGAACTTAAGCGTAATTTAATTTCCATAACCATGTTTGATAGTCTAGGTTATTGCACTAGAATTGAACATGGGGTTTGTAAAATTTCGTATGGTGCATTGATTACGGTTAAGGGGTCTAAAATGAATGGTTTATACATTTTAGATGGTTCCATAGTAATTGGTAATGCATCGATAGCTAGCGTTGTACCTCATAATAATTCTGAATTGTGGCATTTGAGGTTTAGTTGAATTAGCAAAACAAGGTTTGATAGGAAAAGATAAATTGGACAAGCTAGAATTTTGTGAGCATTGCATACTAGGCAAGCAACATAAAGTAAAGTTTGGTAGTGGTATGCATCATTCTAGTAGGCCTTTTGAGTATGTGCATTCGGATCTTTGGGGTCCTTCCAAGACTCCTACTCATGGGGGAGGTTCCTATTTTCTTTCCATCATGGATGATTATTCTAGGAGAGTGTGCGTCTTTTTTTTGAAAAACAAAAGTGACACATTTGAAAAGTTTAAGGAATGGCACACTCTCATAGAAAATCAAATGGGAACTAAACTAAAAGGTTTAAGAACTGACAATGGCCTGGAGTTTGTTTCAAAGCAATTTAATGAGTTTTGCAGGTTGAAAGGAATCAAGAGGCATAGGACCGTACCGAGAACACCGCAACAAAATGGTCTTGCTGAACGCATGAATAGGACCCTTTTGGAGCGTGTGAGGTGTATGATTCTAGGAGCTGGGTTACCTAAGAGTTTCTGGGGTGAAGTAGTGACAACAGCTGCTTATTTGATCAATAGATGGCCATCAACGGGGATAGACTTCAAGACACCTATGGAGGTATGGAGTGGGAAACCGGCAGATTACTCTTCTTTGAAGGTTTTCGGAGCTTTGGCATATGCGCATATCAAGCAAGACAAGCTTGAGCCTAGAGCTTTGAAATGTGTCTTCATTGGTTATCCGGAAGGTGTGAAGGGGTACAAGTTGTGGAAATTGGAATCTAGTGGAGGATCAAAAGTCTTGATTAGTAGGGATGTTACCTTTGATGAGACCCGTATGGGGATGAAGTGTAAAGACCTAGAGACTTTAGTACCGGAAACAATGGTGGATAAAACTCAGTTTGAGGTGGAGCTTCCAAATGAAGAAGAAGAAGATGAAGCTTCAACATCGAATACAAGTGGAACACAACCGGTAGTGGATCCGGATTATCTCTTGGCTAGAGATAGAGAAAGGAGGACCATTACGGCTCCTAGAAGATATGGTTATGCGAACTTGGTTTGTTTTGCTCTAAATGCGGCTGAAGATGTTCAAGACTCGGAGCCTAGAAACTTCAAGGAGGCATTTGAGAGCAAATATAGCAAGTATTGGTTAAAGGTGGTGAATGAAGAGATGGATTCATTGGAAAGGGACCAAACTTGGAAACTTGTGAAGCTACCTAAACACCAAAGGGTAGTTTGATGCAAGTGGATCTTCAAGAAAAAGGAAGGTATTCCGGGTGTTGAAGGTCCAAGGTACAAAGCAAGACTTGTGGCCAAGGGTTTCACTCAAGTGGAGGGGATCGACTACAATGAGATCTTTTCACCGGTGGTGAAACATTGTTCCATAAGGATACTTATGGCTATCGTGAATCAATTCAATCTTGAGTTGGAACAAATGGATGTGAAGACCGCTTTCTTACATGGTGACCTTAAAGAGACAATCTACATGGAGCAACCGAAAGGTTTTGTGGAGGACAAGTCTAAGGTATGTCTTTTGAAGAAATCTTTGTATGGGTTGAAGCAAAGCCCTAGGCAATGGTATCGTCGGTTTGATGAATTTCTTTTGAAGACCAGTTTTGTGAGAAGCGGATATGATTCTTGTGTGTACATGTTGAAGAAGAGTGAGAAAGTCATTCTCTACCTTCTTTTATATGTGGATGATATCTTGATGGCGAGCTCTAGCAAGGATGAGATTATGAAGCTCAAAGAAAAGTTAAATGGTGAATTTGAGATGAAAGATCTTGGTCCGGCAAAGAGAGTACTTGGAATTGATATCTTGAGGAATCGTGACAAAGACGAACTTTTCTTATCTCAACTTAGTTATTTGAAAAAGGTGGTGGAGCATTTTAGAATGTCAAACTCTAAAACCGTGAGCACTCCCTTGGGGCACCACACAAAGTTGTCCATACAACAATGTCCTCAATTCGAGGATGAGAAGCAATTGATGGAAGGTACTCCCTACGCAAGTGGGGTTGGAAGCATCATGTATGGAATGGTTTGTAGTAGACCGGACTTAGCCTATGCGGTTAGCATTGTGAGTCGGTTTATGGCAAATCCGAGTATTGTGCATTGGCAAGCTTTGAAGTGGGTATTGAGGTATTTGAATGAGTCTTTGAAGGGCGGTTTGAAGTACACAAGATCAGCTCAAGAGGAAGACGCTTTGGAGGGGTATGTTGATGCGAACTATGCGGGCAATGTGGACACTAGAAAATCCTTATCGGGTTTTGTGTTTACTCTTTATGGCACGACTATTGGTTGGAAGCAAATCAACAATCCGTGGTGGCGTTATCTACCACTCAAGCGGAGTACATCGCACTTGTTGAAGGTGTGAAAGAGGCCATATGGTTGAAAGGGATGATTGGTGAGTTAGGAATTACTCAAGAATGTGTGAAGATACATTGTGATAGTCAAAGTGTCATTCACTTGGCAAATCATCAAGTGTATCATGAGAGGACAAAGCACATTGACATTCGCTTGCACTTTGTTAGAGACATGATTGAATCAAAAGAGATTGTGGTTGAAAAAGTGGCATCGGAAGAGAATCCGGCGGATGTGTTCACCAAGTCATTGCCTAGATCAAGATTCAAACATTGCTTGGACTTGATCAAGTTTGTCGAAGAGTAATTCCCTTTTGGAGAGAGCAGCATGGTGGTTGATGGTTAAATTGACATCACCACCAAAATAAGTCATTAATCCAAAATCTGTCATCTCAAATTCTGTTCTTCTGATCCTTTGACTTTAGGATTCTAGGTTTTGGTTTAATCAGACTCTGAGGAACAGGTTCTGATCGTTTCAGAATTTTGATCTTTGCAGTCTTAGGATCAGGTTTTGTCATAACCTTAGATTTGAGGTTTTCTGGCTTTGATGTAATCTTAGCCTTAGAACCAGAAGCTTCAGGTTCTGACTGAACAGCAGTTACAGCAACAGTACCCTCAGGCACAAAGGTGGATTTCAATTCATCCTTAATACAATCGCAATAGCTCTTGAGAGTGTACTCTTTGGATTTCTCCTCAGAATATCCAATACCTTTGCCATTGTTTTTGTATATGTTGTAGATCATAGAAGCTACTTTGCTTCTGTCTATGCCAGCCATTATAAAATCATCCAAGGCAATTTCATGTTTATTGCCAGAACCTTAATCACATTTTTCTTGTAGCTTTTGACAAAGAATCTTGAGTCTGTCTTCATATGTGGTTGATATGAAGTTAAACCCTCTGAGTTCTTCTTCAGAAGCTTTCAGTTCCAATAGAGTTGTTTCTTATTGTTTCATTAAATCAACATATTTTTCTTTTAAATCAGACAACTCATTGGTTCTGTGTTCAAATAGTGATAAGAGTTCTTTAAGAGAATCAACAAGTTATTGTCTGGGAATTTTGGAATATATCTCATTTTCATCTTCTAAATCTGATTCAGCTTCTGATACTGCTTCTGATGATACTATTGCCACTAACCCCATGACTGCTTTTGAAACTGTAAAGAGAACAAATCATAAAAAGTTATAATCCTTTTATTTATTATGACAAAATTGTTGTAGCTCCTTAGAAAAAAGAATATAAAGATAAGAAATGTTAGAGATGAAAAAGAAGAGGGGAGAGCAGATAGGTTCTGAGCAGCAGGACGATGAAGAAGAAAACAAAACTCACATGTTTCTCTCTCTTAACATGTTTTGCCTTTATTTTTACCGTTTTATTTCTTTCATTGGATTAATCAAAGGGACAAGAATAGTGCAGGAGGGGATCCATTTCCTTGAATAAAGGGATTTTTAGAAGCAAAGATGCTAAGTAGAAGAAACAAACCTTTTGCCAATTTAATTAATCCAGGAAATCATAGTCAATAAAATCTCACAAGATGGAGACTGCAGACCGAATTTTAGTAGAGGTTAAAAAAACATAGGCAAAACAAATTAATTAATTAATGTATGCAACATATGAATGAATAGAGAAACAGATTGAAGAATGATCATACTTGTAGTCATGGCATCTACATTTGAAAGAGTAGTTGGATCGATTCTTTTAGTTGAACTCTATTATTGGCATACATTCATATGTTAAACATTATGTTTTTGTTTTGGATCTAATACAGTCATATGTTTTATTTGTTTTGTTTATACTAAAAAAAAAAATTAAATAGATTTGTTTCTATTTTATTTAGGTAAAAATATTTGAAACAAAAATAATTATTAAAAAGATACCCTTCAAAAAAAATAATAAACTTTCAAAAAAGAGATTTCATGAGATTTTATTTTGTTTTTATTTCTCAATCATTTCTTTTTTGTTAACTAATGATAACTGTTATTCCCGGATTGCATTTGCATGACAATCATTCTTAGCCAATAATTCTCTTTCATCTAAATAATTTACTTTGATCATTCATCCACCGTTCTCCCTCATCTAAAATACACTAATGTCGTCGATGATGCCTAAAACTATAATTAAAGGAAAAATTCTCGAGACAACTAAAAATAATAATATAGTAAAATGCAAGAAAATAAAAAAGTCTAGCAAGTCAACTAAAAACAACCAAACCACATATCCCTCTAAGTCGGGTCGGTTACGTGGATCATAAGACACCCATAAATAAGTCTAGCAAGTAGAGAAATAAGCAAAAGTGTTCTTGTAATAATGCATCCATACTTTGAAAAACTTCGGTATCCTTCACCATCTTGTCCAAAGAGACGACGAGCTGGTTTCAATTGAAAGAAATTACACACTGTTAAGTTAAGGAACTTGTATTAACTTTCCAACAAATTCATATTACAGGCCTTGCATGAACTCAAACAAGCTGTTCAATTTTAGTTTGCCAAACAAATAAATAAATCATCAAGAAAAAAGAACGTTAATCCTTTTGACAATATCTTCAATAATTTAAGGACTACATCTCACACACCAAACAGAAAGTCAAAGCAATAAAATCTAGAGACTATTCTAGAAAAATGCAAAGGAATTATACACAAGATTAAAATTTAAGCACATGTGATTTATTTTGTGCACAAGTCTTCTGTCTTTGTGATTCAAGACACACACATACACACATTAATGAGCAAGAGCATATCTCAAAGTTGCGGAGCATCTATGAGAAGCTACTCTTTCATGCGATTCAAGTTGCATGCATGCAAACAAACACACACATTCATGTAAATACATTCAAGGAAAATCAATTCCATTACCATTACACACATTCTAGTATTATTAATTAGTTCTCTATTTCTATCTTCTTCAACATATAACAATTATTTCTATTTTCCTTTCTTTCACCAACCTTCAAACAAAGATGGTGAAACTCAGTGACAATGAATAAAATTAGGGTTTTAAGAAAATTTATATAAAAGGGCAATTTTGGTATTATAAAAAAAATTTAAGAAAATTTGGGTGTAACCAGAAAAACATGGGGTGTAAATAGAAAAACTCCTAATGGTTGATGATTGATAGCTAATAAGCTATTTGAAGTGTTTGGTAAAAGAGTAGTGATATTTGAACATATATTTGAAACAACTTTTGTGACAACCTCTTTTTTTTTTTTTTTTTTTCATTGGTCAAAAACAATGAAGAGAGAATAAGAGTATAATGTGAGTATGTGAGAGAAAATTGTCAAAAAGTTGTCACAAAATGGTTGTACCAATATCATTTCTCTTGGTAAAATTAGCGGTTCAACCAGGTGATAAAGGTAAAATGACATAAAAGGTCATCTTTAATTCATAATAAAATATATATCCATTAATATTTAAGTATTTAGTATTTTTTAAAGTAATTTAAATTTATTAAATTAATTTTTATTGGTTAACATTTTATTTTACATTTATTTTAATTAGGTGTTTATACTTTATAAAACAATTATATGTAATAATAGACCGTTATCTGAAGATATTATTATATGCATGGGTTTTGATTAAAATAATAATAGTATGAATGGAAGAAATCTCAAACGCTACTTGGAATAGTGTCTGAAAAATAGCTTATAAATTTGTGAAATAAGCTATAAGCTTGTTGTAAAAAACTGCCTTATCTAAAAAAAAAATATTTGTGGTTATTGTGTACGATCCAAGGTATAACTGCCTTATCTAAAAATCGCATCATGCATGTTTAAAATCGTGTCGCGATTTCGGGCTTTCAAATAATCACAATTTGAAATCAAATTCTACAATACATGAAAAAGTTCCCCATATGTGCAAGTCATTAAATAATTACTCGGCTTATTTTGATCGTGGATGAATTTTAATTTTTCATCACTACCCATTATTATTTGTTCAACAACTTGGAAAATTATAATTAGATCAAATCCTCGTTATAATTGATATATAGTCTGCGTCAAAAGTTAAACAACGGATATATCTTGCCTGTTAAATCTGAATTTAGCAAAAATCTTTTTTGATTTTTGATTTTTGATTTTTTGACATAAATATATTCAACTGTCAAATGACAAATAAAATTTTAATTCTAGCCAATTCTAAATTATGAATCTTACACTCAAGAATCCGGTGGAGGTACATGATCTCTACAGAGATTAATTACTATGATCTCCCACCATCTAGTTATATACACTCATGTCTAGTTAACGACGCAGTTACCGGTTCGATGGAGGCAAAAGCATCTTTGTTTGAATATAAATTACAACATTAAACTAAGTTAATTAATAGTATTATATCATTTTTTGATACCATTATCTACTAGTAGTATTACATTTTTTTCTAAATAGAAGGTAACGTATTTTTTTGAATAAAAGGCAAGGTATTATTATTTATAATTTATAAAATATTGTCATGTGCATTATTATTATTTTATCTTGTTTAGAGAATAAGAGTACCAGTACTATTTTTCTTTTTAAAAGATAGGTGTGTGTTAGTAAAAGAGTAAAGTGTTTTATAAAAGGAAAACATTTAGTATTGGGCCTTAGCCCCTACGGCCCAGATAAGTTTCTACAACTTTAACCTAGTTTGACAGTCTTCTTCTTCCAGCCGCAAAGCTTGACAGTCTTCTTCTTTTAGATCTGACATTAACAGCAACCAAAGTCATTTATTTCATCTTCATTCCTCATCTTTTCTCTCTTTCTCTTTCTATTCTCTGTTTATATCTCGTTTTATATGCATTTTTGGCAACAAAAAATTCGATCTGCCCACAAAATCAACCAAAAACGATCCGGAGCAAGATCGGAGCACGATTGAGTGGCCGTGGCACGTAAGATCGGACGATCCTACGACCCAGCACTCGTTTTTGGCTACCTTGATAAGGACTGCATCGTATCGTATGAATTACACCAGAAATAAGTAATATGAAAAAGTTGACTTATAACATGATGTATGTGGGTTTGTTTACTTTACCTCTCTATCTTGTTGGAATGGTAAGAATGAATAATTAGAATTGTATACAGAAAATGGCCATGTACATAGAGAATAAAAATTAGTAAAGCTTTTTTTATAAGTTAGTAAATAGAATTTATTTTATATCAGCTGTAAATGAATATTTTGTGAGATAGAAGTTAGTTAATTCTCAAACTAGTTGTACATGTGATTCAAGATGCACATGTCAACATGCATACACTGTAAACAGACATTTGTTTCTCTAAATAAGGAGGGTTTTTATAATTTTATACACTGAAAATTTATACGCGTCAACATGCATACAATGTAGACACACAGTCTGAAAGTAAGTTATTTATAACAAGAGACATCATGGGAAATAAAAAACAGAAACAGAGAAAAAAATAACTTACGAAACCAAAACAATCTATCTTTAAAAAGTTGTTGGAAGCACCTGAAGTCAACCTTTGCAGAAGGTGAGTTTTGAAGCAAAAAGTCAATGACAGTCACCAATGGAGGACGTATGATCTGATTAAATTTCAGTGACTTCAAGTTACACAAGGAAGGGAAGTCAACCTTCAATAAATCCTCATGAGCGTAGGAAAGAACCTAAGCAATCATGAAGTATTAGGATCAGTTGCAAGTCGAGTTTTTAATAAAATAATTAGATAAAAAGCAGCCTATAATGTTACATATAAAGTACCTGAAGAGCAGGTTTAGTGATGGTCAATGATTCGATATTAACAAGATTAACCAACCAGTTGAATAGAATTGATGGGTTCTCCCAAAAGCTATCCTCCATAGTTTGCTTTAAATTTATATTCACATGTTTGATAGAAGAGAGAGCGGTCTTGCTCCCAAAAAGTTTTGGAATATAATGACCACCGGTAAAATCAAAGGTATGAAGTGTTGGAGCATATAACTCGATTCCAAAATAGATTTCGAAATCGGCAGTTCTAGGATTGCAACCAGACAAGAAATCATACACACATATAGTTAAATTGACAAGCTTGGTACTTGAAATGCGAAGGTTTTGTGCATTGTCAACAAGTACACATTTGTCAATGATCAAAGTAGTCAACATGTTGAATGTGGAAAAAGGATCAACACAACCATCATCATTGCAACCAAAGACGAGGTGCTTTAGAGACAGAGTGGTTAATGTTGGGAAACTGAGAGAATGTGGAAATATTTGGTCAAAGCGAGGACCGGGAAGCAATAGATCTCTACTAAAAATAAAAAATCTGGATTTTTTTTTTAAAGAGGTTCTAGTTTGCTTCTCTTTTTAACAAGCATCACACAATTTGTCTTTTACAAATATTGGTTTAGGTAAACTAACTACTATGTCTTTGGACATGATATTTAGTAACTCGCAGTGAAAATGACCAAGCTGACTATGCCATAGCCAAGAATCTTCACTCTTGTCCATGAGACAC
Source organism: Medicago truncatula (assembly GCF_003473485.1). Lineage (NCBI taxonomy): Eukaryota > Viridiplantae > Streptophyta > Magnoliopsida > Fabales > Fabaceae > Medicago > Medicago truncatula. The sequence goes on along the minus strand of NC_053049.1, from coordinate 28,792,486 downwards.
TTAGCACCACTTAAAGATATATCATCTAGATCAATCATATCATGTAGACATTTTTAATTATCAAACCCTTAAACAAAATTTCCTTATTGATGAGGGAGTATCATATGATGTTGTAGGCTATGTTTTTTGTTATTTTCTTTGCATTTGAATGCAAATAAGGGGTTATTAAGAGGATCTGAGAAACAATTTGTATTGTTTTCATTCGACTTGTTGTAATTTACTTTTAGAGTTTTTCTACTTGCACCCTAGTTAATCATGGTTGCACCCCAAAATGACAAGATTACCCTTTCATAAAATTTGATTTTCAAAAAGCCCATTCCTTCTTTTTTGGTTACACCCCAAAATCCTTCTTCCAAAACCATAATTCTCCAATCGATCGATTGTGTTCTGCGGAGATTTTCAAAACCATACTTTCTCACGTCCATTCATGATTTCAAAGAAAATTCGAAGCAAATCAGGTTAGAAAGTGTTGTTCTTCAATCGATTGTTTTTTTCTTGTTATGGGTTCTCAGTTCTGATTTTGTGTTTTCCTTGTTCTGCGATTTTGTAAACTCAGTTTAAGTAGGTTCATGTAAACTCAGTTTAAGTATGTTCATGTAAACTCAGTTTAAGTAGGTTCATGTTAACTCAATTTAAGTAGGTTCATGTAAACTCGGTTTAAGTAGGTTCATGCAAACTTAGTTTACATGAACCTACTTAAACTGAATTTAAGTTAACCTTGCCAATGTAAATTAAAACCATAATCGTACAGTGCATCAGTGCAGTTGAAGGAAAAAAATTGAAACTAGCAAATAGAAGAAGAAATTCACTTACTTATATCCAATTGAGTATGAATGAAAAATATTTTGATTTACTCTTTAATTTTCATGGAGATTGATATTGAACATCAGATTGTTTGATCGATCTCTTTGTGGGGTGAAAGAGGGTGAAACTCACTGACAATGAATAAAATTAGGGTTTTAAGAAAATTTATATAAAAGGGCAATTTTGGTATTATAAAAAAAAATTAAGAAAATTTGGGTGTAACCAGAAAAACATGGGGTGTAAATAGAAAAACTCTTACTTTTATCTTAAATCATGCAACTCAATAAATGTTTTGAATTTTTTATTATGAGTATTAGAATGATGCCTTTGGATTTATAATTTGTACTTTAAAAAAAAATATATATCCAAACCGCTTAAATTTTTTAAATTTGTTGTTGGAGGATATAAAGCATGTACTAGGATAGAAAAAATGAATATCAAATCAAATGTACAATAATTTCAAATGACAGTGGGACCTTTGTAATTGGCAATAACGTGATAATGGAGGTAGAATTTTCATTTCATCGTTTCTTGTCGGAAAGTTGTTGGACTATAAATAAATAAAAAGTTTCAAAGGCATTCTAATATTGAAATATAGTCCTTACATGTGTTGGTGGATAAGTGTAAATGTGACAATTGTGTTGCTTAAGATAGAACAAAAGAAAAAACAAAATTAAAGCTACAATGTACTACAATTTTTGAACTTAACTTGTTTTATACTCTAACCAAAGTAGAATTTGCATCTAAGAACTGAATATAAGATGAAAACTAAAATCTTATATATAGCCGTTTGTCCAAATGAAAGACAGAGACTTGATATAAAAAATATATTTCTTCTCTCTTTCAAATTTCATTTCCACCTCGTCAAGCTTCTTTCTTTAGCAGAAAAGTTTGTGGTGTAGAGATGGGTATTAACAGTTCAGGGTACTTTATCCACCTTCCAGTTAACAACATTTGCAGGGTACTTTATCGTTACGAGGATGATCAAGTGCTGCTATCGTTTATTTAGTCGCAAACAAAGTTGGGTGTTTATGATTCTAGAGATGGTACTTTTATGACTGTAGAAATTCAAAAGAACTATAGTTTCCCGAGTCTAGAAGTCTACCAAGAGACTTTGATATCACCTATTCTTAATAGTAATCCAGCCTAACTGTAGCTATTTTGTTATGTATTGTTGTTAAAAATATTTATTGTTCAAGGAAATTCACAGCATGAGAAAGTGGTGTGTTAGTTTGATTTATTTGATGGTTATAATTTTTTGGTTTTCTGGATTGGAATTAGATGTTATGCCCAATCACTTATATGTTTGTTAAAATGTACGTCGATTTCTCCAAAATTTCATTATTGTGCTACAAAACCGTACTGTTGTTGGGATGCCTGAAACAATGTGAATTAAGCTGTATGTTAGTTCTGATCTGATATATTTTTGCAAAAAGAAAAGAGCTGCAATTCTAGACAATTTTTCATACTAATATGGATTCACTTTTATATTATGTAATCATAGAAAATTGGAATTGTGTCGACTACTTCAATTAGTGTGAGTGTAGGTATTGAAGCTAATGGTCCCTTGGGCTTTTAGGTACATCCTTGAGGTAATTTAACATAAACCTACTTTTGATTTATATATACACATTGAACTATTTGATACAGAGATGTTAAGCTTCTGAAACAATCAGTTCTCAGAAAATGTCACGGTATCTTAACTATGTTGAGCCTTTTTGTTCAATAATGTCTTATTTATGACTTCTGTATCTTCTAATTGAATATTGTTGAGACTTGACTTCAAATTTGTGGTCTGGAAGAACAGAGAAATCGTGACACGAATTTGGCATCGTGACATGATTTTGTGATGCCGTGAGCTGGTTTGCAGGGTGCCAAATCGTGACACAATCTTGGGAAATCGTGACACAATTTTCAAACTTGCTCGTTAAGTTTCCATGATAAGGACTGGTCGTACCTTGTGACGTACGTTCCAATAGTGTCACGACCTGGAAATCGTGACACGATTTTATCAGTGGAAGGCTAGTATTTAAGTGTTCTTGTGCAGATTTTGGAGAAGAGCTTAGAGAGAGAAACTTGGATTACAAAGGGGGGAACTCTAGGGTTGAATGTCTTTGTAGAGAGAATCTCTTGAGTTGGGAAAAACATTGTAAACACCTTGGGTAGTGAGATTTCACCATTGGAAGGATCTAAAGCTTCCTCTTGTGTCTTCTCTTTTAGGGTTCATATTGTGAGAGTGGGGAACACAAATGGGTAGAAACTAGGACTTGTTCTTGTGTAAGCTTGCAAGCTATTTTTCTTGTAACACTTTCATCATAGTGGATTGGAGAGCTGCTCTCTCCCCCAGATTAGGCCATATTGGCTGAACTGGGTCAACAATCTTTTTGGTGTGTTTGTTCTTCCTTTCTTGCTTATCTTGGTTGCTTTGTATTTGCTTGTGGTGTTGCTCTACACTAGACTAGGGCTGTTTTTGTTGTTGTTGCTTGGAGACACTTTACACATAGATTACCACTTCCTTTTGCTCCACACATCTTTGTTTACATTGGTGTGAGTTTTATCCGAATTCACAACAAATATATTGCACTTTTTTGACACATGATGTCACACCAATTACAGGCTTTTTGACAAGCCTTTGTTATGAATCATAATTGCATGTCTATTATATTTAACTCGCTAATTCACCAAGTTGATGAATAATATTTTTTTTTTCTTTTTTAGTACTAAGAGCATGAGGGAAGATGGAGAATTTGAAGTAATAAAGAAGCCAATTTTGAAGCCATCCCTTCGTCACCAGGTCCATATTGAAGCATATGGAGAAGGAAATGAGACAAGGTTGACAGGAAGGCATGAGAGTGCGAGCATCAACACATTTTCTTGGGTATATTTTCAAAATTTTGAATAATTATTCTTGTTAAACACAGTACTCAAACATGAACACGAAGTATATCTTTATGTGTGAAACATTATTGTAAAATTGAATGTGCAAGGAGTGGCTAACTGTGGATGCTCAATCTGTGTGGTAAGAGACACTGAGAAGAACGGCAAAGGTGAATTATGCCAGTGCTAACATTTAGCTTTATTTTCCACTTTTTTCTATTAATACCAAGGCCGATTTAGTGCTAAAATCTATAAGTATACCATATATACGCAGATGTTAGTTGGTGGTTATTTTTATTTTCAGGGATATTCTCAACCTGCTGACAAAAAATCTGTTAAGTATTATCATGGACATGTTGTTTACCTTTCCGACTGTCTTGATTGTAGGTTAATTTGAAGGTGGGCGTGCTGCTTCGGACATGGATCCATATGTGGTAACAGCATTACTGGCAGAGAGAACAGTATTGTGGAAACCAACTCTAGAGGTTGAAGCACCAGGAATCTCAGAAACTCGCATTGAAGGTCTAAACCTATTAATTAATTGCATTTTAGATGGAGTCAGCACTGTTGCAGTCTGTGAGGAGTTGGAAAGGTCTTTAAATTTCCTTTTAGATTATTAATGTTGTGAAGATCTTGTTGTCTGGACAAATGAGGCTGCCTTGCCTAGTTATTGTTTATGAGACGAATGCGCATTCTATATCAGAAGATATTTCGTTGGTTGTGTTTCCATATGGTATGGACAGAATTGCATTCATGTTTTGCTTGGTTATATACTTATGATTTACTTTTATTTTTCTATAGGTGGCTTTCAAATTTTCACCTTGGAATGTTTGTTCGGGCTGTGAGTAAAGCTTAATTGGAAAAAACTTGACTACCTTCAAACCATGTTAAGTTTTTTTAAAAAAAAAAAAAATCATAGAAAAACATGGAATCATACATTAAACAAGGTGGGGAGAGATTCCTGCTAAAAAAGGTTGGCGAAGATTCACTACCCCTTCATGGGTTTGCCTTATTTAGTTTATTTGATTATAAGGAGTGATGCTAAAGTCACACTTTTGAACACACACCTTTGAACACATCCAAACATTAGAAAACAATTAGAACCTTGGTTCCACATTCTTAGAAGTATGTCACCTTATTATGAACATGTTTGAAATGATGGTGGTTTTGTCGGTGCTTCTAAGAATATGATATCCACTAATATTAAGCAATCAAATTTTTTCAGTTTGTTCGTGAACCATAAAGCTTTGGTGAGCTGCTGCTGTATTAGTTTTTGATGGATCTTGATGAACTGTGATCCAACAACTAACTACTAATTGAAACATAAGATAGAATCATCAGGTGGGCAGGTTATTAACTTTTTATAATGGAGCAGACTTGTGTACATTGCCGTTGGCACAATTCAAATGACTCTTCATTCTCAATTACTGTCATTTTAAGGTATATGAGGATGTATCGATTGTACGTGTTTTAGGCAGTTTTATTAGAAATCAGTCCAGAGCAGAATAAACCATGTCTTGAAACTGTGTATGAGTATATTTCGAAAATCGCTACTTATTTCATGTTTTCCTATGGAATAAGAGAATTTCAAATGACTGTTTGAGTGATGGCTATGTTGTTATGGATACATGTTAGATTGCTTTTGGTTTAGGGCTCAAGGCTATCAATGTCAGAGTTCTTATAACAGATCATTAAGGAAACGTTAGCAACAGTAGATACTAGATAGTGATACAATTTTGTAGCTGGTATATTTGAATAGTTTGTTTTGACTTCTTGGCAAAAAATGTGCTTTGAAAAAATTCTGAAACAACATAATCCCTTAACAACTAGCATCTTCATTGAGATGGTTCATGCTTCCTCTGAGATACATAGGCGTATCTGCATCAGAAATCGTGCTTACCCTTTCACTGTCATTGAGATTTATCACAGTCTAGTTTTTGATGAGGTAAGAACTAAGAATAATTTCACATTACTATGTCATATGTGGTTAGGTAAGAGAATTGGTAGCAATTATGATTTATTCTTTAGGAGAATAAGATAAAATAACATAATGTAATGTACAGCTGCATGATTTCAAGTGGCTCATTAAGTCAAACCTATCTTGATTAGACTTGTTCCATTGTTACCTGCTGTGAAATATGCTAAGTCAACTGCTCTAACATCTTATTCAAATTTTAATATTTTGAATAAAAAATTCCATTTATAAAACTTACAAGTGTGTATGTACAATAACAGAAAATCAGAAGAATACAACTAAGTTCTGGTTAATGGTGTAATATTTCAACAATGATAAACATATAAATAAAACAAACAAATAATGAATTTAAAATCATAGTTGTCTTCCACATTACTACTTCTATACTATCAACGGGGAAGCACAGTCTTTAGTCGTAGTCGTAGGTCATCCAAAAACTCTCAGTCTGTTTGGATTAACAACTTAATTAGCCGCTTATAGCATAAGTGTTTATCATATAAGTGATGGCATATAAACTATAAGCGGATAACCAAAAAGCAAATAAAGTCAAACTGTTTTCATATAAAGTACAAGTTGTTTTCGTAAGTTATCCTGTATAGCTTATGAAAATAAGCTGAAAACAACTTATAGACATGTTATAGGCCGTTTCTGTAGGTTCCTTCAAATAGTTCATAGGTGTTTGTGGCAGTAAATAACCTCAAATAAGCCAATCCGAAGAGGTCCCAAGGCTTTGATCCAAACAACAAAACTCTAGCAATAGTTGAATCACTTTGGCCATTTCTAGAGTTATATGACATTGTATGTTCCAACAACATTTTTTGAAAATCTCAGGACTTATTTGTTCTGATACCTCTTAGGATTCTTCTTCTGCATGTCAAGTGCAATTTCAATGCAAACCTGATCAACCATTCCCAAGAAATCCTTAACTATACCAAATAGTTGAAGATTATTTTCTTCTTTCTCTTTTGAACCCCCACATTCATAATACTGTTTTGTTTTACTAAGAATCTGCAACACACTTGTTTCTTTTTCCCTCACTAGTTTCAATTCTTCCGCAGCATTTCCAATAAAATGGTTCATTTCTTTCACAAAATTTCCTCTCTCACCATTCTCACACTGTGAAACAAGTTCTTGAATCTCAATTAGCTTAACAGATAGTGCTGAAATTGAACCAATTAAACTATTATAATCCATATTTGCTGCTTTTTTAACATTGGAAAATTCAGAACTTATTCCTCCTACAATTGATAGTCCTAACATTTTGTATTCCCTTTCTTTTCTTTCATCTGAAACAACATTTGTTTCTAAGTTGCCATACATGTTGCTGCTTCTGTTTTGACTGATATTTCGGGTTAGGCTGCTATTCCGGTTAAGAACGGCACGTTTTCCTTCAGATTGGACTACTTCTTCAACTACAAAGTGAAGTAATGTGGTTTTTCCATTGTTGCTTTTGACATCATTGAGTTTCCTTAGTGAATTCAAGTTAAACGCTTGAGCATTACCTCTAGAAGTTCCATCATTCATTCGATTCCCGGCCTTCAGAACTGCTTCTAGAAGCTTCAAAAAAAGCCCTTGACTTCTAAGTTCTTTACATCCCAATTCAATGATTTGCAAAGAATCGTTGATTTCCATAACCTCTGAGTCATAGTTCACCCTGAATAGCATCGCATTCAAGCGCTTAAAAGCCGAAGGAACGGCTTTAAGGATGTAATATAAAAATGATTCTGCTGCAGCAAGTTTTGCTGGATCTTCTTTATAATCAAGGACAAGAGATTTCTCTTCTTCTGTTGGTGAAAGTCTAGAAAGCTTTTCAAGTGTATCTGCATTTAGGCCTTTTCCATCAATGAGTGCATCAAGAATTTCGCCTCGTGGGACGGCTAGTGATTTCAACACAATAGCAATGTTCTGTGATTTTCTAGGATCAAGAAGGAAAATATTTGTTGAGGCATCATTGCTTGGAGTTGTTGAATGAGTCTTTTGCTGAGGTGATTTTCGGTTTGTTGCAACATAACCAAAGAGAGCTTCCATAAGATCTTGATCAACCCTAAAGAAATGAATTTAGAAACACAAGTTCAATTCCCGATGAAGAAGAAAATTACTAAAATAATAACTAAATTTATTTAACAACATTCAACATATTAGGGTTTTACCTGAACGAACCGCGATCGACTTTGTCCCAAACCATGGAATGATCAGCAGCATTAGTGTTCACTTTATCCCAATGCAAAGGCTTCAATTTCACTTGATCATTGTTGGATTCTTGCATCATGCCTTTCCCTGAAGAGTTTCTTTGATTGCTTTGAGGAATAGCTTTTGATGATGAAGTCAAAATACTTGTCTTCATTGGAGGAGGTGGTGGTGGTGCCTGACTCTTCCTAGCTGGTATTGGAGGAGGTGCAGGTGGTGCTGCAGCTGCTGAAATTGATGGTAGAATGGATGGTTGAGATTGAAAGCCTTGTTTCTGAACACCATCATTTGTGGATGGTTGAGATTGAATTCTTGGAATTCTATATAGATCATCCTCTTCTTGAAATATGTGTGAAGCTGAAGATTTTCCTCTAAGAAGAGGTATTTCTTGAATGGACTTAGATTTTTTCACTTGATTTTCTTCATGACTATCTTCTCCAACTTCTTTGTTTTTAGGACTATTCAACACATTTTTATAAAGATCCTTGTTGGAATTCTTCTCTTCAAGTTTTCTCCAATAAATCACATCTAAACCATCTTCATCAACAATTAATCCTCTCACATTTCCGTCAATTCTTTCAAAAACATTCCCTTTAGGCACAACAACTTGTTGCCTATCTCCATCAGAAGCAATGTTATTTATCTCTCCTGATCTCTTTCTTTTTCTTAAACACCTTTTAGCTAAAATAAAGATCAAACCACAAATAACTATAGTGATGGCTGCAGTTGCAGCCACAAACTTTGCTATCTTACCACCATTTGATGAACTACTTTTCGATACCGCAATTGGTCCTTGAGGTGGTAGTGAGGGTGGTTGTGCCTTTGGTGGTTGATTTGTTGGTGGTGATGAGGGTGAAGTTTGATTTGGATAAAAAGTTTCTATGTTTTGTGGAGAATTGTTTTGGCAATAACATGTTTGTAATGAAAAAATATGAAAAACAAGACAGAAAAGAATGATCATACTATTGAAAGCCATAGAAGAAATGAGGAAAAATATAATGTTTTATGTTTTTTTGTGTTCATTGATTGATTTGATCATAACTGCAAGTTTTGTGTTTGTCTTTATTATGTTATTGTTTTTGTTTTGGTGACAGTTTCAAAAGAGTTGAAGCAGTTAATTGTTGTTGGCCTTCCATGAAATTGAATAAATTATTTGGTACTTTTAATTAATATGAAAAGTTGGTGTTTGTTAGAGTCATAAAATGGACATGTTCTGCAACTGGGTTTGAAAGTGATAGATATGTTTACTTAGTCAAACATAAAGTGAATCCACACATGTGAAATGGTGCTTTCATGATTCTATTGTCTTTTTCTTAAACTTGTATGTTATTGTCTATGTCAATATTCATTTTTCTTTTTTGGTCCTAAATTTTTTCCTGTGAATTATTTTAGTTTAGCTTAATTGCAATTTCGATTCTCATATTTTTTTATCGCTCGCGGAATTAATCTTCCCTTTTTTGAAATCCATTTTTTTGGTCCTCTCACAATTGAATTTATAATTGACAGTGTCACTCACAATTTTGAATTTAAAAACTTGAGTGAGAGACCAATTCCGTGAGAGTAAAAATAGGATACCAAGTCATATGAGCTTACAAACCTTTTGTTGGCCTTACCAATCAAACTCTCGTGGTTTCTATCAAACAAATTCAACTAGTTTATTATATCTTATCAATTTTTTTTCTCAATTTTACATTTTCAATCTTTATTGAAAAAATAAATATTAACTTTTTTACACAAAATAAATAAATAATTAAATATACATTTTTATGTCATTTCATATTTGTAAGCTACTTCAGCTAGCTTATAAATCATCAACTATAAGTTTATTCGTTTTTTTTTTAACCAAAGAGAAAAAGGGCTTAAGCCCTATGGTATATGTTTGCAGTTCTCGTACTAGTCAATCATACAATAATTAATTTAACATAAATAGAAAATTATATATACTAAAGTTTTTATAAAAAAAAAAAAAAAGTTTATTATAGAGATTAAAACAAAACAAAGATTACATCAAAATAATATTATTTTTTTGAAATTATAAAAAAATGGATATATTATATACACTAAAAAAAAATATTAAAGGTGTTTATTTTTTTATTGCCAAAAACGTGTGCAGCTCAGTCTTCTAATTTCTGACTTTAGTTGTTGTCTGCAACAACTCCTCTTAAACTATAAGATTCTAAAGAATTAAAATAAGAAGAAAGGTAACCGATTCCATTATAAAGAATTAGTTGTGACTTAGTAGTCTTGATGGGGTCCATCCCGAATATTCAATGTTGAGAAATTGTAAAGTGGCTCACCAAATTGGCTTTTAGTTGAAACATTATAATAGCCTAACTAAAAGCCATTACCACATTTCATTTTAGTTTACAATAAAGGAACCCTTAGTAATCCCCGTGAGCTTAACTCAGTTGGTAGGGATATTGCATTTTATATGCCGGAGCCGGGGTTCGAACCCCGAACACTCCACTTCTCCACAAAAAAAAAAAAAAAAGGAACCCTTGGTATACCAAGCAGCAGTGCCCTTGGCAAACATGATCTAATTAAATGAAGCAATCTAATGAAATGGAATGACATTTGTGAGCGAAATTTCAATATGTCCTATGATTAGATATGATGCTAAGATATCTGGTGCAAAATATCTTTCTAGTATAATGCTTTTGGAACATTAATGCAAAAGCTATGTTTTCATGATTTGATATTGTCAATGAGTGTGTACTTCAATTTTCTGAATGCACATTTTCTAAGCAGATTTGGAAGCATGTCCTACATTAGTGCTTCCTTAACAATACTGTTTTATACTGCAATGAGTTCAATTAAATTAACGTATATGAAGTACAACAATGAGATTATAAGCTCACGAAAATAATCCAGATACATCACCATTAACACTTGCAAAATCGCTATGTGTCATTCATTTTTATCACTTGTATTAGAAAAATAATAGAGAGAAACAGAGAGAGGAAGGCCTGAGTGGCCATAGGAGGGCTAGGGAGCTTGATTCCAAATTTTTTGATGCTTTGTCAACATTCATCAACCTTCTCTTGTTAGTTATGCTCTCCATGGGTAACTGAACTTACTTTTATATTGGGATTAGATGTAAATATCTAGGATTCTATGTATTACTCTTAATCTGACTAATTGCATATGATTTATGCATTCAATATAATCTTAGGTTTAAATCTGTTCTTAATGCTTTTGCCGATGATGTATTGTTCCACAGATGATATTTTAATTTAGTTTGAGTAGTGACATGCCTGATTATCTAAGGGACGTGGTTTAAATCATGTATAGGTGCTATCACTTTAGGAATGGCTACAATTGTAACAAATTTTCTTACTTCGCACGTGCGTATGATTTCTCAAATTGATTGCAAGAGGTTTAACACTGTTATGTCCAATGTTTAGTTTGATCAAAGCTCCAACCAAATAAGACTAATTTCTTGATGATTAACATTGACAACATTTGTCAAGAAGTTTAAAAATTAACCCATTATTAAGTAATTTCCATGTCATCATATCGAATAAAACAATAAATATTAATAGGAACTCTGAACTCACTGTCTCTAAGCAGGCAGATAGGTATGTGATGCCAGGCAATGCATCAATTCCACACTGCAAAGGGTTAACATGTGTTTTCAAGATATAATACAACTGATACTTAGCAACCATATTATTATAGTCTGCAACATCGAATAAACAGAGTGACTCATTCATTCAACTAAATATAAAGAGTTTTTAGAAAGGAAAAAAAAAATATATCATTGACATAACTTCATAAGCTTCATACTTGATTTGTCTTCCGATTAATTTATTGCATAGAAAAAACGAGGAACGAGTTTACAGTTTTCAGATTAAGATAGTAGCACTCACCGCACATTTTTGTAAGCACAAACTGAATTAGCCCGTATCCTTCAACTGGGATTGTGATGTTAACTTCATATGGGGGGTGTCACGGGCTACCTTACCTGGAAAAGCTTGAAAAATGAAAGTTCTACAAAGACAACTCTGCAATGCATGACATTAACGCTTCTTAAATAAGTGGTACCCTACATCTCCAATCAACAATCAACGTTGTGGGTAACAAAGTTGTCGGAGGCATCCCACTAGCAGCGGATCCAGACATTTTAACTCCCAAGCCTTTATTTGGATGAACCTAATTAGCAGCAATCAACGATGATCATGTTCCAACTACATAGAATTTGAGAAATGCCAATAACAGTTACCCCAAGGGGTTTGTTTGGGAGGGGTCTTAGGGAGGAAGGGAAAGAGTTATGATCAACTCTTCCATTGTTTGGGACTCTGTTCTCAATAGCGGTCGCGCCGCCCGCTATAGCGGAGCATATCGGAAAAAATCAGCCCACCGTTCCTAGCCGCGGTGGAGTATGTCGTATGTGAATAGCGGTCAAAGCGGCCTGCTATTTAGCAGTGCGGCGCAGAGTCAATGCTGCCAAAGTGGTCGCTACACACACACCTCACGGAAAAACGGTTTTGCCCATTACTTTAAACCGTTTTAAGGGCTGTTTTGTAATTTTTGAAACGTTAACTTCATGAATTTTAAGTAATGTTTAAGGTAGTTTAGTATTTCTTTTTGAACAATATGGTGTTTTAGTATTAAATATATTAGTTTTCGTGTCACAAAATAGCGCCCGCTATGCGCCCCGCTCCCGCGCCACACCAATTCTTGGGGTGGCCGTGCCGCATTTCCGCTTTGACAAGAGAGGTTTGGGATGATTTTCAAACAATGGGAAGGGTTTGGTGAATTTTTCTAAGCCCTTCCTTCCCAATCAAAGCTTGAGACTACACCAATTATAAAAGTACCTTCAAAATAGGTTTTTGAACCAAGGATGAGAGTGAAGCAACTGCACTAGTAAACAGGACTACTTGAGTCTGTGTTGTCTGAAAGCTGTAAAAGCAAACACAAGCACACATTATTTGTAACAGCTATATTTGAAGCACAAATACATACTACAACAAATAAAATAAAAATGTCAGTAATTAATTATAACATGCAGCTGTGACAGCAGCAACCCTGACCTAAAATCACGATGAGGTCTACAAAACAAAATTGAGTCACGCCATTGTAAACCTACAATTTCATAAAAATAAAAATTTGGTATGATAAAATTATTGGAAAAGAACTCAATTTCGATCCTTGAAAGAAATCAAAAATTAACTTGGTCCTCAAAAGAATATATACATCAAATTGGATCATGAACATCAAAATAATCAAGAAGTTCTTGCAAAAAAAAAAAAAAAAGTCTAGAAGTTTATTTCCTGGGGCTAATTTTTTTTTGATCAAATAATAAAAACTAAAAGCCAGGAAGGGCCTGAATCCATATACAGATTACATGGAGGAATATCTCTGATAAGGTAAACCTATACCATCCCTATGTAACAAAGGCAAAATAAATGTGGGGGATCCGTCCACCATTGTGAGTGTAAACTATGACCATGCTTAACTTACTCATTGGCCAGAGTTACACTCCCTATGGATGTGTGTGGAACGACAAGAAAAAGTCTCGGTAAGGCTATACAATTGCGCCATCTAACTCTCAAAGTCCAAGGAACTGCAATGTGTTGAGAGAAAGCTTTCACCACCATAAGTGAGTCCGTTTCAATCCATATGTCCGACCAATTCAGCTCCACAGCTTTCTCAATTGCAAACATAGCGGTGCACAGCTCAGCTACAAACGCAGAGGAATGCCCAATATTCAGGACAAAACCTGCCAAAAAAGTTCCCTCCCAGTCACGAACAGCCACACCAATAGCACCACAAGAAGGAGAACCCAAAGTGGAGCCATCCACATTAATTTTCCGACAGCCCCTGTGAGGAAGGATCCAGAAAACCGAAGAGGAAGAAATCTGCCTACTGGGACGAGGGGCCAGCTGGAAAAGCGCACCTATACGTAAGTCAAAACTGGAAGTGTTTCTTGCTCCAAACATCATAGCAGTGCTACACTTTACCTCAGTCGTAACTGTACCAATAAGCTGATACATTTAGGACTCTTTATCACTGAAGTACCTGCGGTTTCGCTCAATCCAAATCTGCCATATAACATGGGAGACTGCAGAGATCAGAACCTGATGAGTAAATCTGCTACCCTTATCAAAGCAACTGGACAGCAGATTCACGCCACTAGAATTGTCCAAATGTTGGGCCACATCTTTCAACCAACTCCACAACATCCCTGTTTCCGGGCAGTTCAGGAAGATATGATCAGAGGACTCCAATTGGCCTTTACAGAAGCAGCACCTAGAAACAATCACGCACCCTCTCTTCAAAGGCAGATCAAAAGCTCATCATTTCCGACCTATTGTGGACATAATCAAAGTCAAATTGGCTGTTTGGAAAGGCTTGCTGTTATCTATAATGGGGAGAGTACAACTTGTCAATTCTGTGATAAATAGTATGCTGCTGTACTCATTTCATGTTTATCCTTGGCCTGCTAATCTTTTGAAGCAGTTAACCAAGATGATAAAGACCTTTATTTGGAGCGGTGATATCACTCAGGCAAAAATTTGTACGGTGGCTTGGAGGGATTTATGTAAACCAAATGAGGAAGGAGGTCTATCTGTGAAGGACCCAAGGCTGGTCAATTCATCCTCCCTGCTGCAGCTTTGTTGGTCTTTAGTCACTTCTGACGAGCAATGGACACAAATGTGTAGAACCCGGTACTTAAAGAATGGAAAGCCTATCACCTACAATAGAGCGTCTTCATTTTGGTCGGGAATGATAGTCCATCTCAGAATGAATGCTGAGCAATCCTCATGGTCAATAGGTAATGGGAACACTGTCAACTTCTGGACAGACAAATGGTTAGAACAATCTATTGTGGAATCTCTTAATATCCCTCTGCACATGCACCCTGCCCTTAACATGAAGGTAGCAGATTACATTCTGGATGGTAATTGGAATATCCCCATGTATCTGATACAAAAGTCTAAAGAGTTAGCAAAGCAAATTCTCACGGTTACCCTCTCTATTGATGATTCCCATGATAGGCTGAATTGGAGGGCCTCTGTTGATGGAAAACTTACTAGCAAAATTGCGCCTATAACACCTTGCGCATCTTTGGTCCTAAGGTGAGGTGGTGTAAGTTAGTTTGGAACAATTTCGTCCCTCCTCTAGGTCTTTCATTTTCTGGAGATTAGCTAACAACAAGATGCCGACTGATGAGAATCTTACGAAAAGGGGCTGTAAGATTGTGTCAATTTTCTGTTTCTGTCATCAACATGAAGAAAAATCCACTCATATATTCTTCAGCTGCCCAGAAACGCAGAAGCTTTGGCAGAGGTTGTGTACTGGGATTGACCAAGGCCCGGACTGCTCCGGTGGCTGAATGTGATTGACAGTTGTGTTGGTAATTGAAGCAAACAGGTTCAGCAGGTGTTGATA
The DNA here is from genome assembly GCF_003473485.1 of Medicago truncatula. Lineage (NCBI taxonomy): Eukaryota > Viridiplantae > Streptophyta > Magnoliopsida > Fabales > Fabaceae > Medicago > Medicago truncatula. The sequence goes on along the minus strand of NC_053049.1, from coordinate 28,777,248 downwards.
GCAGCAGTTCTGCACATTATCTGGAGGACTTGGATAGAACGTAATGATAGATATTTCAATAATAATGCGCATTCGATGGAACATCTGTTTCGGAGTGTTATTGTGGAAGTAGGCTGTAGCTTCAACATAATTCAAGCTTCTAAATCTGCTATGCTGGATGCCAAATTATCACATCTGTTTGACCTATATCTGAGCTGGCATTTATAAAGGAAAAATTGGATACTAACATAAACTTGCAAATGACAATGAAGAATTGGGTTGGCTAGAAACTTGTATTCACGTGCTCTTGGATCACATCTCAATGTTGCAAATATAAATTGCGGCGACTGCAATCGTAGCGCTTCGATACAGGTACGATGCATTGCATGTAACTGTTGAGACATTGAAGTTTTAGATCTACATCAGTGCCAAAATACATGTCATAAACCCGCAACATAATAGCAGGCCAAATGAAACTTCACATACAAGCAATATGGTCGACATTTTCTACCTGGTGTAATATTTCATGTTAGGTAGTTTTTACCAACTGCAATGCCACTGTTCTCACCTTTCCCATCTTCAGTTTGATCTTCATATTCACATCCTCGACAATTTGTCAGTCACAAGTAACCTTAAACAACCTTTTGTTTATTACTCAGCTGCCACTTGGCTGAGTTCTTTATATTTATTTTCCACTTGTTTCTTCTCTCTCAGACAGCTGTTGTGTCATGCTAGATTTATATATATGTATGTCTTTATTTCTTTAGGTACTTGTACAACAACTAAGCAAACTCATTCTAAAAATAGATGAGATGTCAAAAGAAATAATTGTTCCTTATTGCTTAATGTGGAATTTATGATATGTAATTTTACTGATAATGTACCAGTACAGAAGTAGTTGGAAATAAGAGCTACGCGGAGAAGACAACAAAGCACTCCAAGCAGTCGACCCAGAGGTGTGGTTCTTGTCTATGGTGTCAATCAGGGCACCGATCGTTTGGAGAATAGCAATCGGATAATAACAATCCTAAAATCCCAAATGGATGAAACGAAATCATTTGATAAAATAAAGTAGTTATTTTGTTCTGTCGTGGATACTTATAGGGTGCATGTCGAGTTTGATGGTACTGTTTAGAGTAAATAATGTGCTTCCCATTCTTCCACACGGGATATCGTGGCCAGCTCTAAATAACTTTCACTGTGCCGTTGATTTGTTACCTTATTTCGTTGGTTTGGTCACTCCTTCCAATGCTTCAATTCAGTGGAAAGGAGCTTGTTTCTATGAAAATAGAGGGATGTGTAATGAACTCTCTTTGGGTGGTGACATTCTCTATCTCAGGGTATTTTCCCCTTCTTTCAGTCCTTAATTTATAGAACCGGGATTGGTTTTTTGTAATTTTGTTGAATTGAGAGCATTCCAACCTCAGTGAGATTAGGATAGTGGATGTTTATAAACTAACTTCTGTCTTAATTCCCAAACAATGTGGGACTTTTGTGTTGTGTCAGAATAGAGAGTGAAATGAGTTGAATGGATGTACACTTTCAATCTAAAACAATTTTACACGTTATCCAATGAGAAGCCACCATTTTTTTCATGTCACACTGTCAATTTCAAAATAACTATAAAAGTGGGGTGATGCAGTAAAGTAGTGGATTCTCATTGGATGTCAATGAAAAATTGTCTTGCGCCGACAATGCGTACTATTTAATTCCGAGTAAAAACTATAAATTTATCTCTTCTAAAGTGCGCATATAATATTAACCATTGGTTTGGGAATTAAGACAGAAGTTAGTTTATAAACATCCATGATTTGTTATGCATGCGCATATAATATTAACCATTGGTTTGTTTATCAACGGTTGGTATTACTCGTTTTACTCTTTAAATTTAGTCCATAGAACCAGTCCATTATAGTTATACCATTGTGAAGTGTGTGTATTTTGTCTACTTGAGAGAAAACATTACCTAATTGCTCATTAGAAATAAAATGAAAAGTACGTGCTATTTTAGGATACTTTTTTGGGATTTTAGTTTCATTGGAGACTATCATATAAGAGTGTTGTCTGTTTTTGCAACGCCCTACATGACTACATGGGAATACTACTTCTCTTCATGAGAACACTCCTTAAATTTTGACTCTTGGGGAGCCTTCAGAGTTGAAATATGCATTTACTTTTTAGTTATTTATTTTTTCTCTATTATATTTTGTTTATATCTTATTGCTGCAAGCCGATTTTGAAGTTATGTTTCTAATTTTTGTTATTCTTATTGAGTTGAACAGATTAAGGAGCATAAAATTTATGTGTTTCTCATGCCGTCAGGGATGCTGGGAACCCTTCTTTCTCAGATCGATGCCGTGCCTTTATTTTCTGACACTGCATGGGGTCACAAAGTCAACCTCGATTTCCTAAATAAGCACATGGGGGCTACACGCAGCCAGCCATGGCGGGCAACTACTGACCCTGCAGATGTTCATTCAGGAGACTTCTTAGCTGTGTCAAAGATCTGTGGTAGGTGGGGAGGTTTTGAGACACTAGAAAAGTTGGTGACTGCTGATCATGCTGCAGTTTGCTTGAAGGATGAAATGGGAAGTTTATGGGTTGGCGAATCAGGACATGAGAATGAAAAGGTATAAAACATGATCGATGTAATGCATGTTGAATAGGAATGTTATCTTTGCATAGTAGGTGCTTAGGGCGGTGGCTCTTTTAGTTTTAGTTTAGGACTTGCTTGTTGCAAGAGGTTATAATGGCGCTATAGCGTAGAGGAATTTGAATAAATCACTATTGTTCTGTGATACGCTGTTTAGTACAAAGTGTTGTCCAATAGCAGCAATCTGTGGTTGAAAACATTGAACTTACATACTCTGTAACAAAACATAAGCAAAAGGGATCTAAATTTTTTGGTCTAACTTTTGGACCAAATACATTTGACTTTTTGGATCACGTTTGCTTATATTTTGCCACAGATAGAGTGATTCTCAATTTTGTATAGAAATTTTAGGTCTTGTGAAAAATACTCAAGTTTGTCACCCTTTTAGATCTGGCTTTTGTGAATTCTATGTTCTTGAGTGTATATGACATGTTGGTTTGAATAAGTTTCTTGAAAGTTTATTTGTTGCTCTTTTTTATAGTTGCTCTTCCGAACCGGGATAGGTTACACGCGCGTCATGTTCAGTGTCCGATTCATTGTTCTCTGTGTGACGCATTCGAGGAGTCTGAATGGCATATCTTTTTTGACTGTCCTACTAGTGTTGTGTGCTGGTATGAAGCAGGTCTGTCCCATATAGTGCAGAATCGTTGTATGCGCTTCACTCTAACAGGAGGGGTTTTGATGGATACTTGTGCGCGCGGGACAGGAGAGGTTGTAGGTAGGGCACTGATGGTAATCTGGGGAATTTGGCAGAATCGGAATAATTGTGTCTGGAACCAAGCTATGTCCAGCGTATCTCAGATTGTTGCGGGTGCACTGGTGCTGTTAGCGGAATGGAAGTCAGTGAAACAGATAAAACAGAACGTTGCTGTCAGTGTGAGCAATGTTGATATTTAGCCGATTGTGACAGGTACGAAGGTAACTTGTAATGTTGATGCCAGTTTTTTCCGGGACTGCAATCACATTGGTTTTGGGGCTCGTATAAGAGGTGTAGGTGGTGTTTTTGTGAAGGAATTGTCTGGTTTGGTGTGCAATGAGATGGCTGCAGGTTCATGAAGGGGAAGTGCTTGCTATGTTGAAGACAATAGAATGGCTGCAGAAACTCGAAATTTCAAGTGTGACCCTATTTTTTTGACTCCGAGATATGCTCGAGTTGAAGACCTATCTGAATTTAACCGTATTAGGCGTTGTTTAGAATTGCAATGTAACTTTGAGGTGAAGTTTATACGGAGGCAAGCGAATTTGTTAGCTCATAGTTTAGCTAGGGTTGCCAATTCTTATGCTAGCCATCAAGTTCATAATGTTCCTCCTTGTATTTCATCGTTATTTAATAATGAAATGTGTTAAGTTTGTTTCCTTAAAAAATGTTAGTATTATTTTTTTTGGTTGTCTAGTATATGAAGCTCATAATTATAACCAATACGGTTAGCTGGCCTAGTGACATGCTGTTGAATTATTTATATTTTTGTGTAGAGTAAAGTCGTTGAAAACCTTATATTTATCACCTTTAAATATGATGGCCTTTATAGTCACTTGCTTAGGTTTTCTGCAGAAAGTCACCACGCAATATCAGCTCCGTTAATTAAGACAAAATATATCGAATTGAACAATGCAGACAAAGTAACTCAACACTTTAGTTAGAGTGTTTCAACTTAAATGATGATCTCTACCAAGTATAAGATAATATTATAATAATGTTATATTGTGACTGCATTGTTTGTGTCTCTTATTATTTGATTCACTCTAGCAGAAATTTATGGGTGAATGAGGAAAATTGAGAATAAAGAGTGATGATAAACAAAACCTTCCATTTAAAACTAGTTATCCAGGCTGCATTAGCAAACAAAATTTTGATTTGGGTGCTTTGAAATTCGAACAAATACTTTTCAAGTGGACAAGAGAAGGGGCTTCCAATGTCCCATCTTAGTTTTGATCATTCTTATTGTAATTCCTATACTCGGTTTGTCGTTGTCTCTATTGTAAGCGATTTTCTTGTCATGTATTATTAATAAAAGAAGTATATTCAGTATATTAATTTAATTCCTAACCAGTTCTATCAACTTGCTGGCAGTTTGGGAGGGATTCATGCGTATAAAAAAGCACAACGTACTGAGGGAGAGACAAATTGCAAGTTGGAATTTAGTTAGAATTTTGGGAAAGACTAGGTCGCATTTCTTTGTGGTTGCCCCTAGTCAGATAACTGCGTCGTTTGGGTTGCCTTCATTGTAGTCTCCAACTTCTTCATTGTGTTGGCTTTCTGGGGTGGATTTTAATCCCACATCCCTTAGAGATATGGTCTGTGTAATGTTTATAAAGAATTTGGAATGTCATCACTGAAGCCTCCAAAGCTACCAATGGTAAATTTATGCAGAACAGTAGCATTGCCAAACTATATCTTCTCCCGTATCAAAGTTCCATTGGATTTTAAATTGAGCACATCATTTTTTTTTTAATCGGCCTTCTCCCGTATCAAAGTTCCATTGGATTTTAAATTGAGCACATCATTTTTTTTTTAATCGGCAAATTTTATTATGCTAAGCCAGTGACAGAAATACTAAGCCTGCAAAGGGAACAAAACAAATACAAATGCCAAAGAGGCACACCCCTGGAACTGGAAGAGCAACAAAAACCAACGCCCGCCCCCCTAACAGTCAAAACAGAACCACTATAACAGGCCTGCTGCACGAAAATACAGCAGAACACACCTAAAAGCACCCGAAAACAGTATCATTAACAACTCGATTACGATCAAATTCAAAAATAACATTTTGTAACTATAAGCTATAATCCATTAGTGATTGAAGCAGGCCACAAGCTTCACATTCAGCTGCTTGGAGTTTATTCCGCCACCAATCAAGCATCGCCATTATGAAGCGGCCTTGAGAGTCTCACGCGCACATGCCTATTCTGGAGCAAAGTTGTTGTGGGAATTTTCGGTCCAGTTTCTAGCTTCCTTCAAGTAACTGAGTTCATGGTAAACCATGATGCTCCGTGATTGATTGAAACTCTAGTCTTTGTATCTAAAAAAATTTCCTAATGTTTACGCATTATTTGCAGTTTACTGATATGCATACATGCTCAGAATTTTCGAGGACAACCAACATGCCTAACAACAATATAAATTGCAGCGGCTGCATTGGCAGAACTTTGATACATACACGTTACATTGCTTGTAATAATAAAATTGTCAAAAATGAGTTTCACTAGATGACTATCTTGAGTTATCTACTTGACTATGACTATATGACTCTTGTTAAGCTACAACTGATCACAAGCCTCCGCAATATCAAAGATTGTGATACAAATGATCCAGTTCCATAATTTAAAACATTGGTTAAAACATTTAATGAGAATTGAATTAATTGAAAAATAAAGAAATAAACAAACCTTGCCATTGGCATTTGCTAGTTAATGAGTAAAAGCTTTGATTCGAGGTTCATAATCCGTAAGACGAACATCGGTCTGAGGTTCTTCAGAATCATCAAATTGTGTGATTTGAATATCAAATCTCTGATGCCCAGCTAGTGGTTTAACAGCATATTCACGCAAGTAAACCAAATGAGTAGTAATATTAAGAGGAACAGAACTTGAAACCCTAGATATTTGTTTCTTCTTTTCAAAGACAGATCGTTCAAGAAGCTTTGAGAACCAAAGAGTTGATCAAGTTCAAAGAGTTGAAGGTTGATGATAGTGGAGAAGGCTTGAATGTCTCAAGGGGGAGAAGTCAAAACAGAGGAAATGGGAAAGACAAGAATTCCAGGTCAAAGTCTAGGTCCAAGGGTGGTGGTAATAAAACTTGGTACAAATGTTTTATTTGTCACAATCTAGGTCACTTCAAGAAGGATTGTCCAGAGAGAATGGGCAATGGAAGTGGTAATCCATCCGTTCAGATTGCAAGTGAAGAGAAAGGTTATGCGAGTGCTGGAACACTAACTGTGACAAGTTGGGAACCTGAAAAGGGCTGGGTCTTGGACTCTAGATGCTCTTATCACATCTGTCCGAGAAAGGACTACTTTGAAACTTTAGAGCTGAAAGAAGGTGGGGTAGTTCGCCTTGGTAATAATAAGGCTTGCAAAATTCAAGGTATGATGGGAAAAATGGGGATTAGTCAAGGGTGTGTGAAGATACATTGCGATAGCCAAAGTGCCATTCATTTGGCAAATCATCATGTACATCATGAAAGAACAAAACACATTGACATTCGCTTGCACTTTGTTAGAGACATGATTGAAACTAAGGAGATCATGGTGGAGAAAGTGGCATCGGAAGAAAATTCAGCAGACATGTTCACCGAATCATTACCGAGATCAAGGTTCAAGCATTGCTTGGACTTGATTAACTTCATTGAAGCATAGATGAAGGTTGGAGAGAGCAGAAAGGTGATTGATAGTTAAATTGGCATCATCACTAATTTAGAGTCAAGGTGGAGAAATGTTGAAAGTTACTCAAAATTGAAGATTGGGAAGATGTCAAATTGGAGCCCGATTTGAAAAATCGGAGCACGATTTTTGGGACCAGAATTGACACTTTCCTCTCGTAAAAATCAGAGCCGGATCTGGAAAAATCGGAGCACGATTTTTCGCTGATATAGAAAAAACATATCGTATTTTTGGGCCTGATTTTGTTCCTTTTTATGAGGGATGTTTTCCACTGTAAATATAAACCTTGTATCAATGAATATGGTGTAGAAACAAAATAATGTGTAAAAAACAAGGTTTAGAAGCCTACATACAAACTAGGGTTTATAGAGAATTTCTCTTGGCAACAACACTAGAGTTGAGATTGTTTTGATTCACCTTGAACAAAACACTATTAAGATTGACTCTTGGTCACGGAAAGAGGATGGGACTTGGGTAGAATTAGATTTGAAGACTGATTCTTGTAACTCAATATCTCTTTGTAAAGAAACTCATATCATTACAATGAAACGGAGAGCTGCTCTCTCTCCCTAGACTAGGTAATCATTAGACCGAACTGAGTAAACAAATTCTTGTGTTCTACTTCTTCCTTTTATCTCTTGCTGTTTACTTTTGTTTGAATTATTTTCTACCAGCTTGATTTAATTACATGGTATTAATTTGCTCCACGCATCAAGTTTATTATTGGTGTGGTTTTCAGAACGAATTCACAACAGATACATTACACAATGAATCTAAAAAATCAATTGTTTCTCGTAATAAATAATCACAAAATACAACTAATAGTGATTATATATTTTCATCTGATACACAAACTCATTAAGCAAAAAATGTAGTTGTTTATTCCACGTCTTACTCATTAAGGATAACTAACTCACAAATTAATAGACAAACTCATACATAATGCTAGAAACAAAATAAAGACAAAAAAACATAAGGGGAATTCTAATTTAAGCTTGGACAAGTTGAATTAGGGGCACTTGGGCTTGTTGCCACGTGTAATCATATCAGTGTAACACCTCCCACACATTTCTCTGTTGCCGTAAGTGCCTGGAGGAACACACTTGCACCTTAAACAACATGTTCCACAAGCTCTCATACAAACATTTGGTCTTGAATGCACACTGCACCTCACATTGCACCTTGTTCCACAATCTTTATCCCAATATTATATATATAAAAAATAAATAAATAAATCATTTATTAGAAAAATTGACTTAAACAACAAGAACGTTTTTTTAAACAAAATTTAAAGGCATGAAACTCTTAAATGACAATATACAAAGTTTTATACTCATATTGTCCTTTAAAGTTTAAACTCTTAAATGTGTTTTGAAGCTAAAACCAAATTAGTTATGGAAGATATAGTAAGCAAATTGAAATCATACCCACAAATGCCAAAAGCCTTCTATTAGGTCCTTTTACCACCTACAAAGCAGTAACAAATACTCACAAGGTCATTTATTAAAAATATAAAATAAAATAAAATTAATACACATAACAAGGTGGCTAGCTAGCTAAAATTGAGAAGACATGCAATGCAACCTCAAAATGAGTAAATTGGTCTTGAATGTGGACACTAGAATCAGCACATAATACCTGCAAATTAAGCTCAAAGAAATGAAAATATTGGTAATTTTTAATTAAAATGAAGATAAAGCAAGTGAATAATTTTCGAAGCACACCTTAGTCATGCAGAAGAGCAATGCAACCATCAAAATCAGCAATGTTATTTTCCTCTCCATTTTGAAAATAGTACTATCTACCAGTTGTATACTTTAATATGTAAGGAGTGCTATGTTAAGGAATAGGGACATGGTTTTATACTATTGATTCTCCTACTGTAATTACAATAACACCCTTTTTCTATTGGAGAATTTTTTGGGATTGTAAATTGAAAATGGAAGTAGGTACAACTTAATTTTTATTTTGTGATATGTTTTTTCATGTACTAAAGTATTGTCAATGCTGCTCTATGTTGGACCAATTGATTAGGATGGTGGGCCAGGGGGTGTAATTCAGTTCTTTCATCTCATACATTACGGGGCAGCTTCTCATTCCTAATTTGGTCTCAACTTTCATGGCATTAACTAATGCTAGCTGTATTTATGCTCTGGTGAATGACAGATAGATTTTAGTATTTAATTTTTGGTCGACATATGTCTTTTTTGAAACTTTCAATTATGCATGCAACGATTCCTCTTAGAGACATATGTATGTATGTATTGAAATCAATGTAATGAATGACCAAGATCATGATTCATAAGCAAATTCTAGGGTGGAGAAGAAAAACATATGGTCCATGGTGGATCATTATTTTAGCCTCTCATTTTACATTGAATTATAAAGTCAACATCCAATATGATTGATGTAGCATATGTTGAGCATCATTTTTTACTTTTACTGTGTTAGTACAATAATACACCAGGCATGTTAATCTTAAACGTTTATCACATGTATGCCTGAACTCCTGAAGCATAATTAGCTTCCATTTAATCTGTTTGCTGGGTTAATTTCTCAATAGCTATAATATATGGAAACAATGGTATTTAATATTTATTTAATACTAGTTTGTAATAGCAAGGTTCATCAAATTTAACATGCCTCTATTATAATTTCTCCTCTAACATCTGATATTATTAATTGTTCACATATAAGTGGTAGATAATTAAATTTAAGAGTTACTAAAGATAAGAAATTGTTGAATGTGAATGATATGAAAGAGCAAATGCTGCATGTATCGCAGCACCAATTGGAAGAACATCTTCATCAATAAAATAGTGAGGACTATGAGCTGAATATATGGATCCAACCTTCTCATTTTGTATACCTAAGAGGAAAAATGAGCCGGGAACTTTTTCCAAGTAAAATGCAAAATCTTCACTTGCTGTGTAGGTTGGTGCTAATTTTATGTTCTCTTCTCCAACAATCATACTTGATGCTTGTCTTCCAAGTTGGTGTATTCTCTCATCATTTGTAGTTGGAGGGATTGTTGGATGTTCTTTACCAAAGAACTCAACCTCTGCAGTGCACCTATGTACTTTTGCTTGCCCTTTGATAACCTGTACAAAAAAACTCAAACAAATTAAAACACACTTTTTGTATGCTCTTTCATTCGTTCCTTCTCAGTTTGTTCATAATGAACATGTTAATTGACAATCTACAAAGCACCGACACAGACACGGCATCGACACCGATATCAATTTGAAAAATTGTATGTAACACATGTACTGGTGTTGAACACCATACACACCCATAATTTGAAGTGTCACTGCTACATATGAAGGCTCTAAATTACGGTTGCTTATGTTGTGATTCTTGATATTGGGATAAAGTTCGGTCTAACACGATCGATGTGTCTGCAATTGCAGTTGTGGAAGCCTGCAAAACCTATAAATTATAGACTGCACTTTAAAACCATGACAACAATTGTGGTCATGAACCTTGATAAAGTACTGTCATATGTGACCACAACACAATTGCAGTCGCGATGCAGTGGTAGGGGTCTCCAAAACCTTTTACTGTAAACTGCACTCTAAAACTATGACAATAGTTGTAGTTGTCGTGATCCTTGATATTGTTGAAAATTACAGAAAAACACGGCCGATACAACCTCTATTATAGTCATGATGTAGTTGTGGAGATCTCCAAAATCTTGATCTTCAGACTATGACAACAATATATGGAGTACATATAACGAGACAAGATACTTACCTCCTCTATCCTTTGCCTTAGTGCATTGAAGCTCTTTTTGCTTATTGCTCTATAAGTGCCTCCAAATGTTACTGAATCAGGAATGAGTTCGTGAGCAGACTCTGAATGTACCATTGCCACAGAAACTACCTGCAGAACTTAGCTTCATATGTAAATATTTTTACAGCACTCAAATCACAAACATAATGACTCATAAGAAATAATGTGTGAAAACTTGGTCTTGCAATATTTTAGTGTTTGACTCAACCTGGGAATCTAAAGGATCCACCTCCCTTGAAACAATGTTTTGCAAGCTAATCACCGACATTGAAGCGGCCAAAACAGGATCAAGACAATGCTGCGGAATTTCCGCTAAACCCCCTTTGATCTTTGCTTTGAAGCTTCCACATCCTGCTAAAAAATCCCCCGGTCGTGATGCAACAACACCTAAGGGATACTGTGTCGCTAAATGCAATCCGAAAATAGCCTCTACATCTTCAAGCACATTTTCTTGGATCATGTCTCTCGCACCTATGCCTTTTTCCTCCGCTGGTTGGAATATAAGAACAACAGTAGCCTGCATGCGAAGTATTTAGTTTTCAATGGAAGATTGCCCATAAAGCTCATTTAAATTTTTTGCAATTCCACTTTACCTTTAATTTATTTTTCATTTCTTGCAGTATCTTTGCAGCACCGAGAAGCATCGCAACATGGGCATCGTGTGCACAAGCATGCATTTTCCCATCTACTTTGCTCTTATGATCCCAATCAACAAGTTCCTGTGGGCAGGAAGTATAGACCAGATTAAGGATTTGACGGGAACAAACTTACTGTCCTATATTTCTTGGAAGCAATTACAGCCAAATTAGTCCTAGAATATTAAACTACAAGCGTTGAAAGTATTGCAATATTAAACTATCAGACCCCCTTCACTCACCTAATGAGCTTATATTGATTAATCTTAATGTAAGTGACACAAACTTGCAATATAAAAACAGGATGATACTATCATGTTTTTAAATTCCAGTCACAGTTACGCTGAAACCGTGATATCGCAGGCAAAATGCACAGTTGCGATGTCATTGCAGAGACCTCAAAATCTTTTATATTGAGGCCGCAAATACGGTTGCGGACCGAAATTTGAAACCATGAATACTATATTATTTAAAACATTGTACTAAACTATCAGACTTCCTTCTCTTTGTTTACCTAATGAATTTATATTGATTAATCTTATTGTATCCATCTTGCAATCTAAAAACAAATCATAGGTTATAAGACATACTAGCAAGAGGATGATACTTTCATGGTTTTAAATTGGTCGCGGTTACACTGCAAACCATTGTATTGTAGACAAAATGTGCAGTTGCGTAGTCGTTGCAGATACCTCAAAATCCTTCATATTGAGGGTGCAAATGCAGTTGTGGACCGAAATTTTAAACCATGAATACTATACTATTTAAAACACTGAACAAGTAGTGAAAAGAAACTAGCTGATTTAATCCTCAGGTACAACAATATTAATAGAAAAAGGTTAAATATTTTGTACAGTATTTTAATTACCACTTTCCTTGATAAAAATTAATTGACATTAATTAGTACTTTGCCACTCTTTCTTTCTCCATTCTCAATTACATGACAAGAACTTCAGAATTAATGCAGGTGCCTTAATTTTCCTGTTTTTATCATCAAACAACAAAATTAACCCCACAACTTGAAACTCTTCAATTAAAACCAACACCACTACCCTACTTATGAACAATGATGACATAATTGAACAACAAAACAACTTTTCATCTTTTCTCATACAATGTTTGCTTACCTATATGAGTAGTAAATAAATATTAACTACTTTGTTAAATTCCTTTTCATTTTTTTACCCAAATTTTTTACAAAGAACAACAATTGCATGCACAATCCATAACATTATATCAAACATGCAAATGTCCATAATGTTTCTGCATGTTTTGATTGACAGTGAGTTTGTTAGAATCACTGTCTTCCACCACAATTTTTGCAAAAACTATACTTTGAAACTTCAACAAAATCACCGTGGTACCTTGATTTCCACAAACTCACGGTGATTCTAATTCTAAACATGCATGAATGATCTTTATTCATAAATTCATAAATTGAAAACAGAACAAAATCTTAATTAAAAACACAAGAAAGTGAAGTTTTGGCAACATGTTTTATTTTTGTTACCTGAATTGGCAAAGCATCCATGTCAGCTCTAAGAGCAACAAATGGAGGAAATCCAGAACCAATTTTAGCAACAACTCCAGTTTTAGCAACAGGCCATTGATAAGATATACCTAACTTGTCAAGCTCACGCCTTATCACAGAACTTGTTCTGAATTCCTCATATCCAAGTTCTGGATATTCATGGATTTCTCTTCTTATTTGCTTCATCCATTTCACTGTGTTGGGGTTGTTAGCAACCTCAAGAATCTGATTTTTCAGTGATGAAGTTTGGTTTGAACATTCATTTGCTTCAAAATTGATAGATAAGCACATGAAGATGAGCAAGAGAGCAAGTCTTATATGATTGTTTAGGTCCATCATTCATGTGGTAAAGTGGTAGATAGATAGATATTGAAAAACTGATTTGATGAGACTATATATCATTTATATGCCATAGTCTTTGTTTTAAACATACTTTAATATATGATGCTACAAATATCATATTGGTCAGAAAACTTTTTTGCTAAATTCAAACTATTTGTTTTGTTTTTTAACTACCAAAACAAAACTATTTGATTTTTATTTTATTTTATTCTATTTTGAGGAATTAAAACAATTTGTTTTACTCTGGTAAAAGGTTCTTTGATTTTGTGTGATTAAGTAATGTCACCAAACTATATGTACCATTTTTAGCTTGGGGGAACTTTAAAGGGGACCCACTGTAATATGTGGTTGAGACGTGGAGTAGTATACTAGTACTTTTTAAGTCTTTGAGGCATGTTTATAGTATGGCAAATATTTGAGTAATGTTTTTTATATGCATGTTTAATAAATGGGGTATAACTCGTACTCCTCAAAATCCATCACAATTACAAAGGGAAAATATCGAACATTTGAAAGGTATCCACCAATTTGAAAAGGAAAAACAAAATTTTGAAAAATCGGTATTCGATTCAAGAACCGACTAATTCGAATGGACCAATCCCACCACCTACTTATGTGGGCTCTGTTTAAAGCTAAAGTAAGTTTCGTATGGACTTAATCCACTGAAATTGACACCAGAGGGAATCAAACCTAACTCACAACAAACACTTAAAGAGAGTTTTAACACAAATAGAGAACTTAAGAATATCGATTGACTAAGGTACTTTCACAAATGAGCTAATTATTAACTATAAAATGTAAACAACATTTATATATAATAGAACATCATAAAAACTTAAACTAAGGAACAACTACACATGTGTTTTTAAAATAATTATCTGTGCGGCTCGGAGCCTTAAACTAGGAGAAAAGAAAATCATCAAATCCTTTTAAAACTTTGATGGAAGAAATGAAGAAAAAAAAATTAGGTGCAATTCTATAGGTGCTTTTCGTATGCTTAACTAAAAGCATCTAAGGAATTGTACCTAAGTTTTCTTCAAAAAAAATACACCAGAAAAATTCAACGGAAGTTTGCCACTTGTCCATTTTGATCATTGTTTTATTTTAGATGGGTGGATCATCGTCTCTCTATATTTTCACGTCAAAAAAATTAAAGAAAAATAGATAAAAGTGAATGAGATTGTGCACGTGAGTTTATCTTAGTTGGTAAAGATAATGTATAATATATATAGATGTTGGGGTTCGAACCTCAGATATCCCACTTCTTCACGTTTAAAATGTGTGAGAAAAAAAAGTGTATGAAATTTTTGGTATTTACCCTCTTTTATTAAAAAAAAACAAAAAAAGTGAATATTCCTAAGATTTCCTATATAGGGCCTTAAGCAAGAATTTCACCAATTTAGATTTGTGATTTTCTCCTCACACCCCCTCCCTCCTGCCATGGTTGTCTTAAGCCCCCTCAATTCTCTTTAATTTTCTTCTTCCAAATTTATCTTCGTCTGGATTTTGAAATCCATACACTATTTATCTGAATTATACACTCCAGACAATTATGAGAAGGTCTACATTTAGAAAGGAAAAACATTAACAAATGTTTATTTTCAAGATTTTTTACCCATCCAAATTTAAAAGACACTTATGAATGTGTTAAAAGTCCATTCCACATCTAAATTTTAAAATCCAGATGTGTAAAAACGCACTTTTGTTCTTACATCTTTGTGTCATGCACAGGTTAATTACATTGTTATCAATAACAAATGATTATGTGTTAGTTTAACTCTCCCCATTGAGCAGTAGTGTTGTTTTAATTTATGTATTTATCCATTATTATCTTTTCACTATGTACTTTTTGTTTGTTATAGTCCTATTTGACTATGCTTGTATAGTCAAATAGATTGTCTAGTGAAGCATGATAACTTATTAAAGGCAGTGATAATAGCTTTTATTCTTTGATCATATGTACATATGCTTTTGGTTGCTGCAACTATAGACATAACAATGTTTTGTTACAACTTTAGTCATTTTATTAAAATATGAGTAACATACATGTGTAAATTTATCCTCATATTCGACAAGGTGTGCTCTGATTTCAACCACAAAACGAGCACTAAAATACAAAACAATAGCATATATGTAAGCCACATATGATATCAGTATTTGCAAGTTTGGGTCAAACGATAATAATGGAGAAATACATAAATTAAAACAACACACTACTGCCCAATGGGGAAATTTAAACAAACAAATAATCATTTGCTACATGTAACAAACTAAAGAATCGAACACGATGATAATGGAAGAACAAAAGTGGATGTGTAAAATGAACTTTTTTACGATCCAGATTTTAAAATCTCAATTTTACATATCCAAATTTTAAAATACAATAGGTAAGAAAATCCTAAAAATACATTTTGCCACAATTCAATGGTGGTTAATATTTTTCTATTTCTAAATGTGGGCTTCTCACAATCGCCCGAGGTGTATAATCTTGACAAAATGAAGTCCGGATTTCAAAATCAGGTTAATAATAATAATAATTAGAGTTTTTCTCGGGTGGTTGGAAATCACGTTCATCTTTCCTACAACTTATATGGCTCCTTAGTGTTTGGATTCTGAAATGAACACAACAATAGGCTTTTTTAACAACAAAGAAAACTCTATTATTTAGCTGCTAGCCAAAATAAAGTATTATTCTTTGTGGTGGCTGAAAGCAAAAAATGTTACTTTTGTATTCGATGATCATTTGTGGTGGATGAGCTCTTTGTCGTGTTTAGGCATTGGCTAGTCCACTTTTGATCTTTATTTTCTGAGTGCTTGTAAATTTTTATTGGTCTTCTTGGTACGCTGCTGCTGAGGAGACTACTGCACATAGAAATGTTGACAAATAAAAGAATGTTGGAAGTGTGTTGCTAAAATTATTTTTTTTTTAAAAGAAATTGTAAGTTGGGTGGATTTTGTTTAAAAACCATCCCCAAAAGGACATTGCATTCATAGGATTTTTTTTTTTAAGTCGTGCCTGAAAATCATGAGCATGTGAAAGTTAATGTCCTAATTTTAGGAGTTATACTGACTTCCGAGTACCATGGTTTTACAATTTCTATGTTATGGAGTGTAGTTTATTTGGTTGCCCAAAAATCAGATTGTATGCAATTAAAAAATGATAGACTTTTTTTAATGAAAAAATGATAGACTTGGAAGTTATATTTTAGATCAAATTAAAAAGAAAATAGAGAAATTATAAAACATTAGATGTGACTATTGACATTTTGTTTTGAAACATTGATTTCCATGTTTGAGCACTTCTAGTTCTAGTACTATTTTTGCAATAAAGCATTAATGTTGCTGATAAAGAATAGAGAAATGATAACTAGTTTTTTTTTTTAACAAAAATGATAACTACTAGTTATTAATAGCAGCAAGTTAATGAAATTAATGAACTAATACACTTCCTTTTTTTTTAAATTGAATGCCCTCTTGGTACAACATCATACATTAATCTCTCGAGTCGGGATGAGAATTACAATTATTATAGTTTTATAGTTTTTTTTTTTTAAATCCTAGATTATAACCACTTAAGCATGATTATGAAATTGAATAACCAACAAGCGTTCTATTATCTATGTTCAATTTGAACCTCAAGATTGAGTAGTTTGTCTACAACCAAAGAAGGATAAAAGCATAATCATACAATATAAAAGCCTCTCTAAAAATAACAACCATCTCCCTTTGAATCCTCTCTTCCACATAATATAATCCACTACCATTTACTCCAATGTTGCATCCTTTGCCCTTTCATTCCTTCACACAACACCAAATTCCTCTCATCTCATTTCTTCAAGGGATTCAATTTTGACACAAATTTGAAATACCTTTCCATTTTCAATATTCTCTCTAACCCAATTGTGTACTACTAATAATAATAAAATAACAACAATATGATTTATAAATCTTACATTTTCTCCTTATTATGCCTAGCCTTATTTCCAATTACACAATCGAAACTCATTCCAAACTACTACCAAAAATCATGTCCTAAATTTGAAGACATCGTCAAGCAAACCGTAACTGATAAGCAGAAAACAACACCTTCAACCGCTGGCGCTGCACTCCGCCTCTTCTTCAGCGATTGCATGATTGGAGGTTGTGATGCATCTGTCCTAGTATCCTCCAATTCCTTCAACAAGGCAGAACGTGATGCCGACATCAACCTCTCCCTCTCAGGAGACGGTTTTGAGGTCGTCACACGAGCAAAGAACATGTTGGAGCTGGAATGCCCCGGTGTGGTCTCTTGTGCTGACATACTTGCTGCAGCGGCACGTGACCTTGTTGTCAGTGTTGGCGGTCCATTTTACGAGTTAGACCTTGGTCGAAGAGACAGTTTAGAGTCCAAATCAATCGACGCAGAAAACAAATATCCATTGCCAACCATGACCAATTCTCAGGTAAAAAAAAACAAATCTATTACATTGTTCAATAATTTTTTTTACTAAACACTGAAATTACAAAATTCATCGTTGAATTGAAAATCATTCAATATGTGAGTACAATACATTAAAATTAGCGTCATATAATAATAATATGATCATGAAACATATGATACAAATTTTTAATCAAATTGTGATTTTTGTAATACAATAAAAAAGTTATCGAACCTTTGTAACATTAACCAAATACTTCATCCTTCTACATTGAATTGTTGACATAAATATTTTATGTAACCATGCTAGGTGATAGACATTTTCACTTCAAAAGGGTTTACAGTTCAAGAGATGGTGGCTCTAGCAGGTGCACACACGATAGGATTCTCTCACTGCAAACAGTTTAGTAACAGGCTCTTCAACTTCAGCAAGACCACTGAAACTGATCCTAAATATAATCCAGAGTATGCTGCAGGGCTTAAAAAACTCTGCCAAAATTACCAAAAAGATACTTCCATGTCAGCGTTCAACGACGTGATGACACCTAGCAAGTTTGATAACATGTATTTCAAGAATTTGAAGAGAGGAATGGGACTTTTGGCTACGGATAGTTTGATGGGTGAGGACAAGAGGACTAAACCATTTGTGGATATGTATGCTGAAAATCAAACCAAGTTCTTTGAGGATTTTGGTAATGCTATGCGTAAGCTTAGTGTTTTGCATGTTAAAGAGGGGAAGGATGGAGAGATACGAAATAGGTGTGATACTTTCAACAATCTTAATGCTAATTGAGTTCAGATTCAAACATTATTTTTATTTTTTCTTACTTATTATGTTTCAAAGAGTTCCATCACTCAAATAAAAACTTACTACATGTTTTTGTTTTTGGTTGTAATTATTGTCGAGATACAAAAATGTTATTACTCATTGTGGGAACTGTAAGACTTTATCATTATAAGAATTTTATAGGGATGGATGTTAGAGTTTGTCATGTATAGTATGAAACAAAGCACCTAACTTATTTTTTAGCAAATGTGTTATCTGACTTAAGGTGTAGTCCCTCATTTTTTTTAGTAAAAAAATTATTTTATTTTTTTTAGTAATTCATTGGTTGATGATTTATTTAGTATGCATTATTATTAACATAAAAGCGTGGAAAATGTCAATAATGTTAAGTTAGACGCCTTCATTTACACTACCAAAGAAAAACACTTTCATTTAATTTTGAACTCAAAATATTACAGTTAAGCGTGTGAGTTGAATCGGTGTTTGACACTTTGTCACAAGCTTAATTTAAGTTCTTTTAAGTACATATATATTTTTATGCAAATTCCTTCAAATGCATAATTTTTACCTTTCTTTTAAATTTAGGTTAAAATTACTTTTAGTATCCCCGTAAAATTTTCATCATCCAAGTTCATCTCAACAAAAAAGTGTCATCCATTTGATACCTCACTTATTTAACGTTTCTAGAAACAGTTCTTTATTTTATACAAATTAGTAGTACCTTAAAAAATTAATCTAAACTCCAATAGAGACAGTTTATAAAATTGTATCCAAACACACCCCTTGATATTTATTTGGTTTTAAGTTTTTTTTTTTCCTTTCTTATTTCGTTGATAAAAAAAAAAAAAAAAAGTCATTTTTACTTATTTTATATTGATTTATGATTTTTTTTTTTTTTGTTGGATTAGTTTGAATGTCAACGTTATTGGAGTCATAGTCAAATGAATAAATTTTAGAGAACTCAAAATTTTGGTCACATTATTTAAACACACTCAAATAATATAGAAAATGAAAACAAACAATTAAATAATAAGTATTTTGTAAACAATTATATGATATATATATATATATATATATATATGACCAAATAATATGCCTACATCCTTGTGTATAAAAAGAAAATATGTCTAAATCAGTGTTCACGTAATAATTTTTACTCTAGTCAAATAGCTTGCAGACATTTTCATAAATTTTTTACTTGCAAACATGAGGCCCACAATAAATATTATATGCAAAATTTATATACATAAATGTAAATAAACAAATCCTATAATATGAATCTTTCAAACAAAAAACAATTCCTATAGCAAGAAATGTGATAATACAAAAGTCAACAGAGAGAAAAGTCTCCACGGGGACCACAAAGAAGTGAGGCTGCAACCACCGTTGCCGATATTCCTCTCCGGTGACGATATGACGGTGGAGCCATTGAAACTAGGGTTAGTACCATATAAATATTGAATTCCCCTTACATCATCGTCAGCCAGCACTACTTTCTTCATCCGTGACGATATCGTCGGAAACATTATCGCTTCCTCCTCCGATGAGTGACCTAATCCTAACAAGTGCCCAATCTCATGCACCGCCACTGATTCTAAATCAACCGCAGTTGGTAACGACGACTTCGACACATCGCCGGAAACTACCCAGTCCTCTGCAGCGTCAAGGTGAAACCTCCCGTTCCTTGGAGAGAAAGCATGCGCTAGCGTTCCCAAGCTTCCGTCAAACGGCTCGCCGTCTCCATGGTCGCCGTTGAAGAATCCGATCTTAATATCAGCGCCGGAATATAACGTTGTTTCGGTGAATTTCAGCGTGGTGACCTCCGACCATCGTGCAAACGCTGTTGCGAAGACGCTTTTCACGGTTTCTGTAAGTTCGTTACCGGGGAAGAACGCGTAGGTTAGTTCCTGCTTTCCCTCCGGCCACCTTGGTTGACCGGGAAACACGGTGAAGTGTGATACTGTATGGAACCTTAGCTTGCTGTCACTGTTTGACGTTGTTTCTGTGTCCTTGCCGGCGTTCATGGTAGTTGTACCGTTAATAATATCCGCTACGCCGCAACGTGGTAGCATGACCTGCCGGAGAGTCATGTCGTCGAGCTCACCGGTTACATTGAGATTAAAATTCTTCTGGTAGGTTTTAATTGCTTCTTGGAGATCATCGTCGAAGTCATCGGAGAAATTTGATTTTGGCGAGCGGGGAATGTAACCGAAGTGTTGGAAATAGTTCTTTAAATTAGAGAGGCCGTTGTAGTTTTCGCCTTGACGGCAGCCGGTGAAATTGCGAAAGGCATCCCACGGGCCTACCGGGAGAGTGCCGGGAGGTATCCAAGAGGGGACGTCGGGAAATAGACGAGCTGAAACAATGAGGAGAGTGAGAGAGAATGAAATTGTGAGAGGGAAGATAAGTTGTTGTTTTTTCATGTTTGTTTGGTTTGGTGAGAGAATTGAGAAATGTAACTCAAATTCAAAGCGGAAGAGTGAAGGAGTATTAAAAGGGGTATCCCAAAGACCCAAACACAAAGTCTTCGGCATTGAATTGATTGGTGTTGTTGATGATGTGATCCAAGTTTGAATAACTTGTTTTCTTCTCTAAAACACTAACCTAATTTTCGAGATATGTTACATACATGAAACCTGTCGTGAAAATTATAATTTTTTTTTGTTTGTGTGCTGAACAAAGTAAATTCATTGTACCCACATGATTTATTCATTGTTTATTGGGTTAATAGTGTTTTTCACCCCTGTAATATAGGTCATTTTGATTTTCGCCCTTATAAAATTTTCAGTTTGATTTACATCCTTGTAAAACTTTTTTTTCCGAAAAACACCCCTCCCCCATATGACTGTACATATTTGCTGACGTGGTACACCGTGTGGCATGCTGACTGTGCATATATGCTTATGTGGTGTGCTGACTGTATAATTAATTTTATTTTTTATTTTTCTAAGGCTACATGTGACATTTGTGACTATTTTTAAAAAAAAAATTATAATATAAATTCATTTATATTAATTTAGAAATAAAATTAATTTTAAAAATTTGAAAATTAATTTTTGAAAATAAAAAAATTCAGGATTTTTTTATTACGAAAAATATTTTCCAAATTTCTTTTTTTTTGTTTAAATTAGAAAAAAAAATTCTCAAATTTTAATTTCAAAAATGATTTAATAAAAATCTGGAATAAAATTTTTGAAAAAAAAATCTGAATTTCTTCTAAATTTTTAAAAAAATTTGTATACATATTTTTAAAAATAAAACATTTTCCAGAATTTTTTTTGCAGAAAAAATTTTAAAACTGTTTTTTATTTTGGGAAAAAAATATGACTTTTTTTTTTAAATTTTAAATTTGTTTTTTCTAAATTAACTTTTTTTTTATTTTAAAAATTAAACTCCAGGAATCTTTAAAAAAATTTCGAAAAAAAAAATCAGAATTTCTTCTAAATTTTTAAAAATAAAACATTTTCCAGAATTTTTTTTTGTAGAAAGAATTTTAAAACTGTTTTTTATTTCGGGAAAAAAATATGACTTTTTTTTTTAAATTTCAAATTTGTTTTTTCTAATTTAACTTTTTTTTTTCATTTTGAAAATTAAACTCCAGGAATCTTTAAAAAAATTTCGAAAAATCTTAATTTCTTCTAAATTTTTTAAAAAATTTATGTCCATATTTTTAAAAATAAAATATTTTCCAGAATTTTTTTTTTGGAAAAAATTTTAAAACTGTTTTTTATTTCGGGAAAAAAATATGAATTTTTTTTTAAATTTCGAATTTATTTTTTTTATTTTGAAAATTAAACTCTAGAATCTTTAAAAAAAAAAAAATCTGAATTGCTTCTAAATTTGTTTAAAAAATTGTATCCAGATTTTTAAAAATAAAACATTTTCCATAATTTTTTTGTAGAAAAAATTTTAAAACTTTTTTTTTTTCTGGAAAAAAATATGACTTTTTTTTAAAACCTCGAATTTTTTTTTCTAATTTTTTAATATTTGAATTTTTAAAAAAAAAAACAGATATTTCAAAAAAATCTTATCGTTTTTTCTGATTTTTTTTAATATTTGAAAAAAAAAATCAATTTTTAAATTTTATGGAAAAAAATCTGAATATTTTTCTGATTTTTTTTTATAAATCTAATGTAGACAATTAATAATAAATAAAATTAAAAAGAAAGCCAAGTCAGCGCCACATATGCGCATTTGATGAGTTGGATAGAGGAGGGGTGTTTTTCGGAAAAAAAAGTTTTACAAGAATGCAAATCAAACCGAAAATTTTATAGGGGCGAAAACTGAAAATGACCTATATTACAGGGGTGAAAAACACTATTAACCCTTGTTTATTTCATTGTTGAGTATAGGTGGTTGGACTAAATCTGTCATTTCTGAGCGTTTCTGGAGTTGGAAATAGGGAGATAGGACTAAAACTGCACAAAACATATAGTTTAGGGACGATTTTGTTCGATTTAAAAGAGATGTTACCAATTTCGTGAATTAGTCAATGCAAAGATCAAAAGTGTAATTAAGCCTAAAAAATTTCATTGAAAGTTTCATGTCATTTTAGAAGAATAAATAAATTTTGATATATTGTTGCTGTAAATTTTACACGTAAAGTGTAAAATATCACAAATGCATTGGTTAATGTGATAAATGTCTGACTTAACATCCTAAATAATTGATCACATGTTCGATTCTTACCTGTGAAAAACTCTCTTTGAAAAGAGAGAACCACTTTGTGTATTCAACCGCATATCACATCTAAGTTTGTATCAATATTGGTAACTAAAAAAAAGTGTAAAATATTTGTACCAAAAAATAATAAGGTGGGCTTGTAACGGCAATAATTATGAAACTATTTTTAAAAAATTATTATTAATCTTTGAAGAATTTTTTTTTTTTTTTGTGGTACTCGGGGTTTGAATCCCAGACCATGCATATTTTATACATTATCCAAACCAACTAAGCTAAGCTCACGAGGACTAATCTTTGAAGTATATGTAATGTCATTTTTTGAGAGAATTCAAATTCTTTTATATAACTCCATTGTTTAGGTGATTAATTTCGAGAATTTAAAAATTGATGAAAATTTATGAAGTATTTTATCCAAGTTAAATTTTAAACGGCACTTAAATGTTAAAATTTTGTAATTGCTTCCTTACTCTATAGTCTATACAATATGAATATCAAATTAGTTCTTAATTATTTAAAATTCAATGCAAGTTGGTCCCAATTTTTTTAAACTTCCAAACTGACCTCTAAATTTTCAAAAAACATTATAAATTGACCCCTAATTTTTTTAAAAAAATTGCAAACTAATCCCTATTTTTTAAATTTCAAGCATCACTAATAACTTTAATAATTTATAAACGTATCCCAAAATGTTAACAAGGAGTTTTTTTTTATTGCTATCCAAACAAAAACATTTAGAAATGAAATAAATTCAATCGAATCATTTGAATTGCCTCGAATTCTAAAATTTCTAATTATATCATCCAAACACACTCTTAGTGCCCTTGTAAGCATACTCCTATTAACTAACCATAATATGTGTTAAAATGTACATTTGAAATTCATGTTAATCACGTTTAAAATTATGGTTAATTGTGTTCATTATGGTTAATGAACTGCAACACTTTGTTATATTTGTTAACGTCCATTTGACTATATGTTTATTATGTAATTTTTTTGTCAAATTTTGTGTCAAAATATCATGTTTCTAACCTAATTTAAAACTCTTCCTGAGACGGGGTGGCACAAATGTGAAATTTTACCACATGCCATGTAGGAAAGATTTTCGAGGAGTAAATGATCAATGACACCATCCACAATATAAATAATACGAATGACCATTTTATAAATGTCTCCAACAATATTTAAACTATGTTCTTTGAAGTTACAAAGTTAAAATTATATGTTAATCTTTTTTCAGATCATACTTATTTTCCGTGTTGAATTGAATAACATTTCTATTGTATTTTTTTTGTCAAGAAAAACATTACCAGTATTTTAGTTTTATTTTGATCCTCAAATAAAGTTTACAACTGTTTCTCTCAACAATAAAAACACTTGGTTCTCCTTTCAAACAAAAAAACTCAGTTCTATTTTTTTTACAAAATAATTTCAAAGAAAGGAGACATTTTTTCAAATAAAAAATAAGAAGGTAAACCGCATGAGCTTCTGACAAGTACATGTAACGAACAAAGTGGAACTTTTGTCAATTACCTCACCAACAAATTGTCTAACTCACTTTTATTGTTTCACAAGCAATCTGCTCATATAAGTTACATTGTAGCTATTATTTCAAACAGTTTTATACTGGTGGTAAAAATTACAATATCATAAATTCCACCTTAAGCTCTAAGGAACTCAGTTATTTCTTTTGACATCTCATGTATTTTTAGAATGAGTTTTATTGATTAAGGTTATTTGTGACTCACAAATTGTTGAGGATGTGAACTGAAGATGGGAAAGGTGAGAAAGTTGGTATTGCAGGTGGTAGAAACTACCTAACATGAAATCTTACCCCTGGTGCAAAGAATATCATAGGTCATCTATATTGCTTCTTTGTGCAGGTGGTAGAAACTACCTAAACTGAAGGTGAGAAATTGAGATTAATAAGGCGTGAAATTTGTTAGGATTAGAGTTCCTTAATCAAGCGTCACACGTAATCTAATAACCATACATGGTTTATAGCTTTTCTTTGATATTATCACGTATCCCTCGACAATATCATTCGTGTCCAAACAATATTGTGAAATCAATTGTATCATTCAATCGTTGATGTCTCAAACTATTGAATGATTCAAGAGTCGGTCTTATCATTTAATCGATGATTTTTCAATCTATTGAATGATAAGAAAGCTTTTAGTTTGGATACAAAAGGTGATTATTAAAACATCAATTCCATGTCTAGAACTTATGTTTTGATAGATGATTATTCTAAACCTAGATTCAAAAGTATTTCTCAATCACAATTAAATCAAACATAAGCATTAAAGTGCAAGAATAACATCAATATCAAATCAATGTTAGAACCATATATTTATAGATCAAAAGATTACATGTTTAGCTAAGATCAAGTACCTCTAATCCCAACAAAGGAGATTTAGCTACTCATTGTCATGGAAGCCTTGCAAGAATGAATTGAAAGAGAAGAATTCAGCTACTCATGTTCTATATTTTTTGTACAAATCACATTCATATTCATGCAAACACACAAAATCACGATATAGAACATACTCTAAAACAACACAAAATATTAGGAAGAATATTAGGACCATCAATCAATTCCTGTAAGAGGTAGAGCCCCTATGGATAAAAAAAGAACACCTTCATTACCTTAGTAGTTAGAAACTATAGGCTGATGAGAGGTACAACTTCATTTGTTTATTGTCAATCGCATTCATATTTTCCTCTGTCAAATAAACGCATACATATGAAAAAAAGAATAACCTACACACAGTTTTTTCTTTTTTGGTACAGAAACATAAACAATTTAATTCATGAAAATACAATTAAACTTATACCAACAAATCTATTTTAAAATATAAATTAAACACCTACCTTTCAACTATTTCAATCAAATGTTTTCCCATTTCTAAAAGACATGAGAATCACCTGATGTTCATCTATTATCTTCATCCATTCTAAACTTTCTATGTAATTCATTGATTGTTTTAAACTTTAGAACTTGGAGTTGAAATTCAAAAATAAGTTTAATTTTTTTGTATGTGTTGTGTGAACAGGTGTGACAATTTGTCTCTTGTTGTAGATTAAAACAAAAAATTGATTGATGGTCCAAATTTTTCATTGATTGATTGAAGCTATTTGGAAATAAACTAAGAAAATTCAGAACAAATTTTAAAATGTTGAACCTAGACCGAAAAATGAATCAAATATAAAATTAAATTAAAAATAATGATGCAGTATAGTGGTGCCAATATCTATCAATTTCCATTAAACTCTCTTGAAAAGATGATGTTCCAATTTCCCAACGGAAGAAAATGTAGAAGCCACACTTCAATTTTCTAATCCACGGTCCATATTTCTTTGACCATTGAACTAGCATGTATATATCTTTTTCATGAGTAAAAAACTACATGGATATATCTATTATTATATATATGTGTACAAATTTCCAAATAATTTCCTCCATTTTGAAAATTTATACATTATATATTATATCTTCACTATATATATAAATCACCATTGCTTATATTATTCATCACACAAGCTAGTAAGAATCAACAAACAATGGCCTCTTCAAGCTATGCTTTGAGAACTATTCCATCTTCCTTTGTTAAACCAACTGCTTTTGCCACCACCCCGAAATCGTTCCTCACACCCTCATCTGCTTTCACAAAGAACCTAAGGATGAACACTGCATTCTCACAATCTTGCTTTTCTTCGTTGCCTATGAAATCTTTTACTTGCAAAAGCCAAGCAAATGAGCATGCTGACACTGGTAATAATCATATTCATACCAA
Source organism: Medicago truncatula (assembly GCF_003473485.1). Lineage (NCBI taxonomy): Eukaryota > Viridiplantae > Streptophyta > Magnoliopsida > Fabales > Fabaceae > Medicago > Medicago truncatula. The sequence continues at coordinate 28,750,256 of NC_053049.1, read as the reverse complement.
ATATACGTGTTTTTCAAAAGTTTCTTGGTTTTTTTATTGATACATTTTTTTTGTTTCTTTGATTGATTTTGCAGAAAAAGTTCAAGAAATGCATGTGTATGAGTTTAATGAGAGTGACCGTGGTAGCCCTGCTTACTCGAGGTTAAGCAATAAAAGTGTCAATTCTCTTGGTGACTTAGTCTCCTTCAGCAACAAAGTAAATTTCTTTCTATTAATTCTCTTTTATATTTTTGTGATCAAAATTATTGGTAGTTTTTTATCGGTTTAATTTCTTTGTTAGTAATTGTAATTTGGCCTATAAAGTAAAAAATGTTTTTAATTGGATCTCTAAACTTTTAAATTATTTTCAATGATGTGGTGGTGGACGGTACATTTAGTACTGCTTCAACATTTTCTTTTTGCATCCTTGACCTTTAGAGACATAATTACAAATTATTTAAAATGTCACTTATGATTAAAAATTGAAGGTTCTAAGACTCCGTTAAAAAGTTGTTTAGGGATCTAATTGAATATTTTTGACAAATTCTTAGACTTAATTGCAAATTATATCGTAGTAGACTCATTTTGTGTCATTTAGATTGAGTTTTTCATTTTTTTTGTGAAAAAATGTTGCTAATTAAAGGAATGTTATTCTTGATTCATGCAGTTCAACACAATTTCTGTTGGCTTTTGTTCAACTAATTTATATGTTAGCTTTTGGGAGGGGTATGGATACATAAAATTTTCTTCAAAACTCCCTAGTATTACTAGTCTACAACCAAATTAATGAAAAGTAAAATATTTTTTTCTGCAACTCATTGTCTCGTGGTCTAGTTTCCAAAGTTACATACCATAAAAACTGACAAAGTTTAGCAACTACCAACTGAAAGAAGAAAAAGATGGAACAATCTTAAACACAACATTTGTTTCCCCAATCAGATTGTACGGTACAAGTACAACATACGGTCAAGTCCTTTAAACTCTTCTATGATCATCCTTTTGTAATGCCAATAGTAATCCTACTCTTCTTCTCTTTCGGGAGGCAGACCACAAGGCAGGAGCATTTTCTGCATTAAAAAAAAAAGGTAGATTTTATCAATTAAGATGTATAAAGTGCTAGAATGTTAATCATAGTTCAATCAATCAAATAATGTAAAATAAAAATTGAATAAACCAAGTAGTGACAGTGGTTGGAGTGATAAGGGGGTCATAAGGTTTAACCCCACCCCCCCCCCCCCCCCCCCCCCCAACTAACAAAAATTAACATCTAATACTTGTCATTTCATTCTAAAAAAAAAAAGAATTGAATTAACCCTTTTGGTTCTCCAAAGATTAGGGTGTCGCTATATTCGTCCTCCAAATATTTTTGTAACCAAATGAATTCCAAGTCAAGTGGAATCAGTTTCATTTGGCTCTAGACTACGATTCAATATAGAACGATTTGGCACATCTTTGATTTCCTGGTATGAAAGCTTGGTTTCCTCAGATATTGAGATGTCGCCACTTTAATCTATATAGATTTTTATAATGTTGAGGAACTTATTAGATGAAAAGTACGTGAGAAGGTAGTTAAAATCAAGGTTTTACACAAAATTGGAAAGGGGGAGTAAAATTGAAAATCGTGCAATCGTGATACTAATCTAATGATACAAAATCATATATGCATATAAATTCATATGCACATAAATAGCATAATACAAAGAAACCTTAAATCACATTTAAAATACTTATGTAAATTAAAATTTGTAAGCATAAGGAAGTCAGTAAATAAAGTCTTACAAACTCATAACTCACAACTTCATAAGTCACAAACAAAACAACTAAAATTAGTAAAACAACCAAGACTCTCGAATTTCTTGGGATTATATTGTAATCTTACTATTAGTTTATATTTTGATATCAGTTCCTATCACATTCTTAGGGTTTTTTTCTATAGCTAAGGACAGGAGAGTGAGTAGCAGGAAATCCCGGACTAGTAGCAACATGAGAAGTAGAAGCAATTTGGTTAACAAAGAAAACAGAGAAGAACAGGAAGAATTGGTCGTGAGGGAGAATAAGGATGAAACGGGAAAACTGGACAGAGATGGACAAGAAAGGATGGAAAGGAAAAGTAGCACTAGACAAAAATGGTCTCTGCAGGGGATAAAGAGGGTCACGAAGACAGTTTCTAAACAAAATTAATTAATAATTAAAGGTTGCCCTGTTTTTAAAATAATTAAATCATAATAATTAATAAGCACGATTTTTTAACCAAATAATCCTATTTTCAAAATGGGTTTTCTTTATGACCCGCATGGAGAAACATGTCTTCTTCTAACCTGCGAGCAGAAAACGAGTATTCTTCTGACCTGCGAGCAGAAAATGGGTATTCTTTTGACCGGCGTGCAGAAATCAGAAGATGGGAATCTCTTTCTGAGGTTATTATTCCATGACCCACTGTTCCCTTCTTAAACTCAAATATACCTCTCTTTCTGAGGTACAAATCTGTTTTTTATTTTTTGAAGATAGGAATCTGGTATTTTATTAGAAATAAATAGGGATATGACTCAATTACAAAGGAAAGAACGATGAAGAACTTTGAAGGTCAGCAAACTTCCTAACCCGAAGGACTCAATTCTCTCTTAAATCGCTTGAAGATCTCCCTCTCATCGTTTCCTATGATTTTTAAATCACGGTTTGCCTCTCTAGCTAAGCGTACCATTTCCAAATAACAAACCAGAGTTTGGGTACTAACACTCTCCTAGTCGCCTATTTGCAGCAACAAATTGCACTACAAGAAAATGCACTGCAACAGGCTTTAGCATCACAGCAGACCCCTAGTCCTCTCCGCTATTTCGCTATTGCCTGTCATAGCAGTACTACTGACAAAACAGGTATTGAGCATGTAATCAAAAGAAACAAATCAGCCTACTACAAGTTGACATGTGTGGGAATCTATTTTAAATCTTTATTGCTAAATATGATGTCGAACTTTGCAATCTTAAGCTAACCAAGTTACTTATTATCTCACTAAGGAAAATTCTTTATTTACAAAATTATCCTGCGTATTCATAGATATGTTTCAACATCAATGTCTTCCATGGTAACCTAATCATACTCCATTCATTCATGGGACTTGAATAATTAATTATCTTGTAATTCATTCATCACTTAACTAAGCTCAAATCAATAAACATGAGAAAAATTACCTGCATAAAAGTGTAACGCTGTCTACCAATAGATTCGTTTTGAGCGATAGAAAAGTAAGAAAGTAAAGGATAATGGCCAATGTATGAAGCATAGCTATCACGTTGAATATTCACAGCCCATTCAAATCTGTTGATATCAGCATGTCCAGTTCCAACGTATTTAGCTTGAAGATGTTCAAGTTGCGAATTTATGTTAAACCTATCACTCGCCTGCAACAGAATAATAAAAGAAATTGATAAGCGAAGAAAAAAGAAAATGAAGGAAATGAGGAAATTGGGAAAACTGTTACCTGCATATTGCCTCTCGTTTATTTTCTTCGTCCGTCAAACCCTACTCAATGTTAATGTCTCAACTCTCACGACTACTCGACCGCTCCCTCTTTTATAAACTAAGACCATTTACAATGGCTTGTTGAATGCCATATTCAACATGTTGAGACCATTGGAGGAGGCTATTGAATATGAGGGAAGAGGAGAGAGGTGTTGAAAAGGTTCAACATGTTGAAAGCCTGGCCCGCAGTGACACGTGGCTTGTTACGATTGGCTGCTTGGATTTTTATTTTCTTAATAATTTGGACTCAATTATTTCATAGCAAATAAAAAAAAATTATTATTTTTTTTACCAAAATTCGTGATTTTTTTTTCTCTACAAATAGAAACTTGGATCATTTGATTTGGACACAGAATAAAAATCAAATTTTTCACTCTCTTAATCTTATTATTTGCATTTCTTTTGAAGTTTTAGTTTTTGTTTAGTAAAATGGATCCCAATAATAATCAATTCAACACCCAAAATTCTTCTGATTACTCATTTACTTGTGTGTTGTATGCTTAGTTTGTTGTCTTCCATTTTAAGTTATTTGTGTGTCGCGTGTTTAGTTTGTTGTCTTGCATTTTAAGTTATTTGTGTGTCGCATTTTAAGTTAAGAAAATAAAAATAAATTATTTTACAAAATTTTGTTTTTCCAAAAAAAAACTAAAAAATAAATAGTTGATTGTATTATTTTAATTTAATTATAATCGATAATTTTAGTTAATTATAAAAACAAAAATATAAAATTAAATAAGAATAAGAAATAAAAGGTGGTGGGATAGGGTGTTGAATGAAAAAACTATTGGAGAGGTAAAAATTGAATGTGTGTTGAATTATGAGAGAGAAAATGATGTGGAGTGTTGGGAATTGAAAAAGTGAATGTTGAAGGGTATTGAAATTTTTTTCCATTGCACATGGTCTAATAAGTAAGTATCATCATATCCGTGGAAAATTAATTTATTCATCAAATTTTAATAAAAATATATTTTAAATTAGATTGAAAATTTATTTACACCAAAAAATTCATCTCATACAAAATTAGTGTTTGTTTAAGTTTGGTGTATATAATAGCATATCCACAGGAAGACATCTATTTTTTAGTATTTAAAGTACACGTTATTTATTTATTTATTTAATAATTTTTTTTAAACGAGACTCGTTAATCATCTATCAATAAGGAGATCCACTTAAAATTGAAATGCTTAAGTGAGACTTTTGTCCCATTAAGTGTTCAAAATACTTTTTTCCCCAATAGGAGTATCTCATAGGCACCAACTTTTAAATGGTGAGATCGGCAATGAGGATGGTCTAAGTCATGATATATTTACCATAAATTATAAAATTAATTGTATAGTTTTTGTAAGGTTTAAATGTAATTGGTTCTTGCATTTTTACCACTTTTTTATATTAGTCCGTGTAGTTTTTTGTTTTTGACATTAGTCTCTGCACTTTATAAAAAAATTGCAACTAGTTCTGATGTTAAGTCCATATCAAAAAAATAAAAACTAACGATGTGCTATGTAGATCAATTATAATTAAATTTTTACAACGTTTTGGTATTCATCCCTGCACTTTTAACACTTTATCATATTGGTCCTTGCATTTTCAACACTTTATCATATTGGTCCTTGCACTTTGATTTGAGCCCCTGAACCCTTTATTTTTTAATTTTAAAATCTTCCAATGATATTATTATATTTTATTATTATTTTGTTTATTATTTATATTGAGAATAATTATAAAAAATTAAAATAAAAAAATCCTTTTTAAAGAAGGATTAAGCTTTAATCCTATCACATTGTCTTCTTTTTCTAACTGTGATGTCCTTGTCAACTGAGTTATGTTCGGGTAGCACTTGGGTGACATTGGGGGTGCCAATATCATGTGATGTTCTTATAAATATGTTTTTAGTCCTTATATTTTGCGCTCCTTTGAAGAATAGTCTCTATATTTCATTAAATGTTTTTAAAATCCTCACATTTTATCTCCATTATCAAAATTTGTCCACGGTGTTAATTCTCTAATTGAATGTTGATGTGACAGTTAGTGGGTCCCAAAATACCCTAGTGTATTACAATCATTTGCAAATTTGCTTAGTGTGTGCGTGTGTTTGGTATAGCGGCAGTGAGAATTGATTTTGATAGAATTGAGTTTAAGAGAATTGATTTTTGTTAAAAGTGAGTTTGATATGAATTGATTTATGTTTGGATATAATTGTTTAAAAGTGATTCTTATGAGTTGGTGATGTTTTCCTTCCTTCAAAAAAAAAAATGAGTGTTGTTTGGATAGTTTGAATCAAAATTGATTTTGAATGCGTAAAAACCAAACTATTCTTTTAATTGTATTTAAAAGTAAATATCTCATTCTCATTAGATAATTATTTCAACTTATCATGAATGGATTTTATTCCTTAAAAAAATCATTTTAAAATAAAATTAATTTATGATAGTCATTTTTAATAATTTCTTTTATCAATTGGATGATTTTTTAATACAATATAAGCTTCAAAAGATGTAAAAAATAATAATATAATCCATTATCTTGTCAAAAATATAATATAATCCATTATAAACTAACAGTGCACCGTAATCAATAAATCAGGGCTTAAAAAAATACTACCTTAGTTATTTCCTTCTTAAAAAAGAAAAAGAAAAAAGACCTTAGTTATTTTTTTAGTAGATTGGGCATTATCCTTATCCATATCCACGTAAAAAAACACCACTCTCACCCACAGTAATGAAAATCTTAACCCATTGAAGCACCGATTAAGAACAGATATGCACAGTGTTTTGAGTCTTAGTCTTTCAATTATTATTTTTAAGTTATATTATTATGTTTATCCTCTTTTCTCTCTGTTTCATCTGCAAAAGAGGCTCAACATTTCTAATGTATGCAATAATAAATTTATAGGTAGAAAATTGATTAATACCTCAATTTCGTTCTTGAATTTTCAAAAATCAGCCAAATTCGTCCCTAAATTTTGCGAAATATCTATTTAGTCTCTGAATTTTACAGACGTCCATCAAAATGGTCCCTCCGTCCAAAAGCTCCGTTAGTGGCGATGATGTGTCCTCTTGCATGTTGTGTTGTCTTGTACACGTGTCAACAAGGCAACCATGTGTACAATAACTAATTTGATGGAAATGGTAAAAATTATAGTGTTAACTTTTCATGAAGGAAAATCGATTTTAATACAGAATAAGCAGCAGAAAATTATTCGATTTTCTTTCCTTGGATCATTACGAATTACACATGAATCAGTGACTCGACTGTTACCTCGAAGTGTGAAACTGAAAACTGAAAGCTGGAATCTGGAGACCGGAATCACGATCACAGCAAAGCAAGCAGCAAGCACCAAAGCCTCTAGCAAGTCCACACGAACAGTGCTCCTCCAAAACTCGATGCTAGCCAAGGAATCAGAAGTTTCAGAGAGCTAGGGTTTCTTCAAAACGCGTAACCTCAAACTTCAGCACTAGGGTTCTATTTATAGAACTCCTTGTGTGCTATGCAAGTCAGAAGCCACTATTGGACTTCACTAAGCCCAATAACGAGTTTAGTAATTTTGCTAACTAATTAGTAGGGTTGGGAATAGGCCAGGCCGGCCTATAGGGGCCTATGGCCTGGCCTGTTTAAGCCTGGCCTGGCTTGGCCTGTTTATTAAAAAGGCTAGGCTTAGGCTTTTTAAAAAGCCTGTTTAAGTAAATAGGTCAGGCTTAGGCTATCAAAAAAGCCTATGAAGCCTAATAGGCCGGCCTGTTTATGCATGTTAGGCTTTATAGTGGACTTTTTAAATAGGTTTTAAAGCATTATAGTGAAATAGGCTTTTAAGGCCTTATAGTGATAGACAAGTCTTACACTCAAATAGGCTTTGAGGCCTATTAAACCTATTTAAAAGTAGATAAAATGGAATGTTTAGTGAGGCCTATTAAACCTATTTAAAAGTAGGCCTGTAAATAGGCTTTCAGGCCAGGCCAGGCTTTTAAATAGGCCAGGCCAGGCCAAAAAAATAGGCCTATGAAAGGCCATAGGCCAGGCTCAGGCCTGCAAAAAATTTCGTAGGCCAGGCTCAGGCCTATCAAAGCCTGGCCTGGCCTGGCCTATTCCCAACCCTACTAATTAGCGTTATTTACTAAACGCACCCCTTATATAAGTCGTACTTATATATTTCTCTTATGACTGTTCTTTGTGTGTGACCCTATAGGTTCTAGTCACATTGGCAATAATATTAAATCTGATATTTAATATTATAAACAATGAGCGGTATCTAGCAACACATCATTGCTACCCAAGTGACAAGAATGTCAAGTGATCTGACGAAACCTTTCCATGATAATACTCATGTGTACAATTACTCCTTTGTCTCCATACCTTTTATTGATCCCAAGGCATAGGTATTGTCACCCTTGTGTAGATCAATAATTATATTTTTTGATCCCGAAATATACTGAACAGCGAATAAGTCCAATATCTCATATTGACTTAGTTCGGCATAGCCATGCAGTTTTACAGTCATATTTCATCAAGAGGCCTAAAGATATATCTCCTGCTTATGAGGAGTGACAAATCTCATCTAGGACACTCATGCCCCTTAGCATGATTCATCAAGTACCCATCAACCAACGTTATGATTATCCTTTTACAAACAACGTTAGAATGACAACAAAGCACTTGAGTCCACATCTAGGGATCATAGTGGTTTTAGGTCTAAGAGCGATATACATTATAATCATTGTGAGAATATCTTATGACAATTTCATAACTTACTATGTAGTATTCTCACGGTGGGTCAATCCAATATAAATATTACTCCTAATATTTATACCTATGTATATACTTAATATCTCATATCTATGACCCATGAGATGCGGTCATCAGTCTTCATACATAATAGTCTCGACGCTTTATTATTATCTTTTATTCATATTAAAGCTTTGACTACGGATACATTTAAGAATAGCGTTCTTTAAGATAATGTAATCTCATGATTAAGTCACACTTAATATATTATTACACGAACTATCTATTCTAAGGACTTTATTAACATTATCTAAATATAATAAAGAGTGCCATATATTATTCAATAATAAAAGTCATGATACATAAGATAAGTTTAACATAAACTATTGGCCTCTAGGGCTTACACCAACATTTCAGTGTCATTTTTTTTTTTTGTGTTTTCAATTATACCCCTCTATGATAAGGATGGATTTGATTTTATTTGCAGCGAATGGGTACAAGGAGATATGTCATGAGAGAACTAGTGATTTCAAATGACAGGCATAAACAAACACCACTAAGGGTTCCTGCTTCACAAAATCCAACTGCTCCTGGAGTTATTAGAGTTCCAAATCCAAATTGTGGGCCATCCGCTTCTACTCAACCCCAATACATGGAGTTTATCCAAATTCCAGGATTTCCAAAGCAGTGATGCTTGCTTAAATTATGTTTTTGGACTAGTTTAATGCCTTTTGGACTTGTTTAATTTATGCTTTTTTGGATATGTAATGACTTAAGAACATCAAATGACTTAATGGCTACGCAATGTTATTTTTTGGCTATGTAATGACTTATGATGGTATGCAAATGTCTTTCTTTTTACAATCAAAGTGTATGTCTTTTACTTTTTACTTTGTTGAGCAAATGTATGCACCAAGGATCACAGTGATATATGTTGTGAAAATTCAATGACTTATTTGATGGTATTTTCACTAATTTGGGGATCGATATGATGGATAGACATACAATAGAAGGACCAATTGGATTGAAATTTTTTGACAGAAGGGTTAAATTCATTCATTGACAACCTCTTTTCATTACAACATTACACAGACTTGATACAATACAATAACATTTTAAACAACTCAATCACACAAAAATTTACAATTTTCACCATCATCCTATACAATCAAAAGACAAAATCAGTATTACTTTAACAAACCATTCACACATCACATAACCATTGTTAAACAAACATTTGGTAGAGGGCAGACATAGAAATGCCTTTCTGTGTTATTGACAGTGTTGGCTTTTCTTACTACACAAATTCTAGGACACCAACATTGAAGCTCTCTCACATCATCATTGTACATAGAGCTTGAAGATGAAGACCGACTGTTGTAGCTGTTTTTGCCCATACGCCCACCACCCATCATTTCTGAACACCAAATCTTCAACAATGACCACTAATTTTTTAATTTTGAATTGAATAAAAAAAAAATTAGGGTTTTAAGTTTTTTGAATTGGGGAAGAACTTTGGCGTCAATTCATGGAAGAAATTTTGGGGATTTTGAACTCTATGTGACAAATTATAACATTAGGGTTCCAAATTAATATATTTAGGGAAGAAAGAGTCGTTCATGAGAAAGAGGAGAAAGAGTCGTTGGAAATTTTGCAATTTTCTGAAAATCAATCAATTTGGTCCTTGGCAATTTTCTGTAAATCAATCAATTTGGTCCATGCTTGCGTGACATCTGACGTGGTAAGCCTTGTAAGAGGTTAACAGTACACATCACCTCCGTTAACAGACTAACTTAACGGAGGGACTGATTTGATGGACATTTTGTAAATTCGAGGACTAAATAGATATTTCGCAAAATTCAGGGACGAATTTGGCTGATTTTTGAAAATTCAAGGACGAATTTGAGGTATTAGTCGTAGAAAATTGGAGAAGAAGTTATGAGTAAATTGGTAAATATCTGTCAGTAAAAAAGTTGAAGCTGGAATTCACGTTTTGATTGCCACTTGCGTTTGGGCACTAAAAGTGGAGAGGATTGCTGTTGACACATGTGTTTAAGCTTAAACACACCAGTAAATGACGAAAATACCCCCTCGACAGTTAACTGCTGCATAAGTTAACCAGCGGTAGTTAACTGCCGAAATCCAGTTATATTCGTCGGCAATTAAGTGCCGAGATCTCTTAAGTGCCGATCACATTTTTATGTCTTACATGCAAATTTTTGGTTGCTCAAAGAGGAAAGTCAACACTCATCACCAGACAAGGAAGATGATCAACGCATTAATGGTGATAAAATATTTTTAAAGGAGCTATATCTTCCTCATTAAGGAGTAATATTTTTGTCATTGATGGTGCAATATTTTTGCAAATAAAATGATCAGAATCGGTTGACCATATCTCTCAATTAATCTAAAATATTTTATCATTATGTGTATCATTATATGTATCACTATAATACCCATATACTTCTACACAGTGTTCACCACGCCGTAACTAAAAATTATCACCCACCTTTGTATAATATAAAACAATAAACTAATATACTAATAGTAATATATAATATTAAAATAATAACTAATATATACTATTTTTTTTAGGGATGATATTATTTTTTTTAGCAACTAAAGTATAGTATTTTTTGGAAGTACTATTTAGTTCATTTGAATTTCATGACAGTAGTTGATTTTTTTTTTGATGGTTAACAGTAATTGATTTGATAATGTTCTCAATTGTCTAGATTTTTTTAGGGGAATTGTCCAGTTTTATTTGCGATAAATCCTTGTTGGAAAGTCGGGAATAATTCTTTGTAAAGATAAAACAAATCACTTGCTCCTCTAAAAAAAATTCACTCGTATTCAAAAAAAATAATTGACTTGCTCAATTAAATATAGCATTTAACTTCAATAAAACTTTCTAATTGACCTTCTCACTGTGTATAGTGCTAACTAAAAATCTTAAATCTTAATTACAATCAAATCAATGGGGTGAAATTAAAACAAAATGCATTAATGGCTACATGATGGAAGAAAATGCTCTACATGGGTGAGATTGAATTTCGGCAGTTAAGGTTTTCATCGGTAGTTATCAGCAGCAGGTTTTGGACTTCCTCAGCAGTTAACTGTCGAAGGACATTTTAGTATTTTACATGTGTTTTTCAGCCAAACAACATGCGTCAACAACAATACTCAAAAGTGGATCTGCTGAATCACGTTTGAAACTATCCAAACAGGCACTTAATCTAACGGTTATGAAAGCATGTTAAGTTGGTTGGTACTGGTACGACCCACACCCAAACCCCAACCCCCATGATAACATCCTCTTCCTCTTGCTAAAACCCAAAACCCTATATTTCATTTCACCATTTCTGTCTTGTTTGCAAAGACATCAAAAAATGAATGTTACTCGTTCTGCTTTGAAGCTCCATCTTCAAAATTCACCCATTCGCTACCATCAATTTTTCTTCTTCTCTCGATTCAACAATGCTCTTATTCGCAATCCCACTTTCTCTTCTTCGTCTTCTTCTCTTTTCAATTTCAATGCAACGCGTTTCTTTTCTGTAACCCTTCCACGTCAAACACACCAGACACAACCCTTTGTTGGAAGCGCCGTTTCATCAGAAGATTTCAATGGAAGAGACACTTTCTTTGCTGAGGATAACGTTTCGTGGAGTTCAATTGGTCTTTCTCATACCCTTTCTCGAGCTCTCTCTAATATTGCTCTCAATACACCCTCTCTCGTTCAGGTCATTTTTTCTCTCGACTTTTTTTTACCATTCCTGTTATATTTCTGTTTTTATTTATTTATTTATTTTGTTTTAATTTTAATCAACCCTGTATGTTCTAAATTTGATTTTTTGAAGTGATTAATTAGCTTTAGTTAAGGTTGAATTGATCAGGAGAACCCATCTTGAACTTTGTTGGAACAAACTTTTTTTTATTGGTCAGTATGCTAGCGACAAACACCACTTGAAACTGACAACTACAATGTCTTGGTTCAAACCCGGATAAAGGTGTCCAGCCTAGCAATATCAACATTCCCAGTTGAGCTAGGCATTACGGACTTCTTAGTCGGACTTTACTTAGCAACAAAGTTATAGTTTTATTTTCCTTATTGTATTAATTTGTTTATGATGTCAATAAAATAAAAATAAAATAAATCCAACCATAGTTTAGAGTTGTGACTTGTGTCAAGAACGAAATTGGGTAAGTTTAGATTATAATTTGGAATAGAACCCGAAAAGTGATAAATGATTTTCTAATTTTTGTTTTCATTCTTCTATTCGGGGTGCTGACTGCCGAGGCTTATTATGATTTGCGTATTATTGATGATTACCGTTTCTTGTTCTGTGTGTGTACAGGCTTCTTCTATACCATCTGTGTTGTCAGGGAAGGATGTAGTTATTGCTGCAGAGACCGGCAGTGGTAAGACATACAGTTATCTACTTCCTCTCATTGATAAGCTGAGGGGTACAGAGGAATATTCTCTGGATGTTGTATCTGATAAAGAAATCTCTCCGCCGGCCAGGAAAGTTCTGCTCGTGCTTTGTCCGAATGTGCAATTGTGTGAGCAGGTAGTTAGGATGGCTAATAGTCTCTGTGGAGACAATGATGAAACCATTGTTAGTGCTGCAGCCATTTGTGGGAAACAGGTAGTGAGATTCTTTGCGTTTTTAGCTTTTATTTCCGGATGCTATTTTTGGTTATCTTTGTGCATTTATAGTTATATGAAATTTGTGGTTTACTACACTATATGTCTGGATGTTTGTACATGAAGTTTTAGCTATCTTCTCAAGTTTTCGCTCTGATTCTCAGCGCACTACAAATCTTTTTTTGAACCAGGGATGGCCAATTCGGGAACCCGATATCATTGTGACAACACCTGCTGCTCTTCTCAATCATGTTGACGTTGATAGAAGACGCCGCATGGAATTTATGCATGGTGTTAAATATGTGGTATCTTTCTTGTTTTATGATCTTATGTAGCTTTGTTGAACTAAAACTGAAGACATATGAACTTAACATTGGCTCCTATTTATGTATGTTTATATTTTCTAATTTCTAATTGGCAGGTGTTTGATGAAGCTGATATGCTTCTCTGTGGGAGCTTCCAGAATAAAGTAATCCGCCTGATTAACTTGCTCCGCTATGATGAAAAACTCTTGTCTCGATCGAAAACATCAGTATCAGAGTTGCCAGTGACATTGGAATCTTCTTTGTCGTCGCATGATGCTTCAGAAGGTGAAGAGGAATTTCCAACTGAAGCCATGTCAGACGAGGAGGATGATGATAACGAGGATATTGCCAATATTAATAACGAAGCTGAATCTGTCAAGAAAACAAGAAGAGACTGGAGAAGAGTGAGGAAACATTTTGAGCGTAGTAAACAATATGTTTTTGTTGCAGCTACACTTCCGGTGAATGGAAAGAAAACAGCGGGAGCATTATTGAAACACATGTTTCCTGATGCTGAGTGGGTTAGTGGAAACTATCTTCATTGTCACAATCCAAGGTGCTATATTTTCCCCCTTTTTGTACTTATTATCAATAAAACGTTCAATTTTCTTTTCTACTTAGTATTCAGCTTCTGTCGTGGTCAACAAGGACATATATCCACCGGGACATCAAATTAGGAAAGTGGTCAGTGCATCAGTGGTCGTATATCTTTTTGGTGGCCATTGATTGTGCACTGTCAATAATGTGACAGGAATGTGTATGGAGAAAATTAAGTCAAACATTACTAATTTACCAAGGTAAAAGATGGTAAGACCATTTTCAAAAACCAAGTTTAGAATTTATTGCCCATGAGAGACTTAGATGAATACCTAGGAAGCATGATCATAAGTGGAGACCTTAAGTTAGTCAAACAGATCCAGATTTACTTAAATTGAAGAAAAGATCTTTGATGAAATTCGCAAAAACAGATACATGAAATATGATTGTTTTTCAGTTTGAATGGGAAGCTGAGAAGTTTTACAGAGTAAGCATAACGATTCCAGAGTCTGAGACTCCAAACCAGGAGATATTATCTACTAACCAACTCAATAACAGTCATGAGTGAGACTCACTACCCTTCCCTCTCTTATAGCTGAATCACATGGAATCAGTGCGCACATCACTAACATATTCTCCCCTACAGTCCCACCCTCTTTCTCCCAGTATAGACTTTCCAGATGCTGGGCCTATATGTACTGGTCTCAATGATTTGCTCATCATGCTTGTTAGGCCCAGGGGTCCTATCATTCTTGATGGAGAACTATTTCAGATGTCTAAATGTCTAATCATATGACGCATTTATAGCGAATGATTATATTCAATTGTCTCTGTGACTTTTAGCTCACGACAGGTGGTGGCATGTCGTTGAAGAGTAATTACTGGCTTTAAAAAATAAAACATGTGGGGATTTGCCTCCCTTCCATCGAGTAAACATGCCATTCACAGTCTCATGGCTCAACTAGTTTCCAAAGGTTATGCTCAGACTTATGACGTTGACTACTTTGAAACCTGTCCTATAGCTAAGTTGGCTTCTATCTGTTTTGCTCATCTCACTCGCTGCTTTGGAGAATTTGGGATCCCTTCAAACCAAATTTGAAACCAAGGAATCTTGGTTATTCAATGTATTTCCTCTGGGATTGAAGCAAGTAAAAGTAAAAGTACAAAGGGGATTTTTCTCATTTATTGGAAATATGTTCTCAATGTCCTATCTAAGGTTGGCATGCTATGCTAGGAACTGCAACTTCTGATACTTTGGTGGCTTCAATGTGAAACACCTAATGATTGAGTTACTATCTAATCTAGAAACGTATTGGAGATTAGCTGTAAACATGATCTCCAAATGTTAAACACGCTCCTAATGATTGAGTTACTATGTAATCTAGACACGTACTGGAGATTAGTTGTAAACACAATGATCTCACCCATGGCATGTCCAAACATTTCCTTTCGTGTAAGATGTGTAAGGAAGTGTATGTCATTCGGTTGAAGTTCTCGTTGGGATGTGGTTTTGAATAGTTTGAAGTATCTAAAAGGAGCCAACATTTTGAAGGAGACTATTCTGCCGATAAATTGATGAAAGAAATTTTACTAGCCTTTGTTATTTATATTATAGAAGTATGTGAAATTTTATTCATACTTGACGGTGTTACAATTAATTTATGTAGTTTTGTTCTGTTGTAGAAGTTTATAATTTTTTTTTGTGGACTTTTAATCTGCTCGGCTCGTTTATACTCCCCAGAAAAGATTCATGAAGGACTTTTATCTGTAAAACGTGTGACATCTATAGTATGTCACTTTGTACCAAGGTCGGCATAAACAACATCTGTAGTCCAACTTGAGTGTCGAGAGCTAACCATTATTAGCATGCAATTAGTTTGCAACAGTTACTTGTGTATTCTTATACAAATACCACATAGGTAGTTCGAGGAACTTCTACTCTCCCACTCAATTTCACTGTTTAACGGCCACACTCTTTCTATTTTATTCTCCTATTACTAATAGTCTCCCTTCTAACTAACAACCACTAACAGACTATTACAGTTACAACATCCTTTACTAATTTCCTCTCACTCCTTACTCGTTTTTGGTTTCCTCTTGACATGTCTAATGGGAAGCATTATTCTACCATATATGCACAACATCTTTGACTTATGCTATTTTGTGATATCCAACCCATCCCGGCTCTACTGGAAAACAGTGCCTTCATTTATGCATTTGTGATTTCATTTGTTACTGTTTCTTTTCAATTTCCAGATTGAAGCAAAGATGGATAGAAGTGACCGTTGATACACAAGTGAAAGAGCTCATAAGGGCTGTGAATCACAGTTTAAAATTGGAAGATTTGGATATTGGTAGTGGCATTCATAGAACAATGGTGTTTGCCAACACAGTTGAGGCTGTTGAAGCTGTGGTGAAGATATTGGGCTATGCTGGGCTTGAATGTTTACGTTATCATAAGAATTGCACGTTGGATGAGCGGGCACAAACTTTAGTTGATTTCTACGACAAAGGTGGTGTTCTTGTATGTACTGATGCAGCTGCTCGTGGCGTGGATATTCCAAATGTTTCTCATGTTATTCAGGTATGCTTTTCCTTTTACATGTTATAAGTTATAGTAATACTTTTTGCAATCGCTTAAATTTTGAAAGTTCTAGGGTTGAGAACAAACAGAAAAGGGAGGATTAAACATCAATTAGAATAAGTAAATATGTTGATGAGTTTAAAATATCAAAGTTTGTTCAGAAAATTAGAATGTTTGCACATAAATATGACAGAAATGAAGTTCTATCCAATTAACACTACACCTTTTCCACTTGCGGACATTGATTGTGAAGATAAATAGTTTGTTGTTTCAATCAATTTCTCTTATTTATAAGCTTGCTCTCTCTTCACATCCCATATTTTTATAATTAAACTTAAAGGAATTAGGAAAGCATCTCCTACATAATCAATAGGTGAGTTATCCCGTGCACCATTTGCTCAGTGAGGCATGGATACATTGGGTGTAAAATAGTAAATCTACCTCTCCGCTAACTCCTTCCCCAGCTCTCCTCCTCCTCTCCATTCCCTTCACCACCCTTTGTCGTTTGTCAATCATTTAAGGACCCAGAAATAAAACTGAAAAATGCTTTTTAATTAAAATCCTCCGAGTTTGTGCACTTTTTATAGACAATTTTCTTATGTAATTGGATTCAGCTAAAATAAGAACGGAGCCGTGAGCGAAAGAAGCAGAAGGTTTCTACAGTTTTCATGATCAGAGCTAGTTGGTGCAGCACCTTGTTATTATTAATTAAAACAAAAGTAAAATTGTTTGTTGGGAGAATGAACTGTGGGCGATTTATTTATGTCAAAATGTTTATCGGTGTTTCTCTGGATTTGTCTTTGTTCCCTAATCATTTCCCTGGATTTGTATTTGAAGACACGAGTCTCACCCCCTTTCACCTAAGATCTTCAATGCGATCTTTTACTTTCTCCTTTGCTTCTAATAATTCTTCAGACGGTGAGAGTCCAGTGTAGAAGGGAAAGGAAATTGGGGAGTGGTGAATCTGTACGCATCATGCTTGTACAGAGGTGAGGCAGGGCAGCACAGAGGGATGATTGAGGGGAGATGGAGTTTTGGTTGTGGGAGAGATGGGATAGGAAGAAAACGAGTTGGCCATTGTACCCTTAATTATAAACTCAATCTGGACCATTGATTAATTAAAAA
Source organism: Medicago truncatula (assembly GCF_003473485.1). Classification (NCBI taxonomy): domain Eukaryota; kingdom Viridiplantae; phylum Streptophyta; class Magnoliopsida; order Fabales; family Fabaceae; genus Medicago; species Medicago truncatula. Next base: position 28,732,843 of record NC_053049.1, on the reverse strand, counting down.
AATATAGAAAGCACTTGCAAGGTCTTATATATCATCCTTAAGCATCGTTTGATAATTTTCACATGATGGTCTCTCTTTTGGAATGTTTTTTCGTTTGTGTTTAAAGTTCAAACCTCAAATCATGTTATGTAATATACGTTATTTCATGGTTTCTTAAGCCTCTTATTTGAGTCACTTCATTCCCTATATGACATTGTGACTCTTAGTTCATTATATTACCATGCATGTATCCAACTCTCTTACATTCATAGTCTGCTTCAGTGATGCTACTATTATGACCATGCTTTCAACTGTACTGTTTCTTATTGTGTTTGTTTTATTTTTATATAACCTTAGGTGTTATATTTTATTATATATGTTTTCATTCCCAATGTTGTGCATGTGTTTCAGGCAGATTTTGCTACTTCTGCTGTAGACTTTTTGCATAGGATTGGTCGTACAGCTAGAGCTGGCCAAATCGGACTAGTTACCAGCATGTATACTGAATCCAACAGAGAGCTTGTAGATGCTGTTCGTCGTGCAGGGGAACTTGGTCTACCTGTGGTAAATTATAAAACTGTATTTATTGGCCGTAGTAATCTTGGACAGATCCATACACATTTTGAATAAAATGTATAAAAAAAATATATATACATTAGGAAAATTAGATGCTGTTCGCGTATGATGAGAGCATTAACTATAGGCTGAATAACTTCTCACATAATTTCAACTATACAAGTCATTGATATTTGATAGATTCCAACATTTTGGAGTGATTGTTACACTATTAATGCAGGAGACCGCATTTAGCAGGAAAAGAAGCTTCCGTAACAAGATCAAAAAGAAAGGTAAAGTTTAATGTTTGATTCCATAGAGCTTTAAAAATCAAAAAAAGAAAACTAAAGTTTAATGTTTGATTCCATAGAGCTTTAAAAATCAATATTGTGCATAGATATCTATATTATGCATTGAGTTTAAAAGTTAAGTGATGATGTTTATGTTTGTGTTCGAAATAGAAAATGCGGATCAGCATTTAAACTTCATACATTATCTTGATTTGTCACATGATTAGTTTTTTTTTTTACCTTGGAGGATCTCTAAGATTAGTTTTCATATTACTTAGGAGTCTTGTATCCTTATAAATAGGGGTTTCTATTTAGTCTTTTTGTGTCATTCAATAAATAATTATATTCATATTTTAAAGTCTTTGTTCTTTATCTCAGCTCTTTTTCTAAAACCTTGTAACTTCGACAACGATAAGCTTGACCTAACCAGTAACCATCATTTTGTATTTGTAGCAAGTGCTAACAAAGTCAGAGATTCAGCAACCATTGAAGAGAGTCTTACAGCGTGAGAACACAAGGTGGTTACACATAAGCCAGGCGTAGGTTATAGATATCATCCGTCTCTCGGGTTTTGGACAGCAGTGTCTTATCTGAAGTTACATTTTCCCCTTCATCTTTTGCAAAATGATAATGTGCTTATTTATGCCTTTATCTGTTCACCAATCAAAGTTTATAGGAAAGTTAGTTGCTGATAACTTTATTCTTTCCACATGTAAATTATGAGAAGATTACTGTGTTCTGTATCTTATCTCTTCATAACTTTAATTACAACTCAGTTTAGAAGGCAAGAGCCTCTAAATGCCCATTTACACCCCCATATTATGAAGAACAAATATTATGTCACTATTATAAGAAGAAAAAAAAAAACTTAAGTTTATTGATTTGTCAAAAAAAAGTTTATTGGATAATTGATGTATCTGACCTATATTATAGACCAAATACATAAATTATTCATAGCAGCTAAAAAGTGGTTTTTTCTTATAAAAAAAGTGACTGAAGGGAGTATTTATGTTAAGGTTGTAGCATACATGAGACGCTGTAAAGAAGAATTGCAACCACCTTTTAAAGTGGCAATGCCATTTTATAATTACTGCTATAGACACATTTTACTTTCATTGATTTAGTTAGGGGTGTTTCGGACTCCACTTGTGTATCATAAAGGCTGAAGTGTACTTTCATTCATTAAGTTAGGGGTGTCTCGGACTCCACTTGTGTATTATAGAAGCGGGAATGTCACCAACATTGGCTAATCCAATTGTGACAAACAAGTCAATTTAACTATTCTCTTTCATGAACACATTTTTATGTTTGATAAAATTGTATTGTCATATTTCACATTTAAATTGGCCAATGTTATGTGACATTATGTTACACAAGTGCAATCCGTGTGTTTCCTCATAGATGGACACGCGTCATAAACTCCAATAAAAACATACTTTTTTTTTTCTTCATGCGATCCTTGTGATGCATATGAAATTAACATGTAGGAATCACATTTTTTAGAGGAATTCTGCTCTTTACCCAAACTGTTTTGTTCATTCCCAAAGTAAAAGTGTGTGTAATTGGAGCAGGTGGGTTTGTAGCATCATGGCTTGTTAAGCTTCTTCTATCAAAACCAATTTTATTTTGAGGTATTAAAACCATTTGTTATGGTAAAAGGTTCTTTGTACCATATATGTAACATTTTTAGGGGAATAATTTTAAACAGAATCCACTATTATATGTGGTTGAGACGTGGAGTAGTTTACCGGTGAAGTTTCCATTACATATAGTTTTCTTATATATGATATGATACATATGTGTGCGCGCCTGCGTGCGTGTGTTGAAAATAATATAGACATTATTTATCAATTGTTGGAAATCTTAAAATAACAAAATAATATTAAAATGATACAAATATAAATTAATTTTTTACTTTTACAAACTTTGATTACACACTACCTGTCTTAACATATTTAGAACAACCAACATCGAATTAGATTGATAAGAATTTGAAGGCAAAACGAATTTAATGTCCAAATAACAAATAGAATAGCTAGCAGGTAGTCCGAAATATATGACCTTTGAAAAATCTGCTCAACAGTTAAAATTTCAAATTACTTAGTATACTATTTTGAATAGAATTGTTGAAGAGGATGTTGGTATGCATCTTTTCTCTCATTCTTTCGAGGTACGAGTGTTGCGATTCATTTGAAGTGTATGTCTGAAAACTGTAGGTAGCCCGAAATATGAACACTTGTTAAAACTGGATAAAGCTTATGAGAACCTTACACTCTTCAAAGCGGATATCTTGGATTATGAATCAGTTTACTCTGCAATTGTTGGATGCAGTGCAGTTTTCCATGCTGCTAGCCCTGTACCTTCAACAGTTGTACCTAATCCTGAGGTAACATTTCTAATGCTCTCTTATATGCAGACTAATTTGATATGTCACCGCGTGGTTCTAGTTTTGCCTTCAAGTTAGTAAACATGACATATCTAGTTTTGCCCTGTACCTTCTAATGTTCTCTTATATGCGCTATCTAAAGTTGGGTATATGTAGCGCTTTATGTCAAAAAGCGTTAGAAAAGATTCTCCTTAGATAGCGCTTTCAAAAATAAATGCCACCTAATAAGGGTTTAAAATATGTTTAGATAGTGCTTTATACAGAAAAAAAAGCGCTAGAAAAAACATTTAAATTGTTTTTGGTCAGATTTTTTTTTAATTACAGATAGCGTTTTTTATTAATTTAACGTAATATATATATATATATATATATAATTTTTTTAAGGGAAATATATTTAATTTTGGCACATTATAATTGTGACTATTATTTTTCAAATAAAACTCAAATATATCATAAAAGTATGTATATATGGCATAAAAGTCAGAAATGTATAGCCACTAATATGGTAACATGGATATCTCTAAGTTACAACTAATTAGTTAATATAAAGATCAAAATCTTCTATATGGTAGCATGCAGTCTTCATCTATCTTCATGGCCGTCTCAACATTTTTATTCAAAACTAGCAGGCAAATCATTATTCATTTTCAAATTTCGTTAACTCCCCTCCACCTGAATATATAGCAGAAAACATCATTAAGCAATAAGCAATATATAACACTATATTATTATATTAAAGGAAAATTCAAAGTACTCATGAGTACAAGTTAAAGCAAATAAATAAAACCGCTATCCAAATCCTTAATCTTTCTCTATCAAATACTTAAGCATTGAGGATTAAAACAATACTATAATGTGGTATAGAACCATTATCAACATTGCAAAGTTATGAAGATGATGATGAACTTCTAAAAAATTTCCAGCAACAATGGAATTCAAAAATCGCATAAAAGTTGGTTAAAACTCAATCTAATGGAATCTTTTTGCATAGAATTGAATGGGAAACATCACCATGACAACATATCATCACAACAATCAACAATTTTAACAAGAATATGCATCAAATCAATACACAATAATTATAACATCACTCTCACTAATTCATAACTAAGTTAAACAAGAACAATAACAGTTAATTGAAATTGAAAAAATTGAATAGATCTACAAGAAATAATTGAAATTGAAAGGGGAACAAAGACATACCTAAAGAAAAAATGGAAGAAGAACGAAAAGTAAGAGAGGGTTGATTGAGAAGTGAGGGTCACGAAGGGGGAATCTCACGTACAGAGAAGAAATTGAGTGGGATGAGTGATACCGCGTATTCAACTTTTATTTTAACTAAATATATAAGCTAAATATATAATAAATAAATAATACAATACAATACGTTTTTCTATCCAGAAGTCCAAGCTCAGCTGGAAAATGCTGAAATTGTTAGGCCGGATGCCATGACCGAGGTTCGAACCCCGGTACCTCCACTTGTGTGTGAATTTCTAATAACTTTGTCATTTCGTTTATCTACCAAAAAAAAAATATACAATACGTTTTCTCCTTAAAAAAAATACAATGTTTTCTTAAAAAAAAGATTTAATTATATACAAAAAGAAAAGGAAAAAACTACTTGGAGGGAATCAAACAGCGGTTCTACGACATGGAGGAATTGATAATCTACCACTCAAGCGGGTACAACTTTACCAAGAGAAGGCGTTTTTTAATATAAAAAAGCGCTATCTATTACATAAAAAATAAATAAGAATAAATACAATTTGAGGGGATCGAACAGGTAACCTGTGACTTGATAAAACATAATGCGTGTTCAAGATGTTAATATATAGCGTTTTTTTAATGAAAATAAGCACTTTTTTTTCTTCAAATATACAATATCGCTTTTAAAGCGCTATTAAAGAGCTATTGAAGGTGAGCCATTAATATCACTTTATACAACAAGGTTATATATGTTTAATCAGGAATTTTATTTTTATATTTGCAGTATTTATAGGAACTTACGGTAGCACTTTTCGAGTAAAAGGCCATAACAAGTTACAACCACAGACAGCGCTTTTTGTAGAAAGCGCTATATATACCCTCCGCGTTACCAGTTATAGCGCTTTAGTGTTAAAAGCGCCACTGAATGGGAGCTATTTTTTCCATTTAACAACATAAATAACTTCATCTATTAGTAATAATAATTCTTCATGTAATAATTTTTAATAGTTTAACCAACTTCTAATCATCATTTCATAATAACATATCAACACAACTTAATCCTCACTTAATAATAATAATCATATACAACATGACATAATCATCACTTAATGATAATAATCATATAAACAAACAACATATTCATCTTAATCATAATCATATAAACAAGCAACATATTCATCATCTTATATTGATATAACAACAACATAAACAACAATGATTAATATATATTAATACTTCACTTAGTTCTTTATTAACAACTAATTGACAAATGACAACTCAACGACAACGACAATGCAACTTCTACAACTTACCAACTCGACAACTTGACAATCTTGACAACTCGACAACTTGACAATGCAACTTAATCTTCTAATCATGCATGTGGTACCAATTCAGGGCATCAAGCCCCCAACGTATTTGAGCGTAAATAGGCTCCCAGGGCATCAAGCCCTCAACTTTATTTGAGGGTAAAAAGGCTACCAGGGCATCAAGCCCTTAACTTAATTAAGCAAAGGCTCCAGGGCATCAAGCCCCCAACAATGAAATGCTAATGCATGGACTCGACCTCTTAAACATCTTAAATCGACAACCTCTTATATAATCCAATACTTTGGAACTTCATCATCTTAATCAACTTAGACCGACTCATGCAGCTTAGTTAAATAACAACAGCGACACAACAATATACAAAACAGTATGACATAATAATATCAAATACAAGTCAACAACATCTCAAATATACATTCATAATTCAAGTAATAAGTATGACATTGTAACGCCCCAAATTTCGTAATATTATATTATAGTAGAATAGAGATTGAATGTTATAGTAGTTATATTTGACGGTGATTGATAGTTTTCTAAAGTGTCTGCTATAGATATTTTTTGGATTGTTGATATTAGGAATATTTATTTTATTTAGAAATAATAATAATGTCAAGAGAAAAGGAATACACCTAATGTATATATATTGGACACGGAAGTTGAAATAATAAAAATAGCATGATAATTAGTAATTATAATTATTCAAACCACTAACCCATTAGGTCAAAACTCAAAAGCCCAATTGCATAGGCATCAGGAGATGTATATATATATATATATATATATATATATGTATCCTATTCATGACCTGGTAGCAAGAAAACCTACGAACTAGGGTGAACAAAGAGAGCACCGCTGTATTGCACTATAGAAAAGCCATAGTGCGACAAGAGCAGGAAGAAGTCAGCTACTTCTTTAGCAAGGATTACTAAATACTACGATCGATGAAGGCGAGATATATGAAATAAGCTGCTTAAGTTTTTGGAGAAAAAGGGAGAAAAAACCAAGAGAAGGAAGAAAGGCATAGGAAGCTGCGATTTTGATTGTTAAGGTAAGGGTGAGACTAACTTTGCAATTTTATTAAGTATGCGATTCAATGGTTAGGTTTAACATGATGTAGGATGAGTTTTGGAGGAATTGAAAAGCAGGTGAAAACTGAAGAATTATTGATTAAACGGTGGAAACTTGTTAGTTTTGATGTTATAGAGATTAGGATTGTATGAACATATGGGTAGAGAATGGTTTTTGTTTTCTATTTTTTTTGTTTAAATATATGCGATTGATCAATCATCCATGTTTCGGTTAAATACTTTTGGTGTGGCGTGATACATGCTTGAGATTGATATATCCTGATGCCTATCTGCCTATCCATGCCTACATGAATTGTTTTTGTTATCGATGCCTAATTGTGAATCGGTCTTAAAATAAGCAAATAATGTTTCTTTCCTTGATTTATTATCGGTGCCAATTTTCTTGTTCTGTTGATATTATTGATTCACTTATATCCGTTCATATATGAAAATTAGAAAGAATGGTTGAACTCTAGTTTTACTTTCCTTTGTAAGACATTTAGGATCCTTTGCTATCTCTTAGTTTCATTCACTAATTTGATGTTGTTATATTGTGATATAATTGTATATGCATTAATTAAATTATATGTGAATAATTGAGATGTTGTTGACTTGCATTTGATATTATTATGTCATGCTATTTTTGTATATTGCTTTATTGCTGTTGTTATTTAATTAAGCTGCATGGGTCGATCTAAGTTGATTAAGATGTTGATGATGTTCCAAATTATTGGACTATTTAAGAGGTCGTTGAATTAAGTTGTTTAAGAGGTCGAGTCCATGCATTAACATTCAGCGATTGGGGCTTGATGCTCCGGAAGTATAATAATACTCAAATAGCGATTGGGGCTTGATGCTCCGGAGTATATTAATACTTAAATAGCGATAGGGGCTTGATGCTCTGGAGTATATTAATACTCAAATAGCGATAGGGGCTTGATGCTCCGTATTGGTACCACATGCATATAAGAGGTCTAAGTTGCATAGTCGAGTTGGAGTCGCATTTGTCGAGTCAAGGATGTTTATGTTGATAAGTTGTGAAGTTGTAATTGTTTATACAAACTATGATTGAAGTGCTAAATGATATATTACTATTTATAATGAATATTAAGATGATTTCATGTTGATTAAATATAATTGTTGAATTATATGCTTAATATTATTGTTTTGTGAAATATCACCCCTTCTGCTTGGAAATGTTGCTCTTCGTATGAGTAACTTGCAGGTGATCGTTAGTAGGTTGCTGGTGCTGCTGTCGTGAGTGACTTATTCCTCACTAAGTCTTAGGATGCTCTGATACGTAACGGGATGGGATCTTTTGTTGCATGCTTTTCTATTCCTTACGTATGCTTATGAATTTATATGATTTGGATTTTTATGAGATGCTTTGATGAGGCCTTCGTGCCAAAATTATTTTTAGATGTTTGAATAAATTCCGCTGCGAAGTATTAAATATTATGTTATTGAATTTTGAAGGATATTTAGTTAATTATTCTGTTTATGATTTTAAGAAAAGAAGTGTGACATTCCGTTTATGTGAATTACTCTGATTAATTAAATGAAATTTTTACGTTGGGAAAATGGGGTGTTACAGACATCATAATCAACATCAACACATCCTAAAACAGCTTCACAGATTATCATTAATATTGTAAACAACTACCATTCCTACCCGAAAGACCAACTCATGAACTCATTAGACCCTTTATACAAGGTTATCTCCTTCCTAAAAACATCTCTAGATGGTTAGGATAAAGTTCCTACACTTAAGAAGATGTCTGGAAACATTTGGAGTGAAGAAAATTGCATTTTTAAGGTTTCTGGTAAGACAACATAAGACATACTAAAATTACAGATTTTCTGTCGAAATCGCTTCATGATCACTAAAATTGCCTCATGATTTCAACAACATCAGATTTTCACCCTTCATGTTTTCGCGCCTAAAAATCAAACCGTTAACCCGTTTTCGATGCCGTTTTCGCCTACGCGCTCCTGACACTTAGCTCTATCACAATCTACAGAAAAATTTCAGTTTCAACCACCCAAAAATTGGTTTCCAAAACCTCACATAATCACTCATTTGCAAAAACATTTAGCCTATGATTATTCTACAACATGAACACCACCTATTACTTTAATTCATCAGATTATCTACTCTTTCTACATCAATCTAACAATTTTTCATCAATTCCTCACTTTAACCCTAATTCTCAAATCCTCCAAAACTAATCCCACCCTTGTTAAATTTAATCATCAGAATTACAGACTTAATAAGATTGAATGTTAGTCTCACCCTTACCTTATAAGATGAAATCGCAGCCCCTCTAGGTCTTCTCCATTCTCTTGGCTTTTTCTCCCTTTTCTCCAAAATTGATCGTACGTTATGTTTTTCTAAACTAGGTCTTTCCTATTTATATCCCTTTATTTTATTTTATCTTATTTCTCTTTCTCCCAAAAACTCTCTCAAATCTCATAACAACCCTTAAACTCAATATTATTTTATTTTCAAATCTTATTCTATTAAATAATATAATAAGGTACCTAATAAATCACATAATCATATAAATATATTCTAAACTCTTCTTAATAAATTCTAGACTCAATTAAATAATTAAATAAAATAATTAATTCAAAGAGGGCGTTACAAAAAGCAGAAGAACATGCCCTGAACTTTGCGAAAAGAACTGGACTTAACGTGGTAACCATTTGTCCTACTCTTGTTTTGGGACCAATTTTATAGTCAACCACAAATACAAGTTGCTTGGCTCTCATCAAACTTTTAAAAGGTACCTACTGATATGCCTTATCAAATTCGTATTAAAAAATGCATATTTTTGGACTGTACAATGCAAGTTAAAATTCCTTTTGTTACATGATATTGATAACCACAAAACTTCTATAACATTCCTTGTCCATTCTTCTATTTTTTAGCCTTTATAAGTGTATGGCCATACCACTACCCGCTTCACCGCAATCGTGTTTTGGGAGTCGGCTGTTATGCTACGCTATCTGCTGCTAACTAGATAGATCATGAATTATGAATATGCCCTTCATTGGGATTTTTCTCTGCATAACTTGTTTTCCTGCCATTATAGTTTAACTAATTTCATACATTATAGATTTCATATAAATATTAAAATCATGTCTTTCTTGGAAGGCCGTGACTCATTGGAGAATAAGTGTGGTTGGATTGTTGACGTACGAGACGTAGTTGATGCAATACTTTTGGCTTATGAGTATCACAAGGCAGACGGGAGATACATCTTCACTTCACACACTATCATCACACAAGATTTGGTGGAGAGATTGAAGAGTATATATCCAAACTACAAGTACCCTACGAAGTAAGCTTCATTTTCTAAAGTAGTAGCCATAAACCAACCTCTAAATTTAAATATTATCAGTAATATTAATAATATTAAGATGTATAAGAAATATGTAATCCGGAAGCATCATTCCCACCTCATTCGTTGACTTTCAACGAGGTGATTTACACATTTTAGATTACATAATCCGGAATTTTACAAAATTTCCATATTATATACACTGAATCCATCTATTTAAAACTGACATCATCATCCATCAGGGTGGTTGAAGTGCCAAAATTGAATTCCTTTTCTTGCGTGCTTTGAATTTCGATGACGAAATTCTTTTAAGGGGGCTAAAGTTGTAACGCCCTCTTTGAATTATTTGTTTTATTTAATTATTTAATTGAGTCTATAATTTATTAAGAAGAGTTTAGAATATATTTATATGATTATGTGATTTATTAGGTAGCTTATTATATTATTTAATAGAATAAGATTTAAAAATAAAATAATATTGAGTTTAAGGGTTGTTATGAGATTTGAGAGAGTTTTGGGGAGAAAGAGAAATAAGATAAAATAGAATAAAGGGATATAAATAGGAAAGACCTAGTTTAGAAAAACATAACGTACGATCAATTTTGGAGAAAAGGGAGAAAAAGCCAAGAGAAGGGAGAAGACCTAAAGGGGCTGCGATTTCATCTTATAAGGTAAGGGTGAGACTAACATTCAATCTTATTAAGTCTGTAATTCTGATGATTAAATTTAACAAGGGTGGGATTAGTTTTGGAGGATTTGAGAATTAGGGTTAAAGTGAGAAATTGATGAAAAATTGTTAGATTGATGTAGAAAGAGTAGATAATCTGATGAATTAAAGTAATAGGTGGTGTTCATGTTGTAGAATAATCATAGGTTAAATTCCTAATCAGTTTTTGAGTTTGGATTGATGAAAATTGGGATTTTCGCTTGAAGAGTCGGTGTCTAAATGTTTTTGCAAATGAGTGATTATGTGAGGTTTTGGAAACCAATTTTTGGGTGGTTGAAACTGAAATTTTTCTGTAGATTATGATAGAGCTAAGTGTCAGGAGCGCGTAGGCAAAAACGGCATCGAAAACGGGTTAACGGTTTGATTTTTAGGCGCGAAAACGTGAAGGGTGAAAATCTGATGCTGTCGAAATCATGAGGCGATTTCGACAGAAAATCTGTAATTTTAGTATGTCTGATGCTGTCTTACCAGAAACCTTAAAAATGCAATTTTCTTCACTCCAAATGTTTCCAGACTTCTTCTTAAGTGTAGGAACTTTATCCTAACCATCCAGAGATGTTTTTAGGAAGGAGATAACCTTGTATAAAGGGTCTAATGAGTTCATGAGTTGGTCTTTCGGGTAGGAATGATAGTTGTTTACAATATTAATGATAATCTATGAAGCTGTTTTAGGATGTGTTGATGTTGATTATGATGTCATACTTATTACTTGAATTATGAATGTATATTTGAGATGTTGTTGACTTGCATTTGATATTATTATGTCATACTATTTTGTATACTGCTGTGTCGCTGTTGTTATTTAACTAAGCTGCATGAGTCGGTCTAAGTTGATTATGATGATGAAGTTCCAAAGTATTGGATTATATAAGAGGTTGTCGATTTAAGATGTTTAAGAGGTCGAGTCCATGCATTAGCATTTCATTGTTGGGGGCTTGATGCCCTGGAGCCTTTGCTCAATTAAGTTGAGGGCTTGATGCCCTGGGAGCCCATTTACACTCAAATACGTTGAGGGCTTGATGCCCTGAATTGGTACCACATGCATGATTAGAAGATTAAGTTGCATTGTCAAGTTGTCGAGTTGTCAAGATTGTCAAGTTGTCGAGTGGATAAGTTGTAGAAGTTGCATTGTCGTTGTCCTTGAGTTGTCATTTGTCAATGAGTTGTTAATAAAGAACTAAGTGAAGTATTAATATTTATTAATCATTGTTGTTTATGTTGTTGTTATATCAATATAAGATGATGAATATGTTGCTTGTTTATATGATTTTGATTAAGATGAATATGTTGTTTGTTTATATGATTATTATCATTAAGTGATGATTATGTCATGTTGTATATGATTATTATTATTAAGTGAGGATTAAGTTGTGTTGATATATTATTATGAAATGATGATTAGAAGTTGGTTAAACTATTAAGAATTATTACATGAAGAATTATTATTACTAATAGATGAAGTTATTTATGTTGTTAAATATAATTATTGAATTATATGTTTGATATTATTGTTTTGTGAAATCTCACCCCTTTTGCTTGGAAATGTTGCTCTTCGTATGAGTAACTTGCAGGTGATCGAGTTTAAGTTGCTGTTAGATTGTTGTCGTGAGTGGATTAGCTCTCTCGTGTGTCTTAGGTGCTCTGATACGTAACGGGATGAGAACTTTGTTATTGCTTTCTATTTCTTACGTATTGTTTTTGAAGATTTATGACTATATTTTTAGATTGGATTTTTATGAGACATTTATGAAGAGGCCTTCGTGCCAAAGATTGTTTTAGTTATTGAATAAATTCCGTTGCGAAGTATTAAAGATTTTGTTATTGAATTTTAAAGGATAAATAGTTATTTATTCAGTTTATGATTTTAAAAAAAAAATGTGACATTCTGTTTATGTTGAAATACTCTGATTTATATGTGAAATGTTTTTAAGTTGGGAAAACGGGGTGTTACACTTTTGTCTTGGCATAATAATACCAGTTCTGGATCATATATGACGCATAAGTTTATTTACATAACACAAAATTCTTTGATGATTGAAACATAAGGCTAATGATACGTTCATGCCATGCACAAATATAATAAAATCTTAGCGACCTTAGTATTTTTGCAATAGTCTTTATCAGACCAACAAGACTCATCAATCGCCATCTATGAATGTATCAGGATTATGTATTCCGGAAGATGTTCGGATTATATATTCCGAACTAGGGGTATTTTTGGAAAAAATAGGGCGCGTGAAGAAAGATATAGGGTGGGAAAAGTAACAGTCTAAGATATATCCTTGTTTTGTCTAGGTTCAAGAAGACAAACAGTTGGGCTTTGCCTCTAGCCCATCTTATTTTTTACAAGAATTCTGCTTTTCTCCCAACAAAAGTTGCTCGCTCCCAACCAAATTTTTGAAAATAACCCTGCATGAGTTAACTCATGTTGCCCGAGTTAACTCATGCTGGGTATAACACACGCTTGAGTTAAATCACGCATGAGTTAAACATGAAAATACCCATGCGTGAGTTAACTCACGCAGAGATTAACACTAGCATGAGTTAACTCACGGTATTTTCGAAAGTTTGGTTGGGAATGAGCAAAACGTGTTAGGAGAATAACATAATTCTTTTTACAATGGCCTATTTATTTATTTTTATTTTTTGTCAAGTAGTTTAGTGGTTGGAGATCACACATTTTAAATGTGGAGAAGTGAGGTGTCCGGAGTACAAACCAAATAAAAAAAACTTTTTTGATGAGATCACATCTTTGAACAAACCCTAATTCCCAAAAGCCAGCCCCTAATTTGTAACAAGCAAACGTGCCATGTAATCTATCTTGTGGGCCACGCGACTATTTACCCTTCTATATTTTGTAATCCCCAAATTACCACTCTTAGAATTATTGATTAACCCTAGTTATTATTAATTATTTGATTAAAAAATTAACCATAAATGATAAGATAAATACTAAGAATAAAATTTACGCAAAATATGCTTTTCTACTACACCACACCCCCAATTTCTTAATATTTTTGTTGTTGATAATACCACACAACCATGATTTCAGTATACGTTTTTATTTTATTAAATGACTAAATTGCATTTTTTGTCCCTTAACTATTTAGGTAGGTAGTATCGTTTGGTCTCTTAATTAAAATTTGATTTATTTTGGTCTCTTAATTAAAATTTGATTTATTTTGTACCCTTAACTTCTCTTCGTTACACATTTTCGTCATTTCCATTAGTTTTAATTCAAAAACGTTCGGTTTTCTTCATCTTCTTTTCCTCATTTTCATTTTCATATCATCTCCATCAACCTTCAACAACAAGAATTCCAAAAAAATTCAAGAAGAAAATGAAGAAAATCCAACGTTTTTAAATTAAAACTAACGGAAAGGACGAAATGTGTAACAAAGAGGAGTTAAGGGACCAAAATAAATTAAATTTTAATTAAAGGGCCAAAATGATACTACTTAAATAGTTAAGGGACCAAAAAAATAATTTAGTCTATAATAAAACTAGAGCATAGGTGATTGAGTCAAAACAGAGAGTTTGTTAAGATTAATTAAAATAATAATAAAAGATAGAATCAAATTAAATGAAATAAAATAACATATATAGTAACAAAAATAACTTCCATTTATCAAAATAAAATAAAATAAGACCCATAATTTTATGATAAAAAAGATAACATTATTTTTTTATTGAAAAATGTCTATGTTAGTTGAGCTCGGAGCAAACTGGAGTCAAGATAATCTTTAAATTTTAACGAATCCTAACAATTGTACTTCACCATCAAACAATAGCTTATTAGGACTTACGTAAAGGAGGTATCCAGGTTGAGATGAAGAGTTGAACTCTCGTTTTTATAAAATATGAGTTAACTTCTTGTATTCACCTTTATATAAAAGTGAATAAATAAAGTGTCTCATGTTCGAACTCAATCCCTACATATTTTACGAAATGTATGTGTCGATTGAGCTAAATTCACGTGGATATTATTTCATTTCATTTTATCTCATTATACATCATCTATCAAAACATATTTTACAAAAAAAAATAATTTATATTGTTCACCAAAAAAATAATTATATTTTTACAATAAATAAAAAAGCGTATTTATTTTGAACACACGACACAAATATATAAACACCATCGTTCACTCTCTTCACCCTTTGCATTCTTTCTTTTCTTCTTCTTCTACCTCCGCTCGAAGATATTGTTTCTTCTCAGTAACAAACTTTGCCACAAAACTTCATTGTTCTGTTTTGTTACTCCAATCTTCAATTTCATTCTTCTGGGAAGGTTTAATTTCTTTTTCTTTTTCTTTTTTTCATTTTTTTTTCATACTTTCTTATTTATATATCTATCTGTTCAACCAAAAAAAAAAACTTGTTCTTAAGGGTTCTAAAGTGTTTAAACTTCACAATCAATCTATAAAGTTTTTTCATTTGAATCGTTTCTTATTGGGTTGTAAATTTTTATCAAGTTTGCTTTACATTGAAGAAAAAAAAAACCATTTTTTTTAATTATTTTTTATTATGTTTGTTTAGGATTTGGTTGTGTTTGGTTGATCTGTGTTGTAATCAGGTTTGGAATTCTAGCTCCTGTTTGATGTCTTTGTGAATTCCATTAGGTTAGATCTGTTTTCTGGTTGTTACTTTTTTGTTCTTAATGTGTAACATGAGTTTTTTAAGATTTTGAGTTTCAAGACATTGATTTAGTGTTTGTTTGGTTTTTTTTGACAGAGATGAAGAGGTCAAGAGATGATGGTTACATGAGTTCACAGCTCAAACGCCCTGTGCTGTCTTCTAGAGGAGAACCGTAAGTTTCATTAAAAAACATGTTTTTTTTTTTTGTCTTTAGTTTCTTGCATCATGGATTGTTCTCGTTTGTGTGTGTCTGTGTTTTTTTTTTCTCTTTGATTGCATTTTTAGTTTTCTCATTTGTTATTTAGGTTTAGGGTCTGTTTGGATTGACTTATTTGAACTTATTTACAAACGCAAGTTTTGTGAGATTGTTTGGGAGAACTTATGGAAATATTTTGTTTTCATATGTTTTCCAAGATAGCTTATGAAAACATATTATACGAAAATAGTTTAACTTTATTTTATCTTTTGTTATAGAAATAGCTTATACATAAGCGCTTATCATTATAAGCGCTCGTGCTATAAGCTGAAAATAAGTTGTTTATACAAACAGGGACCTAGTTTCTACTACTGGTGAAGGTTCAATTTTTGTTTTTGTTTTATGTTTGACTTGGTGAGATAAGATAAGATGTTTATTTGTTTGATGATTTATCTGTAGTTTCTATATGGAGTCATCCGTATTTCTAAGTTCTTTGGTGTAGCTGAAACTGACAAGTTAATTTCTTGAGTTTTTTTTATATATTTACTAGCACTAGCAGGTTCTGTAGACCTTTACTATATTTAGAGGAGGAAAAAAACTAACACCAAAAAAGCATTCAACATTCTTTAGCTAAACAGTGTTTGAATGTCGCGAAATCGATAATTTGTTAAGTACTTTGTCATTAATTTGTTTAACGGACTAAGCATTTTTTGAAAATTTGTTGAATGTAGTTCGGGGCAAGCCCAAGTGATGACTGGTGGCCAGAAGTTAACCACAAATGATGCCTTATCATATCTCAAGGCAGTAAGAGAAATGTTTCAAAATGACAAGGAGAAATACGATGAATTTTTGGAAGTCATGAAGGATTTCAAGGCCCAAAGGTTTATTCATCTTTCATTCTCATTCTTTTTTCCCTCATGGTAGTGTGGATTTTCATTTTCTTAGCAGAAATTGATTGGTGTCACATTTTTTCTTTTGTTTAGAATTGATACAGCTGGTGTCATAGAAAGAGTGAAGGAGCTGTTTAAAGGGCATAAAGATTTGATTTTGGGATTTAACACCTTTTTGCCAAAGGGATATGCAATCACACTCCCATCGGATGATGAACAGCCTCTACAAAAGAAGCCTGTTGAATTTGAAGAGGCTATAAATTTTGTGGGCAAGATTAAGGTAAAAACAATGTTGAATTTGATGCACTTTATTTATTTCTTCCAACACATATGTGCACACACAAAGGTTGGCCCCAGGAACTTGGATGACTGAAATGCTGGCGTATTTAAATGTGGGCCTATGAAGATGTTGGCAGCGACATTGCCTCGGCAATCTAGTGTTCCATCTTGCTCATAGGCCATAGCTCTCACACATTATTCAAAGATCAACTCAGCATCGGCTATTTAACTTTTCATTCTGATTGGCTTCTTTTTATGCAGAATCGTTTTCAAGGCAACGATCGCGTGTATAAGACTTTTTTAGACATACTAAATATGTATAGAAAGGAACTCAAGCCTATCACCGCAGTTTACCAAGAGGTCCGTTCCATCGTTGCCTATGTTATCATGTTCCAATTTTGGTTTAGCTATTTTTTCCCCATTGGTAAGTGTTATGATTCTTGATACATACATTTTAATCATATATTGCAATTCTCCAGGTTTCTGCTCTCTTCCAAGACCATGGAGATCTTCTCGAGGAGTTTACTCATTTTCTTCCTGATACTTCAGGAGCAGCCGCTGCACATTTTGCTTCTGCTCGTAATCCTCTCCTTCGAGATAGGAGCTCTGCAATGACAACAGGGAGGCAAATGCATGTTGACAAGGTATATGCCTCTCTTTTAGCTCTTATAACCCTTTTATTTTGTAGTTGACCATTAAGCTAATAATCGGTTGCTTTTCTCATTGCCAGAGAGAAAAGACAACAACTTTGC
This sequence comes from Medicago truncatula, assembly GCF_003473485.1. Classification (NCBI taxonomy): domain Eukaryota; kingdom Viridiplantae; phylum Streptophyta; class Magnoliopsida; order Fabales; family Fabaceae; genus Medicago; species Medicago truncatula. Next base: position 28,715,206 of record NC_053049.1, on the reverse strand, counting down.
ATGCTGATCGCGATCTCAGCGTTGATCATCCTGATCCAGAACTTGACAGAGGTGTGATGAGGACTGATAAGGAGCAGAGAAGACGTGAGAGAGAAAAGGACCGTAGAGAAGAAAGAGATAGGAGAGAACGTGAAAGGGATGATAGAGATTATGATAATGATGGTAATCTGGAGCGTTTACCCCACAAGAAAAAGTCTGTTCATAGAGCTACGGACCCTGGTACTGCTGAACCATTGCATGATGCAGATGAAAAGCTCGACCTTCTCCCTAACTCGTCCACTTGTGAGGATAAAAGTTCTTTGAAAAGTATGTCAATAACTAAAATTATTTAAGTTAAGATGCATGATATTTTAACCGCACTAACACTTCAGTCTCATCATGTTCACATGCGAAGGAATTAGTGGAAAATATAAAATGTAGAAAACCATTAATAACACCTGGAAAGTTATTATCTAATGCACATATTCATCTTCACTTTTTGTCAGTTATAATGGTAAAAGGTAGAAAAACTATCATATCTGTTGTTGATTGGATTATCTATAATTGAAAAATGCTAGTTTTTTTCTTTCTTTTTTCCATGTTTTACTTGTAAGAAATATCTATTTTCCGACTTGTTTTGGTGTTATATTTTTTGTTGAATAGTAATTTTAACTCTATTTCTTTTATAATTCATATTGAACCTTAAAAATTTGTCATCTCAGGTTTGTGCAGTCCGGTGCTTGCTTTCCTTGAAAAAGTCAAGGAGAAGTTAAAAAATCCTGATGATTACCAGGAATTTTTGAAGTGCCTGCATATCTACAGCAGGGAAATAATCACCCGACAAGAACTACTGGCATTGGTATGGTTTCAAATTTTTAGAAGCTAAATTTCTGGATTTTTTTTCCACATTCTATCAGTACCCTGCAATTTAGTTTGGTTTGCTTTCCTTTGATAAATATTTTTATGGTAAAATACGGAAATGAAGAACTTATCACGGGCATCAGAGAAAATCCCTGCACATAGTTGCCATTTATTTTGGAATGAAAAGTGCAGTGGGAGGAGCCAATTACAACAGTTATACCTGGGCAAATAGCCAAAACAATAAACAATGGGTTTTTTTATATCGTAAAAGACCATTGGCCTTATGCATTATTTTAGCTTTGACTTTTGACCTTTAACTTGACACAGCAGACACATTTTGCGTTAACTCAATCTGGACACGTGTTCCTAGAATATAACCATACACCTTTGTGCAAGTCCATAGTCCATACATCATCAATGAAAGTCAATTTTCTATTAAACAATAGGAGTGAGTACAATGGGAAGGAAAAACAGTTGATTTTAGTCTGGTTTCCATAAAACAATAAATTAAAATTGCAATAGAACAATTGATTGAACAGTTTGATGCAGAGCTTTCCAAATACATTCAACTTCAAGCCGTCCCCCATGGCAAAAACCTGAAACTGAAAAAACTGAATTTGGTGTAGGAAATGTTGAATGGTATTGTGATATAAGTTATTTTTGTTGAACATAACTAAGGTTCACACTATTCAGTTTAGGATCAGATTATCATTGACTTTCATTCATTTCACATTTTGAAATTTGCCCTGTCGAAATATACTCTATGTAATTGCTAATATCTGTTTGGCTTATTCTTTTAGGTGGGTGATTTACTGGGAAAATATGCCGATATTATGGAGGGATTTGATGATTTTGTGACACAATGTGAGAAGAATGGTAATGTTCAAGCTATTTATTCACTTTCTACAAAATCTAGTTTTCTTTTCCTTTTTTATTATTTCTTTTATATTTTTTCTAATCAAGTGCTTTCATGTAGAAGGATTCCTTGCTGGTGTCATGAATAAAAGTAAGTTATATGGTTTTCTCTTTTCTGTTATCTTCTATAGATGCACCCCCTTCCCTTTATTTTTTTGTAGCATGGGCTCATATGAACATTTGCCAGCATTCTCTTCTGGTCCAAAAAATCTGACGTTGTTTATTCATCAGAATCTTTGTGGAATGAAGGACATGGGCAGAAACCACTGAAGGTAGAGGAGAAGGACAGAGATCGGGGCAGGGATGATGGGGTGAAAGAAAGGGACCGGGAACTCCGAGAAAGAGACAAATCCACTGGAATTTCCAACAAGGATGTCTCTATTCCTAAGGTGTCTCTAAGCAAGGACAAGTATGTAGGAAAGCCTATAAATGAACTGGACCTTTCTAACTGTGAACAATGTACTCCCAGCTACCGTCTCCTACCCAAAAATGTATTGGTTCTTTGCTTGTCTCTTCATTTTTAGCTTGTCCCTGTGAAATCTGAGATTTCATACATTTCATTGCTGATTGTGTTTTATATGTATAATATTTTGGCTTACACAGTACCCAATACCATTAGCTAGCCAGAAAACTGAACTTGGCGCCAAAGTATTGAATGATCACTGGGTTTCTGTAACGTCAGGAAGTGAGGATTATTCCTTTAAACACATGCGCAAAAATCAGTATGAAGAGAGCTTGTTTAGATGCGAAGACGACAGGTTATTGCTTACAATTAATTCTCATTTACCCTTAAAAATACCTATTAATTTAATTTATTTTGTATCAGTCATAGTTGCCAAGTGTTCTACTTTTTGGTAGTTTTGACATCACATGGTTGATTTGAGAGGTGTTATTTCCATAAGATTTCTATCACCAATACTTTTGTGATATTATTTTATTTTATACTTTCAGGTTTGAACTTGATATGTTGTTAGAGTCTATAAATGCAACAAGTAAGAAAGTTGAAGAGATCATAGAAAAAGTTAATGATGATATAATTCCAGGAGATATTCCAATTCGTATTGAGGAGCATTTATCAGGTTATATGTTTTTTCAATTGATCAATGAAATGTATCATATTATATAAATGGAATATGATGTAATTTCCTGATATTTTGTGTTCTGTTCTGATACTATCTTCTTGGTGTGTTGTTTTAGCTCTAAATCTTAGGTGCATTGAACGATTATATGGTGACCATGGGCTTGATGTGATGGAAGTGTTGAAAAAGAATGCATCTCTAGCCTTGCCAGTGATATTAACCCGCCTGAAGCAAAAACAGGAGGAGTGGGCAAGATGCCGTGAAGATTTTAATAAAGTTTGGGCTGAAATATATGCAAAGAATTATCACAAATCACTTGATCATCGAAGTTTTTACTTTAAGCAGCAGGATACAAAAAGCTTGAGCACTAAAGGTAAAATATTAATTTTCCATCCAATAATACAATTCTTGATTCTTTTTAACGGTTTAAGTAAATCGGAGTTTTTCCTATGACCGCAAAAAGTTTAACTAAACCGCGATGAACTTGGTGGAGCAAGAGGAGAGAACAAACTTCAACATATTGTTGAGGAATGAGAATCTGGTGGGGTGGAGCGGGGGTGGTGGAACATCAAGAACCTCCAGCACTCGAGTGAGCAATGATCCAATTTGAAGGAAAATTGTAGACTGAGTGCGTACCTCGTATCTGAGCTTGTAACTCCTGTATGTATTAATTAAATCTTGTTTGGCGGGAGATTCAGTTAAGCAGGTAACTGAATGCGTATATGGCTTCATTGGTTGCGGCATGAAGTGTGGGAGGGGGTAGCAAGATCCCAAAGCATAAGATCGTAGGATCCTACCAAAAGTTACCTAGGACCGAGAGGGCGTTGCAAGATAAGTGTAGGATCGCAAGATCCTAACAAAATGAAAAAGTTACACACACATTACATAAACTAAATATAATGAAATAAGGAAATTATTTGCAGCCAAGAAATATTTTATTTAACATCAATCGAAAGAAAATATTTGATTTAATCAATTTAATATAGTTAAGAAATGTTTAAAATTAGTTAGGGAATAAAGTATTCTTAATTTATTTAATGTGGTTAATTAAGAACACAGCCCAAACCAATATCGCCATATTAAACCAAAGCACTAAAAAGTAATTGGAAAAGAAAAGTAATAAAAAGTAAAAGATCCATTACGTTCCATAAGTCAAAGGTCACGCTTATGTCATAATAACAAGATCAAGTCGCACTACTATTATAATGAGTGGACCCAAATAGACCAATACTCTTTATAGAGGAAATATGTCATAATAAAAAGAGGAGATTGCTCTTTGGACTACTCTATTTGCTCTTAGGCACCGTAAAACTTACGAAAACACCCCCATCGGCAGTTAACTACCATTGGTCTACGGTAGTTAACTGTCGTTCCATATCCAGACCTGCATATACAAGAACAAAAAGAAGAAAAAAACACTCCTACGACAGTTAAGTCCCGTATAATTCCATCTTGCATTGCATTGTCATTGTTCAAGGTCATTATTGGAATTCAGTTTGGATACGATCATTTTTTTTTGGTGAATGGGTTATTCTTATTCTTATTGGGCCGTGTGATGTTTTCGCTGCTCCTTTGCTAATACTGGTGAAGTGTCAGTTATTATGAGGAGTCGTGTAGACAGTTGGTAAACTTTTAGGGGAAGTGTTACCTGTTTGATCCCTCTAGAATTTCTGTCAGTTTGTTTCCCTTTGTTAGTGTTTGCTTTTTCTTGGGTGTCATTGTGCGAGTCTTTTGAAGCTTGTGCTTCTTTTGATTAATAGCTTCTTCGCATTCAACTATATTGTTTTCTTTTCTCTTTTTTGTATTCCCTATTTTTACATAGTCATGAGGGAGAAATTGTTGATCCCTAGAGAAAACTTGGGGTTGGCTTCTTTTCTTGAGGGTCCTAGCTCTACTTGGTTGGTTTGCTCTCGGTCAATTTTAAATGAAGTCATGTTGTCAGAAGGGTATTCTCCTACACTTCCGCTTTATCGTATACGCTTCCGCGTTATTGTATTCAGAATGAGACTTCTGTTATGGGTGAGTTTTTCAGTGCAGTTGAGCGTATGATTCATATTCTTGAGCGAAAGCTAGAGTTGTTGATAGGTTGTTCTGTACTCGTTGTGAATTTGAGACGAAACGTTTCCTTTTAGAGTTGTTGAAACTTGTTGACTCTTGTGGTATGTTCAAATCTATATGAGATGGGGGAAAATAAAGAATTTGTATTAGGCAAGGGCTTATACAAGCCTTGTGATGCTGTTTTTGTTTTTTGGAAACTCGATATCTGGCCCAAAGACCGACTAATCTGGGAGACCAATCCCGTCGTTCACAAACATGGGGTCCACTTGAAGCTTATGGACTGACCCAAGACAAGAATTGTTGCCACCAAGGGGATTTAAACTTAAAACCTAGAAAGGAGCAGACTTCTAGGTCTCAAGCCTTTACCAGCAGGCCAACCCTAAGCGGTTAAGCCTTGTAATGCTTATTTGTATAGCTAACTTGATGAAGGAGGTTTTCCTCACCTCTTTTGTGTATGACTTCAGAAGTTCTTCACGGAGTTTTTATTTTTTAGTTCATGGTACAAATAAGGGTAAGTCTTGCTTACTTTGAGGCTTTGGAGAATGTATCTTTTATAGAGTCCTACGTTGGTTGGGAGATGGCCCGAGTAAATGTTTATAAGTGGGGGCAATCTCCACATCATAAGCCAGTTTTATGGGGTTGTGTTAGGTCCATCCACAATTTCTAAGATGGTATCAGAGCCTTCTCTAAGATCCGTTGGGCCACCTGCTATCAGGTTTTCCCTAACGGGCCACCCACCATTTATATTCATGTGCCAAGTCTAATAGTGTTGTGCGTGAGGGTGTGTGTTAAAGATTCCCACATTGGATGATAGTTAGTATGAGCAAGTGCTTATAGGCGGAGGCATTCATCACCTCATAAGCCGGTTTTGTGGGGTTATGTTAGGCCCAACCACAATTTCTAAATTTATATTTTAGGATTGAAGTTAAGGTTGGGGCGATAAACAACGGATCCAGAGTGGGGAGAGTACTTCGGCTTCTAGAGGTCCTTTTGGTCATTGTTCATCACCTATTTGTCAAGAGCATTTATTATTGGCCAGGATCAAAAATATTTGTAGTATAAAACATGGGAGATGACTCATAGTTTGGAATATTTTTGAATCTTATGACTTTTAATATGAGGAAAATTCATAACTGGTTTAAGTATTTTGAACCAGGTCATAATAGTAAGCCTTTCCACATTCGTAAGTGTCTGACAAGTGAACACCGTAAACGCTCGATACATAGATATCTTTAAGTTGTTACCGCTTTCAATTTTTGTGGTTGACATATTTCCCATTTGAATATTTCAGATTCAATGGAGTGTCTATCCAAGCTCTTTGAGCTTTTCAAGGTTGATGGGCAACCAACCCCTAGTCTTGAGGTTGTGGTTGATGTTACCGATGCCACTCCTCTTCCTAACCAGTCTCCTAAAATGTTAGTATCTCTTGATACAAATGTTGAGATTTCTCAGGAGGTGGAAGTTGATGGCGTTGTTGTACCTCCCATCATTACTTCCTTTAAGATGGGGCCTTATGAAAATAGTGCGCAAACATTACCAAAAGGGATAATAGTTCTTGCAAGTCGAGAAGAGGTTTTTAGTGCTGAGATAGGAGAGTAGACGATAGTTCTCATAAACGAAAAACACTAACCCGCTCGACTAAAGAAGCAAGTGGCAAAGTTGGGTGTTACTATTGATGAGATAAAATCTCTGTTGCAGAAGAACGAGGAGGTGAAAATCACCAAGGAAGAGAAGCATAATACTTCGACCAAAACAGGGGAAGTTGAAGGTAAGTTCAATACAATCAAAAGGTTTGAAGAGGTCGTTAGGACATAGATGCCTCATATGTTAAAGAGATGAAGAATGTGAATGATCTTTGTAGTGCTCAATCTTAATATTGTTGGGATCATCAAGGAGAGAGATGGTGTTTTGAAGGGATGTGATGAGATGTGTAGCCTTGCTTATTAGATTGGCGAGGTGCAATTTGGAATTGTGCTTTCTCAAATCAAACTTTTTAATATGAACAATGTGTTCAAGACCTCAAATATGACTTCAATCCCACATTAAGAATGTCTGGGATGCCAGTTACTTTGTAATATGTTTGATTATTTTATAATGATTGAACATCTTGTATCATTTTATCGTTTAGTTGCGGAGTTTTGTTGGATCTTTCTTGTTATGCATGTACTGCGATTATTGTGGTTTCTCGAGTAGCAATCAACCTCAAAACAACTATTTAGTCTTTTCAAAACATGTCATATCTTTCTTCAATGATATCTTATGCACTATTCAGAATCTCATCACTGAGGTCCTACGGTTAATCTTTCCGAATTCTTCTTTTAGTTCCTCCAAACCTGAAACTTCGTCAGCAAACCCTGACTCGAAATTATCATTAATTCCTTCATCTTTGTCATGATAATCAGCTAATTTTGCATTGCTGTATGTGGTTACGATTCCAATTGATTTTCTCATAGAACTTGGATCAGTAAATTTATTAGCGACATGTTGTTTAATTGTAACATTTACGGGTTTGTTACTACGTTCTTAATTTCAAAAGATTTCTTTTGAGCACGTTCTGCTCAACTTCTCCTCCCCCGGCTAAAAGGATGTGTTCCTCATCCTGATCTGGGTGTTGGCTAGGTCAGGGCGCGTACTTGGTTTATTTGCAATGATTCGTTATCGGTTATGGTTTTTGAATAAATGTCTAAAAGAGTAGGTGCGGTAAATTTTTAGCTGAAAACTTACAAAACTTTTCTTTATGTATAGATCTTACATGATACATGAATGGGTCGTAAAGTGCGAGGGTTGAAAGATCCTAACTAGAGGATTGTAGCACAAATCATAAGATCCTACTAATCCAACCTAAAATAGAAAATTATATGAAATTATACTTGTAGTCTTTGTATAGGAAATTATACTTGTAGTCATATACACAGAAGCATTAAGTATCTATACTGTTAATAAAGGGGATACATGATTTTATTAGGCTTAAATGTGATTTTGGCCCCCTAACAAAAAATGATAACAATATAGCCCCCTTAACTTTACAAAACATTGCAAAATGCAAAAAAAAAAAAATAGCAATTTTGGCCCTGTATCTTAAAAAATATACACTTTTGAACCCTTATCTTTTGGCCCCTGTTTTGAGACACGTGATGTCTTTTGAGCAATTTTGGCCCCTTATCTTTTTTTTTTCTTGTGCAGCGTAATAATATATCTAAATTACAATTAAATCTATTAAGTCTTTGTTAACTCTCCTTTGTCGGTCCCTAATTTTAAATAGTAGCGGTTGTTGAATGAATCGAATGAAAGCGGAAAGGCGGGTACTATCGTGCCCGTCTTGACACCGGTGATAGATAAAGGAAAATAGTCTTTATTTGTGAAATGTCTTGGGCTTGCTTTGCTGAAGGATGCCTTGAGCCAGAACATTCCATTGTTTATTTGGTTTTTTTCCTTCCAATTTAGTTCCTTTTTTGTTATAATGGAATGCATAAGTTCCTTCCCCCGCGTTTCTTCCTTTGAAAGGAATCTATGTGCACATAATTTGTACAATGGAATGCATCTTTGATTATATCGATTCAAAACTCTTGATCTCTAGAGCTATTGTGCATACACATTGCAAAATAAGTGTTATTGTTTGAGCACATGGAACTTGGAATTTCAAATATGTGGTGATCACAGTGTATTAGTTTTTTTATTCTTCTGATTCCTAACTCCTTTCCTTTACTGTGGATTACAGCCTTATTGGGAGAGATCAAAGAAATTAGCGAGCAGAAACGAAAAGTAGATGATGTTCTTCTTGCAATTGCTGCTGGAAATAGACGGCCTATTCTTCCTAACTTGGAATTTGAGTATCCTGATCCAGAGATTCAGGAAGATCTGTATCAACTCATAAAATATTCATGTGGAGAAGTTTGTTCAACCGAACAATTGGATAAAGTCATGAAGATTTGGACAACATTTTTAGAACCCATGCTCGGTGTTCCTTCTCGACTGCGTGTTCCCGAAGACACAGAAGATGCTGTCAAGGCCAAGAAAGATTCTGCAAAAACTGGTACTGCAAGTATTGCCAAGGGTGATAGTAGTCCTGGTGTTGGTGCTACCGTAATGAGTCCTAAGAATACATTTGAACAATCAAATTCTTGCAAAGAATGGCAAACAAATGGGGTTGGCGGGGTTAAAGAGGATGATTGTCTCAAATCAGACCGTTCTGTGCCTAAAACTGAAACTTTGGGAAGTAGTACCCTGCAGGGTAATGTTCATATAAATGCATCCATTCCTGACGAAGTATCAAGAGTCAATAAGCAAGATCATTCCATTGAACAGTTGGTGAATGCTAATGTCTCAATGTCCTCTAGAGTGGAGCAAAGTAACGGAAGAACAAACATAAATAATGCATCAGGTTGGGAACTTGATAAAAGAATGATGACAATACTTGATGCTTACTGTACATTTTGTACATGGACATCTTTTTAGAATTATTATTAAAGTTTTGTTAGTTAACATGTTAAGTATAGTAAGAAATCAGAATATTTAATCTATTAAATGAATATTCAAGCATATATTATCGTTTTTTTTTGAGTGAAAGCATATATTATCTTGAAAATTTAAAAAGTAGTAAATAGCATTGTTACTGTTATCTTTATCATTAGGAGCTATATCTTAATAGGAAGCGTACAATACTAGTTGAACTAAACTTGTCTTCCTTGAATATTTAATATAAGTAGGTGTTTTAGATTAGTTTTTATCACATATCGTGTTATCATAACATAATTCATGGCCATATTTTTGTCCATCTTTTCCTCACAATGCAACATGTACTTCATTGTTTATCTTAAATACTTGGTCATTAGTGTTTCCTTTGATTTTCAAATGTTTCTCTAATGAATGGACACTCTGAGATACATCTTTTTCTTTTCCTGTAAGGACTTGCTGCAACTCTGTCTAGACCTGGTTATGTTTATAGAGAGGGAGGGCTTGATTTACCTTCATCAGAGGTATGGCGTAACTCTTTTATCACCTTATTTTAGTCTATTTTCAAGTTTAAGCCTTTGAGACTTATTCACCTTAAGAGGTTTAATTTAATTCACTATTAGCATATACCATATGGTTTGAGTCTAGGGTGAATAATGTTGTGAAATGATTCGTGGTGGAAGACTGAAGGTATACCATCAAATATGTTGTTATAAAAGTCAATAGCCATGATTTGAGAAGGATTAATACACAAAAAGTGGGAAAATGTTTTGCAAACATGTTTTTCATCTCCATTGGTGCCATCCTTTGGATCTACAAAAGGTTGAAGCCACCAGACAGGAGAACCTGCCTCCTCCTGATCAAAAGAACCTAACCACAGCACCACCTTCACCTGGTTACAATTCTTCACATTGCCATACCTGTGCTGCTCAACTTATGACCGAACACCTCTGAACCAGCAACCAGTGTCGAAATCACCGTGAATAACCACTACATCTCTGCTCTTCATCAACCCAAAGTATGCACTGCCAAAACTGCATATTTGAAACGGGGGCGCTGAGGTCTTGGGCTTCTGGCAGGAGGTCCTTTGGTGAAATCGAAGATTCAAGAACAATGCTGGCTCCAAATGGCAGTGGCACTCAAGGAGGGTTGCTGACCTGTACAGCCCTTGAGGGATTAACCTGCAATGTAGAGCCTTTTGGTTGTTCGCAAAGAACAATACACAGAGATCTAGGTCAGTGGGTAGGATTTGGAAACTTTCAAAGCTAGTATTAGAATGGAGAGCTGGAGGGAAATTGTTACTTTTGAGTTCTTCTGTGGCATGCTCCATGAAGAGAATCATTGGTTTCATTTTGGAGTAAGGTGCAATTTGTAAATTTAAAGACTCTAAATCCATGTTTGAAGGTTAACAAACTAATAACTGAAAAATGAGATGACCTACTGAAACTGGTCAAAATTGCTGCTTCCTTGTCAGAAACATGCTAAGAGTCTTTTACCCTAGATACCCACCCTATTATATCACTTGAATATTAAGCCATATGTTGCTTCTGTTTTCAAAAGAATATCAGGAGCACCATTTCCTTTCTACTGAAGTTAGTCTGACTACAATGATCACCTTGCGGCTGAAGTTGTCAATAACACTCAAACTGTAATATATTCAGCCCTTTAGTCTAGCTTGCATATAATTTTTTACTTTAAGAGAGATATGTTACTGGTTTTTCTATGAATGATTGATCCATGTAATTGAATCTTACGTACTAGGAAAGTACTTGGTTGTTGTTGTTATTGTTGCAGGGCTTATGTAATTTAAGAGTTAAGACCAGCAATAACTTCAAACTTAATGAAAATGAGTTTGGGGCTCCGTTTTTTTCCTCTTTTTCCATCATTGTGTGTCTTGTCAGGCTTGCATTGTTTCCCATATGGTATAATGTCGTGATTTCTTTTATAATTACCTAGGGTGCTGATTCTACAAGACCAGATACGTCCACAAATGGGGCCATCATCGAAGACACCAAAGCTCACAGATGTCACAAAGAATCAGTTGGACACTTCAAAAGTGAAAGAGAAGAGGGTGAATTGTCTCCTAATGGAGACTTTGAAGAGGATAACTTTGCAGTTTATGCAAATGCTGGTCTGGAGGCAGTGCATAAAGGAAAAGATTGTAATACCAGTCAACACTACCAAAATAGACGCGAGGAACAAATTTGTGGGGTAGCTGGAGGTGAAAATGATGATGAAAGTGACGGAAGTCCTCATAGATCATCAGACGACAGTGAAAATGCATCTGAGAATGGTGATGTTTCTGGTACTGAGTCTGCTGATGGTGAGGAATGTTCTCGAGAAGAACATGAAGAGGATGGCGATCATGATAACAAGGTCGAGAGTGAAGGTGAAGCTGAAGGAATGGCTGACGCCAATGATGTTGAAGGAGATGGAGCCTCGCTGCCATACTCAGAGCGCTTTCTTCTTACTGCAAAGCCTCTTGTAAAATATGTCAGCCCGGTGTTTCATGGGAAAGAAGAGAATGTTCAAATTTTTTACGGAAATGATTCCTTTTATGTGCTGTTTAGACTTCATCAGGTACAATTGTGTCAGTTTATGTATTATATACATTTATGGTTGTGGTTGTAGACTGACCAGAAGTTTCTGAGCTCATAATATATTCTTTAACTTGCATTTTCTTTGCTAATTTGACAGACATTGTATGAGAGAATACGATCGGCAAAGATTAACTCATCTTCTGCTGAAAAGAAATGGAGAGCTTCAAATGATACAAGTTCCACTGATCGATATGCCAGGTAATATGCTTTGGAATGTTACTGTTATTACATATTAAACTATACATTTGAATATCTATACAAGACTGATGACGCCTTTTATGGTTTTATGCTGCAGGTTCATGAATTCTCTTTACAGTTTACTGGATGGTTCTTCTGATAATTCAAAATTTGAAGATGACTGTCGGGCTATTATTGGAACTCAGTCGTATGTCTTGTTCACGTTAGACAAGCTGATATATAAACTTGTTAAGCAGGTAATCTGCATGAATTATTTTTGTAAGTATGTAAATTGACCCTTGTTTTGGATAATATTCGGTGTATATTTTAGTATCGATAATTTTAAGGCAGATTTTTTCCTGTTTTTCTTGATTAAGTTGGCTTAGCCTATATAATCACATTAGTGCTTTCACTTTTTCATTCAATTAACGGAATTCCGTTTTGCTCTTGTTTTCTACTTGGTATTAGAGCTCTCGATCTGGGAGGCTCCGCTTCCGCACCAAAACAAGCAAAAACCTAGCTGCCTTCGTTGCAGCCATCTTAACTGCCTTCTTTCCAGCCATACTAGGCAGCCTTCATTGCTGCCTTGCACCTTAAGTCCGTTCTCTGCTTTCTTTTTTCTCGCAATCACAGCCATCTGCCGAAGCCATTTGTCATTGCTGTCTCCACTATATGCTGTCGCTGCCGATCTGGCACAACCCAAAACCTTGGGCCTTTCTGATTTGTCACGTGCTCTCACATGCAGTTTTTCAGTTCTGCCCTTGTCAGCTTGTGGGTTCCACGTTCCACCCTTATCTCCCCAATTTTCAGCGCTGCTGAAACCGGTCATCTCGTCTGTCCTTGCTGGTTTGGTTGGGGCCAATTCCATTGTGGGGATCCCATGTTTGATGTGTTCTAGGCATTTCTTTGCAAAGCTCTTTTGTTTGTGGTGTCGCCATTGCTGCGTCCCAGCCCTTGTTTGATTTTATTAGGGTTGTCTTGCCCCATTGTCGACTGTTTTTTGGCTGTTCCAATGGTTTTTTCCTGTCCTCACAAGCAAGAAATTGTCGGTTTCATTCTTAAGCTATGTCGCTTGACAAATGTCCTGCTATTTCATCGTTGACAAATGTTCTGAGACGGAGGATATGTGGATATTTGTCTCCTATGCTAGCGATCTATGAATGTGTGTTCCTCACACTTCTCATCTTACTCCACGATGTCTCATTAGCAACATATTATTGTTTCTAATGGACCTCATGCTCCTGTTATGGGGTACGGGCAACATTCATAATCTAGTTTCTAATAAAATATTGTTTTCATGTGTATATCTTAGCATCTGTTTATTAGGACATGTTTTTTTCCGTCCTGTTTTCCTTGATTGTGATTTATTATGCTTAGCTTATATAATCACAACATGCTTATACTTTTTTCATTCAATTGATGAGATTCAGTTTTTCTCTTGTTTTTTACTTTCCGTTTTTCACGTGCCTTTATACACCATTCTTTGTTTCAGCTTCAAGCTGTTGCCAGTGGCACTGATGAGATGGATAACAAACTTCTTCAACTATATGCATATGAACAATCAAGAAAATCTGGAAGCTTTTTTGATGTAGTTTATCATGAAAATGCCCGTGTTCTTCTTCATGATGAGAACATATATCGTATTGAATGTGTAAGTTTTTATGTGTTCCACTTCTCTACTTGGATCAGCTTTTGATTTTATTTTATTTTTGGTGCTGTGGATTTGAATGAAATCTTAAATGGATAGCTTTATATGTTAGGAAACTAGGCACAATTTCCCCATAGTCAGATTAAGTGGAAGTGAAATAAATGCGGAATAATAAGACACAAAATTGTTAACGAAGTTCGGCCTACTCTCCGGACTGCTGCAGATCTCTTTAATAAAAAGGGAAATATGTGTTTACAAACACTCACAAACTCTCACTACCCACAACCCAATTACACCCAAGAATTTTCTCTAAAATTCTCACACTGAGTTTTTCTCTTACTCTCTATTGATGTAATTCACTCACTTGTGTTGTTGTGTTTTTGCTTCTGATGCTTCTTCCTTCAAATGCACCTCTATTTATAGATGTAGTGAACCGTGAAAGTTGCAAAGCTATGCAATCCTTTCACACCAAAGTCATCTAACAAAAGTGTGAAACCTGTGTATGAATGTCATGCTTTCAAACTTAGCAAGCTATGCTTCTGCACCGAGCTATACCATAGGCTTACTATTTGAAAGAAAAATGCAACCTATAATATATGCATGAGACTTTGTGTGACAATTTGCTTCAGCAAATTGCTTTGGCTGGTTATCCACGTGCATGTGGGTCCTTACACAATGTTCACCAACATTATATACATAATAGTGGATGGTTGCAGTGGATTGATATTCCAGAAAAACATTACCTGCAACGTCAAAGGTTTGAATTCTGGACTCACCACTCACCACTCACTACTTCTGGAAGAGTTTAACCTAACCACCGCCCTTGGCTTAAGAATTACTCACAGATATGCCTGCAATGTCAAAGGTTAATTTTATATGATCTATAACAGTTTTATTTAATAACTCCTTGCAGTCACCTACCCGATTGTCTATTCAGTTGATGGACTATGGACATGATAAGCCAGAAGTGACTGCTGTGTCAATAGATCCTAATTTTTCAACCTATTTGCACAATGATTTCCTATCTGTTGTCCCCGACAGTAAGGAGAAGTCAGGAATTTTCTTAAAAAGGTATTTGCAAGTGGGAGAATTATTGGTGCCATTTCATTTGTAGTCACTTTAATTCGAACAATTCATTTACCTACCTTTGTATTTACATTAGGTTCATTTATTTTATGCAGGAATAAACTAAAATGTGCCAGGAGTGATGAACTTTCAAGCCAGGTTATGGATGGAATACAAGTTATCAATGGTTTGGAGTGTAAAATTGCTTGCGGTTCATCCAAGGTATGTAATCATTTACTTCTGCATATTGTAAAAAATTATATGCCATCTGTTCCGGAATCACCAAATTTTAGTATTTTTCTTTTTGCCCTTTTTCGGTAATGCCATGCATTTTGATTACAGTTTCATGCATCTTCCGACTGTGTTTCTGAACTCTTGTTCTTTGTTTTCTCCTTTGAACACATTGCATGTTGGTAGGTTTCATACGTTTTAGATACCGAAGACTCTTTGATTCGAACAAAAAGGAAAAGGGGAAGTTTGCATCAGAATAATTCATATTGTGGGCCGACAATGTCTTCAAACACTTGTTCAAGCAGAGTACAGCGGTTCTACAAATTATTTTCCATCAAATGATGGTATCCAATTTGAGACGCATATGGTATGTGATTTTCCTTCATTGCTTCTTGAGATCCCACATTAGAGATATAGGAAAAAATAAGTTCTTATTAGGCTTGAACAATTAATACCCCTTAGCTTTTGGAGTTTATTTATGCACAAATTTGAAGTTAGTCGTAGAGCCAAAATGTTAATCTAACAATATTAGAGCCTTAGCTTTTGTGTGTCAACTGTAGACAGTCTGACTTCGTAATCGCATGAAACTTGAACATGTGACTCCCCTTCAGTTGCCGAATTGAATTTATTTCCTTATCAAAGCTTAATGTTTTTCCTATCATCAGTGCCAAATTGCTATTAATTGCAGTTTTCTTGTTCTCAGTAATTTTGGTCATGCATCAGTGGTAGCGGCACCAGATGGCGATGACATCGCATCCTAGAAATGGAGAATGTGATGTTTTTCTGAGATAACTTACTTTCATGTGCTCTTCACATCTTCAATCCTAGACACCAAGTAAGGGATACAGAAAGGGAGATGATGAGGCTCAGAAGATTGTATAATATTGTGACATGGTGACTGATGAGTTATATCATGATGTAAATAGAGGTAATATGTACACTAGGGAACATTTTCTTTCCATTCATCAACATTTTTGCTGTCTTAATAAGTTTTATTTCTCTTTTTAGCTCGTTACCAACTTATTGAGATTATTATTCAAATTGTGAAATATTCGGCGGCTGCAATTGGCCTCCACATTCACTTATACTGTGCATCTTGGTCCCAAATAATAACTGTTTTATGGGAAGAAATCTAAATTTATCTATGTTTATTTTTTTGACATCCTAAATAATGCACGTTCTTCTATATATTGCATGTCATTTGGGAAAGGTAGAAGGGTATCTGACATGGTGCAATTAGATTTCATTTTCAGGGTTGCAAAGTGGTCTTCCATTGGCTTTGCAGCCTTTTTTTATTTCCTTTGTCAAATTATGAAACTGGGTGTGGAATCTAAATTTATGGTTTGGTTATGGATCAGATTCATTTTCAGTTGAAGAAAAATCTTGAGTACTGACCATCCAAATTTAAGTGGTTTTTTGTATACAATTGCAAAAGCTAGAAAAATAAAATAAAAACAAGAAGTGACTAGTATTGCGGATACAGTATTCTTAAGGCATCATACTCAAGCACCCTCAGAGTGATTCCAAATCGTCATCTTGATATCGTTTATTGAACCAAAGTTTGCTAGAAAACCTGCACATTTAAGTGGTTTGATTGGGAAAATCTAAGTAAAACAAATAAATTGTTATAATTTTTTTTTTTTGAACAATAAATTGTTATAAATATTAATAGTGGATGTCCAAATAGCAAATAGGTTTATAGGCCATACTAATAGGTTATTGGGCTTAGTTCATAAGCTTTTCTATTTATAGGGAAATAGAGTAGCTTATGAACTAAGCCCAATAACCTATTAGTATGGCCCATAAACCTATTTGCTATTTGAACATCCACTATTAATATTTATAACACCCCCCCTTGAATGTCCATTGAGGATATGTCTCATTAAGACCTTACTAAAATAAAAACCAGTGGGGGAAAAAAACTAGTGAAGGAAAAAGAGTACTATATCCTTTTGAGTGTGAACTGCCTCGTTAAAAATCTTATCAGGAAAATCCAATGGGATAAAACCTAGTGAGTTACAAAAATGCCCTTTTATTT
The DNA here is from genome assembly GCF_003473485.1 of Medicago truncatula. Classification (NCBI taxonomy): domain Eukaryota; kingdom Viridiplantae; phylum Streptophyta; class Magnoliopsida; order Fabales; family Fabaceae; genus Medicago; species Medicago truncatula. Next base: position 28,698,103 of record NC_053049.1, on the reverse strand, counting down.
AAAATGAATTTCAATAGAGATAAAAGGGTGTTTTGGTAAAAACCAAGTGAGTGTAGTGGTATGAACAATGCATAATATATGCAAGGTTCGTGGTTCAAACTCCGGCCACCAAAGAAAAGGAAAACTATATCTTGTCAATTGTTAGCGTGAATCGATTTACACAAGAGGGTAAATCAATGTATTTTTGGCAAAAGAACATTTCAACGGTTTTATTTAAGGTTTTTTTTAGATTACCTTTGAAAAATGGTGGGTAATTTACCCACCAACCAATCATAATAACAATTTATTGGTGGGGTCAAAATAGTTTATGGATACCACCTAAAAAGGTGAATGTTTATTGGTTGGGGTAAATTACCCACCATTTTTCCATGAATATCCTAGTTGTCACCTTTATTTAAAAGTAAACGATTTACATATAAAACAAGATTTTTAGAGTTTTCTCAGGGGAAATGATATGGATAATTCTTATACATCAATTTTATAGTTCTATTTTGGCATCTATCAAAACCTAGCTAATTTTATTTAACTAGCTTACGGAGATGGTATTTATTTACACACTTATCATTTTTTATGTTGGAATTTTTAGAATACTTAATCAAGAGAAAAAAAATTCAACGGTATCAAGTAAAAAATATGAATAGTATACCAATTTTTGCATAATATACAAAGCATAAGGGACAACAACAAAATAATCATCCAGCATGCACGTACACAAATATCAGTGCAAAAAGTCATTCAACCTGAAAATATATATAAAAGTCATGGTGCAAGCACCTTAAAGTGCAAAAAAGACAAATAAAAAAGCAAGATAGCATACCTAGTTTTCAAACATACAAGAGAAATTTTTTAGTAGAACATGAAGGACTAAACAAAAATCCTTAAACTAGATAGAGATAATGGAATCACGTACCATTGAACTTGTCCAAGAACTCATGCCAATGACGTAAACACTTCCTTACACACAAATATTATAGAGTTCAAGAAACAAAAATAAGTAGATAGAAATCATTCGACACATGAGACATCAACGATTCCAAGTTCCCGACATATGCGTAAGAAAGTGATGTCGGATTTCTATATATGTTTAGTACTAGAATGTAGCCACGGTTTTTAGTCAAGGATTTGTATAACATGCATGTGCCACATGTTAAAGTAATTAAAAATTGATTTTTTTTTTTATTGAAAAACATCAATTATTTATTAAAAAGTTAAGGTAAAAGTAGCATGTTTGTATTGGTTTCAACAACATTTTAACTTTTAAAAAGTTAAATTTATCACTTTTCACAATTTTCCAATGTTATATTTCTATTTTTATCCCCTTATTTAATGTCCCAAAAGCAATAGTTAGCATTATCCATATATTTAATATAAAATGCACAAGTTTCAAGACAAACTCATCACTTTAAATTTATTAACATGTGTGTAAATTTACACATGATAGAAAAACACTTTAATCAATGGATGGCACTATTAATGTTGTCACATTGTGACCGAAGTGTGTTGAAGTTTTAAATCAAAGTCCAAGAGTTTGTCGTTTCAACCAAATAATTTGGGCACAACAACTCCTAAAAGCAACATATTATGTCTCAATTGTAGACAACACATGGCTAACACATACACACACGCACGATGTATCAAATGAGAGTAGTATTATAATAAGAGATGAGAGGAATAAACCTCAACTATTATATATAAATAAGCGGCTCGATTTAAAAGTTCTATTTTAACTAGTCACATACTATTCTAATTTGTTGACATTCATCTTCTCTTCCTTTATTATAAAAAAAAAAAAATTAAAAATTCTTTCATCTTCTCTATATGCATTGTTTGCTTTGATTTTCTTCAGAAATTTAGATCTCATTCCTAACCAACAAGAATTGAATGATGAAGAGAAAGAAGAAAAAAAAAACCATAAACAAGACAAGATGGAGATGGGGAGAGTTCAATCAAAAAAGCATTGGTCTCAGATATAAGTGTTTTCAAAAACCCAATAATGCTGCTTTTAATCGTCGGTGTTCATGTTTGCATAAACAAGACAAGATGGAGATGGGGGAGAGTTCAATCAAAAAAGCATTGGTCTCAGATATAGGTGCTTTCAAAAACCCAATAATGCTGCTTTTAGTCGTTAGTGTTCATGTTCGCCGAAGTTCGTCACCGGTGTTCCTATTCATTTTTGGATCTAAGTTTGGTAGGTTGGACCGGTCCGATCGGGAACTGGTGGGGGCGGCCGGTTTGAGTCGCCTAACAGACTGGCCATGCTATCAAACTGGTGCAACTTGGTCAAAACCAGTGAACGAGCGGTTATGACAAACTAGATCGGTTTGATGTTGAACCCGTGACAGATGACCTGCAAAGGAATCACTTCAGCACTGCACCAATGAACATCTCTTGTGAATTAATTGCTTCTAATAAATTATATATAATAAACACATTTTGGAAAAGGGATCCTATATCTACTTTTTTTTTTTTTTACAGAGGATACAATATCAATGTTGTCATCACATGCATAAATCATTAAAATTGTGACTTCAAATATAATTTGTCATTGAAAAGAACTATACTTGTATTGAAAAATCATGATACAACGGACAATCGGAAACGAAGTGTGGGGACTAGAAGTAGTTGGGTTTGATGAACCAGGATAACTCTCATGTGTTCCTCTCCCTCTCTCCCTCCCCCCCCCCCCCCCCCCCTCTCTCTCTCTCTCTCTCTCTCTCTCTCTCTCTCTCTCACACACACACACACAATCACACACATTAATATTTATTTATCTCCAAAATATTATGGTCCTAATTAATTACAACCAGATTAATCCAGAGTTCTCTGGTCCTAATTTAACCTTTACTTTATTAACTGACTCTAGAACATTTTGGTTCAAGATAAAACAACTGTCTAAATATTTAACTAAAGTTTAAATTCAGTTTATAATATTGTTTTATCATTCTGCCTTTATATTCCTCCAGAACATTCTACATTTCAGCTTAATATCATTTTTCTCATTCTGCTTATATAATCATTCTCCAGAACATTATGATCCTACATATATATTAATTGTTATTTATTTGTTGGACTAATATTAACCAAGAATTTTGTTGAGTATATAAACTTAATTTAAGTTTCAGGAATAATTTTAAAAGGGTCACAATTCAACCCTCCATTTCTTGCGACGTTTATTGCTACTTCAAACACAACCACCGACAAGACAACCACAAACCATCATGATCCCTACAATGCCGAATGATCCAGAAGTTACAAAGGAGGATTAATCATGAAGGACCTGCAGCCGCCGACAACTGGGCGGTCATGACCAAGCACCACCAACAAATCCAGTTGCGCACCGTCTTCGATCTGGATAATAAACACAACACCAACAACAAAAACAAACCAAATTGGATCTGAAACACAACCGGAACTGAACATTTCGGCTGCAACGAACAAAATGAACGTTGTTTGGACCATCGACGACAACAGTGACCATAGATCGACCCGAAACCAACTGTCGCCTTGGAACCACCCAAAAGAGAACCAATGTTGACGATAATGGTGAAAAGAAACCAAACCTGAACGAAGCTTCTATACAACACAAGAAGCAACATGATAGCGGTTGCAAAACAGTGACCACCAAAGACCTCCAACGTGGCCAACCAGAATAACTGGTAAGGATGGTGCGGGTGGCTATTCCGACCGTCGCACCACCACGAACCTATATCTACATGGTGTCATTCCGATTCAGATTAGAAGGGAAGAGAAAATGTTGGAAGCTTGAAGGCAATGGGTTGCTAGAGAGAATTTGGAGGATGTTTTAGAGAGAAGGAGTTTTGTAGGGTAATCAATTGATAGAACTACAATCTTGATTGCATAACTTAAAATACTCAATTAGCATTAATTTGTGTTAGTAGAGATTATATGTGAAATCATCGTCGTGAGCTTAGTTCAGTTGGTAGGGATATTGCATATTATATGCAGAGGTCGGGGTTCGAACCCCGGACACCCCACTTCTCCATATTAAAATGTGTGAACTCTAGCCACTAGACTACTAGACAAAAAAAAAAAAAAAGATTATATGTGAAATCTTAAGTTTGATTTGGAATTGTTAAAGATTTGAAACTTGGTAAGATTAAGCTCGGATGTTCGTAATTAAATATTTGTTCAATTGAGAATATCTTAATTTACAATTGAAGAATAACTTTAATTTTCATAACTTGAAATAAATGAGTTTGTCTTAAGTTTTCAATTTATAGTGTTCATTCATTATATATCGATTAGTCATAATCTATCACAAACCTTTTCTTAACCACTTTTATGTAATTTTTTTTCAAAGGGGGTTTATTCAAGCCCTTACTAGATTCGGTGTATTAGTCATACTAACCAATAATAAAACCATTCAAAAAAGCACTTTTTATGTCTATTTGATTTAATTTAATTTAAAATTTAACCAACATGCAAAGACAAAAATTAAGTGTATAGCCTCGAGTAAGGTTACATGAGTATACTTCTCCTCATAGTTTATTCCACCCTTTTGGTTATAGCTTTTTTTCCATTAAATGTGACATATTTTTAGTCATTACTCTGGTTTTATCTAACTTTTTTTTCAAATACCCACTTGGCGTCGATAACTTGATGATTTTTAGGCAATGAGGCAAGTTCCCGCGCCTCATTTATTAGCTAAAAACCAATGCTAATAAGAATTGCCTCATTATTGGGTTTGAGCTCAACTTGTGAAACAAATGCGAAATAATTACATAGATTACTTAGTTGGGAACGCATACTAGCTTCACTATTTATATCACCTGCTCCCTCCATATTTAAATATAAACAAAATTAATTTTTTAGGTTCGTTTATTTAATGATGTATGTGGTTCATAATATGAACTACATATATCATTAAATTAATAAACTTAAAAAATTAATTTTACTTATATTTAAAAATGGAAGGAGTAGTAAGATATTGTTTCAAGTATAGTCTTTATCCATTCTTCAACTAGGACTAGGATGTACTAACTCAATACTAGGACTAGGATATTCAACATTGGATTTATCCTTGAAACTTGAAACAACTAAAATAAGGATGATTTAGGTTACACTAATCATAAAAACTACCCAATAATACAATTTTCTCTTTTTTATAGAAAATAAGAAAATTAATTTGCGAAACATTGTACGTACTAGCACCTCTTTTTTTTTTTTTTTTTAAGGACATGTTAGCACTTCGTGTTGAGCTTGGTCCAGATTAATTTATTAAATCCACTGAAGTTCCACAAAAAGGCAACTGGATTATTCAAGAAACAGACATGTTTTTCTTAGGAAAATACATGGTTTAACAAAAAAGAAAAAGAGAAGAAAAAATGGTTGCACATAACAAAATTGACCATGACATTATTTTAGGGAAATTAAGAAACATGTTTGGATAAAAAAAGTGTGCCTAACTTACAATACTAAAAAAGAAAAGAAAGGAACACATTCCCAAACATGAATTGGCCTTTCATGTCATGAAAAGATGGCTAAGTGCATCCATAAAATCTTCAATAACTATTAAAAAAAATTAAAAGAAAAATTTGATATATTCCCCTAGACAGAAATTTGTAGAGAGAGAGATTCACATGCGATGCTCGACAATAATCTTATCTCACAATAAAAAAATAAAAAAACAGAATTCCCCAAATTGTGCCACCAACTATTGAATAGCGTCATCACTCTTTCCATTCATTCATAGAAGAAGAATCATAGCATAGATAGCTCCCCTAATTTGACCCCTCTTTCTTCACCTAACCTCTACAAATTGAAATCTAATCATTTCATTCACAACTTTACTTCTCATTCATCACAAGTTCAGTTCATTAAACTCATTTTCCAGTAACAGATCCAATCCAATCCAATCCAATCCAAATGGCTCTATCGCGATTCTCATCCTCTCAATTCGGATCCACTCTACTCAAACCCTACTTCCTCTCCTCCGCCATACGACACCGTTCCATTTCTTCCTCTTCCACCGAAACCCTAACCGTCGAAACCTCCATCCCTTTCACTTCCCACAACTGCGAACCACCTTCCACCACCGTCCAAACCACCGCCTCCGAACTCATGTCCTTCTTCAACGACATGGTTCTCATGCGTCGTATGGAGATCGCTGCTGACTCTCTCTACAAAGCCAAACTCATCCGTGGTTTCTGCCATCTCTACGATGGTCAGGAAGCCGTTGCTGTTGGAATGGAAGCCGCCATTAATCGAAAAGACTGTGTAATCACCGCGTATCGTGATCACTGTACTTTTCTCTGCAGAGGTGGAACCCTAGTTGAAGTTTTCTCTGAATTGATGGGAAGAAAAGATGGGTGTTCTAAGGGGAAAGGTGGTTCCATGCATTTTTATAGGAAGGAAGGTGGGTTTTACGGTGGACATGGGATTGTTGGAGCTCAGATTCCTCTTGGAGTTGGATTGGCTTTTGGTCAGAAGTATAATAAGGATCCCAATGTTACTTTTACTTTGTATGGTGATGGTGCTGCTAATCAGGGTCAGTTGTTTGAAGCTCTTAATATCGCCGCTCTTTGGGATCTTCCTGCTATTTTGGTTTGTGAGAATAATCATTGTGAGTCATTCTACTTTCATCAGTTTTGAATCATTACTTTATTTTTTTTGGATTTTTATTTTTATTTGTGTAACAGATGGAATGGGGACTGCTGAATGGAGATCTGCCAAAAGTCCTGCGTATTACAAGCGTGGGGATTATGCTCCTGGATTGAAGGTTAGTAAGATTAATCATCAACTATTTTTGGTACTTGCATAACTTTTGGAATAACATTTTTGTTTGTTATGTTATTGCATAGTTATTGTTATCTTCTAGGAAGGAATTGCTAGTAACTTTTTGAAATGGTTGATTTTTATATTGGATTTGGAATGCAATGCAATTGCTCTTTCCCAATTCAAAGTATAGATACTGACATGTGGTTTGATTACAGTCGATGACCTATGTTAAGAGTCCTACATTGAGTAAATAAAACTGCTAAATGTGGTACTTAAGCCATGAGGCTCTCCCACTCAACAGACTAGGCTTTCTCTCAACGAAAACACCAATTGTTAGGGACTGAAGTCCATGAGGAGAGGCCAACCCAAAAACTAGTCCGTTGAGAACTTTTATCTATATACTCCTAACAACCTAGGTGCTTTAGATAGGCACCTAATACAGTAATGTTAACTTGGCGTTGTATGGAAAGTATTGGGTGTTCTAATTACAATTGATTTTGGGGTTATATGGGAAGCATTTGGTGTACTAATTACAATTGATTTTGGGGTTGAATGGGAAGTATTGGGTGTACTAATTACAATTAATTTTTGGGTTGTATGGGAAGTATTGGGTGTTCTAATTAGAATTAATTTTTGTATTACAATATTTTTTACCCACTATTCATGCATTGTTTTCTTCAAACTAAATAAATATAATGATTTAATATTATGTATTATGTGCATGTTACAAATTTGTGCATTGTATGTTTATATTGCTCAGTTTAGCTAGTCTTGAATGTAAATTCATATTGATATTTTGACGAATGAACTTGGTATGCGTGTGCGTGGTGATTTTCTTGTTCTTGTGTTGGTTCCTTTTGGATTGTAGTGGTTTGACTCCTTTCTTGTGAAGTGTCCATTTTTCTTACCTAAATACGTGGAATTGTGCATGCTATATACATATGTGATTTAGTTGGATGTATAGGTCTTCACTATAGAGCTGAAATGTTTTATGGGTATGATTGTGGCCTGTTGTGTGCATGTCTGGCTCTCTACATATACACGTGCTGAGCATATACATATTGTATTTTATTGAACAACCCTTTTGAAATTTTATGAATAAATATATTTACTTTGTACAGGTAGATGGTATGGATGTTCTTGCTGTAAAGCAAGCTTGCAAATTTGCAAAGGAACATGCTTTGAAGAATGGTCCCCTGGTGAGTAAAGTTACAAGCATTTATTTGTATGAATACTTATTTCTAAAGCTACTGTTAAACAATGTTCCAGATTGATTGTTCATCTACTAATGCTTGACAGAGCGATTTAGATTAGGAGTTATCATCCATGATTATTTCATTTGTCATTATATTAGTTTTAGGGCTAAAAGAATGCTCTAGATATTCATCATCAGATATTTGATCTAAATCATTTGATATGGCGGAATCAATGAAGAAAATTTTATTAGTCATCAAACTAGATATAAGTCCATTTAGTTTTGTAGATATTAACATGATACACTTTATAAATGTTGGGGATTCTACACAGGTTATGTAGTTTTCTCCTGTGGGCCATGTAGATTATTTAATCTTCTGTAGTATCTGTCTCGTTTTCACCATAAACTGGGCTGATTTTGTTGCAGACTGATTTTGATTTGTGTCTTTTTTGTGTTGTACTTGAAGAATTAATTGTTGTTTGTGTTAATTCTTGCGGTGTTGGGGAAGGGTGCTGAGTGTTTGATTCAACATGGGAAGGTCACTCAATGGTGAGTGTAGTTCTTTGAACTAAGGATTATTCAATTGCATATAAGATGGGAATACTCTGGGTTTTCTGGATACAAGCATCTATGACTCTTCCAATTGACCGAGTGCTGATGTGCGAACTACTCATTCAATCTGGTCTTGCCCTAGGTAGCTGATTGTATATAACTTGCGTGATCCATAGGACCTGTCCTAAGCTAAGAAGCAGGAGATGAATACAAGAAACTCAATGACAGATAGAAAAGCGTTGGTTACTTAAAATAAATCATGTGCATCTTCACCGGACATGTCCATCTTAAGCGTATAACAAGGCAGTCCTTTAACTTTTGTCAAAAAAAAAAAAAAAAAGGCAGTCCTTGAACTGGTATTAGAGTCTCCTTGACCAAATTGTTAGGAGTTTGATCCTTGCAACCCCAGTTCTTCTAGATATGAAGTGTAATTTGGGAACAAGGCATGCACATTGTGAATATTGAAGCCTTAATTTCTCTTCTGTGAGGGAGTGTCTTTATAATATAAAACCAACCGTAAGTCCTTATGTTGCTGTGTTTACTAAAATCACCCTTTAGATTGTGGGATTGAGATAGAAACTGGTACCAACATCCAAACTAACAGTATAATTACAATGGGCTCCCAAGAAATTTGAGAGCCTTGGGTCTCTCCCTTCCAAGAATTTGAGAGCTTGGTCTCCTTCCGAAATAACCACTTTATAATTTCCAGGATAACCCACAATAGATTGGAGTTTCCCTTTATTCACAAACAATACATAACTAACTTAATAACTACTTGGCAAAATTACAATTTTAGTCCGTTAACTTAATTTCAGGTAACAGTTTGGTCCTTTATCTTTTTTTCATTTCAATTTTGTCCTTTTGGTCCATTTTCATATGGATTTTCAAGCTTCATTTTTAATATTCTTATGCAAACATAGAAGAAGACCATAGATTTGAAGATTGGAAGGCCATAAAAAAATAAAACCATGAATTTGAAGCTTGAAAATTCATATGTAAATGGACCAAAAGGACAAAATTAAGGATCATACTGTTACCTAAAATTAAGTTATGGGACTAAAGGTGTAATTTTGCCTAACTACTTATTACATAATAACTTATCAATAACTACCATAACTGCTATTATAAAATATAACATTTATTTAATAATAAATAGTTTAACAAATTGCAAGATCCTACGTGTTTTGGTGTCAGTGTCACCACCACAATCTCGATGGGACTACCGATCTTATTCATGAAATCAGTGTGGTGGTCTCGCTGTACCTTATGAAAGAACAACATTTTTTTTATAAGCCTGAGGATCTAATTGGTTTTGGATCCTTTATTTCACTCTTGAGCATACTTTTATGTCTTTTGGTCCGATCTTCTTCCAAATATACTTTTGTACCGGTGTTTTCTCACTACCGTTCATCTCTTGTCCTTACCCTGGCTGAACAACCATTCTTGCTACTGCTCTGTTCTTCTTGCTCTTGTTTCTCCATTACCCCAGTGTGATATGCTTGTTCTTATGGCCCAATGACTTAATTGTTCAAGGCTGTGTGGCTCTGTTGTGGGTGCTTGTTTGGGTGGTCTTTGATGGCGAAGAAGGTGCTTCAATCTTCTCTGGGTGCTCTGGTTTGGCTTTTAACCTACACCTGTCTGCTTCTCTGTTTGCTGTTTCGATTGGGGTTTTCGTTCTAGTGCTGGTAGCATCTCTGGAGTTGCTGATGCCGTTTGTTCTTATTTATGTTTGTTATATGTATATACATCCTTAATACATTTTTGTTTCTGAAGTAGGATCTTACAATCAGCGTTACCAGCACACAGTTTGTGTGTCTTACACCCCCCTTTCCAATCCTAGGTAGATTCTCAATTTTTACTATTTTGCATGCTACAATTTAAGCCCGTTAAGAGAGTTGGTCCTCGACATGGCCCATTGGGATTTTAAATGTGTTGTGATATATTGCATTGTCTCCAATCATATGATTTAGTATTAGTAGTTTGACTCTTCAAGAAGGTGCTTTATTTGAGCATACATTGCTTGTTGTCATTCTGTCTGATGCAGATAGACGATGCCTACCATGTCAATGATATTTTATTTAGTCAGAGTCAGATAGGAACTGACTTTTATTCCTGTTTAACCTGTAGTATAGCTACACAGATATATTCTTTCACCTCTCCCTCCCTCCCTCTCTCTCTCTCTCTCTCTATATATATATATATATATATATATATATATATATATATATATATATATATATATATATATATATATATAGGGAGCATATCATGTGAGAGCAATAATTATTGTGAGAGATGAGAGTAGTAAACAGTAGCCCCTGGATTTAATTCAACGATTCTAATTGAGTTTAACTTTCAAAACTGCACCTTACTTCATCGTATTTTTTAATACTTTTTTTAACAATACTAATGCAAACAATTGCGAAGAATGCATAGAACCCTAAATTAATAAACTGGGATCTTAGGATTGTGGTTGGTTCCAACATGGACAATCATCGATCAACTAAAAGATCTTCTTGCTGATCTTCAATTCAATCAATTTATGGTTTGTCTCAAGCTTTGATTGCATTTCATTTCCTATAGATTTTTTTTTGCATATTAACAGTTAGAGTGAAGAAGATGCAGGGGAAAAGGATAAAGGCACACACATGTGTTGACAAAAAAAGTTAGGGTACAGTTTTGAAGTTATATTCAATAATAGTTGATTTAAATCCAAGGGCTATTATTTACCCCTCCCTTCTCTCACAATAATTAGTGCTCTCACTTGACGTGCTCCCTATATATATAAATGATAAGGGTTAGGTCATTGGCTCATTCATGTGACCAATTCCACGTAGTGGGGTATGGCTAGGTTGTTGGTATTTGTGGCTTATAATTAGTTATTCTCTCCTTTATCATTTGATTTATAGTTTGCATAGATAGTTTAGTTGATTCTTAGTTTCCTTACTTTGGGAGATTGTCTCTTGTATATAAATATGTGCATCCTCATTCTATAATAGCACAATATTTTTCATAACATTTAACTATGTTATAGAAATGGCTAAATTTTGATTGATTTTGATTCAATTATCAAAGGTTAATCTTTGCTAGATTATGATCGGTCTCTCATTCTCTCTCTCATGACTATAATGTCCAGATTCTTGAAATGGACACTTACAGATACCATGGCCACTCCATGTCTGATCCGGGCAGCACTTACCGCACACGTGATGAGATTAGCGGTGTTAGACAGGTATATCACTATCACCAGTATACAATGTCCTTGTTTAATTAAATTGAGGAATTAACTGTTCTCTTTTTTATTGACTATTTTGATTACAGGAGCGTGATCCAATTGAGAGAGTAAGAAAGCTGGTATTGGCTCACGACATTTCTACTGAAAAGGAATTAAAGGTGATTGCGTGAAGTTTGAAATCATGCTTAACTATTGTATTGTAAAATGTGATATATCTGTCTTTATTTTGTATAAAATACTTCTATGATCATCTTTATACTGATCATCGAGTTTTTCTGGCTTTTTACTTTGAAGTTCACAAATAGAAACAGTTTCACTATTATTTAGTTTAAGTGGGTCTACACTAAGAAAAATAAGAAGGTGCAGGTAGTGAATACCAGGGACCTTATTGAGGTGGTGGCAGAGAGAGAAAGAGAGGGGCTGGACATGTGAGTTTTCAGTTATTAGGGGGGAGTAGTGAAGAGGAAGTTCATCATTAAATACTTTAGTTAGTTATCAGCAGAGAAATCCTGTTATGAATTTTAGAACAAAGGAGAGCAATAATAAGAGTTTTAGACATTGATAATAACTCGATAACAAGCTTAATACAAAAGACCAAGTACTAATCCCTATTTGTTGAAAGGACTCATTACATTCATAGGCACGACATAACAGACTGCCCATGGGGAAATAAGGTGTGATGAAGGTGTCAAGTGTGAAATATTTTTAAGTAAATACTGTGAAGTAGTGTGAAAAAGGGGAAGGCTTTTAGCGTTTGAGTAAGTATTTGGGTGCTTTGGATTGGACTGGGTAGGAGGAAAGCCCTCAGATATCATTTTTCATTTTCTTCTACTAACCATTAGAGTTTAATTGCTAAAAGTATTGTGTAATTTGTTCTTTTAGGATATTGAAAAGGAAGCCAGAAAACAAGTTGATGAAGCCATTGCCAAAGCAAAGGTATAACCATATATTAGTTGTTTATTCTTTTTATTCTTCTCATACTAACTTTGGTATCCCACATATTTTTTTATATGCTTTACAATCTATATTCTGTTTTATTTTCTTATTTCCAGGAAAGTCAAATGCCAGACCCATCTGATCTATTTACCAATGTATATGTTAAAGGCTTAGGGGTCGAGGTACACAAATTATTTCATCCCTACTTATTATTCTTGTGTATCTCTCATTGAAAATACCCGATGCTTAATAAATTTGAATATAAGCAAGCAAATGCATGTCAGATGATATGTGACAGATTCAATAATCCTTTGCTTAAATTTGTGGAGAATATTACTCCAGATATTTGAAATACAGTAAAAGACTTTTTAATTTGTAGAAGAATGAATGATATTTTGTTGGATTTAGTTTTTATGCAGTGAAAGCTTTACTAAACAAAAGGACATGAACAATAATAATGTAGTTTGGTAGATGGTGTGTTTTATTAAACTCTAATGGTTTGTGATATTTTGAATTGCAGGCATGTGGTGCTGATAGGAAAGAAGTGAAAGCTACTTTGCCATAAATGATAGTTATATCCTTTGAGCGTCTTCTTCCCTTGTTACAAACTAATCAGAATAATGAAGAATAAAAGGTTCTTCAGCAGCAGATCATCTCTCTGCCTATTGGTGAAGCTTTGCCTAATTGTATATTAAATTGTTTCTTGAATAGCAATATGGCGGCCTATACATTCAGATTGTAATTTTGGAGGGATCTCTATTTTAGTTTATTATTGATTATACATACAACTATGTGATGCAAATTGGAAGCGTCATTGTGCTCAATTTCTTTTGAATGTGTTCCACAATTGGTGGAGAAATGTTGCCATTATTTTTTATGTACTCATCAGATTGTGTTTCAGTTATACTACCCATTCATTTTGGGTATTAAGAAATCATTTTTTTGGACAATTTCTTAAAATTTTGTGCGTGTTTGCAGATTTAATTATTGTGGCAGATGCCTCGAGTAACTTCAGCCGTGTTAATTTCTTGTATCTAGTTTATGCTTCCTATTTCAATTGTTTGGACATAAAGTGTAAGCAATAATATTATATGTATACCTCTCTTTAAAAAAAAAAGTATTGTTTCAATCTTAGACTGCCTTTGAAACTTTTCTTATTCATTTTAAGAATTGACAAGACATTTGTTGCACTTGAATTAGTGTTCTCCCTTGCATAGATTAAGCATCTTTTCCTTTTATTAAAGAAGAAAATCAGAATACGAAAGGAGCCAATCTAGTAACCTCACAATGACCTCCACCACAACACAATCAGACAATAAATTTAAACCATTAGTAAAATTATTAAACGATCGAACATATATATAAAGACTCTATTAGAAGAATTATATGTATGTATAATAATAATTGGACTAAAGAGTGTGTATTGGAAATAGCTGGATCCAATTCGTATCATTGGTGGAAATAAAGGACACTTGATCCTTTGTTTTGGAATGAGATAATTGGACTAAATAGAGTATTTTTTTTAGAAAGCCTAGCTCTACTAGGAGTATTTCCAAAATCAAATTAATGGTACTTATTTCCAAATTATGTGAGTTTTTACCTTTTCCTCAAATACGCCCTCACTCCCTCTTACTTTGGCTGCTTTAAGAGTTAAGACACTGACACACCTAATATAGTTGGAAAAAGAAAAAAGTGAAAGTGAACATAGAAGTGGAATAATTGTGTGTATGTATGTATGGGTCTTGTCTTGTATCATTATCAGTGTAGTAAACAGACACTACATGCATCTACTCTTGTTCAAAAACAAAAAAGAAAAAGAGTCATTCTTGTTCAAACAAAAACACTACTCAGTTCCTGTTCTTCAGAATCAATCGATCATTCTCTTCTCTTGAGAAAAAAAGAAAGAAACAAATACCTTGCTTTGTCCTCTTCTCAGCATAGCAGCACCAGTTTCCCTTTATATATAAAATGAACCACCATGCATACGAAGAAGAAGCCGTTCAAATCGCTGATGATGAAACAAAGCCGTTGCTTCCCATTGAACTGGTTGAAGAAATATTTTGTAGACTTCCGGTGAAGCTCCTACTTCAGCTTCAATGCATGTGCAAGCGGTGGAATTCTCTCATCTCTGATCCGGATTTCGTCAAGAAGCATCTTCGGATGGCAAAGGCTTCTCAGAACCACCACCATCTCTTCATGCTTCAAAACAACGGTTTCACTTGTACCCATATAACTTCAGTTTTCAACACACTATCACAATCACAGACCCCACTCCCTTTGCCTCATAATTTGAATACAGATGATTTCAGTAGATGTTCCGGCGATTGCAATGGAATCATCTGTTTCACTATTCGGGATAGTTACCCTGTTCTGTGGAACCCTTCCACTAGACAATATAGTGTCATTCCCCCTGTGGAAAATTCGTTTCCTCCCCCTATAAGATATAGTTTTGATAAGTTTACACCACACACAAGAAGAAGAATGAGCGTTCAAGCTAACTTTTATAGCTTTGGGTATGATAATACCACTCATAAGTATAAGATTGTTGCTATTTCTTTTATCCGCAAACCCCCCACTCCTAAAACTAGTATTTATACCTTGGGGTCCGATCCTACGGATTGTTCCTGGAGGGCGATCCATGACTTTCCAAAACGTTGCAGTAACACACTTCCTAAAACGGGACTATTTCTGAGTGGGACAGTTAATTGGTTAGCTGGTGAGCTTTTTTCTCTTGATCTAGCCACTGAGACATACCAGAAGCTTTTGCTTCCTACTTCTAGAGGAAAGGGTAGTTTGACCTTGGGTGTCTTAAAGGATTTCTTGTGCATATTTGATTGCAATGATAGGGGTACAGATATATGGATGATGATGGAATTCGGAAATAAAGAGTCATGGCATATATTGTACACCATTCCTTCCATTGCAGTTCAGCATTCCATTGCCAATGTTTTATATATTTCAGAGGATGAACAGTTTCTAATGCAGCATGATGATACGGGGCAATGTCAGTTGGGAGTCTATCATTCCAGAAATTATACCTCTAACATTCTCGAGCTTCAACATAGAGCTTATACGGATCCAGTAGTCTACATGGAAAGCTTGATATCACCTTGTTCGTTGGCCATAGTGAATTATTTGTTGAAAATGAATAGTTGACAGTGCATCTCTTATGCTTAAATAAACACATACATTGCTTGTATTTTGATGTTAAAATAACAGCTCATATTTATAGGCGTCCTTGTCAATTGAAGTTTCAAGTCAATGTCTGTGGTGCCCTGATCTTAGCTGCAATGGTGCACCTGTAATTTCTTAAAACTTTATACCAAGAAGATTGTGGAGGACTGTTCTAGTTTGTGAAGCAGTTATGTTTTTTTTATTGTGTGCATAGAAACAGAAGTATTGGGCTTGGCCTTTATTTCTTATTTCATAGTTTTTGACAAGTTTGGAGTGTAAGGGCTTAATCGTCAAACGATCTGTCCTTGAATAGAAGAAAAAAATATCTAGGGTTTCAGGTTCTGTTCCTCTTAATATTACTACTCATTTGGTATACTTGTGTCAATATGCTGTTAAACCACTTGCTTGGCATCAGAGATTTGATATTCAAATCACACAATTCGATGATTCTGAAGAACCTCAGACCGATGTTCGTCTTACGGATTATGAACCTCGAATCAAAGCTATTACTCATAAACTAGCAAATGCCAATGGCAAGGTTTGTTTATTTCTTTATTTTTCAATTAATTCAATTCTCATTAAATGTTTTAACCAAGGTTTTAAATTGTGGATCATTTGTATCACAATCTTTGATATTGCGGAGGGTTGTGATCAGTTGTAGCCTTAACAAGAGTCATATAGTCATAGTCAAGTTGATAACTCAAGATAGTCATCTAGTGAAATTCATCCTTGACAATTTTATTATTATAAAGATCAAAGCAATTTTTTGTTGTTGTTTACCTATCATTATTGCTATCAAACAAATATCTTTTTGTTCAGTTAAGTTATAAGTATTATTCGACAGTATAACATGATCCTCGAGTTCGATACTTGATCTTATTTTTTTGCACAATTTTGTACACTTTCGAAAATCGCCATCATAGAGTATGATACACATATATTTGAATTTTTAGACTGATGCTGTTATACGGATTTGTGCTCCTATTTTCATCCATTGGTTAACTTGTATCTAGAATTCTCCTAGTAGAAGCTCTTATACTGTAATCCTTATTCTTAAGTAATTCTTTTTGATTATTTTTTCCCCGTGTTTCCTCCGTGTTCTTGAATTTCTGGTAAGAGTGCAAATATATACTGCTTTTACTAGTTTGGAGCTATGTGTGACAGAGATGGAACTGTCTTATTTAGAATTTGATGTAGTTTGCGACAGCAGTAATAGTTTGAGCCATTTAGCTCAGAAGAAGTTGAAATTTTTGCTGAAAATTATAATAATATATTCTTAAGTTGGTTCAGCTTCAAAACTAGTTTAATTTGTTTCTTTTTCTAGGTCAATGCTTATGATTCTGTTCGTATCGTTGATGCTCAATACCATCACAAGTACTTTTGGCAGTTGTGTCTGGTTTACATCCTGTTGTTCAACCTTTGTCAAACAAGATCATTAAGAAAAGTGATAATACATGCAGCGTTTCTGCTTCTGCTGATGTTCTTAGGAAAAGAAACTCTGGCTTTGATAATGTGCACAAAGCCAAAGTAACAATTCCTAATTTTCCACATGAGGATGTGGATCCTGAAAATAAAGCTTGTGATAGGAATGAAGGCTGTATGCAAGACAGACTTGGCTCGCCAAGATGTGATCTTGAGAAAGAAATGATCAAATTTCCTTCTGGTGAATTATGTATGCCAACATTGTCATGGATCAATGGAGATGGGACCATCAATAGTATTGTTTTCAAGGGACTCAGATGTCGTGTTCTTGGAATAGTGATGCAGAACCCGAGGATGATGGAGGTATATGAATACATTGTTCTTTGATCAGATTTATTTAAATGTTTACAGTTTCACTTTGTATGTGCTAGGATGATATTCTACGTCATATGCATGTGTTGAATCCACATGAATCTTTTCTATGATTTATATTTTGAAATTTCTGGTCATCTGGTTCACAATATATTTTTTTTGAGAAATAATTGTATTCCTGTTCTGTTCTAGTGTAGGAGGCTTTACTATATTAGCTTTTTCATCATGCTGTAAACATTGACTTAGATGTGATGTAATTTTTCTTTAGTTGCCTATTTTTTTCCCTTGTTTTTGTGCACTCCTCTTGCGGGTAAATGATGATTCAATTTTCTGACAGAGCTGTAAAACTCTTCTGGAGTTGATGGTTCTGGATAAACACCTAACTGTGAGGAAAATGTGTCAAAGTAGATTTGGTGGAGGCCCCTCCATGCTACAGAATCTTATTGGAAGTAAATCTTGTCAACAGAAGTGAATTTGTGCAGAGAATTTCTTTGCCAATCCTATGAGTACTTCCTTGTTGTAGGGAATATGTGGTATTGGATATGTAAAATAGATAATTCTCATATCAAGATTCTTATGAAGTCTAAGGAACTCTCTTTTGCACAGAAACTTGTCAGTATACAGTTCATGGTCATTCATATGGCCAATGACTACCATCACTCTCTCAAATTAACCACCTCGAATGAAGTTTAGCAGCAGTAACTCATATAGATCTCTATTTACAACTAAATAGTTGTTCTTCGTGAATCTCTTAATGCCTCCCCACAATAACATAGTCTAGCGATACATACCGAGAGAAGAATATCCACACATGAGATGAGCGAAAATTTAACTTGTCAGTTGAACTTTCATTTCAAACATTCTTCTACATGCCCTCAGTACATCCTCCTCCATCATTCTCGCCTTGCAGAAAAAGAAGATTGAATAATTGAAGTTTTACACCAAGGTAATAACTGTCTGATTTTCATCTTTCAATACTTGAGCCAAGGTGATAGCCAAATTTGATTTACCAACTGAATTTAACGTTTCTTCGTAAGGGGTGTGTTTGTCAATAGCATTATCAGACAATTCTTTTTGCAAATTAATCTTTTTCATTTGTTTTAGCCGTGCCTTAGCTTCTCTTTGCATTCCCTCCTTCTGATATGCCGACGAATGTAAAATATACATATTGAAACCCATTGGAGACCCGGCAGCCTCTGCGTCGTCCAAAATGTCATGAGCGGACTCAAGTCATCCCATCTGAATGCAAGCACATGTTGCATTTTTTTTATTCTATTGTATTTTACTCTCTCTTATACTTGCATTAATTGAAAATAAGGTGGATATCGAGCTCTTGGAGCTGGAGGAAGGTGGAACGAGAACTTTGGTCACAAAGTCTGCAGGAGTAAAGTAAAAGCAAACCTTCCAAGTTTCCAACCTGGGGCAGCCAGAGAGAAAGGAAATTAATTCATTTGTATCCACAAAGTCCGGGCCAAGATACAACATCTTAACCGATGGAAAATGAACTGAAGAATGTTGAATCTCCACGTCAATTGAACCGGAAAGACTGCAGTGTTTTCAAAAGACAGACATGTTATATATAACATTCTATATTTGTTTACTTGTTAAAAAAAAGAGAGAGAACAAGAGACGAAATCATGTAAGTGAGTTTCGACATTAAAACAAATTTTTGGATATATTCCAGGTTTTCATTTCCACCATTAAAACATGACTATATTGCCACTTTTATAGGATACAAAATTAACTTGAAAGAGAAGTCAGCTAAATTATAAGTTTTTTAATTTCATCTCATTCTAAATTATAAGTCTACAACTTTCACAACACTGCTCAACAACATCCAGACTCAGCCGTTAGCTCATCAGGACTACATCATTTCTCAAGGCTTGATTTTTTTCAAAGGTAAAATTTGGATTGACCCCGCAGGCGACTTTAAGAGCAAGCTGTTGCACGAATTCCATAATTCTCCATTGGCTGGACACATTGGTACACTGAAAACTTTCCATCGCCTACAAGATAATTTTTACTGGCCAGGAATGCGTAAAGATGTTCGTGACTTTGTAGCTCAATGTCCCGTATGCCAAATCATCAAATACGAGACCAGGCGTCCCTCCGGCCTGCTCCAACCGCTACCTATCCCAACTGTAATATGGGAAGACCTTTCTCTTGATTTCATAACAGGTTTACCTCCCTCCAACGGATTCACCGCTATTCTGGTCATTGTGGATCGTTTCTCCAAGGGAGCCCATTTCGGCGCCTTACCGACTACCTTCACCGCATACAAAGTGGCTACACTATTCCTTGATCTTGTCTGCAAACACCATGGTATGCCCCGTAGTCTTGTGTCTGACCGCGACCCCATCTTCATCAGTCGTTTTTGGCAAGACCTCTTTACTCTTTGTGGTACCAAACTTCGCATGAGTACAACCTACCATCCCGAAACCAACGGTCAAACCGAAGTTTTGAACCGTGTTTTGGAGCACTACCTTCGCTCCTTTACACATTCCAAACCATCACAATGGAGTTCCTACCTCTCCCTTGCGGAATGGTCATATAACACATCAGTCCACTCATCCACCGGAATATCCCCATTTCAAATTACCTATGGCAAACCCCCACCATCCATCCCACAATACTTAGCAAATGGATCTAACATTGAGGCAGTTGACACTATACTACTGTCCCGCCAAGAAATACTAGCCAAAATCCACAACAAACTCCTCAAAACTCAGGCACAAATGAAACACTACGCGGATTTAAAGCGCCGTCCCTGCACTTTCAAAGTAGGTGACTTTGTGTATGTTAAACTCCGTCCTTACCGCCAACTATCTTTAACCGGCCACTCCCATAATAAACTATCACCCCGTTTTTACGGTCCATTCACTATCATTGACCAATGCGGTCCAGTTGCCTTCAAACTCGATTTGCCTGACTCCTCAAAAATCCACCCTGTATTCCACTCTTCACTCCTTAAACCTCACCATGGAACATTCACCGCCATCACTGAACCTCTCCCCGCAGACGCATTTAACAACCACCCCCTCATCATCCCTCTCGCTATCTTTGATTCTAAAATGGATATGTCCACCACTCCGCCTCGCCGTCAAGTTCTGGTCCAATGGTTGGGTCTTGCTCCGGAGGATACCAGCTGGGAAGATTGGGAAACTCTCACTTTACAGTATCACCTTGAGGACAAGGTGGTTTTCCCAATTATCTAAGAGACTATCAGCCCAATTATCTAAGAGACTATCAGCCCAAATGAAGGATCCCTTTTATGGCACTAGAGGACAAGGTACTTGGTAACTTGGAGGATTAACTTGCCCAAAATAGCTCTCTGTCAGTGTCATTGATAGCTGGTAGATGAGTCCAAATAATGTTTTGCTGTCTTATTTTTTTACCTTAGTTTTACCCTTGTACTAGGAGTGCCGTTGCTGGCCTATATGTGCTCCTTGTATCCCTTATAAAAGGGACTTGAACCATCAATAAATGATAAGAAAAATTTCAGTATTTTTTCCATTTTCTTAGATAGCTTAGTGATAGTCGTAGTTCCCTAACAGAATGAGAGAAAACTCAAATAATGTTTGTATTGATGATAAAAGTGAATATTACAAATGATGAAGTTATCCCACTAAAGGGGTTATTACAATTATATATACTACTACAAACTAGTATCTAACATATATCTCTAATAGTCCCCCTCAAGTTGGAAGGTGTTCAAAACATTTCCAACTTGAAATGAGAAAATACAAGGAAAGATGCCGGGAACACATCGGCTAAAAAAAAAATAGTCATCAAACAAGTGCTTATCCAACAAGAAGCAACCAAAACTCAAGATTGAACCAATTGAAGGAAGAAGCATCAAAGCAACGCTTAACCACCATCCGGTAGAAGCAATCATCAACAAAGCCAATTAAGGCACCACGCTTAACCATCAAGAGTTTTCAATAACTCAAGACAGAAGCACAAGAAGAAGAAGAGAAACGACACTTAACCATCCTTGGACAGAAGCACAACGCTTAACCATTCATGACGAAAGCTTATCAACATGGCTGATCCATCATGAACAGAAGCACAAAACAAGAAAAAACAAGGATATCCAAAATCAATGATGATATCCAAAAGAAGTGCAAGGAAGGGCCAAAATCTACAATGGAAGGAGGTCATATGTTGAACAAACGTCACACCAAAGGTACCATGAAGTGACAAGACCAAGGTTCCAAAGATAAGAAAAGAGATGCCCTCCGATGCTGAGCCGAGACAAGAAAAACCAAATGCAAGCCAATAGAGATGCATAGCCATGTGATATGTCTTCAAACCATAGAAAACAAATCCATGTTGATGCATTCAAACCATAGACCGAAACCAATGCTTCCAATAATGAAGCTAAACAGAAAACAAAGTAACTGAAGTAGAAACAAAACACAAAACAAAGTGAAATTGCAAAACAGAATCAAATCGAACATGATACACAATCGGATCAAAGTAACTGAAGTAGAAACCGGAAAATCAGAATGAAGTTGAAAGAATAGATGTTTTCACGTGAAATGAAAGAAGGAAAATGAAGAAAATGAAGTGAGAAATGGAAAATCAGAGTGAGGAAGAAAAGGAAAATAGAATGAGAAAATGCAACCCTAAAAATTGTTCAAGGTGGATACCATATTTGTTCTGATACCATGTTAGTAAACATGATATCCAAGGAAGGAATGAGAGAAAACTCAAATAATGTTTGTATTGATGATAAAAGTGAATATTACAAATGATGAAGTTATCCCACTAATGAGGTTATTACAAGTATATATACTACTACAAACTAGTATCTAACATATATCTTTAATAATATGCAAGGTTCGAGGTTCGAATCCCGACCACAAAAAAAAAAGAGTACTTTTGCAACATGTGGCATTCGGCTCTTGTAGAATTCTTCTATTATTATTTTGTATCAATTGTAGAAACATTTTGATCTTAAAATTATCTATATTATTGTCCTTACTATGTGTATAACTAGGGGAACTATTCGTGAACAATTATGCAATATGAATTTAATTAGGGAAATATTTCAGAGCTAGTTTGTCGCTGTGATCCTTAATGTTATTTATTTGTACTTTAACTGTTTGCTTGAGATTGGCAACGACTTAGCTAGGAATTAGCTGAGAAATAAAATTCTCAATTGTCGCTGAAATAATTTAGTAATACGGGCTTTACCTAACATTTATACAGAAGTTACTAAATATAAATAGTAACATTTCTTTATTTAGTAATATTTTTTAAGTGTTACTAAATCTCATTTTTGTTGTAGTGTGACTTTAAGGGGAAAAATCATTTAACCTGAGATATTGAGGAAGATACTCTAAAATCTTAAACCAATGTCATCAGACTAACCCAAATGCATTTTTATTTTATTTTATTTTGACATACAATTCATATGTTATTTTTTTTTTGAGAAATGTTACAATTTTTTTATATTGCCTTGGTTTATAATTTTCATTATTTTCTGTAATGTTTGATTTTAATATAAAACTATAAAAAATAGCTTCAAACTTCTATACTTTTTTAACATTCATATTAATTCAACAATCTTAAACAAAAAATATTAAGTATTTTATGAATATGCAAAAAACAACTCTAAAATAATTTATCTATTAATCTATAAACATCATTCCGAACTTAAAATATTATTAATTAAATATAACATTTTTTTATTGCTGATAAAAATCATAACAACAAGCCAAAAACCACAATCTTTAACAAAAGTCAAAAACCACGTGATGAAGTATCAACTTATTAAGTTTATTTTGGAGTTGAAATATGATACTTTTACAACCTAAAAGATTGCAATGCAGAGTTCCCAAAAAGCCCCTTCGTCAAATAGTGTGACATGAATTCTCCTAAGCTAGTATCTCTATAGATTGGTGGGTTCTCTTCTGATAACAATTCTTTAATAGGACCATAAATCGTTGATGAAGCTTTCTCCAGATCATGAGAATTTCCAAAGAAGGCAGCTACAGAAACTCTTGGGCCTTTATGATTTGATAACACCCGATGATAAACACTACTAAAATTGTCATTTGATATAAGCTGTAAAGATTAACAAATAAATTGATATAAGTATATATTCGTTACAATGATATCTAATTAACTATGAATTATGACAATAATTTCATTTTTTTATACAAAATTCTTTTTTTTTTAACCCTCTAGTTCTAAAGAAAAAGGGACCCTGGTATTTTTGAGTTTGGTCAGAGGTAAATGAAGTATGACTAAAAATTGTTCTATCAAAAATCAAAGTCAGATTATCCAAAATAATTCATCATTGATGAAACTCATTAACCACTTGAACTCAATTACTTGGTTAATTTAGCTCATTTTATATAGATTGAATTGTATATTTATATATTAAATATAGTAGTTAACTACTATTTACTCTTTCCCAGTGACCGTTAAATGTTGTTGCATTCTGATCTTATTTCATAACAATAACATGAACTCCCACTTTTGTTTCAAACACAAAAACACATCAACTCCCTTCAATATCTCTCAAACCAATATCCATCCAATTCATTTCTTCAAAGTCAATCAACTTTTCAAGAATCTAACACTTGTTCATAATCCATTTGTATTCACGTGTTAATTTTATATGGTAGTTTTTTTTTTTTAAATTGGTGATATGTTAGTGTTTAAGGTTAATGTAAAGTTGATTTTTTTTTTTTTAGTAAATGATCAAATGTTTGTATGTTTGCATTCTGAATGTTGTTGAGACTAAGAAGTTCAATGTGGTAGTTTAAAACTTGAAATAATACAATGAACTAAGAATGTATATTTAGCACTCCAAGTGTTTGATGAAATGCTTGAATGTCGTAGTCATATATGTAAAGCCATCATGCATGGAAAGAAGATAACCATACTTACACACCCACAAATATGAACTGGTTCTGGACTCCAGTTATAGGTTTTTGTCTTTCCCCACTTCTTCATACCGGGTTCTCTACTTTGAGTAGAGAACCTTGTCTGAGAGGTGGTATGAGGAGACCAACAACTTTTGTCTACCTATTGGGAAAATGACTGTCACACTTGATGATATGGTGTGTCTTCTACATATCCATATCGAAGGGAAGATTATAACTCACGTGGAAAAGATCTCCCAAGATAGGGGTGTCCAACTAATAACTGGGTTCCTTGGTGTTGGCGAGGACAGTGCGATTGATGAGTGTGTGAAAAGTTTAGTGCTTTTGTAATTATTCCATGGTTGAAGAGATTATAAGAGGAACACCTCAATAGGGAAACTAAGTTGGAGAATGGGGTTGGGAGGGAAAAGGAGAGAAATAACCGTATGTAATGGTGCATGAGAGTTTTCTTGCTCTATCTGATCGGATGTACCATATTTACCTATAAGAGCAACAAGCACATTGACCTCATATTTCTTGAGACTATGTAGAATCTTGACGCATTTCATGAGTGGTCATGGGGTGGGATATCGCTGGGAAAGAGCGAATGACCGTTAATTGTCGTTGGAAATATTTTGGTCTTTTCAGGGTTCCTGAAAGAAAAAATGAAAGTCTAAAGAGAAATTTTCCTAATACTTTATCGACGATATCAACCTTACTATTATGGTTGTATATAATATCAACTTGTTCAATAAAAAATCACCTAATTAAAATTAGGTAGTTAGGAGAGGAATTTATAGGCTATGCCAAATCAAACTTTGCGTAAATAGATATGGTATTTTAAAATAATTCAAGACCAAATCGTGACATGTTACCAATCATAAGCTTTGTTAGGTCTAAAATTGCTTTTTCGAAGGTTGGTATGACCTTTTTTTAGGGATAAGTCAGGTATGTCATGTTAGCTCAGTTAAAAGTCTATTTTGCTTTAACATATTTAAATAAGTCATCTAACCTTCCTTTAAATAAATTTACCTGTAGAAGATCTCCTATGTTGACAACAAGAGCTCCGTGCACAGGAGCAACATTAAACCATTGATTATCTCGAAGAACTTGAAGACCAGCCAATTGTTCTTGTAGAACTATTGTCATGAAAGCAGGATCAGTGTGTGTGGACGCACCCATGGTTAATTCAGGTTCAGGACATGGTGGATAATAATGACCTTGAATAAAAATTCCTTCGAAGTAATTCCTTTCTTTGAGGTAAGATGGATGCAATCCAAGAGTCTCCGAAAATAACTCAGATATGGTACTGCCTAATGTCGCTACTTTCTTGGAATATTCCATTATAATGTCTCTGCAAGAAAACAAACAATAAATAAAATAATCTAAATAATTTGAACCTACCATAATTCAAAATTAAAGGCACTTATACAATAATAAAACCCATATCAAATATTAAAATTATGACAATAATATATATATATATATATATATATATATATATATATATATATATATATATATATATATAAATAAAATAGAGTGCAATATCATCATGTGAAAAGAATGACAATCCATTTATGTTTCTAAGAATTAAAATTTCTTTTTAATCTCAAGAAAATAAAATATCTAAAACTTAAGTGTGTTAAAAAAAAATCTTGCAACATAATAATATTTGAGGAATGCACTAATACAATAACTTTCAGTGTTGAATTTCCATATGATATCCTATTTACATTTAGGGTTAATATGTCTTTACCCCCTGTAATTTAGGCGAGTTCCGGTTTTCCCCCCTGTAAAAAAAAAAGTTTAGATTCCAACCCTGTAAAATAAGATTCTTTGATTTAAGCCCCTGACCCATGTGACTGTGCATAATTGCTGACGTGGCAAGCTGAGTGGCATGCTGACTGTGCATATCTGATTATGTGGCGTGCTGACTGTATAATTAATTTTTTTATTTATTTAAAAAAATATATAAAAATTAAAAAAATCAGGACTTTTTTTTTATTACGAAAAATATTTTCTGAAATATATATTTTTCGAAAATTTCAAAATTTATAATTTACGAAAAATATATATTTCAAAATTTTTTAAAATTATTTTCGAAAATGTTGAAATATATATTTCAAAAAAAAAAATTCAAAATTATTTTTGAAAATTTGGAATATAAATTTTTTGAAGTTTAAAACAGATTTTTTTTCGAAAAATAAGTTTTTTAAATTTTCTCAACAAAAAAACAAATCTTGATACAAATTTATTTAAAAATTTAGGAAAATTTAGATTTTTATTACGATGTGTTACAGATTTGAGAATATTTTTTAATATTTAAAAATTGAGGATAAAAAAAATCTGGAAATTTTTTTAATATTTAAATTTATTCTTATCTATTTGTTACATGTGTTATTTGTATTAAAAATTGTGGGCATTTTTAAAAAGATACAGCCAACCCAAAAGCTAAAACGGGTTGTTTTCTTTATATATATTTCCAAAAATATTATATAAAAAAAATTCATACACTTACTATATTTTGAAACTTTCGAAAATTTTAAAAAAAAAATCCGAATTAAATTAAAATTTTAAAAATATTCGAAAAAAATAATATAAGCTAATTTTTGAATGTTTTGGTAAAAAAATTAATATTTTTATTTTTTGAAAAAAAATCCAGTTTAATTTTTATGTTTTTTAAATTTTTTTTTTCTTGATTTTAAATTTTTGAAAATTAATTTTCAGTTTTTTTTATCTTTTTAAAAATAATTTATTAAACAATTACACACATGTCAGATTTAAAAAAAAATTAAAATTAAAATAATTACACAGTGGCGTGCCACATCAGCGTCTGAATGGGGTCAGGGGTGTTTTGTGGAGAATCTTCATATTACAGGGGTGTTTTGTAGAGAATCTTTATATTATAGGGTTGGAATCTAAACTTTTTTTTTTACAGGGGGGAAAACCGGAACTCGCCCAAATTACAGGGGAATAAAGACATATTAACCCTTACATTTATAAGAGTTTGACATTGTAAAATGATCATTAATGTCTCTTTAATTAATAATAATAATAATTCCCTGTTCATTAATTTTTTTTTTTAAATAATAATAATATCCCAAACATAATACTAATTATAAATTATGATGGTTGGGAACCCATTTAGGGTTGGCCTAGTGGTTTGCTTGGGATCTTGGAGTTTGCTCCTCTCAAGGTCTCAGGTTTGATTCCTCCTGATGCCAATTTCGGTGGGCAAGTTCATACAGAGCTTGTTCTGGCTTTAAATGAGCCCCTCGCAAGTGGGGGATGAGATTGGTCCCCTCGGAGTAGTCGATTCTTGGATCGAATACCAGATTTTCAAAAAATAAAAATTATGATGGTTGGGACGAAGGAGTTAAAGAATAAAGCGATCCTCACTTCTGACATAATATTAACAATCACTATCAATACTAACATTCAAAAAAATATATAAATGATTTAAAATTAACTAATTACCTAAATACTTCAGGAAGTTCCTCATGTTTGGGCGGATTGGGAGCCATGAAACATCCAACACTATCTCTCCAGTTAGCAGACTTATCTCGATACAAGCTAGTAGTTGATAAATAAACAATTTTCTTTTTCATATCCCGATTATAAAATTGTTTCCTTACTTCGGGATCTTGTTCATGAAACCTACGAATTCCATCAATTGTTTCATCCAATACATCAATGGGAATTCCATGATTAATCACTTGAAAAAATCCCCACTCCTTGCATGCGGTTCGGATTTGGTTAATTACTTCAACACGACGAGAGGGATCAATGTGGATGTCTTTGAGGTCTATGATGGGAACATTCAACATTGAGTTTTTGATTGGGTTTTTGATGATGTTTACTTCTCCAGAATAAAACATGCGTGGGATCTTTGTCACCCCACGCTCCATAAGACCTCTTACACCAAGTTTTGAATCATCAAAAACTTTCAATTCATCATTTCTATCATATGTGGAATCATCGTTTTCATGTGACAAATTTGAGTTTTTGACCTCCATAATGAGAGAAAATACATAAATTTAAAGATAACTTTTGATTTTCTGAATGCAAGGTCATGTAATAGGTGTTATACATATATTGATGTGTATTTTCGTAAAAAAAATAAATAAAAATTGTATATTAAGTATATTTGACTTTCTTTTGACCAATTTAATAGAATATTTATTTTTTTGTTGAATTCATTTAATACAAATTAAAAGTAGTTGAATCTTTCCATTTAATATTTTTTTTTACCAGTTTAATACACTATAAAATATTTTAAAAACATTGAAACAAAAACATGATAAATGATCATATAATACTTCAATAACTCTTTATTTATTTTAAAAATTATTTTTTACTGTCCGTAATTTAAAAAAGAAAATTAAGTCATCTCCTCCATTCCCCTTATAAACCTTCAATCAGAAACACACCCTAAGGTTAATTACCAAATATGTAATGGATATTAATTGAAAGTAAATCTCTAAAGTAATATTGGACTCAAATGGTAATAAGTTACACCTACGAAAAAATTATACAGGAAACCTCCAAATGCAATTCTTAAGTAGAACAATTTTCATTAAAATTTACTTACATTTCAATCGAATTTCAAATTACCAGGGTCCTTTCCCTAAAAATAAAAAAACTAAAACGCACAAAAAGTAAACCTGAGTTTTATATTTTATGAATATTTGTCATTTGTAAAGTAAGATTAACAAAACTTGTTATTTAATTATTTTTTAAGAGGATGTTTTATTTCATTTTAGTGTGTTTTATTCCAACACATACAATCCCAGTTGGGCAGAACACCCAAATTTCTCCTACTAAATCAACAATTTTTTCCAACCACGAAAAGCAAATCGCCCACCTCAAGGCACTCGACAGCAGAAACCAAGAAGAAATCTAGAAGATATGATCACTCAGAGAATGAAGGTGACACATGGTAAACTCGAAGGATTATCCAATGCTCATGAAGAAATTAAGAAGATGAATGAGGCCGCTATTAAGAACTTGGAGGTGCAGATGGGACAAACGTCGACTCAACTTGCAAACTTGACAAGACCAGAATTCTATGGAACAACTCTTGACAATCCTAGGAATGAAACTTTCAAGATGATGGAAGGGGTTAATGAAGGAGCAACAACTAAGAAGGGATTGAAGGAAGCAGATTCTCTAAAGGACGAAATTAAAGCAAGGAGGAAAAAAAATTGCATAAAGGATTTTTATTTAGGAGAAGTGATACGCGACCTCAGATCAAGCGCAAACATATGTCACTGTCAATTTTTAAGAAGATCAGAGGATTGATGATCTGATGGATCATTTGGCTGGTGCTTGTGTGATTAGTAAGATAGAATTCAGATCAAGATATCATTAGATTCAAGCGAAATTGGAGGATCTGCCCAAGACTGCGTTCAGGACTCAGGTATTTAGCTCAGTTTGTCGTAGTATACATGGATGATATTTTGGTATACTCTGAATCAAACGAAGAGCATGCAAAACGTTTGCGGATTGTGTTGCAGACTTTAAAGAAAAATAGGTGGAATGCTAAGATGTCGAAGTGTGAATGTTGGTTACGAGAAGTAAGTTTCCTGGGTTATGCGATTTCTAGTAATGGGATAGTAGTTAATCCTTATAAAGTGGATGCAATGTTTGCAATGGGAGGCTCCCAAGATGGTTGCGGAAATAAGTAGAGTATCATAGGAGGTTCATCAAAGAATCTTTGCAGATAGCGTTACTTGTGACACGATTGACTCGGAAAGGACAACATATGTGTGGGATAGGAAATGCGAAGAAAATTTTCAAGAGCTTAAAAAGAAGTTGACGACGCGCCGGTGTTAATTTTATCAAAACCATGTAAGTTATTTGTAGTCATAAAATTTTGACATGGAAAATGAGCCATAAAATTCTGCTACCATTATTTGCTTTAATTTGTTCCATTTTTGTTCTTATTTGTGAGTTGATTCTTTAGAATCAACCAACATTAGTATATTTCCTTCGTCTATATAATGTTATGACTCTCATTTAAGATCATATTTGTGAATAACTACAATATTAAGTTGATATTTTCTTTGCATTTCCCTCTCCAGCATATTCCTCTTTTTTTTTTTTATTTTGTTTTTCTATCGAAACTTAAAATCCATGAGTTTGGAACTAACTTCAAGTCTGTTGAATTTTGCAGTGTATTGTATTGTTGCGATTAAGCCTGCTGGAAGGCAGATTCCAATTGCTTGTGTGAGAAACATGATCAATCGGTTTTGTTGCTTCTGGAGTCTTTGTTAATTTTGTGTTGTACACCTCATTTTCTAAGGCACAATGGTGCATATGTGTACAAGGTTTCTTATATGTATCACCCATTTTTGGCTTTCAATCACCAATTTTGTCTATGTTCTTTCTGTATAGCAATCATTTAGTTTAAATGTTTAGGCAAATATCTGAGTTTCACTCTAATTAATTCCACACAAGTTGTGATTAAAATAATTTATTTTGATTGTTTTCTCTTGCACTAAAATGTGTGGTAGTGTATTGTTTTATGTAGCTTTCTGATAGTAATCCTGGCATGATAAAATGATAAGTGCATTTAATTAATCTTTAGTTAAGCTGCAAATTTTAATTATCTGATTTAGTTTCTGTTTAAAAGGTTTCTCAATAAACTTAACTATGGATGCATGTTTACCTACTAGTATTCCCACCCGTGCAACGCACGGGCACAGGCGAACAAAGATATATGGTGGCGTTAACAAAATATTAC
Organism: Medicago truncatula; assembly: GCF_003473485.1. Lineage (NCBI taxonomy): Eukaryota > Viridiplantae > Streptophyta > Magnoliopsida > Fabales > Fabaceae > Medicago > Medicago truncatula. The sequence goes on along the minus strand of NC_053049.1, from coordinate 28,666,853 downwards.
TATGAATGTACCACCAAAATAAAAATATATAATGCACTTCTAAGGTAAATCAGATGTTGTTATCATCATTAAAGGGAAGATGTCATCATTTGACATATAGTTCAATTTAATTTAATGCAATTACATAACCCAGACCAAAAATGATTAAATGACTACATAAGTTAAAAGTAACACCACAAAGTTATGAGTAACGGGCTAGTTGAACAATAAACATAGAAAAACAAAATGCAATCGGGGTCTTGTGCTCAATGTAACTAAAATTTAAACACATGATTAGAAAAACAAAAGTTCCTTGAAGTTGCACATCTTTGGTTGCAGCTAATTGCACAACTACATTACCACGACTTTAGCACCCTACAGGAAAACATTTATAGTTTAGTTTTCAATTTATTTGTCACAAGCTTGAAAAAAGTTTATAATTTTTAGCAACAAAGAAAAAGTATAAAGGGCCAAAACTATTTCCTGATTATGTACAAAAAACCAAAAAATGAACCATGTGTGCTTTATAAAACATATATTCCTAAGATTTCACAAAGATTTAAACAATAATTCCAGGTAATAAAAGTGGGTAGAAAATTTTACCATTGAATTCCTAAGATTTCTCAAAGATTTCACGAAGAATGAAAAACAACCTGTTGCAATTTCTCAAATTCCTAAGATTTTTATCCACTTATTGCTGCACAAAAATTCAAAAGAAACATATATTAGTATTTTCATCTTATATTAGCATGCATGTTTAGATTACTGATATAATTTCTGTTTTTGTGTTGTTTCTGTTTCTTTGTTCTTCTTCTCCCATTGGGTTGTTGTATTGAAGGTTAGAGGGTTGAATTTTTCTTGATTTCATTTTTGATCAATTGTGGTTGCATGTTTTCAGGAATTTTTTCTTATTATTTGAAGGTTTTGATTTTGGTGTTTCGGTTTGTGTTTGGTTGATTCCGGTAGAAGATTTTTAGGTTTTGGTTGTTGTTGGAATGTTTTATGTCTGTTACTGGGTGGTGTGTACTACTGCTATTAAAGGCATGTTTGTTTTGATAAAATGACACCGTATTTTCTACTTTTACTTTTTAAATTTGATTATAAAATCATTGTATTGTTTGAAGTTTGATTAATGAAACAACTTTTTTTTTTTTTCTTTTGAAATTTGAAAACAGATAACATAGTAAAAAACAAATGAAAACATAAAAATGTTTTCACATACAGAACATACTCTAATATTTCCTATCTTCATCTCCATCCTTTGTTGAATATGAATCGCTTACTATCAGAGTTCTAATACACAAAAAAGCAGACAAATGACTTTTATGGAATGGTTATGATACAAAAAATTCTCCCAATGAGACACAAAATTTGGTTGCTTTCTCATTTGATGTCTCAACAATTGATGATGTAGAAACTTTTGCGTGTGAAGCACTATTATTTTAATATTGAAATATGGAAGATGTTAATCTAATTGTGAAATTGAACAAATATGGTAAAAGATGATGAGTGTTAAGGAACCATTTTAATATTGAATTTGTAATGTTCTTCAAATTATATGCATTGGTATATGGAAAGTAGTGTTTATGATACAGGTATGAAACTATAGTTTTAGACATGTAGTTAAAAAAATTACATGAGGTTATGGGTTAAGAGTTATGAAGTAATTTTTTTTGTTTAAGATTGAAGCATTGGCTTAAGTTTGAGTGATTTGTAGGTGTGCTGAAAAATTGGAAAAGGTAAGCTCATTAGTTTGTTCTGGAAAAGCCTCAAGTCTATATTCTGCTGACTAGATTGATTAGGTTGGAGATTTCATTATTTATAATAATATCTAAGGCATGGTTTAAAAACAAGTTTCTTATGAGATGTTTATTGTTTTGTTTTGTTATTTGCATGTTTTATGTCTGTTGGATTGTGGGAAGTTGATGTGTTGCTATATGTTTTCTGTGTGTTTGATTTTACCTGCTCTTTGTGTTTCTGAATAATTCCTGCATATGTTACAGAAAGTTCTTTGATTATGGAATTGTTATGATACATAAAATTCTCCCAATGATACACAAAATTTGCTTGCTTATCAATCAAAGAGTTGCTTACATATAATTTGGAGGCAATGGAAAAGTTGCTTACATTGACACTGAAGGAACCTTGTGGTGCATAATTCTGGAGTATTGATTAAATTGACCAACGTTCTCTAATTTAATAGACTGAATTCCTAGCTATTTCTTCAATTTGAGGGACTAAATTGTCCAACCAGTCATAAGTCCAAGGACGGAAAATTGCTTATTTACTCAATGTTGTTTTCATGATTTGTAAAGAGAAAATTTTCAATTCAAGTTGTATAAATATATTACTCGTCCCTTTGTTATTCTTATACTTTGATCTTCATTCTTTTCTCCTATTACAGGTGCAGATTCGCCACCTTCCAAAACCAGTAATCGTAATGGTACTCTCCTAGCTTACTTCTGTGCACCTTTATTCTTAATCTCACTTTTTTGTGCACAAAGCCTTCACAGCAGCTGCAAATTATTTGCTAACATTAAAACAGATAGCAGGGTATGCTATTGGAGGGGGGCATATATTGCATATGGTTTGTGATCTAACCATTGCAGCAGATAATGCTACCTCTGGCCAAACTGGTCCTAAGGTGCTTCGATAATTTGCCTTTTCATTTGAACAATTTTACTCATCAAACATTTAGTCACAAGATAATTTGATAATAGATAAGAAAGTTTACTTGCAGCTCCTTTTCCTCTATTGTAACATCTTTTATCTTTGTATCTCTATAAAAGGTTGGGAGCTTTGATGCTGGTTATTGAAGTTCTATCATGTCACGTGTAACGCCCTGGATTTTGATTCAAGACATTACGCCTAAATCATTCTCTTTTTTCGAAAATTACTACTATTTTCTTTTTATCAATAATAAATTCTCACCAAAAACCTATACGAAAATTCTTAGCATAATTTAATTAAAACTTTGAATAAATATCCTCCAAATTATCTTTACAATTACAATTTAATCCAAAAACCCATTTTCGTCCCCGCACGCTCTTCATGCAAAACACCAAAGCATCATCTCTTCTTTAGAACCTAAAATGTTGGTGTAAGGGGTCAGCTTCCATAAACCACAAATCATACAAATCCAATCAAACATACAGTACAAAATTATAAAATCAATGCTGGACATAAGCTGCTAACAAGAAAAGAAATATTCACAAACCATTCATCTTTTATTTTTCTTTAGGTTATTATGCAATGCAATGCATGCTCCTAAAAACTAAATGATCTGGAGATAAGCCGCCACTAAGGCACACAAAATATTTAACCGCTACTAAGGCACACAAAATATTTAACTGCTACTAGGGGACATATATATATTTTTAACCGCCACTAAGGCACACAGAAATGTATATGCATGCATGACGATGAATGCAATCCCGCCACTTAGGCAAACACAATCAAATATTAATAACCATCATTGCACATGACCCAAAAACCAATCTTTTCATAAAACTCACATTTCCTTGATTTTCTTTCTTTCTTTAAATTTATATATCAAACATTTCTTTCTCAAACACCAAAAAACATCAGAAACATATCAGACATGATACAATCACAATCCTCTTCACATAAATCATTCCACATATCAGCTTCATGCATAAATATCATATAAAACATAATATTACAATACAAGTTTCTATTTTAATTTCATTTCCCTTTAACAACAATTATGAACCATACTCTTTAAATCATAATACCTAACCATTAGTTACAGTTATGATAAGTATGGGGAAGCGCCCTTACCTCAAAAGCTTTCCTTCCTAATCGAACAATATCTAGCAAGAAACTCTAAAGGCCCACGAGCAAATTGCTAGGGGATTTGGATTTGGAGCAATAACCATGCGCAAGTTATAGAGAGGAAGAAACTTAGGACCTTTGAATAGACAACATGATGATGATGATGTGGTTACGTGGAAAACTACCTGGTTAAAGGATCATTTGCCGATGTTTCATTTATTTAGGAGGGAGTATACATATTCTGTAGAAAGAGGAAGAGGAAAACTGAATTATGCTAGAGAGAACGAGGGAGATATAAATATTGGGGAAATCTTGAATTGGTTTGATCATAGGAGAAAGAGGGAGTAAGGACTAAGTGATTTGTTCCTTCATTTTGGGGAGTGGGACGTAGATATAGGAGAAAGAGGGAGTAAGGTTGGCATGACTAAACTAAAGAGTAATCTAGTCATTATAGATAGATTAGGTCAAGGTGAGGTGGCACACAACATAAGGGAAGAAAGAGTCAAAGTTCACTTAGTTTCTATCTACTTCTTTCATTATTTTATTTTTAAATTTACTATAGCTTTGCTTACAGGTGAGTAGATTGGCAAACAAGAGAATAAATGATAATTGAAACCATGAGGTTAGCAACGTGCAACCAAAAATTAAGGACAAAAACCATCAAACTAAAACTACCTATCATAACTTAGACACACCAAATTGATAAATAAAATAACTAGATAAATAGTAAAACTCAATGTTCCAATTAATTAAATACAAATAGAGAGGGTTACCACATGTAATATATATAAAATATTGGGATGTTACATCACGTTTGGTGAAGATTAAATTAAAACTACTTATTTTTACTAACAATTCATCCACAATAATGCTATTCTGGATGGTGGATAATATTGTTGTACCAGTAAGCTCTTTTCCTTTCATGAAATTGTAATTTTACTTTTAGATATCTATTTTTTTCAAAGTCATTCTTCATATTCATTTTCAATGTATATGGAATTTAAACTGTAATGAAATTGTCATATATTTTGCACAAACTAAAAAATTTGAAACATCGAATAATTAGGAATATATGTTTGCTCAAAATTCGAGAATTGAAAAGGAACGGATAGTGCTAAAAACATTAGCAGAATGACAATGTTTATAAATCAAGCTACTTATGGTCAATATAATGTTTTCATTTGATGTAGCTAGAAAATTTAGAGAAAGAAACAATAAAATGGTGTAGGGATATACTCAGGAATAGCCCAACCACAATTCGGGTTCTCAAGGCAGCTATTAATGCAGTTGATGATGGGCACGCCGAGCTTCAGGTATATCACTATTCATGTACTATTGCTGTTTTCCAGTCTCCAATTATCACTCCAATTCCTACTATGAAGAGCCTGTTTAGTTTAAATTGTTACCTTTTCAGTTTTCTTTACCTTGCATAGAAAGATTTGTTGGATCAAATTTAATTTCAAAATGTTAATCCTTTTTAATTGGTCCCTTTCATCTAATCGGAGGAGAACTACAAATTTTATGGGCCAGAATGGTTGTGTTGCCAGCTACAATATCATAGCACTTGAGTTCAATGGTAAGCTCAAGAATATAACCTCCAAGCTGAATCAGGAGCTCCCTGATATGAAATTGGTGTTTTCAAATCCCTATTACATTATGTTGCACATCATAAGAAAACCTTGCAACAGATAATATAATTTAATATTTTTCTATATAAATAAATTATCATTATGAAGCACATTATAAATTAATTTTTTTTTTTGTTCACAGGGTTTGGGTTTGAATCAGCCTCAGTGGCATGTTGTGCTACTGGAATGTTTGAGATAGGTTATGCATGCAGCAGGGGCAGCATGTTCAGTTGCTCAGATGCTTCAAAGTTTTTCTTTTGGGACTCTTTCCATCCCATAGAGAAAACAAATAACATTGTTGCAAAATTCTACTCGGTATTATTAGATGCATGTGATTGTAAAAATTTGCTCCAATGTTATAAATGATGGCGTATTTCAGGACAGGATACGGCTATGAACCAGATCTCTCCTCTTAGCTTAGTAGCCTTAAAGAGGAAATGAGTGTCGTTTTGGACCAGCATGTTGGTAAAAATAATGATTCTTCCGGGTATTCTGAAGAAGTTTCCGATAGAAAAGCAGAGCAGTCGCATTCAGAAGAATCTGGAAGCATGTCAAAAACACCTCTTGATGATAATTTGGACAGTCTGCGCTGTGAAGAAGAGAGTGGTATCTTTAAGCGACATTTTGGTGGCTAGAATAAGAATTGGTGGCTAGAATAACGATGAAATACAAGGAGGATCATAATCATGAAATACAAGGAGGAACATAATCATGAACTTAACTCGTTTCATCATTAAATAACGATGAAATACAAGGAGGAACATAATCATGAACTTGGTGGCTAGAATAAGAATTGGCAAACCCTAGCTAAACTATGAGCTACCAAATTCGCTTGTCTCCGTATAAACTTCACCTAAAAGTTACATTGCAATTCTAAACAAGGACTAATACGGCTAACAATCATATTAAATTCAGATAGGCCTTCAACCCGAGGATGAATTGCATCAACAAGTATCTTGGAGTCAGAAAATAGGGTCACACTTGAAATTTCGAGTTGCTGCAGACATTCTATTGCCTTCAACATAGCACGCTTCCCTTTCATGAACCTGCATCTCATTGCACACCAAGCCAGACAATTCCTTCACAAAAACACCAGCTACACCTCTGATACATGCCCCAAAACCAGTGCGTCAGTTTCGGAAGTAGTACAGAGTATGTGAATTCGATGTGTTTAGAGTATAATTAATTTTAAGATGTGATTACAAAAGTAGAGTATATGAAGTGATACATTGTCTATGTGTTTCGATAGCATTATGAATATAAATTTTGGTTTTCACTATTTGGTTTTCAGAGGTAAGCAAAGCTTAACCAATTATTACTTTTGTCATGATTCAAACTCAAGCTCTCCATAACGATTCAGACATTGTCCGAACCTCATTAGCCACTTAAGAATTATGAAACTGAATTATAATATTTTATTTTCAAAATTTGAAACCAATTCATAATGCAAGTTGAACTATGAGGTATTATCTAGTTAATGCTTCATTCTTGCAATCTCTTATGTTTCTGACAGTTTGTTGAGATAGAGGCTGTGTAATTGATTGAGACAACAAAAAGGAACCAACCTGCTCTAGCTAAAAAAACACTTCAATTACCCAACCAGACGATGGTGCAGAATGTATGTGGAATATCTGCTCTTGGTCCTCCTAATATGGAGTAATAACCGAGAAACTGATTATTATCCTCATCTTGGCTGGTAGAAATCATCTCGGTAAACCAATATGGGCGTGCTGAAAACCGAAAACCACTCCCAGGAGGGAACGATGGGCTATAACTCTGTACCCAGAGATACCTCAAAGATTTTAAATTATATGCAGCTACACCTAGCACAACCTCACTGAAAAATTTGCACCCTCTGATTTCCAATTTCTGAAGACTTCGACAACCTTGGGAGAAATCCAATAGCCCTTTATCGGTTTGACCGCAATAACCAAGAAGTATCCATTTCAAGTTTACACCGAATCTTCCAATGTATTCTAGGTCTTTATCTGTCAACCCTCCCGACCTAAGATACAGAGCAAATCTTCTAAGTTTTACACAACCTTGTAGTAATTCCTTTACTCCATCATCGAGTAGAAAGATCAGGTATCACCTGTTGGTGGTTTAGCAAGGTGATGCGAAAGTCACACAGGTTCTTCAAGTGAGTACTGATATGTATTAGCGCTTGGTTTGTGATATTGGATACATTAACTGAGATGTACTCAAGCTCTGGACAACCATTTGATATTTCAATTAGTCCTCTTTGGGTAACTCTGGCTTCTTCGTCTTCCCTTCGTTCATTTTCCGTTTCGATTCTTAGTCGTTTTAGCTTCGTACAATATTGACCAAGTTCGATTAATCCTTTGTTTCCAATTACATCCATTGACTGTCCATGGGGAAAAAATTACTGGTTCATTATAAATATTTAAAATATAAAATAAACGGTTTCATGTTTTCATAGCCTTCCAAATTATCCATATCATTTTATTTTGAAATCATAGTTTTAAGTTGCAGTCAGCAACCACAACATAATGTTTTTAGAGGCTTTAGTGACAGATATTGTGGCTGCATAGGCAACACTTATCCATGATATCAAAGATCGCAGCGCAATTACAACCGCAGTTTAAAACTTTGTGTGAAATATAGATATACTTATGCATGGTGGATAAATTTTGAAGACTAGAGGACTAGAATTGAAAGAGCGCCAAAATAGATTAAATGAATCATACCAAGTATTTGAAGGGTGAGCAAATTTAACATGATAAAGCTCTAGAATCATACCTTGAGGGTTTCCAAGTTGGGGCATAATCTGATTAAGGTACAATGATCCTCCATATCTAGTGTTGAATAGCGAAGATCCAACATTTTCAGTTGGGCTACAAGAGAAGGGAACATTATTGGCAAATCATCCTTTCTAATTTCTACCAAACCCAATCGACTTAACCTTGCTGGTAATACAGCAGCATAATTCTCTGGATCTTTATTGTAGAAACCTCCACAAAATTCTTCTAGAGAAGATGCATATTGAAAGAAGTTCTTCAGATCCAAGATTTCGCAATCAGTAATTTTGACAGAGGCCAAGTTGGGGCAGTTTTTTGCCAACAGTTCAAGGTCCTCAATGTTAATTTTGCTTTCATTTAAGAAAAGATCAGTCTTGAAAAAATTCAATGTCACAAGAGCTTTATTGTTCAAAGCAAGCTCATGCAGCCACTTACCATCTTCATTCTCTTTCTCACTAACTGAGCTTTCCTCCATAAACAGGACTCTTAAATTTCTGCAAGAAAGTAAAATTAAGTCACAATTTAGCAACATCAAGCTCCATGAAATACTATTATTCTCATATGTCATATTTTAAGAAGAAAAGTTACTACTTACGTGCAAGAACGACAAATATCTTCAAGTCCTTTTGTCGTAAACCCACTACAGTCATCAAGCACAAGAGAAAAAAGACTCCCGCCTCTCTCCGCAAGAATCAAAAGATCATGGTCGCTCACAATCATTCTCTTGAAGTGTAAAGAGTTCAAACAATTATCATAATTTTGAATCACTTTAATCCATGGAGAAACATAACCTCCCCAATTCTCCGGTATAATACCACACTTTGCTGCTCTAGGTTTCCCTTTGAGCTTCAATGATTGAAGTTTAGGAAACCGTTTCTTGAGTTTTTCCGGAGTGGATGCGTAAATTAGAGGAATTGTGATGTGTTTCCGTGTATCTGAATCCATATCCCTCCATTCCCTACATATCTGTTTGTTAGATGCAATAGTCATTAGTTACAAAATAAGTTAGTTACAAATTACAAAAATCAATCAGTTACCTGAGAAAGAGGTTTCTGAGTTCGAAGTCATCCATGTTATGCATAATGTGTTCCACAACTACATCTGGAATGCTCGCATTTATTCTTTTGACGCCTTCATTCTCCATTGCTGAAATAAAATTTGAAAATTGAAGCTATTACACTGAAATGAAAGCTTGGTTGGTGTGATGAAGATGATGATGGTAGAAGGGGTATTTATAACAAGTGAAAGGAGCATGGAATGAAAGGAAACTTGATTATTCATCTTTGCTTTGCTTTGTTGAAATTGGTAGGTTTGGTATTGTTCTTGGAACAAAGGAAAGAAAGAAATAATGAAGAGAGATTGTATTTCAATAATGTCCTTATGCTTTCTAGACCAAAAAAAAAGGTTCAAATGAATAAACTCTACCTTGAAAAGTGAAGTATGAGAGCTGAAGAGCTGCGAACGACGTCGAAACCAGACGACGAAACCCAATTGCACAGAACAGAGATGCCAAAGCTGAAATAAGAAATTACAAAGAATTTAAAAAATAAAGAAATTAACAAACTATTGATGTGAAGTTACAAACTATTAACAAACACAATGAAATCAAGAAGCAATAAGTAATAAGTAATTAATAAATTCAATTTGAAACTGCTATATTTTTTTTGATAAAGGCTAAGAAAACAATAAAAGGCAGGAGAGGGCCTGAACCCTATACAAAGAGAGAACCTACAAGAGAAAGCAAGCCAAAACTACTCCTAAGATGCAAAGTAACTTCTAGCATCTAGATTAAGCTTTGCTTTTAATCAAAAGAAACCTAAGCTGCTAAACAAGGAAATGCAGCCAAGTTCACCAACACATCTAGCACTAAAAAAGAGAAATATCAAAACAATCAAAATTATCCCACTAAGAAAGAATTGACAACCATCCAAACAATTACAAATATTTGGGATTGCTTTTGATGACGCACTTTTTAGAACGAGTTTGTATGTGTTCACTAAATGTGTGTTGAACCCCTGTATCATTTAGCTTATTGGGATGTTTCTTCTTTTTATTCTTCTTCTGCCTTCTTGACATAAAAGGAGTGAATAAACTTCCCTCCTCAATATCTCTTTCAAGGTTCTGCTCTTGCTCATCACTCATATCCGTCTCCTCATCAGGAGCATGGTCAGAATCCAACCCACCAGCCCAGAATTTGCTCAGAAGTTTTTCACTTTTCTTGCAAGCTTCAGAAGTATTTTTAGAGTTGGCAGGTTGAGATATCCTGCCTTTGTCAGGTCCAAGATTCTCATCATAAGTGGTAATGGGAGTGATAATAGTAGCATCATAAGTAGCGATTTTAGATGAGGTAGCTTGCTTGCTTAGATTTGGATCCCCAGCAAAGATAGCTGACACAGAAACAGAAGTGGCAATGCAGTCAGTCTTTTCAGGAGTAGCTTTGCAGCCAACAGTCTTTGCAGAAGTAATGATCAGAGCCTGATTATCTGCAACAGAAATATTATCTGAGTGTTGCAGTTTCCTAGTACTGCAGGGGTCTGGTGGTTTTAAAGGTACAGTGTTCTTTGATCTCAATATAGTAAACTGAGGATCTTTTACTAAGACAGTATGTCCAATTAGAGGCACATTAACTGGATTATTAGAGCCTTTATCTGTCATACCAGGTTCGCCAATATGCTCAGCAGAAAGAGAGTGCAAGTCAAGAGTTGGGTCCAAAGCATGGCTAGCTGAGTCAGATGCTGCGAAGGAGCCTATCAGCTTCCCTGCTTTGCTACATTGAACTGGAGTTGTTAAGTTTGAACTTAATGTTTCAGTCTGAAGCTTATTTTCCAAATCAACAAGAAGCTTAGAGTGAACCACTTGAGTCGAATTAGCTAACTCCTTGGGGCCTATATCAAACATTACAGGTTTTTCAATTAACTCACCATTAGGAATGTGATTAGCCTCTAATTCAGCTTGCCTAGCCTCCCCTATAGGGAGTTCACCATCTTCATTTAAAATATCAAATGAATTGTGAAGAGATAGTGTTGAAGATGTTCCAATCTTCGGGATTGCTGCAATCTCATCCACATCCCCCCTATCTCCTTCCTTAGCAGTCTCTTCTTGATCAGAAGTGTCTAAATCCACTGTGTCTGGGTGCTGATTAAGACTGGCTGCAGACTTGTAGGCCGGTTTGGTAACAGTGGCAGCAGGCCTGTTAGCAGATGTCACAACAGGTTTCTTGCCTTTCCCATTGTGTGCAGGTAGCTTCTTGATTGGGTGTGGACCTGTTGGTGCCTTCAGAACCTGTGATGTACCTTCTTCCATGTTAAGAGTGCTCAGTTTTATGCAATTGTGAACTTCATGTCCCAACATTTTACAGTGAGTGCAAAATGAGGGTTGTCTTTCATATTGCACCATAACGGACAAAGCATGTCCCTCTCTTTCCACAATAACGGATTCAAACAGTTTTTCGGAGAGATCAACATCAATCAAAACTCGAGCATATATCCCTAATCGCCTGTGTAAAGTTGCATCATCAATTATCAAAGGTGTGCCGAGTCCGGATGCTATTTCCAATAAAGTCTGCTTACGCCAATACTCATGGGGCAAGTGTAAGAAACAGACCCATATTTGGGCGTGTGTTTGAGCCTGTGCCTGTGTAGAAAAATCACTAGACCAACAATAGAATAGCATCAAACCGGGGTTCAAGTTCACAACCCCCATTGCCCAAACTCTTCGCATATCCTCAACAGTATTGAAATGAAATTCAAAAAAGCCCTTTCCTAGTGGAGTTATATCCCAATTATGTATGTTTGGCCACAAATTACTCAATTTTAACTTCAAAGCCATAGTAGATAAAGGGGTATCACCTTTGTGCAGCGTCAACCGCCATGGATATTGCTGCTGCAATCAACGTGCCCAGCTGCGTATTCAGATTGTATGATTTTAACGCGAATGGTTTTCCCCATCACAACTTTCGGAGGAAGTTGAGTAAGCTGATAATCTTTCGGACCAGCCAATACCTGAGAAGACAATACCTGAGAAAATGATTTTCCAGATTCCGGTGGCTTCGCCTGAACCACCGCAGAATCCAGTGAAGCCATAAATGGCCAAGGGCAAACCATGATAAACAGCCAGAGATCAACAGCGCAACCGAAAAACTAAGCCAAACCCTAATAAAAAATCAGAATCAAACCCAGGAACATACTCAGGTAAACTTGAAGCAATAAGGAAAACTTCAGAATCGAACCCAGGAACAATACTCAGTAAAACTTGAAGCAATTAGGAAAAGGTGGCGTCACCGGAGGAGTAGTGCCGGAAATCGACTAGTTGGCTGGAATAATCGAGATCTCAGTGAAGGAAGGAGAAGAGATGCTAAATGGAGATACGGTGGAGAACACAAAGTCACCGGAAGTAGTGAACGAAGCTCGCCGGAGCGGTTGCCATTTAGAATAAATTTGAGCTTATCTTATCACCTAGTCATTTAGAATTATCAAGTCACATGCAAGATACACATACGGACTTCCCTGTCTAGTAAATTGGGTATAATGTTCAATTCCTTAGTTTGCATAAACAATAAAGGTTCCCAGTTTGACCCCTTCAAGACTAAAGACAAATGGCGACATCTTAATGAAATAAAAATCATTTATATCAGATACATACATTAAACAATGCAAAATGGAATAATTAGACTTGTTGACAACTTGTTTGAAAAGAATAGCTTCAAGAAAACCGAAACCCAATTGCACAGAACAGAGATGGCAAAGCTGAAATAAGAAATTACAAAGAATTTAAAAAATCAAGAAATCAACAAACTATTGATGTCAAGTTATAAACTGTTGACAAACTATTTATATTATGATTGGCACATGAAACTTTGATTCAATCACAAACATAGAGCACATAACAGATTCAGCCACCAAAAATAGAATGGTGAAGAGAAGGGTCTCAAATCATGGATACAGTTACACAACTAAACCAATAACCAAAGCTTCAAATGAATAACAAAGTGTTTTCGTACCTTGAGTTTTAGTGTATTAACAAGTGAAAAATAACCAAGTAGATGGAAATTACTTCTCAGTTGTCTAAAATAACTTCTGATTCAAGGTTATCAACAATTAATTGTGACAAGAAATTTTATGGTTTTACTATAATTTCTAAATTAATTAAATGTAATGTAATGCTCTTTTTTTTATATGTGATTCTTTGTTTATCCTTATTACTTGTTGAGAGCTGTTAAGTGTGATGTTTTTTAAGGTATCTCAAGCTTTTGTTTAGGTCCTTACCTTCTTCCCCATTTTTAGAAACGATGGTGCACTTGTGTTTGTACTAACTTCACTAAAAAAGAGAACGTAGGTAGCTTTGCAAAGGGGTGGACCCAATGACATAACACTTTCATGATTTTAATGTAAGAGATGAGATGATGTGTGTTATTGAGGCAACACATTTACATTTCACAAGGCAAAACAAAATTCATTTTGGATTTGGTTTCATTTTCTTTCTTTTTTGTTTTCAAATTATGACCATACATATTTTCTAAGAGGAAATTATGACCACATTACAATTCATTTTTTTACTAAAATTTTACAAAGGTCCACTCTTTGAAATTCAATTCTTTTTTAAGTGTTAATTTAAAAATACACATATATTGGAAAAAATTAAAATAAATAATTTACAATAAAACGTGATAAAATATAATGTTAAATATGTTTTTGGTCCCTATAAATATATCAAATTTCCGTTTAATCCCTCTAAAATATTCTTTCAACTTTTAGTCCATATAAAATTTTCAATTACCACTTGTGGTCCTTATTTTTAAGTCAACTCGTGTATTTGTTTTAAAGAAATTGTGCATAAATGTGTTGAATATTGTAAAAATCTCTCCAAAAAATATAGAATTTAAAAAAAAAAAACATGAAGTAAATATGAGTTTTTAACCTCCAAAAATATAAAAATTCATATTTAATTCATGTTTTGTTGAAAAATTCTAATAATTTTTTGGAGAGATTCTTATAATATTATAAACTTTTACGCAAAATTTTATTCAAAAATATGAATTCTACATATGAGTTTACTTTAAATGAGAGACCAAAAGTGAAAATTGAAAACTTTTGGAAGACTAAAAATCAAAAAAAGAATTTAAAGGGACTAAAACGAAAAAATTTATATACTTATAGAGACTAAAAATATATTTAACCCTAAAATATATATACTGTAAAAGGGAAATTTATTAATATTAATTCACACTTATTATGGATACATTAACTACACCACAAACTTTTTTTTAATATATGTGAAATTGGTATGAGAAACTTATAAAAATACACATATTTTTTTATTGGGTATAAAAATTACATATCATACATTTTTTTCTCTATAAATTGGTGTGATATGTGTATCTATAACCCCGCTTTTAAATATAAAACTGGTGTGAAACATTGTACTATTATGAATAATAAAGGTATGATAAAATTACATACAGTACCTGCTTTTTATCCAAAAAAAAAGGTATGATAAAGTCATATAACCCCTAATTTATTAATAATCAAGTGTTGAAAAACTAACATACATGACATAGAACCGAAGCAAGGCTTACCAAACTTTAAATCTAAAAGATAAACGTTAAATATATTGAATAAGGATTTCCAGAATCCACCAGAATTGAGAGAAAAGTCTCGAATATTTTTATTGAATGAAAAAGTGCCTCTTAAGCTGCATAAGTTTTGTTTAAATACTAAAAACTAAAAAAAATAACAAACCCGTATGAGCCGAAAAATAACAAAACGAAATAAAATAAAAAGTTCTAGAATATACTGAAATATTAAAAGGGGGTTTCCGGCCTTCAGACGACCTCGAATGACTAAAATAACCCATACATCATGGCAAAGCGATGATTTTTGCTCGTGAGATCCGGAGCTTTCCGAAAAAGTATAATCCAGGTCAATCAAACACCGAATGCAAAATCTGTATCATTCTTTCTTGCGTGCCACTTCATCTTCGATTCGCGCAGCTTGTCTACTTCAATACAACACCAACTCTATGATTAAAGAGGTGTTGAAAACTAAAATGCAACACCAATTTTATCTTAAAATTCGCTATTCCTTTTTATTTTTCAAATGTTGCTTGCGTTAAAAATAACTACATCTAGCCTAAAAATAGAGATCCTAAAAATATATGAGCAATGGGCTCACTATCACTTTTGTTTTTATTAAAAGTTAGAATTCTATCTTCTCCCAACAAAAATTGTTCATACCCAATCAAACTTTCCAAAATACCCTGTGTGAGTTAACTCATGCTAATGTTAATTCTGCGTGAGTTAACTTACACTGCATGAGTTAAGTCACGTTAATGTTAATCTCTGCGTGACTTAGCTCACGCTGGATACAGATTCTACGTGAGTTAACTCACGCAATGTTTGTGCTCAGTCCCATAACAAGCAGAAGCACTAATTCCCTAATTTCATTCCATCCATCATTCATACATACATCCATTCCTCTAATAGCAGATACATGTTTTCGTCATTCATTCAATCATTCATTAAATCATTCATTCATTCCTTAATAATTTTGACAAGCAAAATAAACGAAAATTAACCAAAATATCATAAATAAAACGCAAACGCAGAAATGTAAATATATTACATCAATATCTGACAAAATGTCATAAAAAAACTTCAAAGGTAACAAGTCATAAAAAAAGACCCTACTGCTTCCGTGGACTCATAGGCGCCCTTCATGGGATGGGGTGGGCCACGGACGGCCCACCAAAAAAAAAAAACAATTATAGGTTTATTTTGCGAGATTTTAAACAATTATATGAAGTTTTTTGTTTTCGGCACATCCAAATCTCTATAAAGCAGTGTAGTGGCCCACCCATAAAAAAAAAAATCATAGATCAATTTTGTGAGACTTTAAACAATTTTCAACGGTTTTAGATTTCGGCGATTCCGCAAGTAGTATACATGATTTTTGTCGTGTCTATGCTTGGGTGGTTAGCAAAGGTTTACACACCTTCTAATTTGTGGGGGGTTTCAAACCTCCCTTGCATTGTCTCTCAACTAAAACTTGTTTCAATTAACATTTGTACTGTAAAAAGAAACTTATAATTTAGTGGCCCACTCGAGCTTTTTTTTCCGGCTCCACCACTGCGTGGAATCCTACTCTTCCTCC
This sequence comes from Medicago truncatula, assembly GCF_003473485.1. Lineage (NCBI taxonomy): Eukaryota > Viridiplantae > Streptophyta > Magnoliopsida > Fabales > Fabaceae > Medicago > Medicago truncatula. Next base: position 28,650,545 of record NC_053049.1, on the reverse strand, counting down.
GCGGAGCCGGCACCTCCTCCAACACACGATACTATTGTCGGATGGTCTCCATAACGCGGTCAACAACATGATTTGAATACACATTAGGAGTCCCATCCATAGCGTTGTCAACTACGACTCTGATATTTTGGATGACCTAGAATGAGTTGGGAGGATGTTTGACCCACTACTGCTCAACAATAACATCTTCGTAGACAGGTCTAGGAACTGTGTACTCAGGAACGGCAGCAGGGGCGATCATAAAGGATGAGATACACGGTAGAACCATTTCATGTACCCCTTTGAATTCTTATGCTCCTCGTCCTCTGAGACTAGCTTACACCTCTCCTGCTGGGTAAGGACATGGACATCAAACTCAAAGAAGCATGTAACCACCTCCGCTGGTTCAAGAGGCCCAATTATCGTAGGAGGTCTGTGATTGGTCTGAACATAGTCGTACTGCCTCAAAACCCGCTCCGGCAAGTGACGCACCATCCTGGCTTTGCCGGCCATGATCCATCCGGAGTACCAGCAAAATTAAAAAAATCAAAAAAGCAATTAAAAAATGGAAGTTGGTGGCAGAACAAGTGGGCATGTGCAAAAAATCAATTTCCAGCGGTAGTTAACTACCGCCGGTTTGGCAAACGGTAGTTAACTGCAGCTGGAGACTTTTAGGTCATTTACATGTGTCATTGTGACTTTTCAATGTCAAAAAAGCAATCTTCTAACTAGTTAGTCTCAGGTACAGTGTAATATCTATTTTTTGTAATGCATCTTGAAAATGAAATATATCCAATGCAGGCCAAACACTTTCTCAAACACTGCTATCCAAACATTTTCTCAAAATTTCTGGCAACCAACAATGTTATCTAAACACTTTCTTAAAAAATGTATTCCCTAACACTAATATATCCTTGCTCATTGGATCATAATTGATGATTTTAGCATATCCCAAGCAACTGCCTTAATTGATATAAACCAAAGGGACATCCTTGTTCTTCAATCATAAAAGAATACACAGATGACAGACCTCAAGGAATACATTAAAAATTACTACTAGTTCTCAATATTTATTTCTTATATAATTTTAAACCAAGGCCATATTTAAATCTTATACTCAAAGATAAATTAATTTAGATACTAATACCTGCAAAAATAACTTCAATGCAAACTTATTACAACTTAACTTCTAATACGTAGTGGAATAAAAGAAGCTGCAAGGAACGGTAGCTATGAAGACAAATGAGATAACAAATATCAACACTAGATAATAATTTTCAAAGTTCTGAAAGGATTGATCTTAGCAATGTGGGCAGTTGCATAAATTTGATAACAATTCAATGGCAAGATCGTGCCATCTTCAACAGTGCAGAAAAAGAAATCAATGTAAATAAATAGTGTTACAGAACAATGATAACACAAATATGTCAACTGAATGTGATAAATTATAATCGTAGAAACACAAACTCAAGTTACTTTATGCAGCTTCTTCAGATGATACAACAACTTCTTCAGATGATGTAGCAGAAGCTGGTTTTCTAATCACAAGAAATTTTTCAGGTAGCGTATATAATGGTCCATCAGCAGCAACAACTTGATATGCAAGGCCAAGACTGTATCCTAAAACTCGAGACACTGGAACTGCAACTGCATTCCCAACTTGCATGTACCTATATCAATATAGAAAACCTTCAATAATATATGAATTCCTTCATAATAACATTTTTACAATACAACATGTTCATCGTTTATTATAATAACGACCATAGTGGTTTGAGAATTGGATTGATTCCAGTCAAGAATCTATATAACAATCATGTAGCCAATAATTTGAACTATAGGATTTGTCAGTTTGAGAACTTATCAAGAATGTGAAGCAGTGGATGAATTCAAGAGTTCAAATCCATCAACTGTATACCGTGCAAACACAGACAGTCCAAATCTGGTTTGGATTAAGCTTCCTTGTGTGAATATAAACCATATGACTACAAACAGAAATAAGATGGTCAATTACCTTTGTTTTATAGGTCCACATAGCTTATAAAAGTCTGGAAAACCTTGAAGTCTAGCATTTTCTCGAATTGATAACACATGCATAATTTCCTGGTTAAACAAATAAGGATGTCATCTAAACATTGAATTTTGCTTCAATAAGTTTAGCAAGGCCTATAGCTTGGGTGATTGGAAGTTTTATTTCCATTTCGGTGGGACACGATTGCCCAAGTTCTCAAATTGAGCTTGATACTCCGACACCAAACCTGTTTGTTGAAGTTTAAACAGCTCAGCTTGGTGATTGGCGTAGGTAGAGGGTCCAAATCGAAGTTCCAAGGCCTTAGTGAAGAAGGAATTCCAATCAAACAGTTGGTGGTTTTGATGCATCCACTTAAACCAAATTAAAGCATGCCCTTTCATATAAAAGGAGGACGTGGATAAGCGACTTTCAGGTGGTATTTGGTAGAAGGTAAAAAATTGTTCGGCTTAAAAGAGCCATTCAAAAGGGTATGTACCGTCGAATGGTTCTAGCTCAAGTTTTGGGGTCCAAAATGGGGTGGAAACTGTGTGGGAAATGAAGGAAAGGTCTGGGCTTGGTTGTTGAGGTTGTAAAATGAGGTTTGGGAGTTATTTGTTGGATCTGCAGTGAGGAAATAAGGCACCAGTGGCGGCGGTTGTTGTGTAGTAAGTATTGTAGCTAGGTGAAAATAGGCAGTTGTGTGGAAGTAAAAGGTGATGATAACAGTATAGAGACAGTGTGGGGGTGGAAAATTTGAGAAAGGGTGATGGTGGACTGAACTGTGTAGAACTTACAGCGGTATTAGTCAGTGATTTTGAGAAGATGCATTTAAGGATGAGGACGCTTGGGCTTGCGTGTTGGATATGTGGGTCTGTTTGCTGAGATCGGCCAAGTAGTATTTTAGGGATTCGAGCCTGTTTGCCTGTAGTTGGTCCTGATTGTCCAGCCGCATCTGCAGCTTAGATTCCATATTTTGATTGGATGTGAGGAATTGTTCATCAATATGCGTGTGAGTGGCTCAGATTTTTACACTGCATGTTAGGGATTTTGTAAGGGTTATGGCTCTGAAGAGGATTCTTGGGAGCCTATCGATAGTTTAAGGAGAACAACAAATTTTCATAAAATACGTGATACTGCCTAGTGTATGTTTCCTCTTTTCAAATAGAAATGTGTGTTCTTGCATATAATTGCTTTTGCCCCAAATGAATTATATTTTTGATGTAAATGATACCGATCATTAAGTTAACCTGGGTGGTTTAATGCATTTTTTTCTCTATTGTATCTAATTTTATTAGTTGTATCTTTAAATTCTCATTTGTGGTGCACATTATTGACATTTTGTTCATTTAGACTTGTTTGATTTAAATAATTTCTATGAAACAGTAATTGCAAGGAAAGGATAAAGGATTTTGTGGTTAAAGGTTTCAAGTTGAAAATCTTACCATTATCGGTAATATGCTATATCAGAAAATTTCAAAGTTATTGTTTAACTTTATAAACTCGTCACTTGATTTAGACATGTGAAGATTTCAATATATTATCATAACTGCAAAATTTAAATAAGCATGCTTTTTTTTTCTTTCTTTCAAATTTGTTGACTATTCTTGTCAATTGTCATGTAGTGAGTTGCGGATGTAGTATGCCGTGGACCTCCTTGTCAAGAAATTAGTGGCTTCAACCGTTTTAGGAACAAAAAGGATTCTTTACAATATTAAAAAAAAAAACAAACAACTAGCTGTTTTTATGCATATTGTTCATTACCTACGACCCAAATTCACATTAATGGAAAATGTGGTTGATCTTCTAAAGTTTTCAGATGACTTTCTTGTAAGATATGCATTGGGTAAACTATCAGATGACTTCGATAGCTCATTTGAACCAAACGACCCAATGCATATCTTACAAGAAAGCCATATGAAAACTTTAGAAGATCAACCACGTTTTCCATCAATGTGAATTTGGGTCGAAGGTAATGAACAATATGAATAAAAACAGCTAGTTGTTTGTTTTTCTTTTTCATCTTGTAAAGGACGTTCCTAAATGGTTGAAGTCACTAATTCCTTGACAAGGAGGTCCACCGCATACTACATCCTCAACTCCTTATATGTCAATTGACAAGAATAGTTAACAAATTTGAAAGAAGAAAAAAAACATGCTTATCTAAATTATGCATTTATCATAATAGATTGAAATTTTTACATTTCTAAATCAAGTGAAGAATTTATGAAGATAAATAATAACTTTGAAATCTTCTGATATAGCATATTACCGGCAATGGTAAGATGTTCAACTCGATGCCTTAACCAAAATCCTTTATCCTCTCCTTGTAATTACTGTTTCATAGAAATTATTTAAATCACACAAGTTTAAAAGAACAAAATGTCAATAATGTGCACCACAGATGAGAATTTAAAGATACAACTAATAAAATAAGATACAGAAGAGAATAAAATGGCATTAAACTCTCCAATTAACTTAAATGAAGATTGCAAACCATTTCAATGATTAAACATTGCAAAACCAACCAAGAATTATCAGTATCATTTACATCAAAACTACAATTCATTTGGGGCAAAAGCAATTATATTCAAGAACACACATTTCTATTTGAAATTAAGCAGAAACATACACTAGGCAGTATAACATATTTTTTTTTCAATTTGTTGCTCTCACCTTAAACCATCGATAGGCTCCCAAGAATCCTAACCAGAGTCATAACCCTTCCAAAAAACCTAACATGCAATGTAAAAATGAATAAGTCACTGTAGTAGGGCACACAAAAAAAAAAGATAAAAAAGTCGAACGTAGCTCACCTTAAAGTATAACCCATGTTTGTCTTCCTTTTTTGGATCATTGTAACGCATATCAATGACTTTTGGAACTTCAAATATTTCTTCACCGTTGTTCTCTTCAGGCCCGGTATTATCATCCTCTTCTTCCTCTTCCTCACGAAAAAGTTCCACATAATACTCATGTGGAACCATGTTTTGGGTTAAAGAGAAATAGCAACACAGCTTCTCCTATTACTTCAGTAATAAAAGGAAATTCTATGCCTTTTCATTTCTAACCTGAATTTACCAATAAAAGAATGGCATACATATCACAACCATTTCAATTACGCATGCAAATTAGTATTGCAAGTGTGTTATTTTAGAGCATCTAAAATGGAGTTCTATGGTATTTTGATACGATGAATAAAAAAGTAGTGTTAAAACAAATGCATGCTTTCTCTAAAATTTTAACAACTCTTTATTTTTAAAGTGCAACATAAGGAGCCGACTAAAGACAGTAATTAACATGCACGAATACAAAACAGAATAACACACAATTATCTCAGTCTTAGGATATGCATGTTCATTCATATCCACTGCCCATCTATGTTAAAATAACAACGAATAATATCATATCAAAACAAGGACGAAAACATATAGTATTCAAGTGATTGTTTTCAAATGCAAGCAGGTAAATAAAACTCATTGTAACCATCTTCGAACCGGATAGAATACCACCTTGACATAAACCAGTTGACATCGCACCGCAGCCAGAATACAAGTCTAGCAACTTCAGCTCTGGTTTAGTGTTAGCAATATTTGTGTTCAGCTCTGATATTCCATTTACCTCAATATCTGAAGAGACTATTGAGGAAGTCTCACTAGGAATGTCCTTGTTTTCTGAATTGCAAATTTGTAATGAAATGAGAAGGGATGAAAATTTGAAAAATAAATGTAAAATTGAAAAATAAGTATGGTTAATAAATGTGTCTGAAGATGAAATTAAACCTGGTCAAAATTTAGCAAATGTAGAGTACAGCAAAAGATAGAGAGTGTCACAATAATAGTCACATGGTGGAATTGATTCTTTCTTAGCATCAAAATCCACCTGAAATTAAATGTAGTCGTTTATAAACCTAATTGAAGAAGCTTAAGTAGTCCACCTAAATTGGCATCGGGGAGCATCGAACTTGAGACCATGTGGAAGAGCACACTCCAAGGTCCTAACTCCCAAGCCAAGTTAATAATTGTAATTGAATTCTTGCCACTAAAAATTTAATTGCATCTTTGAAGTTTAAAATTTATAAAAGAGACTTAATAGCTTAAAAGAATTTAATTGCAAATTACAGTTTTTTAATTTAAAGACAAATTATAGACAAGCTCAAAAGTTTCAATTTCCATCTTCTTTAGTTTTTATACATTTAAAATTACTCAAATAATAGAGACACTTTTAGAACAATTAAACTTAAACGACAAAAATTACAATAGAAAAATTGAAGTAAGCAATGAATAAAGGTAATTTGTTAACGTACATTCAGCTCTAATCTAGCAATGTTTAACTTTCCAACAAGACAATCCAATGGATTGTCATCCTGGACTTCTGAATAGAACACACGTTTGGGATCAATAAGCTGCCCATGGTCTTTATGACCTGCAATTTAATTAGAAGGTATTCAAACTAAATCAATTTTTCAGTTCAAACATAATGAGTTCAACCTCGTATATATAATAGGTCATTAGCGTTAACTTACAGTGTCCTTCGCTCGGTAATACCATTGCGCCCTAAAGAATAATTCTCCATCAACTGACTCGAACATCTCTAATTTTACAAATATAATTCCCTCCGCCTTTCTCACCCTGAATATAAAAAAAATAAAAAAATTGAATCAACCAAAAAGTGTAAAAAAGATAATATCTAATAAAATAACTTTTCAGCAGACCATGATAGGGAAACTAAACAAACACAGAAAAAACCAGCTTGATAATGTACCATCAGCATCATCAAACGATGATTGGCTTGCAACCATGTGTGCCAACCCATATTATTACTATGTGAACTAACTTAAGTATAGATTAATTTAATACTTCATTACTTTGAATCCTACAATAAACAACGCCTATAGCCATATTGGCAAAGTATGGGTCAACACCTATATGTAATCATTCAAATGTGTAATCTTATATTCAGGTGGAATCGCATAATATTCTTTGAAATGCATATGCAATAAAGAAAGTTATACCTTACCTGCTCTTGATACCGCTTTGGCCAGCGCTGTTTAGCTTACTCATCAGGAACCGGAACTCCAAGAAATTTAGAGTTTGAAACTTCATCATCACCGCTGTTACCGTCAACATTCATCGGAATTTGAATCACTGGAAACAGCTACGGCACGACCAGAGGAGGTGGATGAAGACTACTTAGTTCTCTTACTATATCTAGTTCTGGTATTGTCGAAAGCTGTATCAACACTGACGGTAAGGGCGTCATGAGAAGCTGAATCAGCCGTAACAAAACACCAGAGGCCGTGGTTGGTGACCTAGATTGAAACGAGGTGAGAGATTTGGGGATATATGGACCAAGTGGGAAAGGTATATAAGGAAAAGGTGCTTAAATTCTGAGATAATGAGGGAAAGCGGAAACGAAATTTTAGGATTTTACGGTTGGAATTGATTACGTGGGTTGACTTTGGTTTATGGGAGTTTTGTAATGGGATGGGATAATATCAAGAAAATTGCTTTTCTTCCATCAAATTTCGCTTATTCTCAATGGAACTATCCAATACCTCGCGTGAGTTAATCCATGCAGATATTCAGCGTGACTTAAGTCTCGTTCGTTATTTGACTTAAGTCAACGTGAGTTAACTCACGTTGATTTAAGATTTTATGATGTTAGATGTTTATGATTTGATTGAATTGTTAGATGTTGATTAAAGTATAATTGATTAAATTGTGGTAGAAATTTTTAGTAATCGATAGAAATTGTTTGAAATTGTTAGGTATTTGTGGTAGAAGTTTTAGGATTAGAGAAGGTTTTGAACATTGATTTTTACATTGTGCAGAGATGTCTCAGGAATAGGGTGATGCTCAATTGAAAAAGGAGGGTGAGAAGAAAAAAGCAAAAACCACTGTGACATGTCACGTATCGAATGCGAAGGTTCCGGACAAAAAAAAAAAGTGAAGTGCGCGTGTACAATTTCAACAAGATGAGAAGGAGCGGAATGACGTGTTATTTTGGTCCCCCAGCCAAAAGCAGGTGACGGGGGAGATGATTAAATGTAATGGTGTGAAATGTCTCATTTTGATATTGAATAAATTTGAATAAAGTTGCGTATTGAATAAATTCGAATAAAATTGTACAAGTACACGAAATCAATTCAAAAAATACACAATTTTATTTAGTTTTAATTTCATCTAAGTTACATTACATTCTCCCTAAATATGTGGTATCATCATGATGTTGGGTTTAAATTATATTCTTGAAAGTTTGCCGAAAATATAGGCATTGAAGTGTCTTATACTTTGGATAGAGATTAGCAGCTTCCTTTGAAAATTCAAAAGAATGAAGAGAACACAACACATGTATTCTACCAAATCAAGAATATAGGTTATCATCGAATTTCCTATACAAGATGAGTAGCAAAGTAAAGGAATGCATTACAATACATTCTTTTGAACTTAATCATATTGCACTGCAAACTGACATGTTTCAATTAATAGAGGAGCATTATCAAGCACAAAACAACATCTTAGAGGTGTATTCCCTTACGTCACACTCATCTTATACAAAGGAATTCGATGTGAAAACAAATATAGCTAATTCGGTAAAATACATGTTGTGTTCTCTTCATTCATTGACTTTTCAAAGAATCTTACAAAACTCTACACTAAGTATAAGACATTTCAATGCCAACATATTCAGTAAACTAACAAGAATTAAACATAAATTCCAACAAAATAAATACAATACATAATAATGATGCTACCTAAACATAATTTTTTGAAAGAATCAAACTCTTAAGAATATCTTCAGGCGATCTCAACAACGTAACATACATATCGATCCATGGGAACATGTTGTGCAGCCAAAAAAATCGAGAACATGCTTCTCACGTTGTCGTCGTGAACAATATTTTCCCCTCGTCAAACGTTGAACGTTCATAACAAACATATTTCATCCTTCTTGTGTCTTCGTGGGTGTGTCCTTGGTTGATTTCATTCAAATGATCCGTCAGACCTTTTAACATGACAATAATGTACCGAAACTTGAGCAACTGAGGATTTCCATGAAGCGTACTTGAGTGCCGGACAAATTGGCCATTGTTTCAAATGATCCTTCAGACCTTTTAACATGACAATAATGTACCGAAACTTGAGCAACTGAGGATTTCCATGAAGCGTACTTGAGTGCTGGACAAATTGGCCATTGTTTCAAATCTACATAATAAAAAATTAAACAATTGATGAAAGGTCATCTTACGTTATTCTTAGCATGTTTTTCAATTTATTTTAGTAGGAAATAGCATCAAAAAGGAGGAGTATTAGAACGATTGCCTATGATTTCGGAACTTTTGTAATGTTTTCTATATTTGAGTTTGTAATTCAAGTTTTCCCAAAACATAGCAATTTAAGGGGGTTTTTGAAGTAATTCACGAAGAAATCATGCAAATCGGCAAATCAAGAACAACCGAAGAATTGTGAAGATTCAAGAAACAAGAATAAAGATTCAAGAGACCTTAGAAGACTTACAAGTGGGAGGAATTTTTTTCCCAAAGTAACGAAGTAAGTTATTTGAAGACGAAGACCTAAAAACGATAGAAAATTGGATATTGGGCTCGGAAGGAAGGCAGAATGCGCCTAGGGCATTTCTTATGCACCCCGTGCATGCAAAAAGTTGGAGCGCAACTGTCTTTTCCTGCTTCTGTTTTGGGTAAAGCCCGCACTTTTAGCCCAAACCCAGGTAGAAACTCTCACTATGAATACCAGCCTTCCTCATTCAGAATTTCTCGTTCAGAACTGGAGCAGTTCAAGAGGAAGACAACTTTGGAGCTTCAGGAGAGTTTCTATCTTCTCCTTGATTTTATGGGGTATGTTTTTATCTTTAGTAATTTGTTTTTAGTTACCATTTGTAACTAAATATTTTTAGGTTAGAGTTCTAAGATGAACCTCTGTATATTTTTGTTGCATATTTATTTAATTTAATTTGTCATTTATTTATTTTAATTAAGTTTTTGTCCACTATAGAGTTTTATTAGATTATAGTCTTTATTTCTATGAGAGGTGCAACTGTAGATTAGGTACTTAGGTTGTGACAGAACCTAACATTGTTATCACTAACTGGATGCGTATATCTTGATATTTATATTCCTTTACTGATAACTATTTGTCTAGGAAGTAAGTGATTATTAACTAGCCAAAGATACCCTAGGAATTGTTGACCCTAGACGTAGGTACCCAGTGGCTAGAACCCTTTGGGTCGTGTGGTACATTACCAAAGCTAGGAATTAACTGGTTAGTAATTAGAGAAACAAGCACCTAGTTGTCTGACTTAAAGCTATAACCTAGTAATAAAAAATACACGTACTAATGAAAAGTAGTACCAAAATACATTAACTAATCAAAACAAAATCATATACTGAACTATAATGTTAGAGCAAAGTAAAACATAGTCAGTAGTCACTGCACTATAAGGGTAAGAGTTTTACTATAAAATGCAAATAGATAAAACACCTAGAATAACATAGCTAGAACCTACAATACTTCTTCAGTTGTTCTTGGGTTTGATCAGTAGTCAGTACCTCAAGATTTGGCTGCAGCAAACAAGCAAGAAATTATGCATAAAAATATTGCATAAAATCAAACATCCTCCATTAACTTCGAAAAAACACCAGAGTAGTCAATTTCAATTATTTTTTGTTAAATGATTAACCCATCAATCAACATTAACACAAATGAGCATTAGAAATTAATCTATGTTCATGCACGAAAACCAAAGTTTGCTAATAGCCACTCCCATGAAGAAAACATTGCCAATTATCAATTAATCAAAACAGATGAGTTATATTGCAAAAACTGTAAAATGCAGCACTTGAGTTATATTGTATCAAGAGAATCGTTTAATAAAATACAATTCAATACAACATGCAAACTTGAGCTTATATGCATAATATGATTGACTAAGCATACACCTTAGGTCCAAGATAACAAGGAATCCAAAACCAGAACCAGATCACAAACTAAGAGGGAACATAAAAAGACACATAAAAAGACACAACACCCACATGAGGAAAGATTTTATGGGACAAAAGGACTGTTCTCAACCAATAATAAAAGATGCAATTAAGTGACAAATATGAAAATATGGGCGAGTAGGCGACAATCAAATAAAGAACTTACTGTAAGGAGTCCGGAAATCTGCAAACCAATTTTATTTCTTTTTCATAGCATCATCTTGAATTGTTTCCACCTGGTGGTTATAAGATTGTCTATATGAATCAGCCATCATCGTGGTAACCTAATATGACCAAATGGACCACGGTCCGATGAGAAAATAAAATAAATTAATAAATAGAAATGGAACACATAGAATCAATGCAAACAAAGTTTTAACTGAAAAAATGTTGAACATTGGTGTAAGACATGAAAACCATGAACTCTATGTCAATCAATGTTTCACACCACCAACTAACAAATGAGATTATCAGTCCCTAAAAAAAATGAGATTATCAAATTAAGTGGAAAAAAAAATTGTTTCAACCAAAATTAGAAATAACTAAAATACTAAAAGAGGATGAAACAAAGTATCCAAAAAATTTCACCCTCTTAAAAACTTGTCAACCACAATGGAATCTTTTAATATTTTTTATTTTTTTTGAAGAAGCTAAACTAACCCACCTAAATTGGCGGTAGAGAATCGAACCCAAGACTTTGAGGAAGAGCACACTCCTAAGTCCAAAGCCTACCAAACCAAACCAAGTGGGTTTTTCAATACATTCAAATTCACTTTCAATAGAATTATTCCCCATTCCTTCCTTACTGTTCATCATTGGGACTATTCTTTTGTTCCATATTTGATTGTATTAAAGCATAAATGAATAAAAAAGAATTTTAGGATTTCATTTCTCTTTGACCTTATGCTAGAACGAAGAAGAAAAGTTATTGACATCTTATAAATTGTATCATTCAATCTTGGCCAATTATGTCCTTATGCATTTCCATACACTCAACTCCTATAACATTTATATTTTTGCTGTATTTGCTCTCTATAATCTTTAAAAAAGGGTAAATACCACTTTTCGTCCCTGTAATATTAGTGAATTTCAGTTTTAGTCCCTGTAAAAAAAAAATTAGATTTTGTCCCTGTAATTTCAGATTCTTCCACTTTTGGTCCCTCATTCCACCACGTAAGCAGAATCTGCATACATGGCACGTAAAATGAGGGACCAAAAATGGAGGAATCTGAAAGTACAAGGACCAAAAGTGGGAGAAATCTGAAATTACAGGGACGTAATTTATGCAGATTATGCTGACTTGATGAAAGGAGGAATCAAAATTGGAAGAATCTGAAATTACAAGGACAAAATCTAAATTTTTTTTTTTACAGGGACTAAAACTGGAATTCGCTAATATTACAGGAACGAAAAGAGGTATTCACCCTTAAAAAAATATTGCTCTCTACAATAATTGGCAGATTCTCTTTAGCACAAAACTGAAGCATAACTTCAAAAGAAGTTTATGTAAGGTAATCTCCAAACTATCAGATAATTAAGTGGGTAAGTTGATTTTAAATTTTCAAAATCTATTTTAAAAAAGAATTTTCAGCCACTTTCACGTTATTTTATTGTGTTGGGTCACGATCATGTCACTTTCACGTTCTGTTGCTGTATATCGGTGTTTTTGGTAAACAAATACCGACTGATTTTGATTATAACAAGCAGGACCAAACCAGAGATCCTAGGACATGTTGTGCATTTTGTTGGTGTTCGTTCATCGAGTTCGTAGGTTGCTTAACGAATGAGACGAGACCGTGTGGCGTCTTTCGAAGACATTAAATTTAAATTGCATAAACTTAAAGAAAAAGAAAAAGTGCAAATGCAAGTGCATTAAAAATAAAGGTGGTCCGACAAATCCTTTACATACATTCTTTTTTATTCTTTTTAAAAATAAAGGCGATCCGTTTTCCTATGGAAAACTATTATTTATACTTTGATCAAAAAACAGGTTGTTACAACTCTCCCCCACTGAAAAGAGTTTTCACCCACGAAAATTTCAAGGAAACAACTCCGGATACGAAACCCTCATCCTATTCTTCGATTCCCAGGTAGCACTCTCACCGGTTGGTCCAACCCAAATCACCTTTACCAAAACTATCTTTTTGCCTCTCAAATGCTTCACCTCCCGATCCTCAATCCTAACTGGCCAAGTTTCAACGGTCAAATTATCCCTTACTTCAAAATCATCCACTTGAATCACGTGAGACGCATCATACACATACTTCCGCAACCGAGATCCTAATCCTCATTATCTTCCAATTAAATGGTATCATCATCAACAATGTAATGAAATTCTTAGAAACCGAGATACATAAAATTCAACGAGGATCAAAAAGTTTTTGTTTCTTAAAAATTCCTATATATTTCAACATATGCACAAGATAGAAAGCACCAGAGAATATAGACAATAAGATGCATTATTGATACAACATGATGTATTATTAATAGGTGTTAAAACCAACAAAGTCATACTAGCTATTGCTATGTGATTGTACTTTGTGACAATAGAAAAAGCATAACAGAACCATAATCATTTTTCTGTGTTCTGAACCTTGCTTACAAGAAGTCTAACACCATATTTTGGCATTAACACCATTTTATACACAGGACAATGGCGATAGTTTGGTGAAACATCAAAGGAGAAATTATAAAGAAGAAGACTGAGTACTACCTTCATTTCTGTAATGGAAAAGTTTTGACCTAGACAATGTCGACTCCCAAGTCCAAATGGTATATATGCCTGAGGATACTTACATGATGCAGAAACACCGTTAGCAAATCTCTCTGGATTGAACTTTGTAGCATCTGGTCCCCAATTATCAGCGTCTCGATGCAATGATGGCAAGAATAACCACATGTAGATGCCTTTAGGTAGCATAAATTCTCCCAACTTCATCTCAGCTAAAACTTCCCTGGAGACCACGATTGCAGGCCCATAAAGACGTAGACTCTCTTGAATCACCATTGTTAGCTGCAAAAGGAAATCCTAAATTCAATTTTTGAGATTTTTAGGATATCAAAGTAGTACAATGCTTTTGTGACATACCATTGAACATGGCCACAAATAACTTTTGTCTTATGATGAAACTAGTGAATAATAAATAATAAAGACTATTGAAAAGAGTTAATTATACATGTAATAAAAGGAAATGGAGTCCTATAATGGTGACTTAGACATGTTCTTCACGAGCATTATAATTTGCAGAAGGTCAAACTCATTTTTCACAAAAATCAACTTAATTGTCGAAGGGTGCATCTAACCAATGAGAACATATTTGAGATATGCTCTAATAATATATCAAAGTTGACGAACACAAAATCAGTTTGTAAGGTAATGGCATGCACCCCACGTATAATTATTCAAGTCATATCATATACGGACTGTCATATAGATTAAGACCTCTAGACCCAATAATCGGGCATGATGGCCAATAATCTTAGCAACATCAACTTCCATGATCCCATGATTTTCTTAACTCCCCCAGTATCGAGTAGCCTATTCAGAAAACCTCTACAAATAGATCAACTACTCGAAGATTAAAAGGAGGTCACTGTTCCACAAATAAACACCTCGAAACCTTAGTCATGGTACACCATCGGGCTAGATCACTTATAGTTCTAGCAAGAACATCTTACAATATCCAATGGGAGAAACTTAACAATAAGAGAATAAATATGGCACAACCAATCAAAAAATAACATTAAGAAATGTCAACACAATGCAATAACTGCTTAGTAGTAATAATCAATGTACAATTATTGTAAATATGTTGGTTTTGATGATGAAGGGATGTACTAACCACTTTCAATTTTTGAAGTTTGTTCGTGTCATGAAACAAATGAGGTGAATTGTTATCAAAAGTATCAAAAATCTCAGCCCGGACACGTTGCTGCCATTCGGGATGTATTGCAAGAAGCAGCAATGCCCAAGTAACGGCAAAAGCGGTTGACTCAGAGCCAGCAAAGTATATATTTTTGCAGAGGTCTATTATCAATTGGTTCGACTTTATTTTATTCTCAAACTTGAAAATACCATTTTCACTAGCCTTTAAAGTCGTGTCACTTGCAACACCTTCTAGTATTTTTTGTAATAGATCACTTTGTTTCTCATTTGTATCGTTCTTCTGGTTTTGCATTTTACGATCATGGATGATATTCATTATCAACATGTCCACCTCTTTCTTCAACCTCCTTATCTCTTTGTTTTCCTTTGTGGGAAGAAAGCTACAAGAACATCATTTAAAACATTTATGAACCAGGAACATGGTATAATATTATATAATATAAAATTTACGATAGACTTCTAGAATAAGTTTGTGACAAATGTATATAACCTTAGGTTTATAAATCCAAACATAAGACTAGGTTTTGCAAAAGCAGCTTGCATAGCAGCCAATTTTGCAAAAATTTGCCTTCCTTGTGCATAATCGCTGCCAAAACAAGCTCTCGAAATGATATCCTCAAAAAGAATCTTTAGATCTGTTTCAATCACTATCTCTGCAATCCCTTTATTTTTTGCTATGCAATTATCCCATTGTTTGATAATTTCCAGGGTAGATCCTTCCATAATATCTATCATGTTCTACATAAAATAAACAAAAACATACATTATATGATATCATTGATAAACCAATCGTTAATGTTGTATTAAACTTTAAAAACAACGAACAAAATTTCCCTACAAATACGACAATTATAAAGGAACCATGGAGTCTATACTAACCTTAATTTTTGTAATGAAGAACTCAGGAACAACAAGATTCCTTTGGAAATTCCATAGTTGTCCATTGGTTATGAAGACACCATCTCCAAACATGGGCAGTAATTGCTTCTTTATATATGTAGGCCTACCAAGATCTAGGGACCTATGCAGACTTATATCTTTTATTAATTCTGGTTTCTCCACATATAAATGTTGCTTGAGTCCAGTAGAGTATAGATACATTTCACCTAATGATCAGTACCAAAACAACAAGTCTTACTAAGAGGAAGAAAAAGAGTTTCAGGAAAAGAACAAAAAAATAGAGTAAATCACAGGTTGAGATTGGGTGGGAAAGTGATTATGATTTTCTCTCTATCCCTCTTATTTTACTCTTTCTCATCTTAATTATCATTTCTCATTCATATACACTAAAGTTATCATACATTGATATCGAGAGTGATTGGTTAAACTAATATGTTGTGTGTATATTCCTCAAATTCCTAAAAAACAGTACAACAAAAATAAAATGAAGATTTGACATACCATAGTGTTGCTTCCAGGTGTGAAAATGTGGGAACAAAGAACCAATCCATTCTTCATTAAACGAATCGGCAGATGCAGGAGATTGAAGATGAATTTGTCGCAACTCTGAAATGTTACCAAAGAGAAAAGAAGGTTTTGGTCCATTGATACCTTGTTTTTCCAGCATCAATCGAATCCTTCGCGGTGTTAACAACACTTTCTCTAACAATGTTATAACACTGCTTATAACAATCAACAAAATTGTCCACCATAGCTTTTTCATCATATTCTCTGAAGACAACCACTGATATTCAGATTCCATGATATCACATTCAAACTATAGATTTTGAGTCTCAAAGTTTATACACTTTTTCAATTTGGTATTCTATAGGAACCTTTTAAATATTTGATTTGTTAGAAAAGTTTCTTTGACTACATTTAATTTAGTCAAAATGTTACTTTAAAAAACAATAAATGCATGTGTACATGTACAAAACAGTTGGTAGATTATTTGAACATTTAGAATATTATATTTACTTTATTTTCCTTGTTTAACAAAAACATTATTTGAAGGACAAATTTAGGATATCAATAAACCAAAAAGATATTATTCCAATTAAATTGTTTAGGAGTTGATTTTGTACAAAAAGATAGTAAAATAGGGTGGATTTTAAGGTGAGGGTCCAATTAGGTCCCTCACTGGTGGACCACGAGAAAAACACCGTTAGATAAAATAGATGGTTAAGATTTATTGAAATTAAAAGTGAGAACATATACAATTAAAATAGATGGTTGAATTGAAACGAAGAGTTATCTATAATTTTTTTTATAAAGAAAATGAGTATGCTTATAGCATTTCATTAATAATAAGTGAGTTAATACAACGAGGTACACGATAATAAATAGTGGGACTAGCGGTTAATGCGGCAACCCCAGCAAGGGTGTGAGCTACCTCATTTCCTTGTCGCCTGTTGAACTCGACCTTAGAGTTTGAGAAGTATGTGTTGAAAAGACTCTGGCATGCTGAAATTACCTGTCCAAATTCCGTAACATCAACCTGACGATGGTGGAAGGCGTCTATTGTAATCTTTGAATCCAAGACGACATCGACGTCATCAAATTGCATGTCACTTAGCCATCGTAAGGCGTGGAATAAACCCAAGGCTTCTCCCGTGGCAACTGAATGCACACGAGAGAGCGGGATAGTTTAAGCCAACACAAAAGTACCTTCATCATCTCGGATACATATTCCAATACCTGTTCTATTCAACTGATTCGAAAATGAAGCATCAACATTACATTTCAGACGGCCTCGTTGTTGTAGAAGAAGAGGAAATGCGAGTTGTAACTGAATTGCCTTGTCTTATCGATGTTATTGTTGTTGTCTGATCATTATGAACTGAATTTATTGAAATGTTGTTTCGACTAGCTACCGGAAGAGTAGGATTAGCTGCATGCCAATCCTCCATAAGGTGACAAGCTCGATCTACTACATGAGCACATGTTTCTGTGGCCTCTTGCCAAAGTTTGAGATTTCTATGCTTCCAAAGGCTCCAAAGGACAGCTGCAAATCGTTGACCAAGTTCTTGCGAGAGCTGATGTAACAATTCGAAAATGGCATCAATTTGAATTCTTTTTAAGAAACACCTCATGAACCGCATTCCAAAGGCCAATCATATGCCAAACCTGCAAATTAAAAGGACACTCAAAACAAATATGTACAAGGTCCTCATGCAGGCCACCACAACTCACACAACTTGTGGGACATTGCACTCCTTTATCTTGAAGCCGAACTCAGGTAGGCAAACACCCACGACACATTCGCCAAATCAAATTCTTTACTTTTTGCGGAACTTTCAATCTCCAAATAACAGATCAAAATCCTGGCCTTCGAAGGTGAGAAACATCTATCAATTCTTCCACACACAATCTATAAGCACTCTTGACGGAATATAAACCATTTTCTCAGCTTTCTAGATTACAATCTATAATAAATGGTGACAAATAAATTGTAAATATTAATCAGCACAAAAAGTCACGAATTTTAATTTTGAACTTAGCCCTTTAAATTTAAAGGTCATTAGTTAAGGAAACAAAATATGTAAGTTTTACATGAAAAAACAATATTTTTTTTTTTAATATATGATTATATAAATTTTAAGAAATTCTAACTATAATTGTTTCATCAGGCACTAGTTAACATTTTCTTAAATTTAAATAGATTAGATATGAGGTGTAAACTATATTGTAAAATAAGAATGTCACTAAATTGGAAAATAACTTCAGCGACTACTGCTACTTTAACTGCACAATAAATTTTTTTATGTCATAGCTGGTACTTCATAATCACGGTGATCCATCGTGATTTTTCAAAAGTTATACTTCGTAACATCTATAAAATCGGTGGATCATTGTTTTTTTTTTAAGCAAAGGAGAAATTAAATTAAAATAAAAAGGAAGTACAAGACTGGGGGACATGAATCTGACCCAGATAACCATAGACTCAAACCCAAACGGGTGGTACGACAATTCAGTACAAAAGTGGTAAATGAAAACAACTCTAAACAACAGTACTACTGCAGACAGCCCAGCGAACCCACGTGTGGATACGAAACCAAACTGCAAAAAAACACTGAGTGGGTGTTTAGAGTATCTAGGTAGGCGTATGAATCGTCTGCCAAAACAGAAACGATTCAAGATCCAACAGCTCCCTAAAAAACATCAGCAAGCCAAAGCGCCCTTTCGGGCCAAATCAATCCTATCGGAATCCATATCAATGAACAAGCGACGGAACTCAGTCCATCTACGGCATACAACCGCGACGGATTAACCAGTTATGAAGGTACGTTAATGTCTACCACCGCCAACACGGAGCGACTACGCACCAAACTCTCTCGAGCAACATCTGACGAATCAAATCCACCACAGGTGAAACAGAACTTTTTGAAACCATATCTTAAATCTAGAAAATCCAGATTTAAGATTAACAGCAAATCAAGATCCGGATCAAGACTCCACAACTTCATCTTCCTGAAAACAAAACAAAAAAAACGAAAAAAGAAAACAGAACAGAACAAAAAAAAAAAAAAAAGGAAAAGCAAAAGCAGCAGACAACTATGAGAAGTTATGCTCCCTCTGTTGTGTTGAATTTATGCTCCCCCATGCCGTTGAATAAAGTGGAATTACTCTTTTGCTTTTTTTTCTTTTCTTTTCTTTATTCTTTGTAACTCACTACTCAAAAAAATTTCACTACTTATAAAAACCTTCTTCCACCAATTAATCATGACTTATTTATATTATAATAATTCAATAAATTGATAATTACCATCACTAAGGGAGTGATCAATACATAATCGGACCAACACTTTTTGAACGTTAACATGACTCATTGTTTTTAGCATTTTGAAGATTTTTTATGGTTGTGGTCAGCATGGCTCATATGTAGTCATGGATTTTTTACATTTTTGAAATTCATTTTGTGGTAATTATTACTAGCTTCTTCTGCGTTGGATTCTAATTAAGTTATTGTTCGTATATAACGTTCTTCTAGTTCAATCATTCATTGGCTTTTAAAAGATAAAAATAAAGATCAATCAATGAGTAATTATGTACAAAATCTAGTCATTTACTTGTTGGAATCCAATGAGAGACCAGCTTTTGGTTGTCCTCATACCTAAATTATTAGCCAAAGACTGAAAATTTAAAGTTCTTACAAAAAATATTAAAAAAAAAACAAGGTTAAGGTATTTTCTTTTATGATAAGAATCGGGACTTGATGTTGTGAAAAAAGAATTGAGCATAACTGAAGTGTGAAATGTTTGTTCTGGTAGAAAAGAAAAAGTAAAGAGTCTTAAAACAAAATAAAGTAGAGATTCTATAAGTGATGGATGAGCGTGCTGTTTTAAATGTGCTCAGTACTGGCCAACAGATTATTTTCCTATATAAAGCCATACCATAATTCACAATTCTCTCTCACTCATTCACCTCTTCCTTCATCCTTATCCTAATCTCTTCTCACTTCCCAATTCTTCTCAATTAACCAATATCACTCACTTCTTCAAGTTAATCAAACATTATTTTTCTCTGTATCTCGAAGTAGACGGCGGCTTAACCGATGTAGGCCTAGATTACATTGGACAAAACAGTCCAAACTTGAGATGGTTACTTCTTGGTCCAATGTAATCTAGGTCTACATCTGTTAAGTCTCTAAAGTATTCTGAAAGAGACTTTATTCCTGGATGACCCATTGAGAAATTTCTAGAACCAACCAGCTTCAAAGAGGTAACAATGAAAATGATGAAGCTAATCAATCCATGGAGTAACAGACCCTCCCCAATTTGCGGGTATCAACTCAAATATCTCCACCTTAGATTTTCATTTGAGTTGCAAAGATTTCAAATTAGGAAACCGTGTCTTGAATCTTTGTGGTGTGGTAGGTATGTGCTACTCCACGACGCCACAAAGAGTACGGTTCCTTAATTTGGAATCATTGAAGCTCAAAAGAAAACCTAGAGTGGACATATTTAGGGAGGGTCTGTTACTCCATGGGTTAACGAGCTTCATAATTTTCATTGTTTGAAGGCATTGTTTGATAATGATCTTTTGAAACTTTTCGAACTGAATATTTATCTTCACGGGTGTTCTGGCTTTTTCATTGACGAACTTCGCTATATTTGTCAGAATTGCAAGTAAGTAATAAAATTTGAGGATTTTAGGAATACACGTCACTTATATGATAAAAAGATTGTAATGTTGTTGTGACTCTTGCACCTTTGTTTAGAATTTAATTTTGCCATAGAAAATGAATTTACAATTTATGGAGGCAATACGTTAACTTGGATTTCGTTGTATTAAGTCAGGTTCATTTGTTTCTTAATAAAGGTCAGAATCTTTAAGTTTAAGGAAATACCTAATGATGTAATTGTCATTGAAAATTTGAGAATTTTTTCTGATTCTTAATGGCCTAAATTTGATTGTAGGAAAGGTAATTCAAACAGGAAGGAGGAGATGATTTGTGGAAAACTTTAGTGTTTTTTTCCTTTTGGCCAACTGATATGGATATGGTGGAACCAGGTTTACATCTTACAGCTCATATGTATTTGATTAACTACCATTGACATTATTTCCATGTTCTGTATTTAACGTTACTACATCATCATGCATTGAACAAGGAAGTTGCTTGAAGTCATTAATAACTTGTTCCCAGCAGGATATGTATAACCATTTATCTCTTTAAGTTTAAGCAAAATCTGCTCTTGTTGCTTATTACTCTCTTGCTGGACCAAGGGCAGATTTGCTTTTAATCAGGGACCACGTAGAAAAAAAAATGAAAATGTTCACTAGGTTTGATAGTAATTGAGGTTTACCAGGATGAACAATTAAGGTACGTCGATGCAGTTGAGGTTGTTACCTTTGTCGTCGCCATCAGGGGTGTATTGTACTTTGTTGTCTCCGATATTGCTTCCTTCAAACAGAAGCTTCTGCCATATAGGTGAGATACTTGTAAAGAATCTACCTTAACAGAGTAAAAAGAAATGCAAGTACATAAACAAAATAGGAGGCAAGTTATTGCTTTAACACTTAATAGTAAAGACCACAAGTGAGAAAGAAATCAATGGTTATACATATCCAGCTGGGAACAAGCTATAATAATGGCTTCAAGAAACTCCGTTGTTCAATGCATGATGATGTAGTAACGTAAAATACATAAGTTCGAAATGATGACAATGTTAGTTAATCAAATACCTATGAGCTATAAGATTTAGACCTGATTCCACCATATATCCATATCAGTTGGCCGAAAGATAAAAAATACACAAGTCTTCCTGAATAAAAAGCAAGGACTGTTTTCATTTCCTTTTGTGTCTGAGATTTTGCGTCACTAAGGTACTGATATAGTTTTTTCCACACAAATGTGGGACATTTGTTTGGACCATTCTAAATAAACATGTTGAAATAATTGAGCAATGTCACAGCAATATCAACTTCAATAATTGAGCAATGTCACTCACAGCAGTGTTCTATCCACATTGCCTAATTTACTCCTAAAGATTCAAGAGATCTTTTAGCATTAGTACAGAAAGGTTTGTAACCTTTTGGCGTTTCCTCTCAAAACTGAAACATAAGTATATTCCAAATTCATTACTCATTAATCATTGTCTTCAAATTACTCGTCTCGTCACCTTCCGGATGCATCTTCTCCCTCAGTTAAAATCCTTGCTGCCGTTACACAACTATCCAAAACTCAAAATCGATGTGAGATATCTAGAAGTGGGAAAAATTTAACAAATATCCAAAACTTGTTCAGTGTTGGCTCTTTTTTGTTGCCATTTTTTTGTTACCAATCAGTGGGGGTAACTAGGTTTGATGCATATGCAAGGGAGCCCCTTCCTCCACCTTATTTATTGCCAGTTTTCCACGGGGTGCCGCTAAGTTCCCTCATCCAGTCATCCCAGTAAAAAGATTTTATATTTTTAGGTTAGAAGAAAGATTTGGAGTAGGAAATATATTGTTGGAATCACATAAATGATGTAGTTCAAAAGACGAAGGCGTAAGAAATAGTTCACGTGTTTTGGTCGGGAGGAAAGATAGGATGCTACAAAACACTCTATCGGACTTTGTGCCTTACGACATTCTATCTTTACTACTGATCAAAACATGTGTAGGCTACGATGAGCTATGTCTCTCACCGGTGGCATCACCTTTAGGAGCTTCTCCAAGTCTTAGACTTCTACCACGGATACTACAAGCTTACCGACCATGAAGACATGGCCAAACAGTCAAAAGTTTACTAGTTATCATGAATTTCATACTCATTCTCTGTGAATCTAGTTGCGACATTTGGGACATGGATTTGCAAATTCTGGTTAGTTATTTTTAGTTTTCATTGTAAAGAATAAATTTGATGCAGTGTGTCTTTGGTACAGCGGTGGTGAGAATTAATTTTGATAGAATTGAGTTTAAGAGAATTGATTTTGATAGAATTGAGTTTGAAGTGGTGATATATGTACCACCCCATGTGGCAATACACCCTTTACACCCGCATAAAATTCTGACACGTGGCAATCTGGACCCCACATAAATAGAAGATAAAGTGTGGTTGTGAGATGAACTTACCAAAATATCCCTAATACATAGGGTGTACAATGGAATGTATGAATAAAGGGTGTTTATGTAACATTTTTCATTGATTTATGTTTGGATACACTAATGTAAAAATGATTCTTATGAGTTGATAATGTTTGGACGGTTTAAATCAAAATTGATTTTGAATGTGTAATGACGAAAATATCTTTTTAATTGTATTTAAAATTAAATATCTCATTTTATATAATTATTTCAAGTTATCATTTGGATTCATTAATCATTATTAATATCATCTTATTATTATTTTCTTATTAATTAATTAATTAAAATCATTTTCAAAAAATCATCTTCAAAAAACAAGTAAGAATTCTCTAGAACTTCTCCTTTAATTAATAAATAACAAATATAATGATGGGTAATTGAAGTCATTTATGAAGAAGACTCCAGACTCTCTCTCTGTAATATTTTACCCATTTTATGTTGCTCTCTAAAGATGTTTAGTTTCATGGATGACATCATCCTTTCTTCCCTTATTCTGATTTTAATTTCCCAAATTTTCGAATTTTTCATTCATATTCTTTGTTGAAGCTTCAATGGAGATTGAGTATTTCCTCATTCTTCCTCCCCACTTTTGTTTTTCACCAAATCTAAAAAAATAAGGAGATTTTTCACTAGATCTGATAAAATAAGAAAGTGTTGCATAGAATAAACATTGGAGTTTGAGAAAAAGAAAAAAAAAAAAAAAAAAAAAAAAAGAGGGAGATTGTATTGAATCATGGGTATTTATGGAAAATATATTTCTTAACAAAAAGCAAACTCTAGAATTGCTTTTAGTTGCTACAAAGCTATAATTTATGGCTTCCAGTTAACCCACGTTTTGAATGTAAAATTACTTTTTTAAAATTGCTTTTAATTTTATCTAAACACTACTGAAAAAAACCAACCCACATTTGAGAGCATAAACCCACGATTGGAGAGCACAAACCTCTCCAAACGGTCAACCAAACATTTGAAAATCTTTTTTCACTTTATGCTTGGAGTACGCTTTCCGACTTCACTAGAAAAGTGATGTTGTGACATACAAATATTGATTTTTCAATTGACTAAGTTCACAAATTTCTGGAAGTGGCAACTACTACTTCATAATTAGTCGACACAGACATTTGGTATTTATCAGAACAGAAATCTAACTATTACTATTAGGTAAAAGGACACGATGTTTTGTACTATTTATATCAAACGTTATTATTTGATCATATTGAAAAGATTAAGCTACATGATTTAGTATCTTAATCAGATGTAACAATGGTGGCAAGGTTGAATTTTGAAATTAATGAGTTGTGTTTCAACTAATTTTGTGTGACACAATGCATAGTAATTAAATTTATCTACTATCAATCTAAGAATAGTCACTACTAGGAAAAACCCCAAAACTACTCATTGCTATAGTTCATTGAGGACAATATCTCCTTATGATCCTTAGGTCTAATAAATAATTATCGGATCAAAATTTCTTCTATTATTATTTTCTCTAAAAATTACTTATTATTATTTCTATCATCTGAATTACTTGAGAATGTATAACGACAGATTAAAAGTTGACAATCTTTTTCTCCTTGAGGCCTACTATGTTAGTGAAAGATAAAGAAGAAAAAACTAACCATTTAAATCGAGACCACAACCCTGCTCATAAACCGAGTGTCACACTAGATTATTACCCAATTTTTTTCCTTCATATACTTGACTTATACACCTTCAACTCACTGCAATAGTTCTTAATATTTTTTTAATTTTTAAATTGTTAATATAAGTGTGTTATAGGGAATTGAACCAGTAACACAAGAGTAAAACAGACAAACCGAATCCATTTCGCTATAGTGCTTAATGTGTCTAAATTTTACTTGGTTGATATATAGTTGTTTTGAATGATCAAAAGTTTGGGTCCGCCCGTGCTTGTGAGGGGTAAAGTAACTCTAAGAGAAGCATCACTTAGAGCATAAATTTAATTTGTTTTTGTTGTATGGTCTAACTAAATGGTATGCATTATCAACCAAAACTATAAGTAAGTTGTAATCTGGTGGTTCATGAAACAACGAGGTATATATAAAAGTAAAACTAGTAACTTAGAGGATAATGTAGCGCCACTTCTCTGGGAGATAAACAAGTTGTTTTGTGAACATAGATAAGTTATTAGGAGCATTGTGTATAGTATATGTAGGGAGAGAGTTCGAACATTAGACACCACATTTATTCATCTTAAGAGGTGAATTTCTACCTATTGAGGTACTTGACCAAAAAAACAAATAAAAAATGCATAATCCCAAGAACTTTAAGGGCAAGGCAGCGAATAAAAGATGAATTAATCTTTAATAGTTTAGGTCCTCCTCAAGATAATTGGTTGTGATTTAAAAGATGAATTAACTACTTTTAAAGTCACAAACGTGGTTGTAATTTGTTTACACTTTATCAAAATAAAACTTATTTTTAAAAATCTGCTACCTAGTTTGTTTCAAAGGCTTTGAGAGTTGTGTTAAATTGCATTCATGGAGATATAGTAAAGTTGGGTACATATCACGCAAAATACTAGCGAGTTGTGAATAGTGTGTCACTCTCTCCGCCAACAAATATCTTCCATTGGCTGAAGCAATCTCATATGCATTTATATGAGCTTCAGCAACATCTTTCACATTGCACCCATCCACAAATTTTATTTGGAAAAGGTAGACCTGCATCCAACAATCAAAAGATTCATTAGTCGTTAACCACCTTAAATCTTATATAATAACAATAAAAATTAGTTCCCGTGAGCTTAGCTCATAGGGACATTGCATTAATATGCAGGACCGAAATTTGAACAATGAACACCACACGCTTATTCAACTTAAGTCCCACATCGGATAGATGAGACTCTTGATGAGAGTTTATAAAGAGGATGCAATCCTCACATTACAAGTTGGTTTTATAAGGATGAGTTAGAAGCCTCAATTTCATAAGATTTTTGTATCTCTTCCATATCCATATCCAACCAATTCCACAATAATCATCTTCACGGATACCAATTGAAAAAAACATACCCAATTCCACAATCATCTTCACGGATACCAATTGAAAAAAGAGTTTTTCTACTTGCACCCTAGTTAATCATGGTTGCACCCCAAAATGATAAGATTACCCTTTCATAAAATTTGATTTTCAAAAAGCATATTCCTTCTTTTTTGGTTACACCCCAAAACCCTTCTTCCAAAACCATAATTCTCCAATCGATCGATTGTGTTCTGCGAAGATTTTCAAAACCATAATTTCTCACGTCCATTCATGATTTCAAAGAAAATTCGAAGCAAATCAGGTTAGCAAGTGTTGTTCTTCAATCGATTGTGTTTTTCTTGTTATGGGTTCTCAGTTCTGATTTTGTGTTTTCCTTGTTCTGCGATTCATAGTTCTGCGATTTTGTAAACTCAGTTTAAGTAGGTTCATGTAAACTCAGTTTAAGTAGGTTCATGTAAACTCATTTGAGTTAACCATGCCAATGTAAATTAAAACCGTAATCGTACAGTGCATCAGTGCAGTTGAAGGAAAAAAATTGAAACTAGCAAATAGAAGAAGAAATTCACTTACTTATATCCAATTGAGTATGAATGAAAAATATTTTGATTCACTTTTTAATTTTCATGGAGATTGATATTGAACATCAAATTGTTTGATCGATCGCTTTGTGGGGTGAAAGAGGGTGAAACTCACTGACAATGAATAAAATTAGGGTTTTAAGAAAATTTGGATGTAACCAGAAAAACATGAGGTGTAAATAGAAAAACTCTTAAAAAAACATAAGGATAATAGAAAGTAGAGGTGTCAAATGGGTTGGGTTAGGCTGGCCCATTTCTAATTGAGCCGAAAATTCTAAAGTCCGGCCTAGCCCGTGTGGGCCATGGGCCGGCCCAACCACTGATTCCTTGGCTTCTTATAAGCCTCAATTTCATAAGATTTTTGTATCTCTTCCATATCCATATCCAACCAATTCCACAATCATCTCCATGGATACCAATTGAAAAACAGTGAGTTTCCAAATGAAAACAAAAACATACACTGGGAGGATAATAAAAAGTAGAGGTGTTAAATGGGTTGGGTGTTGGAACAAAATGTGTTTCACAATGAACCTTATTAAGTTTTGATGATAACAAGGTATTAAAAATTGTCAATTGGTTATTACTAATAATTGTTCAAGTGTACAGGACCAAAAGGCTACTCAAGTTATTTCAATAGGTCTTGGAAGAACAATAGAAAGAAAAAGAAATTCTGAGCATCTGAAGAAAACTGCTCCTGAAGCTGAAGTGCTTCTGAAGTGATGACGTCATCAGAAGCAGAAGGTCATCAGAAGCAAAAGTTTTCATCAGAAGCAATATCTTCACCAGAAGCTACGTTTGATCCTTTAATCAAACTGAAGATTCAAAGTAGTTGATTCTCAATTCAGTCTTATCCAAGAAGAACGAAGAATTGAAAGGGAGGTATCAACGGATATATGGATAGCACTGAGCACTTGTCTCTCGTTAATAGAGTTGACAAAGTACAAGTGTACAACCACTACCTCCACTACTCTGTTTTCTGTCTACGCTACAAGACAAAACAACAGCCATGCCTGCAGAATTTGTACGTTCAAGATGGGAATAAATTTGAAGCTTATTCTTCAAAGGACTACACCCAAATCAGGCAAAGGATCACTGGTGGATAATCAAAGGATTTCAAACGACTCTTTAAGACGTGCTAATTATCTCAACGTCTCTTTCACGCCTCTATATAAAGGAGTGAAGACTTGAAGATTGTAGATAGAGATACATAAGTTCAAAAGCGCCAAAACTCTGTCAATTTGATTCTACAAAGCACACTGAATTTTTGCACTGATTTGATACATCTTAGAAATTCAAAGTCTAGAGTCTTTACTGTATTGTATTGTGAACACCACTGATTGTATATCAAGTGTTCAAGTCAAACTCAATTCTCTGTATTTTTGTTTGATTAGAAGTCTCTTGCCTGCGTGCTTGAGCATTAGAAGTCTCTTGCTTAGTGCTTGAGCATTGGAAGACTCTTGCGTGTGTGCTTGAGCATTTTTGTGAAGTCTCATACTTAGAAAGTATTGAGCAGTTGTAATCTTTGTGATTATAGTGAAATCTCCTTGGAAGTGCAAGGGGGACTGGACTACTTCCGTGTTGTGGAAGGAACCAGGATAACTGCTTGTGTCTTTGTCTTTCTTTTCTCTGCTCTGTTCTTTTCCCCTGCAATCTGACTCTGATCATTTCATCAGAAGCAATCAAACTGCTTCTGAAGTTTTATCAGAAGAAGTATTTTTTAAGAGAAAAAGAAAACACAATTCAACCCCCCACCCCCCTTCTTGTGTTTTTCACCTTCAATTGGTATCAGAGCTTGCTCTGTTATCATAGCACTTAACCGTGTTACAGCTCAAGATCTATTAGAAAAACATGTCTGAAGATGAGGAATCAGTTACTACAAAATACACAAGTGTCAAGCATGACTATGATACTGTTGACAAGAAAACAGACTCTGGAAAAGCTCCAAGGTTTAATGGAGATCCAGAAGAGTTTTCATGGTGGAAAACTAATATGTACAGCTTTATCATGGGATTGGATGAAGAGTTATGGGACATACTGGAAGATGGAGTTGATGATCTGGATTTGGATGAAGAAGGAGCTGCTATAGACAGAAGAATACATACTCCTGCTCAGAAGAAGCTTTATAAGAAACACCACAAGATAAGAGGAATCATTGTGGCTTCTATACCTCGCACCGAATACATGAAGATGAGTGACAAATCTACTGCGAAGGCTATGTTTGCTTCTCTATGTGCAAACTTTGAAGGCAGCAAGAAGGTGAAAGAGGCTAAAGCTTTGATGCTAGTTCATCAGTATGAAATTTTCAGAATGAAGGATGATGAGAGTATAGAAGAAATGTACTCAAGATTTCAAACTTTAGTTTCTGGATTGCAAATACTGAAGAAAAGCTATGTTGCTTCTGATCATGTTAGTAAGATTTTGAGAAGCTTACCTTCAAGATGGAGACCCAAAGTAACTGCTATTGAGGAAGCTAAGGATCTAAATACTTTAAGTGTTGAAGATCTTGTTAGCTCACTCAAAGTGCATGAAATGAGTTTAAATGAGCATGAAACCTCTAAGAAGAGTAAATCCATTGCTTTACCATCTAAAGGAAAGACCTCAAAATCTTCCAAAGCCTACAAAGCCAGTGAATCTGAAGAAGAATCACCTGATGGAGATTCTGATGAAGATCAATCTGTAAAGATGGCTATGCTATCCAACAAGCTTGAGTATCTGGCAAGGAAGCAGAAGAAATTTTTGAGCAAGAGAGGTAGCTACAAGAACTCCAAGAAAGAAGATCAGAAGGGATGCTTCAATTGTAAGAAGCCTGGTCATTTCATTGCTGATTGCCCTGATCTTCAGAAGGAGAAGTTTAAAGGCAAATCCAAGAAATCAAGCTTCAACTTCAGTAAATTCAGAAAGCAAATCAAAAAGAGCTTGATGGCAACCTGGGAAGATTTGGATAGTGAATCTGGTTCTGATAAAGAAGAAGCTGATGATGATGCTAAGGCAGCCATGGGGTTAGTGGCAACAGTATCATCAGAAGCAGTATCAGAAGCTGAATCAGATTCAGAAGATGAAAATGAGGTATATTCCAAAATCCCTAGACAAGAACTTGTTGATTCTCTAAAAGAACTTTTATCACTGTTTGAACACAGAACCAATGAGTTGACAGATTTAAAAGAAAAATATGTTGATTTGATGAAACAACAAAAGACAACTCTATTGGAACTGAAAGCTTCTGAAGAAGAACTCAAAGGGTTTAACCTCATATCAACAACATATGAAGATAGACTCAAGAGTCTTTGTCAGAAGCTACAAGAAAAATGTGATAAAGGTTCATGCAATAAACATGAGATTGCCTTGGATGATTTTATTATGGCTGGAATAGACAGAAGCAAAGTTGCTTCTATGATCTACAGCACATACAAGAACAAAGACAAAGGGATTGGATATTCTGAGGAGAAATCCAAAGAATACAGTCTCAAGAGCTACTATGATTTTATCAAGGATGGATTGAAATCCACCTTTGTGCCTGAAGGTACAAATGCTGTAACTGCTGTTCAGTCAAAACCTGAAGCTTCTGGTTCACAGGCTAAGATCACATCAAAGCCAGAAAACCTTAAGTTCAAGGTTATGACAAAATTTGATCCTAAGAGTCAAAAGATTAAAATTCTGAAAAGATCAGAACCTGTTCATCAGAATCTGATTAAACCAGAATCTAAAATCCCAAAACAAAAGGATCAGAAGAACAAAGCAGCTACTGCTTCTGAGAAAACAATACCCAAAGGTGTCAAACCTAAAGTATTAAATGATCATAAGCCACTCAGCATTCACCCTAAGGTACAAGGGAGGAAAAGTAAAACCTCCAAAACTAACCCAAAAGGACCCATGAAGATATGGGTACCTAAATCTGAATTGGCTAAAAATGCAGGTGTGCCTAAGGGCAAGAGAGAAACAAAGGTCATGGTACCTAGACAGCGGATGTTCAAGGCACATGACTGGAGAGAAAGCTTTGTTCCTTACCCTTACAATGAAAGATGGAGGAGAAGTGAAGTTTGGTGGCAACCAAACTGGAAAGATCATTGGTACAGGTACTATTGGTAATTCCTCCATCTCAATTAATAATGTGTGGCTAGTAGATGGTCTGAAGCATAACCTATTGAGCATTAGTCAATTTTGTGACAATGGGTATGATGTAATGTTCAGTAAGACCAACTGCACACTAGTCAACAAGGATGACAAATCCATTACATTCAAGGGAAAGAGAGTTGAGAATGTCTATAAAATAAATTTCTCTGATCTGGCTGATCAGAAGGTAGTTTGCCTTCTGTCAATGAATGATAAAAAATGGGTATGGCATAAAAGGTTAGGACATGCTAATTGGAGATTAATTTCTAAAATTAGCAAGTTACAACTGGTCAAATGATTGCCTAACATTGATTATCATTCAGATGCACTTTGTGGTGCATGTCAGAAAGGGAAAATTGTGAAAAGTTCTTTCAAATCTAAAGACATTATATCAACCTCCAGACCCTTAGAATTACTCCATATTGATCTTTTTGGTCCAGTTAACACTGCATCTTTATATGGAAGTAAATATGGATTAGTCATTGTTGATGATTACAGCAGATGGACTTGGGTAAAATTCATTAAAAGTAAAGACTATGCATGTGAAGTGTTTAGCAGCTTCTGCACTCAAATACAATCTGAAAAAGAATTGAAAATTTTGAAAGTCAGAAGTGATCATGGTGGAGAATTTGAAAATGAGCCATTTGAACTTTTTTGTGAAAAACATGGGATTCTCCATGAGTTTTCTTCTCCTAGAACTCCACAACAAAATGGGGTTGTAGAGAGAAAGAACAGAACCTTACAAGAAATGGCCAGAACCATGATCCATGAAAACAACTTAGCTAAACATTTCTGGGCAGAAGCAGTTAATACTTCATGTTATATTCAAAATAGGATCTATATCAGACCTATGTTGGAGAAAACAACATATGAACTCTTTAAAGGAAGAAGACCCAATATCTCTTACTTTCATCAGTTTGGATGTACTTGTTACATCTTAAACACTAAAGACTATCTGAAGAAATTTGATGTCAAGGCTCAAAGAGGAATCTTTTTAGGTTACTCTGAAAGGTCAAAGGCGTACAGAGTGTATAATTCAGAAACACATTGTGTTGAAGAATCTATGCACGTAAAATTTGATGATAGAGAGCCTGGAAGTAAAACTCCAGAGCAAAGTGAAAGTAATGCAGGTTCAACTGATTCTGAAGATGCATCAGAATCTGATCAACCTTCTGATTCTGAAAAGTATACAAAAGTTGAATCTAGTCCAGAAGCTGAAATCACTCCAGAAGCTGAGTCTAATTCAGAAGCAGAACCTAGTCCAATAGTACAGAATGAAAGTGCTTCTGAGGATTTTCAAGGTAACACTCAGCAGGTTATTCAACCTAAATTCAAGCACAAATCTTCACATCCTGAGGAGCTAATCATTGGAAGCAAAGATAGTCCTAGAAGAACAAGATCACACTTCAGACAAGAAGAGTCATTAATAGGATTGCTTTCAATAATTGAGCCTAAAACTGTTGAAGAAGCTCTCTCAGATGATGGATGGATATTAGCTATGCAAGAAGAGCTAAATCAATTCCAAAGGAATGATTATAAGTTGATTGGATTCTGTGATGCTGATTATGCTGGTGACAGGATTGAAAGAAAATCAACCAGTGGAAATTGTCAATTCTTGGGAGAGAATCTGATATCTTGGGCAAGCAAAAGACAAGCAACTATTGCTATGTCTACAGCAGAAGCAGAATACATTTCAGCTGCAAGTTGCTGCACACAACTACTTTGGATGAAACATCAGTTGGAAGACTATCAGATTAATGCTAACAGTATTCCCATCTATTGTGATAATACTGCTGCTATTTGTTTGTCAAAGAATCCAATTCTACATTCAAGAGCCAAGCATATTGAAATCAAACACCATTTTATCAGAGACTATGTTCAAAAAGGGATTTTAGATATACAATTCATTGATACTGAACATCAATGAGCTGATATATTTACAAAACCTTTATCTGTTGAAAGATTTGATTTTATTAAGAAAAATTTGAACATGCATTTTGTGTCTGATTGAAAAATTGCTTGCCTCTGAATAAGAAGTTTGGTTCTGAAGTCTATTCAGAAGCATCTGGTCCATCAGAAGCTCTTAAATGAGGTTCTGAGGAAAATGTGCTTCTGAAGATGACGTCAGCGCTAAGACTTCAGAAGCGATATTCTTTGCTTCTGAATAGCAAGGTTAGTGGGAACGTTGGCAGTTACTTTTTGTAACAGCTGTCCCATTACCCAAAAGGTAGTTTTCTGAAGAGTCTCTGACGTGGTCTATTTGTATTGGAGTATAACAAAAAGGGCAATGATGTTTTATTTGCTTTTTAACATACTAACACGCGCCCCAATTTGTCATTAATGCTATGTTTGTTTGTCTCTTCTGAATTACAAACGTTTTACTTAAAAACACTAAGTCAATTCACACACTACTCACTTCACAACAAACACTTTCTATTTTCTTCTCAACCCTCTGCGAAAGTAAGCGCATTCACTCTTCCTCTCAAAACACCGTAGAACCCTAAAACTCATTCAAATTAATGGAAAGCTCAAGTTCTACTGGTGGTTCTTCATCAAATATGGAAATAGATATTCCGGCCTATGAGATTAAAGGAAGAACCATGTCTATTGAAGAATGGGAGTTAATCATTCAAGCAGAAAATCCAGTGGATTTCACCTCCTTAACTCACCATGGATGCGACCTAGTAAGATTCTACAAGAAGCAAAAGCTGATGAATTACTTCAGTCTTCTCAATGGTCCAACTTATGAAGTTCTGGTCAGACAATTCTGGGTAAGGGCTTCAGTCTTTGACATTGAAGCTGCTAGGCAGGAAGAAGCTCAACTGATTCTGGTTGATCCTACTCTAAAGGGAAAAACCAGAGAAGAAATGGGTCTACTCTCCTTCACCGGCACAGAGATTAGATCAAATGTCATGGGTATTCCTGTAACCATAAATGAACAGGTTATTGCTCAAGCCATGGGAAGGGATACCTCTGGCAAATACTTTGGAGAAGAGATTCCTAATCCAAGAACCAGCTCTTGGAAGGAAATTGTCAATGAGACCATTTATGGGTCTAAGGTTGCTCAACCTTACAGCACTTTGAGCATTGAGAAGAAGTTGCTGCTGAAGATTCAGAATGAAAACATCTTTCCCAAAGGTGGAGGAAATGATCAACCGTCACTTGGTCACAAGGTTTTTCTGCATCACACCATCACTCAAGAGACCACAATGAATGTTCCTAAGTACATGTTCAAGTACATGATCAAGGAACTAAAGAAGAGTCAGATGGAAAACAGAAAGTTTGTTCCTTATGGAAGGCTACTCTCTGTAATCTTTCAAGGAGGACTGCTAAGTGCCTTGAAGGATGTTGGCATCTATGATAACCAGAAGCTGGGAGCAGTAACTGGGAAGATAATCAATGCATCAACACTTGTGAAGATGAAATTGATTCCAGCAAATGCTCACAAGAAACTAGATTCTGATATGCATGAATCTGATGCAATATCTGATCTAGTCACTCATCACATCCCTATCTGCAAGAAGGATCCTCTGGATGTGCAAAGGGCCTACATCTTGGACTTCTACAAAACTTACAAGAAGAAGATCAGCTTGAAAGATGTCCCTGAAGAGATGTATGGTGGTGATCTGCCTGTGGCCAAAGGCAGAAAATCAAAGAAGAAGCAGATCACTAAGGAAGAATATCTTGCTGAAGATGCTACTGAGAAGGGTGCTCAGAAGCATCAGAAAGTTAAGAAGGAAAAATCTACTTTGTCCACTATTCTAGAGGAAGTGGAGAACTTAGATGAAGTTCCTATCATCAGAAAAAGGACAAGGAATGCTCAAGAAACAGCAGAACAGCCTGCTTCTGAACAAGCTGCATCTGAAGAGCCTCAGAGTCCTAAGAAGAAAAGAGAAGCTGCTCTTCAAACCATCAAAAGGAAGAGATCTTCAAGAAATTTGAAGACAGCTGAAGGACGAAGGGAGGAAATGTTGGAAGAGCTTCAAGAAAACTGGGATGAAGACTCAAGTCCCAAGAAGGCAAAAATGACTATAACTTCTGAGACAATAGTCATGCCTAGTTTTGAAGCTTCTGAGGAATTAAAGCAATATGCTAGGGAATATTCTGCATCCAAGATAGCAGAAAGGAAAAGGATGAAGGAATTGTATGAGAAGCAAAGGGATGAGCGTCTCAAGGCTGCAGGGTATGTGCCTACTCCTGTCATTGCTGCTTTAGCATCTGAGTTAGAGCAAGAAACAGTTAAGTATGGAGCAACTCTGCTTTCACAAGCCTTGAAGAATAAGCAAGCTTCAGGAGCTACTTCATCAGAACCAGTTTCAAAAGCTCCAGAAGCAGTTCATTCAGAAGCTCAATCTTCAGGTAATTCATCCAAACCTGACATCTATACTCAGATTCCATCTCTACCCTCTTCACCCTCATCATCATCAACTGAATCAGATGACCAACCCCTTAGCCAACACATAGACAAACTTCTTAGAACCAAACCCACCAAACTAACAGAATTTGGAACACTTGACTATGAGCAAACTCAAATAGAATTTTCTAAGAATAGGATTAAACTTTGTGAGAAATTCAATTTTCCTACTACTCATCCACTCTATCCAGAAATTCCAGAACTTGTTAGTGTACAACAACCTCAACCCAACCAAGAACCTAACCAAACAAACCCACAAAATGACCAAACTCCACAAAGAGCCTCTGAAGTAGTTTCAGAAGCAACTACTTCAGAAATCCCCCAACAACAAGAATCCTCAACCCTTCACAATTTAGAAAAACATTTAGGTGGTGAAATGCAACCTACACCTACAAAGGCCTCTAAGACAGTCCCTGAAAAGACTGTGTTAGAAAACCAACCAACAGAAACCATCCCTGAGCAAACTGTTCCTGAGCAAACTGTTCCTGAACAAGCTGCTTCTGAACAAGTTGCTTCTGAACAAGTTGCTCCTGACCATCAAACAACAGAACAACAACAATCAGAACCACCAATAATTGACCTAACCTCTTCTAACCAACAAACAGCCTCTGATCAACCCTCCACATCTCATACAACTCAATCTGAACCTTCAACCATCCCTGACTCTATCCTTGAATCTGAGTATATAGATGAACAGCTAATCAGGCTTAGTGATGAGATTCAGACACTGATTCTTCGCAGAACAGTTCCTGTACCTCCCATTCACTATCTTGATCAATGGATGGATCTGAAAAAGAGTTTTGATGACCTGCTGGATCAGCTAAGCTCTAAGTGTATCTCATCTCACTCTGCCAAGCTGCAAAAGATGTTGGATGATATGGATGAAGCAGCTAGAGTGAAAGAGCTGAATTACGTGCCTCTGCTGGACATCACTCCTTTCTATCCAGAAGAAGAGTACATCACAAGGGCTGCAAGAATTCATGCTGGGTATAAAAGAAGAATGAGAGAAAAGGATGAGCTACTTAAGCAGAAGGATGAACAAATTAAGTATCTTTTGGAACAGATGTACAAGCAAGCCCAACCTTAGTTGCACACCCATTTTTTTTGCTTGTTTTAATCTTTGTTCTAAGTACTTTAGTTGCACTGCATCTGTATCTTAACTTTTCTATATATATATTATCATTGTTTCTGGATCTTGTGCTTTTTCACCTTCAATATTTTTATTACAAGCTTTAACTTTGATAATATTTACTGTTTTTAATGCTGCTTGCTCTGATATACTATTTTTAAAAGGTTATATGTATATTCTTTTGTTTTATTTGCTGTGATACTCTTTCTTTTGTTTTTATTCTTTTTGTTGATGACAAAAGGGGGAGTAAATGTATAGTATTTTAAGGCACTGAGCCCCACTATAACCACTTCTAAACTTTGTTTAAATACTTCTGATATTATTTTTTATGAGTATTTTATTGAAATTTAATTAATAAGAATAAAACTCAGGGGGAGCTTACAAACCTCACCTTAAAGATGTATTATACTCAGGG
This sequence comes from Medicago truncatula, assembly GCF_003473485.1. NCBI lineage: Eukaryota > Viridiplantae > Streptophyta > Magnoliopsida > Fabales > Fabaceae > Medicago > Medicago truncatula. Next base: position 28,613,514 of record NC_053049.1, on the reverse strand, counting down.
GGAGATTACAATCCTCTATCTCAGTGGTCAACTTATTAATTAGATCAACAACAATTGAACGTTTTAAATACTATTGTTTGTCATCATCAAAAAGGGGGAGATTGTTGGAACAAAATGTGTTTCACAATGAACCTTATTAAGTTTTGATGATAACAAGGTATTAAAAATTGTCAATTGGTTATTACTAATAATTGTTCAAGTGTACAGGACCAAAAGGCTACTCAAGTTATTTCAATAGGTCTTGGAAGAACAATAGAAAGAAAAAGAAATTATAAGCATCTGAAGAAAACTGCTCCTGAAGCTGAAGTGCTTCTGAAGTGATGACGTCATCAGAAGCAGAAGGTCATCAGAAGCAAAAGTTTTCATCAGAAGCAATATCTTCACCAGAAGCTACATTTGATCCTTTAATCAAACTGAAGATTCAAAGTAGCTGATTCTCAATTCAGTCTTATCCAAGAAGAACGAAGAATTGAAAGAGAGGTATCAACGGATATATGGATAGCACTGAGCACTTGTCTCTCGTTAATAGAGTTGACAAAGTACAAGTGTACAACCACAACCTCCACTACTCTGTTTTCTGTCTACGCTACAAGACAAAACAACAGTCATGCCTGCAGAATTTGTACGTTCAAGATGGGAATGAATTTGAAGCTTATTCTTCAAAGGACTACACCCAAATCAGGCAAAGGATCACTGGTGGATAATCAAAGGATTTCAAACGACTCTTTAAGACGTGCTAATTATCTCAACGTCTCTTTCACGCCTCTATATAAAGGAGTGAAGACTTGAAGATTGTAGATAGAGATACATAAGTTCAAAAGCGCCAAAACTCTGTCAATTTGATTCTACAAAGCACACTGAGTTTCTGCACTGATTTGATACATCTTAGAAATTCAAAGTCTAGAGTCTTTACTGTATTGTATTGTGAACACCACTGATTGTATATCAAGTGTTCAAGTCAAACTCAATTCTCTGTATTTTTGTTTGATTAGAAGTCTCTTGCCTGCGTGCTTGAGCATTAGAAGTCTCTTGCTTAGTGCTTGAGCATTGGAAGACTCTTGCGTGTGTGCTTGAGCATTTTTGTGAAGTCTCATACTTAGAAAGTATTGAGCAGTTGTAATCTTTGTGATTATAGTGAAATCTCCTTGGAAGTGCAAGGGGGACTGGACTACTTCCGTGTTGTGGAAGGAACCAGGATAACTGCTTGTGTCTTTGTCTTTCTTTTCTCTGCTCTGTTCTTTTCCGCTGCAATCTGACTCTGATCAGTTCATCAGAAGCAATCAAACTGCTTCTGAAGTTTTATCAGAAGAAGTATTTTTTAAGAGAAAAAGAAAACACAATTCAACCCCCCCCCCCCCTTCTTGTGTTTTTCACCTTCATTGGGCTCACCCATTTCTAATTGAGCTGCAAATTCTAGAGTCCGGCCTAGCCCGTGTGGGCCATGGGCCTGTCCAACCACTGATTCATTAGCTTCTTATAAGCCTCAATTTCATAAGATTTTTGTATCTCTTCCATATCCAACCAATTCCACAATCATCTCCACGGATACCAATTGAAAAACAGGGAGTTTCCAAATGAAAACAAAAACATACATTGGGAGGGTAATAGAAAGTAGAGGTGTCAAATGGGTTGGGTCGGGCTGACCCATTTCTAATTGGGCCGCGAATTCTAGAGCCCGATCTAGCTCGTGTGGGTCATGGGTCGGTCCAACCCGTTTATGTTTTATTTTTAAAATTTATTCACTCTTTTATATGTATTAGTTACTTACCACTAGGGTTGGGAATAGGCTAGGCCGGCCTACGACCTGGCCTATTTAAGCCTGGCCTGGCCTAGCCTATTTATTAAAAAGGCCAGGTTAAGGCTTTTTAAAAAGCCTATTTGATAAAATAGGCCAGGCTTAGGCTTTTAAAAAAGCCTGTTAAGCCTGATAGGCCGGCCTATTTATACCCATAAGTTAAGCCTAATAGGCCTAATTATTATTATTATATTAATATATATCAACAAACCCAATTCCCATTGTCCGCTTAAAAACGAAACGACAATCTCACAATCACAAACTCTATTTCCCAATTCCCATTTAAAATCATTCCCAATTCCCATCCCTTTGGCTTCACTTGAATCGCTTCTGCTGCCTTTTGAATCGTTGCTACCTTATCGCCGCCGCCGTCGTAACAGGTTTGAATCACTGCTACCGCTGCTGCCTCCTTTTGAATCGCTGCTACCTTTTCTTCTTTCTTTTTTTTTTATATCTCTTCATAGTGTTATTTGGATTGGAATTTCATTATTGGATTTTTTTTCCCCTTTTAATGGCTGCTACCTTTTCTTCTTATCGCTGCTACATTTTTTCCCCTTTTTATGGCTGCTACTGCTACCTTTTCTTCTTATGGCTGCTACCTTTTTTTCCCCTTTTTATGGCTTCATTATTTGGATTGGAATTTCTTCTTATCGCTGCTACGTACCTTTTCTTTTTATAGTGTTTGTTCTAGTGATTTCCATGCTTGCATAGAAATAGAAATAGAATCATGTAATTATGTCATACTTAATTTTTTTTTGTCATAGTAGAGCTTCTAATATTAGGAAAATAGATGGGTAATCAAATTTTTGATCATATTCTTTTTGATATACAAGGCAGTAAGCAGAAACTAATAAAATTGATTAATAGTTTTCTACTTAATATAACACATTTTCATTAATGTTTTTACCATGTACAGTAAATGTCTTCTCAAGCAAATGAAGAACCAACTCAAACAAGAGCAAGCACAACTCAAGCAGAATCAAATGCAACCCAAGAAGAAGAAACTCAAGCTGAACCAATTGTTGGGAGAAAGAGGAAAAAAACAAGTGTAATTTGGAAAGATTTCGATGAAAAGGAAATTACTAAAGGTGTGTTTAGAGCTGTTTGTAAACACTGCAAAGCACAATATACTACTGGGACGGTAGGATCTAGCACGAGTCAAATGAAACGACATCTTGTAAGTTGCACAGCCAAGAAATTGCAAGATGCTACTGAAAAGAGACAAGCTGCTATTCCATTTAAGCGTGTGAGTTCAGGTAACCCCTTTCTTACTTCTGGTGTTGGATACTCTAATGAAAGGATGAGGGAAATAATTGCAACTGCTGTAATGGTTCATGAATATCCTTTTAATGTTGTTGAGGATGATGTTTGGATGTGGGCATTTGAATATGCAAATCCTAAGTTTCGCAAGGTTACTCATAAAACAACAAGAAGTGATTGTTTGAAACTATACGAGAATGAGAAAAAAATCTTAAAGAAACAGTTGGAAAGTGTGAGCAAGATTAGTTTAACAACAGATATGTGAAAATCTAGCCATCAAGTGGTTGAATATATGGTTATCACAGGACATTTCATTGATGCGGGATGGAATCTTCAGAAAAGAGTTTTGAGTTTTGTGAAAGTGCCTGCACCAAGACGTGGTATTGACGTGGCTGATGCTAGTCATAAATGTTTGAAAACTTGGGGGATTGAAAGTAAAATATTTACAGTATCTGTTGATAATGCTGCTTACAATGATTTGTGCTTGAAATATCTTAGGGATAATATATCGCTGAGTAGAAAGTTAATCCTTAATGGTGATTTGTTTCATGTTAGGTGCTGTGCGCATATTTTGAATTTGTTAGTGCAGGACGGCCTTAGTAAAATTAAGGATATCATTTTTAATATTCGTGAGAGTGTCAAATATGTTAACCACAATGATGCAAGTCTAAAGAACTTCTGTGATGTGGTTGAGCAAAAAGGTTTGAAAGAAAGGAAACTCGTCATCGATTGTCCTACAAGATGGAATTCAACCTTCAATATGGCGTCAACCGCTTTGAAATTTAAAATTGTATTTTCAGCCTACAAAGAAAGAGAGCCTCACTATAATCATGCCCTTTCATTTGAAGAATGGGACAAAGTTGAGAAAGTGTGTAAACTGCTAGAAGTGTTCAATTCTGCTACTCATGTGATCTCAGGTAGTTTCTCAACTATTTAATGGTTGTACTTTATTACTCTTAGAAATGTTTAATATAACTAGTGTTTAATATAACTATTTTGAATGTAGGTAGTGAGTATCCAACTTCAAATTTGTATTTGCCAGAGGTCTGGAGGGTGAAGCAGGTACTTGATATGGCGGATGAAGACGAAGATCTCTTTATGAGAGAAATGGCAAAACCAATGAAAAAGAAGTTTGACAAATACTGGGGGGAGTGTAATTTGTTGATGGCTATAGCTAGTGTTTTGGATCCTAGGTGCAAATTTCACAGTGTTTGTATATGTTTTCCCAAGATATATAAATCCAAGGAAGTTTCTGATGAGAATATAGAGAAGGTTAGGCGTTCCTTGGAATTATTATATGATGAGTATGTGGCCTTATCTTTGGAAGAGTCTTATTTGATGCCTGCTGTTAATTTGGATTGTGATAATCCATCTTCCTCTCAAACAAATGTTAAAAATGCCACTGGAATTGATGACTTGTTACAAACCATTCGGGAGCAAGAAGCCATTTCTCCCACGAAGTCAGAATTGCAAGATTATCTTGATCAAGGTGTTCATGTTGTTCCTAACTCTGAATCCTTTAGTGCTTTGGACTGGTGGAGGAACAACAGCATGAAGTATACAATCTTGTCTAAGATGGCTGCTGATATAGTAGCTATTCCAATCTCAACTGTTGCATCCGAGTCCACATTCAGTGCTGGAGGTAGAGTTATCGATGAATTTCGCTCTAGATTAAATGAAGAATCTGTTGAAGCTCTCATTTGTGGTGGTGATTGGTTCCGTCATAAGTATGGTGTGAGGAACAAATCAAAGGTTATTCGTTGTCATGATATTTTACTAATATTTATTCATATATTCATATGGTATTGTTTAGTCAAATAACTAAAGTATTTTTTTCTTTTGGTTCCCAAGGTTGATAAAGATGAGATACAAATCAACTTGAAGATTTGATATCATTTTGGTTTTTTGGGCTGGTTTGTGTACATGAAGCTGATGAGTGATTTGTTGACTTGTGTGATATGTTGAATTATGCTGACTTTTGCTACACCTTGAAGATTTGATATCATTTTGGTTTTTTGGGTGGTCTATGTACATGGAGCTGACTATGACTCATATGTTGGCATGCTGACTTTTGCTACACTTGAGTTTTGACTAAGACCATGTGACTATGAGTCTATGACTAATGAATGTCACTCTATCACTCATTTCTTTTTTTGTTTTCTCATATCAAGCATTTTATGAAATGATATTATTTTCTATTTTTTCGTGAATTGTAATCAAATGGTTGATAAACATTGATGAGTACTAACGAAAGATTATTATTATTAGCTCTAAATTCATTGTGATTTGTTGTTTTGTTGTTATAGGCTTTTAAACAGCTTGTTATGTTGTTAAAATTTGTTTTTAGTAAAATAGGCTTTAAGGCCTATTTAGCCTATTTAGTATGTAAAATGAACTATTTGATGACCATAATATTAAATAGGCTTCAAATTAGGCTTTCAGGCTAGGCCAGACTTTTTAATAGGCCAGGCCAGACCAAGAAAAACGGCCTATGATAGGCCATAGGCCAGGCTTAGGCTTGTATAATTTTTCGTAGGCCAAGCTCAGGCCTTTCAAAGCCTGGCCTGGCCTGGCCTATTCCCAACCCTACTTACCACTATTTTTTTGCTAAAATATGATTGGATGGACATAAAAATGTAAATAATTTTTACATTAGCATTGAATAATAATTAAACTCTAGATTATTCCTTCAATTAAATCAAATTAATAATTTATAAACTTTAAAATTTTAAAACTTTAAGCTAAATTCATTCATATTTATTGAGTTTATTTATTTAAATATTTTTTTATTAATAAATTTTAAATTAGTTGATAATTTTTTAAAAAAAATATACTATTTTTTTAACAAAAATCAAATGAAATATGGGCCGGTCAAAAGCCCGATGGGCAGCCCGGTCCGGTCCCACTTTTGTATGGGCCAAAAAAGCCCAATTGTATTTTTGGGCTAATTTTTTAGACCCGGTCAAAATATGGGTTAATTGACCGGCCTATCAACCCGGCCCATTTTTGGGTTAATTGACCGGTCAAAAAAGAAATTGATAATAAAATGATTTAGTCTTTTGATAAAAAAGGTTTTTGATATGTGTGTGACCAAATATTATGCATTTATATTTGTGTCCATGTAAAAATATGTGTAAAAAAAAAGGACAGAAAAATATGATGGAAAAAAGGACTAGATGATTCAGTAGTCATTTGCTAACCTAATCTTATGTGTCAAAAAAAAAAGGACAGAAAAATATGTGTCTATTTTTCTCCTACATGGTTAAGGTATAATTTTGCTTTTTTCGGTTATTCACTCAAATTTAAGGAAGACCAACTTTTTTATGATGGAAAAAGACACGTCTTGGACTGAGAATTATTTCCATCTCCCTGACTTTTTTACATAAAGAGAAGGTATTTTGATCTTTTTAGCATCTATTATATACTCTTAGTATCTTACACGACAAAACTTGCTTACATGCCATGCGTGCTCTTTAAACTCAATTTAAAACCGAAGTAACATGTTCCATTGTCAAGCAATATTAGCCCGTTTTGATTAAATACAAAGTTTATACACCTTATTTTACAATAATAATAATAATTTCTTCTCAACAAGGAAGTTTATAATAATCAAAAAGTGAAAATGATCGAAGTTGTCAACATTTTTATTCAACAAAAACAACAATCTAAAATGGGTTTCACTTCCACTTCATGAGTCAAATGACACTAACATCTTGTCATGAATATATTGATTAAGTGGGATATCGGGGCGGATTAAAAGTCGATAAACTTTTTCTCTCTAAAGCTTTCCACGGTCTCCTTGAGGCTGATTTCCAAAGGAGTAAACTCGATTCCAAAGCTCTTGGCCTTTTCCTTGGAAATCTGATATGTTGGCATATACGGTCCATCATCCTCACACCTTATAAAATTGTAGAGTACAATGTTAATAAAAAAAATTAACATTTAAATCCGGAGCACATGAAAATGAAACAAGATTGTTCATAAAATGATTGAAGTAAAACGTAGAATCAAATGAGGTATACTAGAGTCTAGAGGTATCACTGTTGCTGATACCATAACAAGTCTCTAATACAATATTAGAATTGAAAGAATTGGAAAGAAATGATTTCTATAACTATAAAAAAAGTACAAGAAAGCTTATACAGAGCTCAATTACAAAAGGATGTGAGAGTATATATACTATATAGTAGAGTAACCAAGTGCAGCTGCCAGCTAACCATAACTGACTATAACTAAGCATAAACGATTCTAGATGATGAAACTAACATAAGTAGCTGATTAACTGAACTGATTTCAAAACAATATGATATTTTGTGGAGGTAGGTGGAATTTATGAGAATGCATAGGAAAGAGGTATAGAGGCATGAACACTAGATGGGAAACAGTAGGTGGTGAAGCACTTAGAAACACTTCTTTGGTTGGGAAGTGAGTTTTGTTGAATAGGACAATTCTTAGAGATGAAAAGTTTTCCGTATGGACATCGGCAATTATAACCCTTGTGAGAGGTTGAGTAACCCAAAAAATCTAACTTGTGTTTGTTGTATGGTCAAAGTAAAGGGGACCATGAACAACTCAAGACTCGAAGGAAGTATTATGCGGTGGTTGATTCAGTGGCGTTGCCAGGACCCTGGGTTAGGGAGTTCAAACCTTTGTAATATAATTAATAATTATAATAATATATTCAAAAATAATATATTCGAAAAATTACATTGTACTATATTTAAGTTGTACTAAAAAATTTGCAAAGATACTCTACAATTGTCATCTAAGCAATTTTATGTTATGAATGTGTGGAATAATCAATTTTTTTTTATCAAATTTATCAAACACGTCTCTATCAATATAAGTAATGAGACAATCTTTATCTATTCATCCCCAATTTGACTATGAATAGAAATTGTTTTATAATACTAATGAAATATAAAATTTTACTTTTCCTATTAACATATATAAAATTAATTATCTTTTAAATTTATGTATAATTGTCAATATGATTTATGTAATTTATGATGGATGGAGGGTTAAATTTTAGGTGCAAAAGTAGTACTAACAACTCACGTTAGTTAAGCAAGCAAAAAGCTAGGTAGGTGCAGGAAAAAGCTTTGAACTCAATAGAAAATGTTTAATGTCAGCCTTAAATAAATTGAAAGAGTCAATAGATATGTACACTACACCATGTTATTGGACAGCATGCTCCAACGTGTGCAACTTTACCGTTACAAAGAGAGAGTTGGTGCAAGCCTTATATTTAAGGGGGTTCAACATGGAAGAAACCCAAAATAATAGGAGTAAATTAAAGGGTTGAGGGGGTTCAGCTGCATCCCCTGGATACAAGTTGGCTCCGCCCCTATTTGATGAAACAAAGTGGTATATGCAAGTAGAATCACAAACTTAGATGAAGAGGTAGATTGCCTGATAAAGTGATACAGAAAATCAGCTTCAAAGGAAAAAATTGTTTAGACTTTATAATCTCTATTTATCTCATATATACATCTAGTCAATATAGGAGTTGAATTTTTATCAATAGCCATATTTGAGAAATGGAAAATTTCAATGAAAATTCAATACCAAATTTTGTTGTTTTAGGAACATATGGTATCAATGGAAACTATTAGCATTAAAAGTAATCAATAAAGCTTACATTAAGTAATATTTTTTGTTTAGATGATTTAAATAAACAAAAGACTGTTTTTGCTTCCATGCATTGAGATCTCATGTCCTGAGTATCTTCCTAGTTTCAGTTCTAGCATACATTCAACAATTCATATTTAATATGCCTTTGAGGAGGTATAGAAATGAACTTACTTGTCTGAAATTGGTAACGTTGGGTACAAATCACGTAAAATCATAGCAAGTTCTGAATAGTGTACCACTCTCTCCGCCAACAAACACCTTCCACTAGCTGAAGCAATCTCATATGCGTGAATGTGGGCGTTAGCAACATCTTTCACATTGACCCATCCAATTGCTTTATTTGGAAAAGGTATACCTGCATTCAAAAATTCAGAGTTCTTCTATGATGCAACAGGACAATACTTTTCTGGAACAAATATTTCATTACTTATATGTCACACATTGCAGATCCACGACTATTAAGTTATCAAAGCAAGAAATACATTGATCAGTGAGTAACCATTTGATGGTATATGAAAGACAAATAATGACAGATTGAGACCGATAGGATGAGGAAAAAAAAAAAATTCCAACAAACACCAGGAATGCTATTACCTTCAATAGCAGTAACAATGCATCAAAAGATTCATTAGACATTAACCATCTTAATTTTATCTAAAAAAAGGGCAACCCGGTGCACTAGAGCTCCCGCATAAGCAGGGTCCGGGAAGGGGTCCCACCATTTGGTGTATTGTATTCAAACTAACTTACACTTTTTATGTCATGAAATAACTCTAGATAAACTCTTCAAAATGCCTCCCAAAAGAAAAATTACCATTTATAAGGTTTAAAATTGGTTCAACACTTTCATTAACCTCTGGTTGCAAGAGAGGTCCTGCCACCATTGTTGGGTTAAGAGAAACCATGTCAATGTTGTTTTCATTAACAAATTTCCAGGCAGCAGCCTCGGCCAAAGTCTTTGAAAGTACATACCATAGCTGAAAACACAAATAGAAGTTGGCACGAAAGTTAGGGTTAACTTATGATTTGCTTCCTTATTTAATTAGGATGAAGAGTCTAGTATTAGCATAAGTAATGATTGGTATTTTATCTTTTGTAATATCATCCAAGGCTTTATCTCATATCAACGAAAAACACATCATTCAATTCCGAACTTTAGATAAACCACATCAAAATCACATGTCCCAGCTTCACAAGCTTTAAGATTTTATTCTGAAATATTTCTAGGAAAAATGGTACTAACCTTTGATTCCCTACAGAAATCTGGATTTGAAAACCATGTCTCATCAACTACAACTTCAGGATTTTTCGGCCTTGTATTAAATGAAACTGCAGCATTAGAAGAAGTTAAGACAACTCGTTTCACAGATGTTGACTTTGCACATGATTTAAGAACATTAAGAGTTCCCTTAAGTGCCGGATCAATCAACTCCACCTGAAAACACAGATATCAAATATTAACAGTGCATACGCTATCAACTGATTTGTTTCTCTACCACAACAAAAACGTAATATTTATTTTAGACTTGTAAATTTTTCAAAAAAAAAGGTCAAACCATCTAAAAAAAAAAAGTGAAGTTATGCTTATCCTTAATCACATGATTTCTCAACTAAATATATCATCAATAAAAGGCACCCAAGACATGGAACTTCAGTTTGAAAGTGTAGTTGTCATTTAGGTCCCCAAATTATCTTAACAGAAAATGACGAATTCTCTTAATGAAATAGCTAAATTGCAACTTTAACAATATATTCATCTTGTCACATTATGCAGACACAGAGGAATCGGAAATCCTTACATCACCAATGTCCTTTTTTATTAATTTCAAAGGATCTCTTGTGATCTTCGCTAAACTGGTAACCTATGAAAGTCGCTTAATCAAAAATTCCATTTTTACATTTCAATAGACAAAAACCATTCTTCTTTAATCATAAAGAAATAATAAGTAGGTATGATTGATAGGTTCTAAATAGGTCATTGGGTGAAGTCCTTTATATTATAAGAGTCAGGGGATATAGCAATGAAAAATAGAATCCTTTTGACTGAGGAAAAAACTTAAAACACACATTAAAAAGATATATAATACCTGTAAAGATTTTATAATGAATAGCATCTCTCACTTTACATACCAGTTTTGTAGGATGAATTAGGCCTAATATAAAATCTAATATGAAACTGAGCTTATAAACAATAGAATACGAACCTGTGGGTCATTTACGACAAAACGAACAGGTGAAGCAGTATGAAAGACACCATCACAACCCTCAACAACAGAGTCAAAGGAACCTTCTTCCAAGAGATCTGCCTTAAAGAGTTGCAACCTCTCCTTTGCACCATCAAGTTTAAGCAAGTGGTCAACCTTTTTAGGATTACCTGCTTGCTTGCACACCAATCAATCATTCATAAGGGAAACCAAAATAGCTGAAACATAAAGGATAAGAGTGTTGATGAATTTATATAAGGAGAAAGAAGTTGAAGGAAAAACATGCACATACTTGGGTCACGGACAGTGGCTCGGACAGTGTAACCACGTTGGAGTAGGAACTTGACAATCCATGAAGCTATAAAACCAGAAGCACCTGTCACACACACCACCTTTCCTTCCCCACTCATCAGGCTTTTCCTTCTTTTCCTTCAAAAATGTTTACTTCCCTTAACTCTTATACTTAGAAATTAATACTCATACTTTATAGTAAATAATATGGCAGTGATGAAGTAGGTGATTTAACTATTATTATTGTCTTAATGTTAGTACTAAAAGAAATGAAATAATGTTTATTCTTGTAACCTATTTCCCAGGACATTTGTTGCAATTAGGCACATTTGTGTATCAATAATTTAGTTTTGTTATATACTTTGTTAATTTGCTTGGCTTCACCAATACTTTTTATTTTTCACATGTTTAGTGCTAGGAGCACCCACTTTAACACTCTATTTTCAACGCCTACTCTTTTATTGGGAAAATCATATTAGTCCGACATAAATTTCATCCAATATGTTTGGTTCCACTTCTAGAGAGGTCATAATCGATTCTAACATGTTTGGTTGCTTCCAAGTAGAATTGACTTTGGTCTCTAGAATTGGTTCTATTTGAAGCTAGGATTTGTAGCTTTTGATTCTATAATTGATTTTTACACACAAATTTATGGTTCAACTCACTTTTACATAAATGCATCCAAACACAAATAGCTTTACCTTCAACTCGTTTTTAGTCAGAATCAATTTTACATAATCAATTCATGTCACCGTGGAACCAAACATAGACTAAGTTACTGATGGAAAGAGTATTAAAATGAGTAGTATATGGATATTCATCAATGCTTTTTCATATAAAACAAAACAAGTATTCAAAAGCAATACTGTTGTATCATAATGACAAGTTGGTTTACCTTAGGTGTGGTTGAGGAAGACTGTGTATCTGAGACTTTAATCCAAGTATCGCAGAACAAGAAGAAGAAAACCAAACAATGAGTTATCTTATGAGTGAGTGTTAATGTTTGTTATTCATCCAGTAATTAAGAAAGAAATGTATGTGTTGAGTCAGCAATTTCAGATTATTGAATAATAAAACAGGTGGTTAAATTGGATTGTCCATATGTCGTGTTGTTCAGATTCAACTAAATGAATATGGTATTTTTTGTTTCTTTCTTAAGAATAAATGAATATGGTCTTGTTACGCTACCCGGACACTCTAACTATTTCAAAATAAAAAATAGTTCTATAGGGATGGACAAAAAACCAAAAAACCAAACTGAATCGCTGAATTGAAGTGAACTGAACCAGAAAAAATTGAACTGAACTGAAACGGTTTCAGTTACAGTGCAGTTCAATTCGAACAATTCAGTTCAATACGGTAACTAAAATTCAATTTTGTTTGTTTTTTTTCCTTTATATTTTTTCAAATGTATCAATAATAACAGTTCAGTTCAGTTTGTAACAGTTCAGTTCGATTTGAAACAGTTCAATTCAATTTGAAATGCAAATAGTTCAGTTTGATCCAATTCAATTTAGTTTTCATTCTAAACTGAACCAATGTCCACCCTAATTCTATAATAAGTTAAATATTTTAATTTTTAATAGATTGATTATATAAATTTTAAAAATATTATCATTTTTTTTTATCTAGAATTTGAATCCCGCAACTTGTATTTATTATATATTGTTTCCATCAGCTGGTTAAGTTCACGAAGACATAAAAATATTATCATTTAAAGGTATTAAAGAGTGTTATGAGACACTCATTAATAATTTTTAATTAATATTGCGGCATATAGTTTTACTTTTTTTTTGACAAAAATATTGCTGCATAGTGCATGTAGTTTTTGTTTGTTAAATTGTTTTTTACCTCTCTAGTTTGACTAACAAAACTACCAATATAGTTAGAGCTGTCAAAACGGGCGGCCCGGCCCTAAACGGGCCGGCCCTAGCGGGCTTCGGGCTTTAGCGGGCCGGGCCAAAAAGCCCGGTTGATAAAACGGGCTTGAAATATACTACCCGAGCCCGGCCCTACACGGGCCGGCCCGTATTAAAAATTATATATTTTTTATTTTAAAAAAATACTATAAAACACTGCTATAATTTTTTTATAAATAATATTTTTAATATGTTTAAATAATGTCTAGCACAAAAGTAAATTGTAAATATTTTCGTACAAAAGTTGTAAACTAAAACGACGAGGAAAATGATTTTAAATAAATTAGATATGTTATGGTTATAGATATTTATATATTCGATCTTTAAAACTATAAATAACGAAATGAATAAATATAATTTTATATTACATTTATATTTGTGTTAATTCATTGAATTTTCACTTTTGTTTTTTACTTTGATAATCAACTAAGTAAATAATTATTTGAAAAATATATATAATTTATAGAATTTTTTTTGTTATGCGGGCTAATGGGCTACCCGCGGCCCATTCGGGCTAGCCCTAACGGGTACCGGGCTTTTAAGGGCCGGGCTAAAAAGCCCTATTAAAATTCGGGCTCAATATTTTAGGCCCAAGCCCTATATTTATTCGGGCTAAACGGGCCGGCCCGTTTTGACAGCTCTAAATATAGTGTTGCTAAAATGGTGATTACCTTAGACAAATAATAGCAACACACATTTTAACATATTTTTTTCAACATATTTTTTTATTAATTAAATTTTTTATGGAATCCATCAAATTTTATATGGGACACACATAATTTTGTAGGATCCATTTAAATTTTAACCAATCAAAGACAACGTGTTGAAAATGGTAATGTGTGTTGATAGCATTCCTCATTACTTTATTTTAATATGATTGAGTGAGTTCGATTTTATTTTATGAGATCTGTGAACATAATTTAAACGGTGATTCAAAGTTCAAATTTTGAGTTTTCCCTTTATTAATCATAAGGGGTGATTTTTTATTCAATAGGTTGTTTGACAAAATAAATAAATGAAATATTAGTGAGATCCATTTTAACGAGTAAACAAGTATGTAAAAAATTATTAAAAAATTTAAAATTTTAAGCATAATTAAACAACATTTAATTTAACAAGGACTAAAAACACTAACGAAAAATTTTGTATGGACTAAAAAGTGTGATTTATTTTTATAAGGACTAAAAACAAAACTGCAGATATTTATAGGAACTAAAAACTTAATTAATCTTTTTTCTGTTTTTTTTGAAAGAAGTAGACTTCAATATTTAATATCATCAATATTCCATCCGTCTTAAAATTACAAGACGTTTTGTACATTTGATATCTATTAAAAAATATAATTAATTTTGTATGAAAATAAGATGTTATGAATTGTTTTATAAGATTGTAGTTTTCTCCAATTTAGTTTTGGACAATAAAATAATCCCAAATTACTGCAGACATTTTAGGACAAATTTGGACAGTTGGGTTTCACTCAAATTTTTATTTTATGTCTCTCTGATTGAGAGAGACTGAATCCAACAGAAACACCTTCCCAAAACGCTGCGTTTCATCTCCTCATTCCGATTCACAACCCAACCCTAACCCTAACCCTAACCTTTATCCGGTGAAACCAATCGTATCCATAGATTCATTGGTTCCACTCCTTTTTGAATTTTTTTTATTGTATCGATGCCGTCTCAAGCGGATCTAGACCGGCAAATCGAGCACCTGATGGAGTGCAAGCCTCTGACGGAAGCGGAGGTGAAGGCGCTTTGCGATCAAGCAAGGGCGATTCTGGTTGAAGAGTGGAACGTGCAGCCTGTGAAGTGTCCTGTCACCGTTTGCGGCGATATTCACGGCCAGTTTTATGATCTTATTGAATTGTTTCGTATTGGTGGAAATGCTCCTCATACTAATTACCTCTTTATGGGTGATTATGTAGGTGCGTTTTTTTTTGAGTTTTTTTGTGATTTTTTTTTTGTATGAATTTGCTGTGGTTATGACTCAGATTTCCAATTTGAATTTGATACTTTGGAACATTTGGTATTGAAGTTGAATTTGGAGTTTTGGTTATTAGATCTTGTTGTGTGGAAGTGCACTTGACACGACACTGACAAATCGACACCTGTGATAATTTAAGAAAATGAGAAAATTGAATGTAATCATGTGTGTTGTGTGGGATACTAACATATGTCTGACACCGGACACGCCTTTGAGTAGAAGTGTTTACTCTATAGGTCATAGATTGACACGAAGAAATGAAGAAATGTTGAGACATAAATGTTGATATTTAATAATATGGAGTAAACTATAGAGATACTTATGGTTGTGATTTTTATGTATGTTAGAACAAGCAAAGCTTTATTTTTCCAAGTGTTGATGAGCGCATGAAATTGGATAGTTATGATGGGATTTTTATAGAATGTAGTATATATCAATAGGACTTTAGGAGTGAAGCTCTGTGATGTCACGGATCAGTACTTTGATAATTTTTTTCCAAATTTGTCAAGGAACATATGATTCTGTTTGAAGTTTGAACCAAGGTATATCAAAGTTGGTATCCAAATTCAATAGTGCTTATAAAAGGTAGTATCATTCTTCAGCTTTCAATTTCTTATTTTTTTGTTAAGATTTTTTTTTTCTTATTTAAGCTTTATTGTGTTTTTCTTTAAAATTTGAGGGAAGGACGCGCTTAACTGTATGTTGTGAAGAAGTTAAAAGTTCAGTTTTAGTAAGTGTTGTTATCCTCTGAAGCACCAAAAGTGGAAAACTTGAATTTTTTTGGGATATTAGTATTGGGGACGTATCTAATACCAATGTGTTTGGTTACCTAATCAATACATATATGTTGGGTATTCTAGATTTTTGTAGTTGTCTTTTCCGCTATGGTTTGAATATTTAACTGTCACTGGTATGAAATTTTATCTTATGTTCTCTGTCAATCATTTCTATGTTCCGCAAATCTCATATTTGGTCTCATCTTTACAGAAGATGCTCAAAGAGGAGAGTGACATTGATATTTGATGCTATTTCTATTTGTACGAAATAGGCAACGATTCTTTTATGGAAGTGATATATAATATCTGTTTTTTACGCTCTATTTAGTAATGTTTTATTAGTATGTTATTTTAGATACTAAAAAATTAATATGTTATTAGTTTGAACTTATAGCACCGCAAACATATATTTATTAATTGCAACATATATTTACTTTGTTTTATGATTTCTTTGATGCATATCTATATACTGGCCCATATTTTTTAAGAGTATGATACCAGTGTCATATTTGTGCATCATATTGCCTTCACTCAATTTCAGTTCTTCTATCATCTTACTGCCTTTAATTGTTTTCAAATTATAATATACAATTCTGCTGATACCTGCTGCCATTTTCTCATGATAATGCTTCATTAATTCACGCAGATCGTGGATACTATTCTGTGGAGACTGTTTCACTTCTGGTGGCCTTGAAAGTTCGTTACAGAGATAGAATTACAATTCTCAGAGGAAACCATGAAAGCCGTCAAATTACTCAAGTGTATGCACTACTTCTCATTATATGTTTCTCACCAACACAATGTGCTGGCATTTTTGTTGTTAAACCCCCAATGCTTACCCTAATGCCTCTAATCATCATTGTCTGTTCCTTACCCGATTGAGTTCAATTTTCAGTGAACTGTCTATCCATAGGTTAGTAATGAAGGGTTTAGGTGAAACAATTCGGTTTTGTGGGACTGGAATTCTTCCATCATTTTTTCATTCTCATGATTTTGTGGATGTGATATTTAGTTTTAGTGAATAAATTCAACTAATATGATATATGTTCGTTGTTGTTTTGAGCTGTCTACGAGATCCTGAGGATGCAGATAGAAATATTGTAGGGTGTGGGGAATGAGTAATAAAATTCCTTTGTTGATATTAACATGCAACATGGATCACTTGGAGTGCATGTTTAGAAGGACACACTAAACTGTTGAACAATATTTATTAAAAGGACACACTAACCTGTTAAACAATATATAGGAGGCATGTAACTGATAGGCAACAGCCCCCTATTAGCCGAGCCTGTGTTAGGAAAAATAAGTGTCACAGAGGTTCATAACCTTCCGAGTGATAATGACCGATACCTAACAGCTGTTGGTTAGTTAGAAGACTTTGAGGTGGTTATAAGGAGAGTGAGAGCATATCAGAAAGTATCTTTGCAATTGTATCATTCTTGGTATGGGGGAGTTAATTCCTCTGTCAATAACAGTGGTCTCTGATTTTCATTCTTTTTCTTTATTCTGATGCAGTTTCTATCGGTAACGTGCATCTGTGTGACACTTGTTAATGTTTACACCAATTAATCAAAGATTTGAAACAGAAAAACAAAAAAATCTCTATAAACCACTAGAAACAAAATGTTTCTTTTAATATGAAAATAAAAAAATGTTTAAATCTGTTGCTTTGCCATTTCATCGAAAGCCTGCTCCATCTTCTGCTTTCAGGTACGGCTTCTACGATGAATGCTTGAGAAAATACGGAAATGCCAATGTCTGGAAATTCTTTACCGACTTGTTTGATTATTTACCTCTTACTGCCCTCATTGAGAGTCAGGTTCGAGTTATATATGTTGCAGAACATTCTTTTGACTAATTGTATGCCAGCCTCTAACTTCATGATATATTTCAGGTTTTCTGCTTGCATGGAGGTCTCTCACCTTCATTGGATACACTGGATAACATCAGAGCATTGGATCGTATTCAAGAGGTTTGTGTGTAGCTTAGTGCTATGCATTGTCTTATGATTCATTTGATAATAAGAGCAGTTTTTTATCTGAAGAATGACGTCTTGAGCTAAACATCCGTCTTATGTTTAAGTTGTGAAATACTTGATTTGATGTTGCAATTTTTGTTGTTTTAATTGAGGACCTTCAGTAGGAACACGTTTCTCTTACAATTTTCTTTTAATCAAATATCTTGTATGCTATCAGCCTTGCTGCAATTTTCTTAGGCTTTTAAGATGGCTCATCTTTTGGTCCTTGGTGGAATGCTGTTTGTTAATACTGATATTGTCTTGACATGTATTGACGATGTTAATTGAATTGCTTGGTGATCGCGGCACCCAGGTATGCTAACAACTGTAATTGTACATTATAGGTTCCACACGAAGGACCAATGTGTGATCTCTTGTGGTCGGATCCTGATGATCGCTGTGGGTGGGGAATATCCCCACGTGGTGCTGGATACACATTTGGGCAGGATATAGCTTCTCAGTTCAATCATACCAATGGCCTCTCTCTCATATCTAGAGCTCACCAGCTTGTTATGGAAGGATACAATTGGGCTCAGGTGACTGACAAATATTTTAAATCGGTTAATTATATTTACCCTCTTGACTATTACCTTCTGTTGTTATCTAATATGACTTTACGTTGATAACTATTTTAGGAGAAGAACGTGGTCACTGTATTTAGTGCTCCAAATTACTGTTACCGATGTGGGAATATGGCTGCCATACTGGAAATTGGAGAAAATATGGATCAGAATTTTCTTCAATTTGATCCAGCCCCCAGGCAAATTGAGCCCGACACTACACGCAAGACTCCAGATTATTTTTTATAATAACTTCATATATCTTCCCATTTGTAGTTACTGCTTTCTACAATTACCGTAGATGTGTTTTTAAGGAAAGAGGAATTTCACCGTTTAATTGAAGACTGGTCATCAAAACATGATTCTTTCTTTTGGAGTTCTCTTGCCGCTGCTCATACCTTATCTGCCAGAAACTAATTGAACTGATCCAAGCCACCAATTGGTGTTGTATATTTTTAGAGGGGGAAGCGGCAATAACATGATTGGTATATTTTGTTTTGCAATTTGTTTTTTTTTTTTTTAACTATTTCACAAGTTAGAGAGCAGAATTTTTTGTTCGCGACAATGATGTTCATTTGAAACTTTTGATGGTGCCAAATGGAAGTGCAGGTGTTCATTTAAATCATGGTAGATGGTTGGTTGAGTAGGGATGGTAAATTGATATTTAAGAAAGAAAATCGTTTTAAATTTGTGAATCAATTGCCCTTAGGTTGAACTGGCGCTTATTTTGTCGTTGATTTTCCACTATGTTCAGTTCTAATTCGTTTGGTAACGTGCTAAGTTCTTAAGGTAGGATAGAGTGGCTAACGATTTCATTAACTGTATTCTTATTTATGAAGCATTTATTTATCAATTGTTTTTCTTTTGTTTTGAAGTTTTATCAACCGAGTTATGAGGCGTTGGTCACTTATTAGCACCTATAAATTGGTACTCATTCCATTCTAATTCACATGTCTCATCAGCATTTTTCGTACATGCCAAAAAAATTTGATATTGTAATTAATGTGTGTAGTTTGTGTATATTATTACTAAATTATTGAGTATAGACAATATTATAATTTGCTGCTATATGATATACTTGAATTGGATTCTATGAATATTTCACTATGATACCACCAGAAATAACAAACCAACAACTTGCATCTCCATTCGAAAAAATAAAAATAAAGGAATTGCTTTTTCAGTTAGAAGTGAATATCGACACTGTATTCATAAACATATTTGGTGACGGGAGAATATGCAGTCAATTGAAATGTTGAATTCAATTTTAAAAATTGAAAAAATCAATGACCGAAATTATGGATTTAGAAATTGGGGGACCAAAATCCAGAAATTGATTAAATAGGGGACATAAATTGCAATTAAGCTTACTTTTAACTAGTTTTGGGACAAATATTTGGTGGGTACGTAGCTATGTATTCTACCCAAAATAACATGTGTATGTTGCTAAATTTAATGATTTTTATTTGCTTTTGTTATTCATTTAATGGTCATCACATAAGTAAAGATCTATACACCATTAGGACGTAACAAATAGAAATCTATTGAATTGTTAGCATTTCCCTTTTTTAAATTGCTAACCTGGTTGCTGCATACCGTTTTGGATTGTTGGAATCCGTTTCGTTCTAGTGATATTGGAGTGTCCAATTCCGATGTTGGTTGTGCTTGACTTAATTCAGAACAATATCATGCTTTTGTTTTGTTTCACTTTTATTTTTAAAATACACCAAACATAATCGAAAACATGTATTTTGTCATGTTTCTTATTTTGGTGACTTACTCTTTGATCTGTCCGGTGAGATCATGTAGTTTTTATGGTGAAGCTTTAGGATCTGTGGTTGCTGTCGCGGTGGCTTATGGTATTATAGTGAGAGAAAGAGTAAGCTTCTATGCGAAGACGTGGACACTGCTTATCATGCGTCTTTGCGGTGTTTCTCCCTGAGATGCTGGGTTTGGCTCTATTGGACCGTTTGTTGGGATTTTTCGCCATAGGCTTTATGTCGGTCAAAAATAATTAATTGTCCCCTAGTCATTACTGTCTTTAAGACATAATGGACTTGTTTTAGAGTTCGTTCCCGATGACGGCTCCTCTTGTGAATCGTCAACGCTTTGAAGACGCTGTGAATTGATGTTGTGCACGATTGTTCGCGCTCTCGTGATCTTTTTGGCATTTAATGTTGCGCACACTGGGTTTGCCGCGTTCTAGGGAGACACCTTTGGTGTGAGTGGGAGTAGTTGGCATTTATTGTGAAGTGGCCTGAAGGGTTTCTATGAGATGTCTCTTCAGTTTTGTTCCCCACGTGTGTTCTGGACGCACCTCGATGCTGAGAATCACGCGCCCCAGTACTTGAGTGCTTTTCATATTCCCATCAATTTTGGTTTTCGATTGTACTTTTTCGTAGTCTATAAAAGGGGGAACATCCCTCCTATTTACTCTTTTCAAATCCTGTATCATTGCAGTTACCATTCTGCAAAAAAAATCCTTTCTTCCTTTGATGTTTTCTTCAAATTTCCTAGTATCTTTTTCCGGATTATCAGATCAAGTCTCCAGAGGTTTACTCCAGGTTTCCCTGTTTTTCGTTTTCTCCTAAAGCAACAATTCTTACGCTTCCATATTCTCAAGGAACGACTTCATAAAAGGTAATTTCTTCCTTCTCCCTTACTTTATGTGCTTGTTGTTCTTGTTGGTTCCATCTCTTTGCTTGAGATTGGAAGTGAAATGGCGAGGAATGTTGGGTCAGAAGAGAGGAGAGGCTTCAGTTTTATTTACCCTGACGCGAGTCCTTTCCTGCAATTGGGGAATCTCTCCCCTCTCCATGCTCTTTATGATACATGTCGCATAGATGCTCACCACCATTTTGACGAGGTTAGACAATAGATTCTGTAAATGCCCCTGATGGATCACCCTTCATTTCTGTGGATAGAGGCGAGGATATGGGAAAAACAATGCTAGTGACTCCGGAAGTCTCACCAGATGGTGTGGACTATAATTGGGTATGTCCAGACGTTCTAGACTCACGTTCTTCTTACAGGAATTCGGAAGATCTCAGGTACCACTGGTTTTGTTGTAATTGCCTTGGAGGACAAGTGGCAAGTTGAGTGCCCTGGGGTCATTAAGAGAATATGCAGATCTTACGAAGGGTGTTGCCTTCCTATGTATGATATTCTGTTTCGGGAGCTGCACGTCGAACTCCCCTTTACCACTTTCGAGGGGAGCTATAGTAGAATTGAAGGAAGTGATGTTCCAATTATTGTCACCAACCCTAATCTGATAAACTCCACCATGGGGAGTCAAAGCTCATACATGGTAGATGCAATAAGAGACGCGACTATTAACCAAATCTTGAGTTGATCCAAATTGTATTTTTTGTTTCTTCCATGCTGCATAGCCAAAATCTGCTACAACATAGAATTTGTTTCTGGATTGTAACTGCATTTTTGCTACAGAGTGCATTTAAGTTGACTTACTGCACAAGCGAGTTATTGGTTTTTCCAGTTTTCTTGTTATTTTATTTTGGGTAATCAATTTTCCTCCAAACATCGAATAATCAATTTCCTTCCTAAAGACCATCACACAAATTAAGGACTTGAGTAATCAATTTTCTTTCAAACAACATTTAATATAATTATTATAATACACAAGCATTCAATAAAATACAAGATATAATTTAAATATTTAATACATTGAATCACAATTTGCTAAGATTTACGGAAACAAAGATAACAATGACAATGAAAATTACAAATCAACGTTAAGGTCGATATTATTGGTTGTGAATTCGGCCAGCAGTTGTTTCAGTTGCAGTCTCCGTAGTCATCGTACCATCATCTATATGACCACAAGCTTTATTGATGTTTCTCCTATTTCAACAAAGCTTAACTATCATATTAAATATCTTAGCAATTCTGTGTTTAAGCCTTATGTACACTCCAACAATGACGTCAATCACCATGGCTAACATAAATGAACTAAAAAGGATGAATAAAATAATGGAATTGACATGTGTAGGGGATATCCTCCACATAGAAAATAAATAGCTAACGGTAAGCCATCTCATTGGAGAGGCTACTAGAAACCCTATTTTTCCATATGGTATCATAAAAAATATCGCTAAAATTGATACAGAAAAGGAATACATGTTTATAAATAAAAACAAAAAGAATTCATATCCTGACAAAACAGATTTCCCAGCATTTCCTGGAGTAGAAATAGTAGAATTGGAGGAAGTGATGTTCACACCATTGCCATCACTAGCACTAACCTGATAAATTCCACTAGGGGGACTCAATCCTGATTGATAAATCGCAGTTGCAACAAGAGTCGCAACTATCAACCAACTGTTACGTTGCTCCTCGGTTATATTTCTTCTAATGCGAATTATAGAAATTAATGGATTATATCTTATATGTGAAATTGTGGGAGCATCAGTGATTTCTATGCTAGGTTTTGCTCCAAAACTTAATAATATACTCTTCACATCTGGAGTGCTTGCTATGTCTAATGCGGTTTTGTTCTCCAGATTCTTTGAACATAAATCTATACGACCAGTACGTAACAATAATAGAAGTGCCTGTGCTACGAAGAAATTGAAGAACAATACAATTATTAGAGATCATTCATGCAAACCTATCTTATTTCTAACAAAAAAGATGACTTAGAAGTAGAACACCAAAAAGTAATAGGAAATATGATTATCATTTAGAAGTAGATGACTTTGTAAGTAGAACACCATTACCTGCGGGTCACTACGTAGTGCTGAAATATGCAAAATCGTGTTGCGTGCCTCATCCCACTGGTTTAATATTCTATTTTCCAGCATTTGAGCCCTTCTCTTTGTGTTTGTTCTGAGCCAGATAACAAGTACTTGAAGAGCCTCAAACTGTCCATTCTTAACAGCAATATGCAGTGCAGTCTCGTGCCTCACAGTTAAGTATTCAATAGATTCCGGACACAAGAAGAGAAAGTATTCTAAATGATTAACCTCACCAATTTGACTTGCAAAATGAAGAGGAGTTATACCTTCTCTTCCTTTAATTCTAACAAGGTCTTTATTGTTGTGCAGAAAATGAAACACCATACTCTTTTGGCCGTTTTGCATAGCGAGATGGATGGGACTGAATCCTTGCGGGTTTAGCTTCCATGCAAATGAAGGTTTTAAATTCATAATTTCATTGGCAAACGGCATATGACCCAAAGATGCAGCAATATGTAAAGGAGTTTCAACAAATGATATTACATCTATATTCTCCAAAATGGATGGATCATCTTGAATTACTGAGTAGAGGAGATCTATATCACCTGTTTGAGCTGCAGCTTTCAATCGGTCACCATTATTTGTGGTGTTCATGTTTGAAGCTCTAATATTACAGTAATGTGTTCACTAAATATAATTGTTGATTGATCTGGTTTCAATTTTCTTCACTCCTTTATAAAAAAATGACGCGCGTGTTTTTAGTTATATTTTAGTTTTTTGTTTTCTGCCAAATTATTTTTTCAAAAAAGTTACCATGTTTATGTTTTTTAAGATTTGCATATCTATTTCCTTCTTCCTCAAGAGTCCGTCATTGCTTTGGTGATCACTAAAGAATAAAGTAAAAGTAAATTCCACCATATGTAAAATGCAGTGTTTGTAGTTTGTGTTAGTCTTTTTTACTACATTATTATCTGCTTTTGACCATTCAAAATCTTAAAAATAAGTAGAGTATTACTTTTCCCACCCTATGCCCTTCTCACGCGCCCCGCAAAAATTACTAAATTGCCCTCCGAAAAATAAAATCTGGAAATTTAAAGATGGGTCCGGGTTACATATTTCGGACAGATTCGAAGTATAAAAGGAAGTTCAGCTCCCATTTTTACAGTTTCACTTTTTACTTACTCTCTCTCCCTCTAATCCCAAAATCCAAACTACATCAAAATCCAACCAAAATTGGCGAAATCTTGCTCAAACAGACTGCATTTCAATCGTTGGTGAAGATCACATGAAAGCTTAGTTCGATTTCTCTATTCATGCAAGAAATTTGTACCGTTTTTTTTTCTTCTGCACTAATTGTATTGTATTTTATGTTTATGTTTGAACATTTTGAATGATTTTTAATTATGTAACACTTGGATAGTTTTTATTTTTATGTTTTATTAATGTTTGAATGTTTGAAAATTATACTGTGTTGTTAATTGAATGTTATAAATTGAATTTTTTGTTTGAACAAATGGTCAAAGGTCAAAACGGTTGACTAAATGCTCTAAACCAGAGGCTGAGCCAAAACAGATGGCTTCTAGATTATGTCTCCGAATCCATTCATTCAACATTTGTTGACTTTCATTTGCCACCCCATTTGTTGACTTTCAACGGGGTTATTAACACAATTTGAAATACATAATCTGGAACGTGTAAAAACTTTCTAGATTATGTACTCCGAATCCATTCATTCAACATTTGCATCAGGGTGGTTTAAGTGCCAAAATTCCACGGATTTATCCAGATTATGTATTCCGGAAGGTGTTCGGATTATATATTCCAGAATATTGGTATTTTTGGAAGAAAAAAAGGCGTGCGAGGAAAGCCATAGGGTGGAAAAAGTAACACTCAAATATGTATTGCATTTGTATTATCTCATGGATGAGGCCTAAATCATCCCGTGATAATTTGAAGATAATTTACCTCTAATGACAATAGGATTCAATTATGGAACGAAAGAGACAAAGATCATATGTTGAATAAAGGAGATGATTTTTTTTTTTTTTTATATTCTTACGATGAAAATGGTAACTATTTGTAATAATAAAAATGAAGAACTGTCCGAAAAATAAAATTATGATTACATGTTTCCCCTTAAAAAAAGTATTATGATTATATGTTGAAAAAAAAGTACGTATGAGATACACTTACGAGATCATATGACTACACCTTTAAGTTACTCTCTTTAGATAAAACTTATCATTATTTTATTTTGTCCAAGCTTTATAAATTTCCTGGCTCCACCATTCCAACTTAACATTAGACACTAATGTGAATAAAATTTAATTTAATTTTTTAACAGAAAAGAGACAAATATTTGTTATGTTTCCTTCAAAAAATGTATGACGTGCTGCATAATCCTAACAAACTGAATTACAAGCAAGATAGAGAGCCATACTAGAAATGAGAAAGGAACTCTTTAGTATCTATGGATAAAAAAAAAACTTCAAAACTAGTTTAATCTATTGACATTTAAAAGTAGTTCAATCTATGGACAATAGATTGACATTTAATTATTTTGTCATTTAAAACTAGTTCAATCTATTCATGTGGAAAGAATGACATTTAGAAATAAAGAGCCATACTTCAAAACATGATTATTTCTTTTGGAGTTGTTCTCCTGCTGCTGCTGCTCATACCTTATCTGCCAGAAACTAATAGAACTGATCCAAGCCACCAATTGGTGTTGTATATTTTTAGAGGGGGAAGCGGCAATAACATGATTGGTATATTTTGTTTTGCAATTTGGCTTTTTAATTATTTCACAAGTTAGAGAGCAGAATTTTCAATTCGTGAGAATGATGTTCGTGTGAAACTTTTGATCGTGCCAAATGAAAGTGCAGGTGTTCATTTAAATCATGGTCGGGTTATGATTGAACCAATGTTTTTAAAAACAACCAGTCATTGTACTAGAAAAAGTGCTGATTCAAGGTTTAATCGTCGAACTGTGGTTGGTTAGATTGGTAATAATACGATAACATTTTTCATGATATATTAAATAATGAAGCTTTATATATCATTTTAAAAAACTCAAGTATTTTTTTTTTAAATCACAAACAAATGCACTGGTATAATCCTGAATGCATGGCAATTAAGCAAAAAATTAACCTTCAAAAGAATAAAATCATTAATTTTGAGTTGAGACAATGCTACTCAACAGAAAATAAATCCACCATTCAAAAAACAGAATTTGAACCATAAAAAGCAATGGAGAGAAGACGGTTATTATAAAGTGGTAAAAAGTAATAACTAACTCACCTTACCATTCACCTTAGCATCAAACTGCTCCACAATATTATGTGCTTTCAACCTGGCAATTACAATAGCTGCATATAACAGAATATATATAACTACAGTTTTGGGAAGTTTAAAGTTTGAAAACACACTTGTCTCGACGCCCTTTATATATAACCAAGATCCTTCTTAATATCAGACACAAGAAGAACCTACTAAGAAAACATTATAGTTACATATAAATGATGAGTTAACTTGGTTGTTGAAACCAATGTTTTAAGTAAAGCCACAACCAAGGTTTCAGATGTCTCCACCACGATCACAATGTGACCACAACTGAGGCTGTATTTGACCGCAATTTAAAGGACTGTGATGCAACAACAGTGGATACGACAATTTAAAACCACTGTTGACAGGCCCGGTTTGTGCCTTATAGCACAAGGTGACTACAATTAAGGCTACAACTGATCACAACTCTCCGCAGTATCAAAGATTGTGATACAGATGAACTGACGGAAAAATGTCTATGTCGAGGAGTTCCACAAAGCCTGGGTTGATTTTCAACATCTTGAGTGACGGAAAATGGACTGAAAATAACACACCACTTTCTCATGCTGTGAATTTCCTTGAACAATATTTAACAACAATCCATAAAGTAACTAGTAAGCAAAAAATACATAACAAAATAGCTACAGTTAGGCTGGATTACTATTAAGAACAGGTGATATCAAAGTCTCTTGGTAGACTTGTGGAGCCTTGCAACTATAGTTCTTTTGAATTTCTAGAGTCTTAACAGTACCATCTCTAGAATCATAATGTAATATCCCAAAATTTTATTTCCCATTAGCGTCGAACTTAGCACTGCTTCAATGTGTGCCTGCAACCCCTTTTATCATAATTATCATTTGCAAAACTAAGATTGCTACCGAATTATCACTGGAAAAAAAAAATTACCCCAATACGAAAATCCCTAAATTGATAAACAAACTAAACCCAAGGCGTTAATACTTTTATAGGAAGCTCTCATTTGTAATTGGATTTGGAAGTATTCTGCAAAGAACCGGCTTCAGCTCCTCAATATATGTCCAATACTTGAATGTGAATTGGTAATGATAAGAGAGCAGTGCGTCAGCTCCACAATAGCCATGATTGTAATAGATATGTGACAGATGTGAAGTGTGAAGAGTAATGCATATATTCATGGGAAATAGGATGGATATTAATTTACATGGAAGATATAAGAGATATGTTGGGAATAGATAGTGGAGTGGGAACGATAGTAAATGCCATACATGTACATGCATCGACCTTGATTAATAAAGTTGGAGTGTAAATTTAACAAAACACGTATATATAACACATGGAAATGAGAGTGGATTAAAAGCTGCATAGAGAACACGAATATGCAGCTTGGAAGAAGAGAAATGAGTGTAGTAGCTATTAATTAAATGCCATTTTCCTTATGTCTTGGGTACATGCATCGGCAGACTAAAAGTGGTGTGAGAGGGAAATTTGGATTTTGAACCTAGAGTGATGATGATTAGGAAAAGCACTAAGAAGAATTTAATGCTTTGATGATGGAGGGAAAATATTAGGTTAAAATTAGGGTATGATATTGCTTGACCAGACAAGCTTTAGTAAGAAAGATGATTAATTTTATACTTTCTTCTTTCTGGGGTACGATTCAGCAACCACAAATACAAAAGCACATTTTCTTTCTTCCATGACCAATATCACATGCAACCCCAAATTACTACATCAATCATCTTACATGTATCATCAATTGATGCTTCTCGTTATAGAAGTTTGATTGTAAGTCTACTTTATCTTACTTCATCTTGACCTGATCTTATGTATGCAGCAAGCTTACTCTCAAGATTTATGCAGAGTCCTACCAAGACACATTTTGCTGCAGCAAAGAGGGTACTTAGATATGTTAAGGGTACTACTCAATTCGGAATATGGTACAAGCCAAGTGAAAATGAAAGTTTGTTAGGCTATGTTGATAGTGATTGGGCTGGAAATATACATGACATGAAGAGTACTACAGGCTATGCTTTTTCTTTAGGCTCTGGCATGTTCTCATGGAACTCGAGGAAACAAGAAATTGTAGCTCAATCCACGGCTGAAGTAGAGTATGTAGCCGCAGCTGCAGCAGCAAACCAAGCTATTTGGTTGAGGAAAATACTCTATGACTTGGGAATACAATAGCTGGAAGCAACTGTGCTTTATGGTGATAGTAAATCAGCAATTGCTATTGCTGAAAATCCAGTTCAACATGGAAAAACCAAGCATATTCAAGTGAAGTACCATGCCATACGTGAGGCTGTTAAAAATCAAGAGATCAAGCTTATTCATCGTTGTTCCGACTCTCAAGTTTCTGATATATTGACTAAATCTCTTCCAAGAGCTAAGTTTGAAAAGTTTCGAGAATTGCTTGGAGTGTCCATCCAAAATCTCAAGGAAGAGTGTTGAGACATTGAGATTTCAGATGTACACAATAGTATTTTGTGATATTTTATGTTTTCTTTTATTTTAATGTAGTAGTTGAAGTTACCTCTGCAGAAGTATGGTGACCCATACTTGTTAGAGTGTTTAAGACTTTGTAATCTTGGTTAGGTGACAGACTACTATGCTGTCTTGCTGTTCACTTTTTCTGTTTTTTCTATATATTGTATCAGAAACTTTATTTTGATGTAGAATGAAATTATCTTCAAGTTTCTGAAATAACTTTTAGTTCATACACCCTCCTTCATTCCTTATTCATTAAATTAAGGGTTATAGGTTTGGGATTTGGGGATTTGAATTTAAGCAATGTGAATCATGTTGCATGCATAAATTTCTATAAAGTTAATATTATTGCATGTTTGAATTGTATAATTCTCTTGACTGCTTATGTTGATAATTTTGGGTGAATTTGCTTGTTCTATGTAATTTAGTTTGCTACTGGTTATGGGTTTTATTTTAGCCATTTAAAATTCTTACATTCAAATTTAATATACGAATTTGAATTAGTGTACTTGAATGGCAAATGAAAGCTATTAAGTTGTTCTAAATGTTAAACGGTATCTATTTGGAGAAAAAAAAATGGAGGCCTTGATTGGCATTTCTATATGCAAGTAAATTCTAATTTTAATTATTATTTTAATTCCATAGTAGTATAATGATTAAAGGAAAGGTACTATTGTGTATTATACAAATAAACCGAGAATTTGAAGTCCGTGACATTTACTAGATTGTGGAAGTAAGAATTAGTAGTTTTTGCAAGCTTCATATGATACGATGAATGGATTTATTTATGATAACAATGCTATAAAAGCTTTGACAGTATGAATTGGGCTTAGTAAGGCTAATTAGTTCAAATCATGTTTTAATGTTTTAATGAGAATTTTAAACTCCGTTTGCTACAACGGAGAGATAATGTAGCCTATGAGGTACGACTCATATTAACAAATGCAAAAAGAACCGTTTGCTACAACGAAGTGATAATGTAGCCTATGAGGTACGGCTCATCATCCAAACCACTTGCCCAATCAGAATCATTTAGGCTCACAAAGGTTAGCTTGCAATTGGATAAACCATGTTGCAGTAAATTAACTTCTAGTAGAAAAGGAAAAGTCACAAACACTGAAGATTAGGCATCCTCTTCTCAGGACAACTACTGAATGTATAGTTTATGCTCCCAATTATCACATTTTAATACTTTCACAGGTTTTTAATTGCAGCTTACTTTGCTGTTTCTTAACAGTTATATATTAATATCTTCTATCTAGAGCCAACCAATGTGCATGCAAAGCTTGTGCCCTCCCTGTCTTGTCCGCAATGAGAACAACGATAAATGCATGAGGAAGAACAAAACCAATGACTTGAAGTGATATCATTGAACTAGTGCAGAAAATTAGTATGACAGATTCAATCTAAAAACAAGTTTAGTGATCACAAGCATTTTTTGTTCCAATGGATTTGATTCCTTAACATGTCCAATCTAAAAGACGAAAAACCAATTACCAAAGGCTTTAAAACTGACCCTGCCATAGCTTTGATTTCCTACAGCACAGCTTCAAAAACATACAACCATAGATTTCCAAGAATTTCTACTATCTTGCTATATTTTCCAAACCCCTCGAAAGAAAGCATCTATTACATAAAACATAGAAGAAATATTTTTCAAATTGAGTAGGAAAATCTTTACAAAATTTTACAATTACAATCACTGAGGTTATAAAGATCCAAAAAACAGAACAATGACAAAGGGGTGGTACTCACGTTGATAATTGCTTATATTAGACACTTTATTCCAATAAAATATAATAGAATTTCATAAACAACGAGTGACATCTAGAAATGCATCATTGCTACCCAAATCATGAGATAATCGGTAATACGATTTAACATGTTTGTGACCAACACAATTGTGTCAAATATCATATATTTGTTCATTCCAGCAAGGCAATGCATTTAAGAGATTAATTGATAAACTTAGTTAAACATAGGTACTGACTAAACAGCAAATACAATGA
The DNA here is from genome assembly GCF_003473485.1 of Medicago truncatula. Lineage (NCBI taxonomy): Eukaryota > Viridiplantae > Streptophyta > Magnoliopsida > Fabales > Fabaceae > Medicago > Medicago truncatula. The sequence continues at coordinate 28,582,582 of NC_053049.1, read as the reverse complement.
AAGGTTAATTTTAATTTCCTCTTGAAACTTGTACTTAAGTTTCAACAGTAGAACATGTAGGAAAAGCTAGTACATTTTGAATCAGAACATTGTACGCGTAGAAGAGGATCCTTTCTCCCTGTGTTCTTTCTCTCCTTGCTTGAAGGACTTCTTGTTTTTCTTTAGAAGCTTGGAAAGGTCTTTCAAAACCAAGTTCACCTCTTCAGAGTCGTCACTGTTATACATTTCATCATTCTTGTCCAACCTATTTAACTCAGTCTCATGCTCTTCAAGCTCTCTGAACAATGAAACTAAGAGCATAGTTGGGAAATCTATTGATTTCGTTATAGCTCTGACCTTGTGCCGCCATTTCTTACTCAAACATCTCAAAACTTTGCTAACCAAATCTTCATTAGGAATCTTTTTACCCAACGAAGCAAGATGATTAACAACATCATAAAACCGCATTTGCATATCATGTATGTTCTCACCAGGTTTCATACAAAACCGTTCATATTCACCGGTTAGATATCCGATCCTTGCCATTTTAACTTCACCGGTTCCCTCATGAATATTTTGCAAAGTATTCCACATTTCTCGGGCAGTCTCACAATACATGACATTAGAAAACTCATCATTACATAAAGCACAAGATATCAAGTGTTTTGCCCTCGAATCAGGGTGAACCTTTTTCTTATCATCATCCGTCCATTCGGTTTTAGATTTCGGTTTGGTGAAACCATTAACAATATGAGTGGGAAAAAAAGGACCATGTTCTATGGCCTTCCAAGCATCAAAATCAGTACCCTGAACAAATATTTGCATTCTATGTTTCCAAATGTAATATTTTTTACCGTCGAAAAAAGGGGGTCGAGTGCCAAAATCATCATCATCAGAATCAAAACTGTTATTTGAGGCCATTATAAATCTGCAACAATAATATTGAAAAATAACCCTAAAATTAGCAACATGGATTTTTCAACTTGTTCAAAAAAAAAACCTACAAATTTTTCAAAAAATATTACAAAAAAATAACTATAGTAAACTAATTACATAACAACAATTTAAATATTGAAAAAGCTAGAAAGCAGAAAACAACGATACCTGAGTGGAGAAATTTGAAGACGACGAGAGAAGCAAGGGTTAACAAATTTTTAAGTTAGGTGTTACGAACCAGTTATTAGAGTCAATGAACGAAGAGAATTTAAAACATTTATTAGGTGTGATGATTTGACTAAAATGTGACCGTTATAGCTTGTTATTAGTTTAACATTTTTTTTTAATGAAAAGAGGAAGTCTTGTAATCATCTATGAAGACCGGATACATATACAAGCAGGGGCATGATATGATACGAAAAAATTTCAAAATTTTAGATACAATATGGCTAACATGTTAACAAATTTTTATACTAAAACTTATATGAATGTAAAATACTTGAAGAAAATCACAATTGATTACTCTTCATTATTATATTATTATAAAAGTCACAATTTTTAAAAAATAATATATTCGACCAAAATAAAAAAATGTAAAGTTTTCTTATAAAATTGAATTTTATACATTTCCACTGAATTTTCACAATATTGTCTCACTTTTGTACTCTTCATCTTTTATGAGATACATATATCTTTGAAGTATTTTATAAATATTCTTGTATGTAATATCCTACAAATATCCGATCAAATATTTTTTTTTAATTAAAATAATTAATTTTAATACTTTGTAGGTACATATCTCTGGAGTATCAGTATCTAATATGCATCCGATACAGGTACGTCTCCATTTTGAAGTATCTAAACGTCATAGGTAATCATAAATATTGGATCACATTTGGACATATCACAAATTTTAGAAAATGAACTTTTTAAGCCACTCTCCGATCTTCAATATGAGAAGAAAAACAAAAAATATCAAATAATATAATTATTATTTATTGTAACTTTATAAATATATTATTTACAAATATTCCCTTATAGAATAGAATATTGAGAAACATTAAATACATAGAAGTCATATATTTATATTTATTTATATAATGTTAGTTATATATTCGCCAAAAAAAATTGGCGTTACAATATCGACAATAAAAAATATGTCGCTGTAATCTCGACAAAAAAAAGGATGAACACCAACAAAGAATCAATCATATCGCATCAAGTGAAATTGAATCATCTTCATCTTCCGCTATAACTTGAAATTCTTCATTTTCTTTTTTAGGATTGTCACACAAAATTGGATTGGCTTGGTTTGACTCCTTTTTTGGTGGGGTCGGTTTTTCTCCTTTTTCAATGTTCATGAGGTCTCATAACCTAACTTGTTGATCCAAATACTTAAATTCCCACGCCGACACCTCTTCACTCTTGTGTATGTTCAACTCCGTAGATGATGTAGGTAGAGAACAATCATCTTTCAAAAAAAACCAAGAACAAAATGATTTAGAATTAAACCAAGACACATGATGAGATTTTTTGCTTAAGCAGTGGCACCCCTCTAAGTGATAAAAAAGATTCTGAAATTCCGATTTCATGATTTATCAACTCCACTACAAGTCTATTGTAGTAAGTTGTAACAACTTGAGAGTAGGTTATCAACACACGAAAGAACCCAAATGCCATCTGCATGACCACGTTCATTTTTTTTTTTTTTGAAGAAACTAATAGAAATATATTATAAAATCAGTCCCTCGAGCACAAGATGTGCCAAAGAAACCTGAGAAAGTTAATTACAATACAAGGAGGCTATGATAGCCATAAAACAAAACCAAAAAAACCAAAAACAGACTTTACAACACAGTCTGTAAGCAAGCTAAAGGATTATTTCTCCAATAAGAGTAATCAAAAACGAACAAGATGTAGTTAGCTTTCAACCACCAAAACGTTTGAAGTTTGACTCTTTCAAGAAGAACATCCAAAAGAACAATATGGTTATGGAAAATCCTCCTGTTGCGATCTTTCCAAATAGTATATAAGACCGAGATCCAAATAATAGAAAAAGCTTTCATAGAATTCTTTGAGAACCCTCCTAGAGCGCAAAACTGATTAGCATGAGTATATAAATTGCCATTGAGAACCGTAACAAAACCTAACCAATCGGATAACATAAGCCATAAGCGACCATAATATTCGCATTGGAAAAACAAATGATCCCTTTCCTCCTCCTTACCACATAAAGCACCACAAGAAACATTGGTAGCCTCAAGAACATTCCTTTTGCGAAGATTGTCCTTTGTAGCAAGTCTATTCAGAAAGAGCCGCCAAACAAAAATATTAACTTTTAAGGGTACCGCTTTAAGCCATAAAAATTGATCAAAATCTGCAGTGATGTTAGTGTCCACCGCTGTTAAGAAAGAATAAGCTGAATGCACCGTGTAAACTTGTGACGAGTGGAGTCTCCACACCCATCTATCAGACATATCTACCTGCAAAACAACGTTAGACAACCGCTCCACCAGCTCTTCCTCCCATGCAAATAATCTCCGTCTCCACCTCCAAGCCCCCCCATCAACCCCCCAACCTAACAAAAACATCTCCCTCACCGTCACACCTTTATTTTCTGACAACTCAAAAAGTCTAGAGAAAGCCACTGCCAGCGGAACATTTAACAACCAAGGATCCTCCCAAAACAAAGTGGTACTCCCATCTCCTACTTTCCTGCCTATGTTATCAACCAACCACGTATTCTCAGCCAACCCCACACCAGCTCTAATTTGGTTTAACTGACACCACCAAATCGACCCAACACCCTCACAAAACCGCACCCTCCCTCCAAACTCTCCGTATTTCGCACGCAACACCACATTCCATAAGCTTTCCCTATCCTCCAAAACCCTCCATACCCACTTGCCTAATAGAGACATATTGAACTCCCGCAATCTTTTCACACCCAAACCCCCATTCTCCTTATTCAAACAAATATTATCCCATTTAATCCAAGAAATTTTCCTAGAATCCTCACCACCACCCCAGAAAAAATTAATAAAATTAGAATTAAGGGTAGAAATGATACCTGAGGGAGCTTTTAAGAAAGAAAGGAAATAAACCGGAATGGACGACAGAACGGACTTAAGCAAAACCAACCGACCACCCAACGATAAATTTTTTGACTTCCATCCGGATAACCGTCGACGAATTCTCTCAACCAAAGGGTACCAAAAAAGAAGTTTACGAGGATCTCCACCAATAGGCAAACCTAAGTAAATGAAAGGTAACCGTCCATGTCTACAATGCATGACCATCGCTGCCTCATGCAACCAAGACTCGGTAATATTCACTCCGAACAACATGCTTTTGTGGAAATTAACTTTCAGACCTAATATAGCTTCAAATAATAATAGAACAGCCTTCATGGCTCTAACATTAACCCAGGACTTAACACCTACCAATAAAGTGTCGTCAGCAAACTGCAGATGAGACACTGCCACAGGAACCTGCGTCCCAAAAAGGATGATGTGTCTTGACGAGGTCCATATCACGATGTTTAGTATTACTACATATCACAATGTCGGCCCCACCAAATTAGTTTTCATTGGTTCAACATTGTATGTTCCGGAATCACTCGTGATGTTCTTCTTCTTGGTCTTTATCTCTATTATCATGTTTGGTAACTGATTGTGGTTGAATCTGTTTCCTATTTTTCCTCCTCATAACCTAACCAGCCAATCACCATGATTAGTGCTATCATCATTAATATTATCCACTATATCAATATTTGCAATATCTATGATGAGGTCCTGAACTGGTGGTGTAATTGCTATTACGACACGACCTCTTTTTGTGTAGTTCTGTCGAGGTGATCGGAGATTTTACAGCTTCAATTGCAATTTCATGCTTACACTGTCATGTGAGATGACCGTAATTAATAATGAAAATATTCTACTTTACGCCAATAATTTCTCATCCAAACCTTGCCTACAACATATTGTTTAAATCAATTTGAACACAAACACTTTGCAAATCTTCCTACAACAATCGTAAGGACTAGTAAAATGCTCTCATCATAGTAGAAAACATTTTATCCAGGAAAGCATATCCATACCATAGTTTTATCAATATTCGTCGTGGGAGAAGCGAATTCCGGTGTCCAACATTGCACTATTAAGTAATAATAAAATATCATCACCTCCTTCCATAACATAGGTGCGATCAGCCTTAGTGTCGAACTTAACCATGAAAAAATCATTGTTAATATCCATGATATCGAACCCTTCTGTAAGCTTCCATAATCGTTGCAACGGATCCTTCATTGTGTGAAAACCTAACGATTTTAGCAAGATTTTCACGACTAAGGTGTCCTTCCAAGGATCGTCGAAACCCTCAAGATTTTAAATGATATATTGTTCCAAGAGGTGTCAACTCATTGAGCTTAACTTTGTAAGCTCAACAACATAATTCAAATCCCACATGATACAACATTTTTTTAAGGACCCTCATGATACAACCGTAAAATGTTCATCAGCATCACTATTCTTAGTAATAATTTCTACTTCGCATTTAACAAAAAATGAATTTTATAGTGTAATAAAAAATTGAATTTTATATTTAATTATTTAATTTCTAAAGTATGAGTTTATTCATCAAATGAATATAAAAAATGCTATGCTAGGGTTTCCCCTAGCATGAGTGTCGTCGCTACAAAAATTCGATTAATCATTTACCATTCTTGGTAAGTGTAAGCATTGTGCTTCTTATCCATGCACATAAGACAACCATATCGAAACACGAACTTTTTTATTCAGTGGCTTTTGGTGAATTATTCAATTGGTGTATTTCATCGATTGATTCTTCTTCCATAAATTGACTCTCGTTTAGGTATACATGTATTTCATCAGTTGTTGTTTTCAAGATTCAATTTGACTCTTGCGTGGCGGATTTATCTCAGGTTCCACCAAATTTCAACTACACACTCAACATTAGGCACATGCTCAAATTTGGATTAAACTCGTGAAGTTACCTCAAAAGTATTGAGAAGATCATACTCTTTTTGAAATTTCAAGTTCCATGGGTACCCTTCTCATTATTGACGCATCAACACAAAATAGAGTATTTGGTCACTACGCACGCATCTTCGTAGATATGGATTTGTCAAAGTGCATTATGATGAGATATTGGTTGATAGGGAACACTACACTTTCAACGTTGAAGTCCAATATGAATATCTTCCTCCATTTTGTACTTCTTGTCACATCATTTGTCATAGTATCTCCACTTGTGAGTGGCTGGACCCTAGACAAAAAAAGAAAAGATTGACCATGGTAAGAAACATTTACTAATTGAGCAAGTTGTCCCAAAAAAAATAACAGCCCAAAAATGGCAACCTCGTGAAAAGGAGGTTGAGGCCGGTACTACCAAGCCTACATAGGATGATCCTATCTTTGAAGATGCACCTGTCATTAAAGAGAAACTTATCATTGCAGAGAGATCACATGTTATTGTTATCTAGAAATCCATAGAGACCTCGTTGATAGCGCATGCAACACATTACCTAGTTATATTGGTGAACCTTCTTCGCCCATCGCTTCTTTTGGTTTAGTTTTGCATAATGTCACATATGAGGCTATTGATAAAAGTTTTAAGAAATCCGTAGGGACCGTTTTGAAACTTGTTGCACAACATGCTCCTCTCCCAGAGCACACTGAGAACGTTGAGCTTACAAAGCAGAACATTCAAGAGCAGGTGAATAACTCTAACTCATCTAAAGAGAAATTTTTTCGGAGACCCAGGTTGATGTTTCCCCCTTGTTGTCGATTGGTGCTTCAGAACAAGAGAAGATAATTCAATTAGCTAAAGAGATACTCCCTCCGTTTCTAGAAGGAAGGTGGTGAGGCTTGGCAGTGGCGGAGGAGGTTGTGGGACTGGGAGGAGGCGTTAGTTAAGGAGTGTCAGACGTTGTTTTCTAACATTATTTTGCAGGTCACAAAGTCAGATGAATGGAGATGGCAACTTGATAATTCAGGAAAATATTATGTCTGTTCTGTTTATGATATGTTAACTTCTGGCGGTAATACTATTGTGGATGAGGCGTCAACTTTGGTGTGGCACAGACATGTCCCGCTAAAGGTCTCTATTCTTGCTTGAAGGCTGCTTCGCAATCTGTTTCCAACAAAGTCAAATCTGGCGGTTCATGGTATCTTGGTTTAGGATGTGCATCAGTGTGTTTCTGGTTGTGGGGAAGTGGAGACAACTCGATATTTATTTGTTTCCTGCCCTATATTTAGAGACTTATGGCAGCATGTTCGTGCTTGGATTGGGGTTAATGGGGTCGATCCCTTTTGACACTTCTGATCACTTTGTTCAATTCTCTTATTTGCTAGGATCAACATCAAAACATCGTTCTTTCAAGCAACTGTTATGGTTAGCTTGTGTGTGGGTGTTGTGGACTGAGCGTAATAATAGACAGTTCAACAACATTGAAAATTCTATTCATCAATTGGTCGAAAAGGTTCAAATCCATTCTTATTGGTGGCTAAAGGCAGCTAATGTTATTCATGTGTTCGAGGTTCACGGTTGGTTTGCCAGCCCTTTACTTTGTTTGGATATAGGCTAACTGTTTCCTGTTCTTTGTTTAGCAAAGTCTTTTGACTGAACTCTTGTATAATTATTGTCGTTCCCTTCTAACACTCCTTGTGCGGAAGGGACGAAGTCTTTGTTGTTAATATAAGTTTTATTTTTGCCTTTTAAAAAAAAATTAACTTTTTCTTTTACATTTAATAAATTATTCAAATATTTCTTAATCATGGGTCGGGGATTCAATTTATGGATGAAAAACAAAAGATGCAAGGAGATTTTTTTTTTTGTTGAGAAAATGCAAGGAGAATTTTATTACCCTCTTTTATATAGATCCTCCCGACTCGAGTCAGATTAAATTCAGGAACTAAACAAAATATATATTTAGTCACATTATCTTTTCTTCTTTTAGCTAATAAAATATATAGTCAATTCTTGTCAAAAAAAAATATATATATAGTCAATTTTTTTGAGAGAATATTTAGTCAAATTATAGTTAATGGTTTTTTTGGCTAAATAAATTTGACCCATCCAATACTTTAAATTTTACGTTTGTCAATTTTTTTGTTTTGGTAAAAATACAAAAAAGTAATTAGATACTTTTGTTAGTTTAGTATTTAGCTATCAAAATTATTCAATAATTAGGTGCATTGAATTCTTTTTACTGTAAAACCGTACTCTCTCATAATATAATTTTTTTCTAGGAAAAAATATATTTATTAGTTTAAGACTTTGACACACATATTAAGAAATTATTTGATTGATATATATTTGTAATTATATAATATCCATTATTTTATGGACCTCTAAAAATTACTATACAGTGTGAAGCTTTACCAAATTTTAGTAAAACAATGAATTTTATGACAAATAAAAACGACACAGATGGAGATGATAGCCTAAAATTATTTACAGTAAATTAAATCACAAATAGATAAGATTATTAAATCAACCTTTTTTACATATAAAGAACTTATTTAAATTAACGTTTTTAAAATGTTTCTTCTAAACATATATACTGCTGATAGTCTAATATCAATTTAAGTAATATCTTTAAAAAAGAAATATATCAATTTAAGTAATATGTTACGGTCAAATCAACCCATATAGTATTTTCGTTTGTCGTATGAAATGTATCCATTCATTTTTTTTTTTTGACAAATGAAATGTATCCATTCATAAAAATGTATCAATTTACTTTAAAAAAAATGTATGCATTCATCATTAATTAGTAAAGAAAATATGGAATGGTTTCTATGAGTTTAACTCAATTGATATGAACATTATATAATATATGTAGGGAGTCTGGGTTCAAATCCTAGACACTCAACTTTTTTTAAAACTTTTTTTTAAAGAGCCAACATTTCATTTATTCATTTTAAAAGGTGAATTTCTAGTCACTAAACTAATTGACAAAACAAACGAAAGAGTAAATCTTTTAACTTTATTTTCAGCTCATACAAAAGTAATTATATCAACGTGGTGTAGAAAGAGTTGATAAGACCGACTCTTTTCTACAAATGAATATCATGAATTATATTCCTCGTGCATTTGGAAGCTTGGGTGTGTAACCCATGCAAAATAATTGATGTTTCATTGCCGACTTGAGAATTAATTAGTTCTGACGGTTCAAATGTCTAAGTTGTGGTTATAATCTTTTGCATTAGCAAAAAATATTACGCACAAATTCGTATAATCTTTTGTCACGTGCAAAAAGAATTTTTTGCATGTATAACGTTTTTTAAAAACCATTTCAAATAAAGTTTTAGTTTGTAACGCATAAATATTATATTTTTAATTGTTAATTTTATCAAATACTCAAATTCGATTTATGTTGGCTTAATTCTTATTCGTTGTGAGCTTACTAGATGAAAATTTATTAGTTATTCAATATAGATCATCCGCAATTAGCTATAGTTTATCTGGCATCCACTACTTTTTCCCGAAGAGAATCTTATGCATGTTTTCAATTTTTTGTTTGTTTGTTACCATTTATATGTATTAAGTTTTTATTAACACATAAAATGCGTTCTCGCCTTCCAATAAAATTTGTTCCATACACAAGAATCAGGGATCGAACCCCTGCCCACTTGTTTATGGGGTCTAAATATTATATTTTTATTAATAATATATATAAAAATATATTACACATGCACTTAACAAAGGCTTTTGTTTCAAACCTCTCTTAAATGTTGTAAATTTTCCTTACCTTGCTTTACGTTGATCTAATGCAAATTTGAGTCCGCCGTAAGGATTAGGCTCATTCTGGGTAAGCTGTTTAATTGCAATTAGATGGTGTTAAATTCTTATTCTCCATTTTTTTTTTTGTAGTCTTCAATATCTTCACTTGAACTAGAGTTTATTGAACTAGATTTCCGGCCTAACAAAGATTCAATTGTTAAGGCGGGTAAGTGTAGAGAAGTGAAATAAAAGAACCATAAACACATAGATTAGTTATTTTTAACAATTGAATCTCTGTCGTGGAACATGTTTTCATTTCCAATGAAACAATTTTGAATCTTTAGCTTTATTTTGCTTGAGTTTAATTTGTTCAAATGGATCTATATTTTTTCAAATCGATCTATATTTTTCAAATGGTTTTACTTTGCTTTATTTTTTTCTTCTTCAAATGATCTAAAATTGCTCTATCATTTGTTATTTATATCTGCTCTCTAAACTACAAGTTTTTTTTATGATTTAAATCATTGATGGGTGAAATCAATTGTGTTTTGATTGAGGGTTTTTCAACTATTGAGAATTGCGTAATTTAGTTTGGTGTTGGTTTTTGGCGCGTCTTTTTTTAGTTTTTTCATAATGTTTATTTATATCTGCTTTCAAAACTACAAGTTTTATTTACGATTAAATCATTCATGTGTGCAAACATTTGAGTGTTAATTTGGGGTTTTTCAGCATTTGATTATTAATTATGTAATTTGGTTTCGTATTGGTTTTTGGCGCGTCTTTTTTGTATTATTTTTTATGTTTATTTATATATGCTCTTTAAACTACGAAATTTATTTACGATTTAATCATTGATGGGTGCAACCAATTGATTATAAATTTAGGGTTTTTCAGCCATTGAGAATTCCGTGATTTGGTTTGGTGTTGATTTTTAGCACATCTTATTTGAGTTTTTTTTCATAATGTTTATTTATATCTCCTCTCTAAACTACGAGATTCAATTATGATTTAAATCATTGATGGGTGCAACCGGTTGAGTATTAATTTGGGATTTCTCAACTATTGAGAATTGCGTAATTTGGTTTGATGTTAGTTTTTGGCGCGTCTTTTTTGTGTTTTTTCTTTCCGTAATGTGTATTTGTATTTGCTCTCCAAAATACAAGTTTTATTAATGATTTAACTCATTGATGGGTGCAACCAATTGCATTTTAATTTTGGGTTTTTCAATTATTGAGAATTGCGTAATTTGGTGTGGTATTGTTTTTTGGCTTGTCTTTAAGAATATCTGCTCTCTAAACTACAAGTTTTATTTATGATTTAAATCATTGAAGGGTGCAACCAATTGAGTATTAAGTTGGTATTTTTCAGCTATTGAGAATTGCGTAATTTGGTGTGGTGTTGTTTTTTGGCTTGTCTTTAAGAATATCTGCTCTCTAAACTACAAGTTTTATTTATGATTTAAATCATTGAAGGGTGCAACCAATTGAGTATTAAGTTGGGATTTTTCAGCTATTGAGAATTGCATAATTTGGTTTGGTGTTGGTTTTGTCGTGTCTTTTTTGTATTTTTTTTCGTAATGTTTATTTATATATGCTCTTTAAACTAAAAAAATTATTTACGATTTAAATCATTATGATTTTTCAAGTATTGAGAATTTTGTTTGGTACATTGGTTTTTGGCGCGTCGTTTTTGTAACGTTTATTTGTTGGATATTTCTTTAATTTATTTTACTATGTGTTTTGTGTTTTCTTTCTGCTTTGAATAATGTTTCATTGATACATAGTTTTTTTTTTTTTAAAGAAAAACTATAAGTAATTTTATTTTTGGTTTATATATAAAGTTTGCCTTAGGATAAAAAATTTCTTATGATAAATTGTGTTTAAATCACATGATAATATGCAGAATTCTTTATCATTGATGAAATCATTCCAACATTCTAACTATATTTTGTCAAACTTTAGGGAATTAGTAAAGCTCGAAACAAAGATGAGTACGAGTCAAGGTGGTAAGAAACTAACCGAAGATGATGCCTTTGCATATCTTAAGGCAGTCAAGGATGTCTTTAGAGATAAAATGGAAAACTATTCTTACTTTTTGAAAATAATGAAGGATTACAAAGATGAACGGTTAGTTCATATGTTTACTTGTTCCACATTCTTTCCATCACTATTTTTTTCTTAGCATAACTTCAAAATTTTCAATCACTTGACCAATATTTGGGACGAAAAAAATATGTAAAATAAATGCAAATTTAAACCAATTTTTTTCATCTCTAATTAAGGTCGGTAATTTACATTTTTCTATTTGTGCAATTTCCTATATTATTTATAGTTTACCACGGGAGGCCGGATCTTAATTTTATTTGCGAAAATTAACTTCAATATATTTATTTTGTTGATTTATAGGATTAATTACCATGATGTTGTAATGGAGGTGAAAGAGTTGTTTAAAGGACATAATGACCTGATTACAGGATTCAACATCTTTGCACCAAGTGGTTATCAAATCCCAATTTCACATGAAACTGAACAACTTGATCCTATGATTCTTGATGAATGTGAAATGACAATTCCATCGGAAGAATTAGAACCTCTTAATGCACAATCTCCTCAGATGATGCTTGGTGGAGAGGAGGATATCACAACTCCATTAAGGAATGAGCCATTTGGTGGACCTGAACACGCTAATGAGTTTGTCAGCAAAGTTAAGGTAATTTTTTTATATACAAATGAGGTACACCTTAGTTAGAGTTTATACTTTTAGTCTCATTCTTAAACTTGTTTGGTTACATTTTCCCAAGTCACCCACTTGTGGTACAACTTATGGACCTAAGTTAAGGAAATTGACGTTTGTGGAATTTGTGGAATACATCATGTTTACAATCATATTTGCTAAAAGAGTAAATATGCTCGCTTTTGTGGATGTTGATCTTACTAAACCACTGCTAGACATATTTGCGATCAAGGATAGGAACTATGTAGTATAGTGCTACAATCTTCATGTGTTGTGCGAATTTCGGTAACAACATGGAGGGTTATTTAGAGAAAGAGAATGCGAAGTATAATGGCGAATAACTTAACATACAAGAAAACACAACAAATTGGAGGGGGAGGGAAAAACCACTCATTTTCAAAGTTATTTTCCAAACATTTTCTTTCATTAATAAAATAAATAAATTAAGCACAATAAAGGTAAATTGGAAAGAAAAAAAAAATATTTTTTTAGGTCAAGATAACATGAGGGTCATTCAGAGGTTTCTTCTGACAAAGAAGGTGTACCATTATTAGGGATTATCAAGGACGATTGATTGTTGGTTGATTTCTGATGATGCAATTAGAGATCCTTTTTGTTATCATTGTATAATTGTTGTTGAGTTTTTGTTTTGCATTAGTTGTGCGGTTTTCAGTGTGCATGCATACTTTGACGCACTTGGTTCATATTAACGACTGATGTTTGTTTTTCTCAGCTAGTTTTGATGGGTAAATTAATTTCAATATAAAAAATGAAGTCATCGTTACAAACTTTACATATTGGAGTGTTGGTGGGGAAAACTTCTTGGTATTCCTGGTGGAGACAAGTAAATAAGGAAGCATGTTCTAATTTATATGGCTAAAATGCACTTTTGGCCCCCCAAGTTTGTAAAACTTGCGATTTTGGCCCCCCTATTTTCAAAATAGCATTATTGGCCCCCTAAGTTTCAACCCTTTCGCAAAAGTTAGGCCCTCTAACTTGCGATTTTGGCCTTCCTATTTTCAAAATAGCATTATCGGCTTGTCTTTGCCTCATGATATTGGTTTACGGTTCTTGGAGCTCCATGTGGATTCCATAGGGCTCCATAACTTAAAGGTTACTTTAATTAATTGAGATGCAAATGTTTTTCATTACGACAATGAATTGGATGCTTTTTTTAATCCTTAGTTATTGTCGGTTTTGAATCTGGTGATCCATAAATTTGGTTTGACCATATGCTTGATTGTATTCAACATTGTGTTGCTGCTTGTTGTTATTGAGTTTCAACTTATTCAAAAATTGTTGTGTAGCTTTCTTTTCTTAGGGCTAAGATCCTCTTGGTTCCAAAAAAACATAATTATATTCCACAAACTACTTGTCTATTCATTTAATCTTGTGTATAAAATTCTTTCATAAGAACATGTCAATGATATGACAATTTTGAAATGATAATATTAATTATTGTGAACTTAGGTAAAACTTATTTATAATCATTGAATATAATCATTGAATATTTTCTTTCCGCAGACTCGGTATGAAGGTGATCGTCATGTTTTCAAGTCATTTCTTTACATCATGAACATGCTGACAGATAGAAAAAAGACTTACATCGAGACTTACTACGAGGTATATTCAACTTCTTCCCTCTCTTGTAAGAATATTTAGACAATAATATATTCTTTTAATCATGTGGTTCAGACATTCATTCTAACCATACATTGTTGAACTTCTTTAGGCTGCTGCACTTTTGGAGGGTCACACAGATCTTCAAGATGAGTTAATTATGTTTTTTCCTGGTGTTTAATGAGTGGAGGCCTCTAGGGTGGATAACCAAAACAAGAAACTAGATGGTGTGCTATTTTCAATAATTATTTAAACTTTGTATGACTTCTGAAACAACATAAAACTATGTTTGCATTATAACTACTGCGTTTTGGTGGTTTTAAATTTGTTAAAGGCATAATTTTGCCTTTTTTATGATAGTTTAATGAAAATTTTAATTTATACCTATTATAATCCCTTATGCATGAAGAATTTTGAATAATTAAAATCATTGCAACATTTGCATGTATATGACACTTCGTGGTGGTGATTTAGGGAGATGAATGTCACATGTGGAAGAGACACGATCAAAGAGTGGCTCTTGATAGTCTTTCAAAAAATTGATATGCAAATGAACCAAATATATACTAGAATGACACATACTTATAGACTAGAAGTAAAATGCTTCGTTTTTTAGAATGACTTAAAGTAATCAAATTTTAAAAATTGCATTTTTTTCTTTAGTAACGTATAATGTAGAAATTCCATAGTTAAGCATGCTTAACTTGGAGAACCATTGGGATATGTGAACTATTGAGAAGTCTCCTTAAGAGTGTGAAAGTGAGGACAATACAAATTTAAAAAAGAGCACCTTACGTGGACAAACACCCTTCTACCACTCTTATGTGGCCAATTTTATAATTAAAAAAAAAAAAGATTTTATAATCTACATCATACAAAAAAGAAAAAAGAAAAGAAATAATGTTCTCTCTCATCTCATTCACTCTTGTCTTTCTCTGTCTCTCATCCCTGTTCTTTTCTCGCACCTCTCCGGCAAGAAATTCCAACACAATTTTCACAGATGCCGTCGCCGTCGTGTACTGTCGCTTGTGTACTTTGAGGTTGTCCGAAAATGTCTCATGAACATTCATCATTGACCTTCATCATCAACATTCATCATCGAACTTAACCCTCACCACCACCGCTAAAACTCTTTCTCATCGTCAATCAAAATCCAAATTCATCAATCCTTTCTCGTCACCGTCGCTTAAACCCTCACCAAAATTCTCTCACCATTCTTTGCGGAACCCTCACCGAAACCTTTCATTCGTTGACCTTGCTCAACCTTTGAACGACTTAGGTTCATTCTTTCTCCTCCCTTTTACAAACTTGACATTAAGTCGTCGGCATGGTGGAATTTGTGTGTTGCAGATGGTGGTGAGAGAGATCTGTTTTGGGTTTAGAGAGAGAAAGGAGAAGAGGACGATGAAAGAGAAAATGGTGAAATATCTAAAATATCCCTGCCACATAAGGGGGTGTACCCAAGTGGTATAGAAAGAAGGTGGTCTACCAATCTTTTCCCTTTAAAAAATTGTGTTGGTTAATGGGAACAAATTTTTTAATCCTACAAGCAATCTTGAGATTTTACAATACCAACATTTGATGTTTACTTAAATAATTTCCGTTTCTTTGTAAATGTTTGCTTCTAAAATATTCAATTTCATTGTGGACATTCTTAATGGCTTTAAAAATACCATTGTATATTTGTTATGATGAATGCAAGGTAGAAGTTTAAGGCTAGTTTTGGAAATATTAGACAAAGTCTTTTCTCTCTTGTGCAAATGAAGCATCACTGCAATAGAAAATAGGGAAATTGATGAGACATTGAGATTTCAGATTAATACAATAGTATTTTGTGATATTTTATGTTATATTAGGTTTTATGTAGTTGTTGAAGTTATCTCTTCATAAAGTTTATATGGTAGTAGGGGTGTGCAAATATATGGATAATTGAACCATATGGATGATCTGAACTACACTAAATCAAAAAGAATTGTAACCACTTATATGGTTCATGAACTGAACCACATATTCAAAAAAAATCAGTTAACCGAACTGAAACAAAAAAAATAGTTTAAATTGTTTTTGAATATTATAAACTGTGCAAATATTAAACAGAAATTGCAGAATTAATCAATAAAATTGATCAAAACCAAAAATAAAGAAGTCATGGAAACCAAATTGAACCACTCCATTATTTGAAAACTTGTCATTCAAAGCTATTTTATTGTACATGGATTTGGTTTCCCAAATCTTTAACCTATGGGTAAACCTCTTCCTTGTGAATATGCATAACACCTCATTAAACATGCATGCAGTTATCCAAAACAACAAGAATACTCCTTTTTCTCATTTTTAGTTGCACTTCTCTTCAAAGTTTTGCATATCATTCTTCATCATGGTATGTTTTATACTTTTAACTTATAATTTTCATATAGAAAGCTACTTTTGTTCTCGTTTAATGCAAAAATCACCATGACATTTTTGTGGAAGGTTTTGATTGTAAAACTTGATATGTAGAAAGGAAACTATATTTCCAAATTCATGATACCGGTTAAATGTTATAGTGCACAAAATAGCAAGAGAAGCTTAGGTCTTAAATTCAAATAATTGAATTTTTTAAACATTTGTCATTCAAGAGTGATTCGATAGGCGAACCTGCATTGCCCAGCGAATCTAGTAGACAACAGAATGTATAGGATTAAAAATCAGTACCTTGTTGCCTTCTAGCCAATCTTGATCATGCTCTAAAAAGAAAAATTTCGTGAAAAATATTTATATTACACAAGCTTAAATGAAAGGTTTAAACCTTATATGAAATGGGTCCAAGAACTCTCAATATGTATCCAGACTTTACATGGAAAAGAGAACACAACAGCCAAATCCTTTTTTCATCTATTTTAGAATCATCTGTTTTGACTCATAAATATTTCTCTAAGGAGTTAAATCTTTCTGATTTAAATAACTATGAATCGGTTCATTTATAGTTATTACATAACCCAAAAAAATATTAGAACTTCATTTAGTGGCATGTGGACTAACCATTTTAGCCGAAGGGGATGGGAGCTGTTGCGAATGCTGAAGGCACTAAGGAAGGAGGTGGTGATGATGAAGAAAAAGATGATACTAATTGATCGAGCTTTAATCAGCAAAACTACATAAAGGAAGATCCATATGAAGAATATTAACGACTCTAGTGAACGATATATTGAAGGGTTAAATATGTTTTTGGTCCCTATAAATATATCAACTTTTCGTTTTAGTCCCTATAAAATTTTCCTTCAATTTTTAGTCCCTCAAAAAAATTTCATCTTCACTTTTGGTCCCTCCTTTAAAGTAAACTCATATGTAAAATTCATATTTTTGGATAAGATTTTACAGAAAATTTCATAATATTAAAAGAATCTCTTTAAAAAAAATTTAGAATTTTTTAACAAAACATGAATTTAATATGAATTTTTATATTTTTGATGGTTAAAAATTCATATTAAATTTATATTTTGTTAAAAATTTCTAATTTTTTTTTGGGAAATATTTTTACATTATTCTACACATATCTGCACAATTTCATTAAAAAATACTAAGTAAAAGTTGGTATATTTATAGGGATCAAAAATATATTTAACCCTATATTGAATTAAACCGAAATATCACCAATAATAAGTGATATTTTAAAGCTTTCAATCATTTACCCTCCTTCAATTTTAGTCTTAAATAATCCATGTTTTAATAACTTTCGTAACATAATCCAACTTTATCGTGTTTTTATGTACTACCTCCTTCCCTAAATATTTAAATATAGGACCGTTTTGAGAAATCACATCAAAAAGGTACGGATAACTCTCAAGTATGGATACCACAGCAAAAATCTAATTCAATATCCCACTTCAACACAACTTGGATCATTCACTCCATATTGGTATAAAGTGTGTGTGTGTGTGTGTGGGGGGGGGGGGGGGGGGGGGGGGGGGGGGGGTTCAACTTCTTATTTCTCATGTGCAAACAAAAGCTTAAAGAAAATTAAACATATGAATCAAATGTCAACTCTTTCGCATAATCTAGGTGGGAATTTTTCTTAGTCACTACCTCCATTCCTTTTTAATTGTCACATTTTGACATTTTACACAAATCAAGATAATCAACAATTGATACTACTTTTGATGCAATAAGCTATATTTTTACTATAATGACCTTATTCATTTAATATCTCATTTCATATATTTCTCTCTCCGCAATAAATAACTAAGGACAATATTGGTAAAACAACATTAATGTTGCATTGAACTTCGAAAGTGACAGTTAAATAGGAACAAAAAAATTTTCTAAAAATGACACTTAAAAAGGAACGGAGAGAGTATTTGGTGTTTCACATAGATACATCAGATACATCTTTGTATGGCAGCTTTAGAGTCACTTATTCATAAGAGGATAGCCGGGTCATTATTGAGGTGTTAGTGACGGTGAGTCACTCCCATCTTACGTCAATAGCCTCCTCCTTTTAGAGCTAAGCCCGGTCATTCTTGGGGTGTTAATGAGGGTGAGTCACTCCAACCTTACGTCAATAACTTGCTCTTATTTTTGGGAAAATAGTAAGTGTGAATCACTACAATCTTATTTTGGTAGGTTTTAACAACTTAAAGAATCTATCTAAAACAAACTTAAAACTTAAAGGACCAGAGAACTATTTAGCCATGTTAATAATATAATTTACAAAGTCTTATTATGAATAAGGGTATTAGTCATTTTTGTTTTTAATGTGTAATGAATAATGCCAGTAGTCCTTTAAGTATAAAAATTTCAAAATAGTCCATAATTGAGGACTTCTCTAAGGGTGTGTTTGTTTCAAGTTATAATTGTTGATTCTCGGGAATAAAATGATAGAAATGTATATTCCTATGTTTGTTACAAGTTTACTAAAATTTATTCCTTGGTATAAAATGTCCCTGGGAATAGAAAAAAATTCCCAAGAAAAAGGGTGGGAATAAAGTTCCCATGGAGATGGGAATAAATTCATAAATAATTTACCTATTATAATCCCTATTTTTATGGTTCCTAGGAATATTATAAAGTTAACCAAACATATTTTTCCTAAATTCCTTGGAATAAAATTCTCATCTTTATATTACAAGGAATGTTATTCCTAGGAATAAATTTGGTAAACTTAAAACAAACACACCCTTAATATCATATTTATCCTTATATAAAAATAGTTGATGTTTAAATTGAGAGACTACTTAAACTAACCAAGTTTTTTTTTTTTTAAGAAATTAATACTAGAGATAATCGAACATGAGACATTGAGAAGGAGCATACTCTCAAGTCTCAAGCTAATATCATCAGACCAACTCATGTGGGTTAAACTAACCAAGTGTTCAATCAAAAATTATTTTAAAATTTTCTTATATCAATATTTTTAATATTGTAATTACGCATCGTACTTTTAAAGACCAAAATGACTATTACTTTTTACAAATACTTCGGAATTTTATTAATGTCATTGTCAAGTCATATTATTTTATTTACTTCATAGTATATAACAATTATAAATAATCTATTATTATTTCACATTGATCCAATCTAGGATAAATGCTATCAGTGACTACTACGTAGGAGATGGACGTCTACTGAATATAGTTGTGGCTATCTGTGTAGTTACCATGTATCTTCTTTTGTATTGTCTTTCTATCATTGAAGCTAGCTATGCAACAATATACATTTAAATTACTCGTGGTAGATTTATATAGAATCAGAACTATAACAGCATATTGAAATGAATTGGCTTTCTCTCATTTTAGTGTGCGTGATATTCAACTTGGCCTTCAATCACTTTGTATCAAATGTAGAATTATATGTTTGTGGCATGTTTTTCCATCTAAAAACAACAACTCTGTAAATTCAATAGAGTTTGTCTTGGTTGACGAAAAGGTAAGATAATTTTTACATATATTAACGGTTTAGTACTTTTTTACTACATTTGGTACTAATCTAAGGTTTCTTTATCTGTTATTATATTTTTATATAGGAAGAATATTCGAAAACTGATATATAATCAACCATATTCTCGTAAGTTTAGTTCAGTATTGTAAATCATGTCTTCGAAGTATCATCCCACTTAAAGCAAGGTATTTTTCCATGGCAATAACATGATTTGTCGTATCAATTTGTAAATCATATCAACAAACAGATAAACATGAAAAAAATAATATCACTTTACCTTTTACTGATATGCAGTACGATGATTTGTCGTATCAATTTTTTCAATGCTTCAAAAAGTTTGTATCACAGATTTCAAGCTTAAATATGAATATATATATTTATATTTAATTTCTTTTAAGGTTTTCAATTTTAATTTTAGGCTTAAATGCTCTTTTGGTCCCTTAATTATTTAATTGGTATCGCTTTGGTCCCTTAACTAAAAAAAAAATTGTTTGAGGATTTTAAGTTTTTTTTTAGTCTCGTTTTGGTCCCTTCTGTTAGATTTCTGTTAGTTTTAATAAAAAACGTTAGGTGTGGACACGTGTCACCTTGTCATTGGCTCTGAAATTTTTTTTTTTTTACAAAAAAAATCTATTTTTTTATATATAAAAAAAATAATAATTTTTTTTAATATATATATTTTATTTTTTTGTAAAAAATTCTCAGAACCAATGACAAGGTGACACGTGTTAACTCTGGGACACGTATCACTTTGTCATTGGCTTTGGGGTTTTTTTTTTAAAAAATAATAATTTTTTTGTAAAAAAAAAAACTCAGAACCAATGACAAGGTGACACGTGTCCAGGAGTTAACTTTTTTTAAAATTCTAACGAAAACCTAACAGAAGGGACCAAAACGAGACTAAAAAAAAACTTAAAATCCTCAAACAATCTTTTTTTTTAGTTAAGGGACCAAAGCGATACCAATTAAATAGTTAAGGGACCAAAAGAGCATTTAAGCCTTAATTTTAACTACAGTAAAAAAAATTATCCCTACATTTCAAATTCAAAGTTGAAGTTCATGTATGTGATGGAACCAGGGAACACTTCCTTGCTATTCATGATAATCAAATTCATAATTTGATTAAAAACGATTGTTCTCAGTTTATACCTCTGATGTTGAGGTATTTTTTTGAATTCATATTTTTTGTGGTTATTTTTTCTTCATTTTCCTTTTCGTTATTTATAGTTTGAGCTGATTTTATAATGGAGAATTTTCCTTTACGGTTGTTGAATACTTTGTGTGAAGTTTTTGAATGAAGAACCAAAGAAGTTGTTGGAAAACTACACCATGTGCAAAAATTCAAATGAAGCTTCAAATAACAACAAAAATATCGTTCAATACTAAAAAGAGGTAGGGATTCTATACAAAAAGGTAGGTCCTAATAATATCATGAAACTGACTTAAAGCTCTGCTGCTTCCACCATGTTCTCAAAATCTTTTGTTCCATAAGGATGAGTAAACCAGACACTGTCACGACGATAGTCCATGTCTGAAATGGGAATCACATGCTATTAGTAATGTTACAAAACACAAAAGCAACTTAATAAGAAATGAAGTAAAATTACCAAGTGGTCGTTCCCCTGCACTGCTGCCAAAAATAATAAGCATTTCCACATCAATCATCAATATTTTCATCATCCTTTATGTATTTCTCTTGCACTTCTGCAACTGTAGATTGCTGAGTTAAGGGAAACTCATCGTTTTTAAAAATTATGTCCAGGAGAGTGGCCAGAGAAAAATAAGCAACATAGTGGAGAAAATGTATATCGACACACACACTCAAAGGGTGGCCTTATAACATTCGGTTGAAAAATAAGGACTAAATGTACCTGCCTACCGGAACTAGGTCACATAGCTCATTGTTAAATTAAATGACTTCTTTCAAATAGGACTAATAATGACTTTAGTGACATTCAAACAATAGTTAGGAAAAAAATGTACTTGTGACATGTTTACAAGGAAAAGTATACGTGTAGCGCAGAAACGCACTATCCACAAATGATACTTGCATGTCCTTATTCCATACAAAGCCACCTTTTAACAACTGATTCACGAGTCTGGTAATCATCATTACCATGAGCGAAGCACCTATGGTAGCTCATCAAGCCTAAGAACCCTCTTGGTCCTTTTGTATGTGTAGATGTAGGCCATAACTACATACAATACAAAGCTTCACTTTTATAGGGTCTGATAAGACCCGTTTGCCGATATAGTATGTGGCCTAAATACTCCATGATGGCTAGGCCTAAAGTACACTTATTTTCAGCACTCAAAGGTACATTAATTTATTTCTATATATTTGCATTCTGGGCCTATCAAAGGAAGAAGACGAGAAGAATCCCTTTTCCTGAGAAAGAACCAGTTTCTCTACTCAGCCTAGCAACAAGTATGATCACTCAAAAAATTATGACCCTTCTTGGTTTCCTCCCCACTATATACCTACTATCCTCTCCTCCTCCTGCATGGTCCTTGTACCCCTTCTTAGACACCTTTTCTCTATCTACCCATTCTGCTCTTCTCTCTCTTCCATTCCCTCAACAGCTGATATCATGTTTCCTTCTTCTTTCAGACACAAGTAGGCTTTGTTTCTTGGGCCCATTTATTCCTTCTACTATTCTCACGCCCCTTCTCTCCTCCTACATACTTGCATTTTGGGCCTATTGTATACAAAGAATGAAAAGCCTTCCTGGATGGTTTAAGAGGTTCATGTCTCACAATTTTCTCGTTATATTTCTTATACCCTTTCCTCCCTAGCCTTGACCCTTTTTATTCTTACAGTAAACTAACTATAACATTAGTTACTAACTTACTGCCTGTTAAGTAGTTGGTGTGTTTAGAACAGTCACCTACTTACCCCTTAGAAGACTATTATTGGCCAATACATTTCCCCCAACTCTCCTCTAATTAAGGGTCTCAACTTATCATCATTCTGCCAACAAGAATATTTTCTAAAGAGCTTTTACATAAACCCTTCGAGTTACAATCAGTCATTTCCACC
The DNA here is from genome assembly GCF_003473485.1 of Medicago truncatula. Classification (NCBI taxonomy): domain Eukaryota; kingdom Viridiplantae; phylum Streptophyta; class Magnoliopsida; order Fabales; family Fabaceae; genus Medicago; species Medicago truncatula. The sequence continues at coordinate 28,559,610 of NC_053049.1, read as the reverse complement.
AACTAATAGGATGAGTTTGGAGTCCGTAGCAGTGTAGGAGGCAACTATTGTGCTTATAATACAATACCATCATCACTTTTGATACTAGAGGACTAAAAAAACAGTTCAAAAACAGTATAAGAATTCAAAGAAAGAACCTATTCAGATTACAAGTGCAGATTGGTAATTCTATTATGCAATTGCTGGGTAAATGATGTTATTTACTGTCAGAATAGTTGCATGAGAAAAAAAAGGATATCTATAATAATCCCAATCAGGAGCTCCCATAGCAATCTTGCTAAACTCAACAGCACTTGCATCTATGCTGGCAAATATGTATCCATTGGTTTTGTCTATCAGCTTCACTAAATTCCCTACACTCTCTTTGTCCTGTAAAAGGATAATCCAACTTAGAATTTCTACTGAACATTTGATACGAACAAAAGAAAAAATTAGGCATATCTGGCGTACCTGAATATCTAAGGTTGTAAAATTCACAAGACTGTAGTGTTCAACGACTTCACACAATTCCTTTGTGAGCTTTCTGCAAATATAAAACATAATTCTTCTAAAACAACTTGCTCAATAAAAAAAACTGTGTATCTTAAGGATGATATGGATAACATGACAGAAAAATAACTTTCATCTGACCCATTTAAACCAAACCTAACCACCATTTGCAAACGAGGAAAATTAAAACATGACTCGATTCCAGCATATATTTGATTTCATTATAAGCTGCTAATATAAAAGGAGCACAGCATAGAGAGAAAAGAGAGAATAAAATGTTAACCAAATCGTGGAGCATTGTCATCTAATATCTATTCCATATTTTACATTAGCATCTATCATCAAGTATGACGCTGTTCACAGCAACAATTTAATATGGCATGAAATGACCAGCATAGACAAGACAAATAAGAAAATAAAACTTAGGAAACTACATTTTAATAAAGGAAACAGTTCAAAAGTTCTAACGAGTACAAAATACTACATTACTATCACACTCAGAAAAACTGTTACACTTAAGCGTCAGTAGGTAAAGAATTTCCACACAACAAAGCACACCTGTACTTAGCAGAGTGAGGATCTTTATCAAGACTGTGTTGCAAATATGACAAGTCTTGCACGTCTGTATAAAAATCAAGGTTGAAGGCTGCAACAATGAAATGGTAAAATGAATATACAAATTTGTCAACTATAATAACCAGCTTAAAAAAAAAAAGCATTTAACCGTAGCATGCAAAAATAATTACAGCACCTAGCTTTCCGTAGCTCTCAATTAAATCAATTTTTGACAAGACATTTATGTGGGGTAGTTCCATATGTAGCATTGTGGATAAGGTTAGAAGCAATGCACTGATGTACTTCCCAGGGTCACTACAAAGGTGAGCATCAACCAAATGCACTGCCGTTAACTGCATAGAATGAAAATACAAATTAGTTCTTAAAATAATGGTTCGACACTAGGAAGAGTTGAAGACAGAACTATACCCTTAAATTTAATTTCTTTATGAGTTTCATGATGACATTCTTGGCATTTGAATGAAGAAAAAATAGTTCCACTTGGCCAGGAAAATCAAAGAGTAAATAATGATCTGAAATGTGAATAATATTGTCAGAACGCTAGAGTAGTTTAGCTGAATAGGAATCATAGTAGTTTGTGAGTGCATTTAAGGATAATTTAGGCTGTAAATCTACAAAGTAATGTAACAACCTTTCAGAAGAGGTTTCAATTTTGCTTCCAACCAGTCAATATTTTTCTCTAGATAATCCATACAGTATACAAGACCTGCTTGTACAACACAAGTGAAACTTCAGAATATGAATACAGTAAGACACAAATACCTAGGGTCTGTTTAGATTATATTTGAGCTTATCTGGCATAAGTACTTGTGAGATTTTTGGAAGAACTAATGGAAGCAGTTAATGACATGTTTCATAAGCTGTTTTTAGCTTATTCCCACAAGTTTTCCATGATAGCTTATAAAAATAGTTAATAGCTTATTTGAGAACAGTTTGGCTATATTTTATCTTTTGTTTTAGAATTAGCTTATACATAAACACTTATAATAAAAAAGCTTATGCTATAAGCGCGTAATTAAGTTGTTGATCCAAACAGGGCTCTAATAAAAGGTATTAAGGTGGTGTTGGCCCATTCAATAGAACAATTAATTTGCATATTGGGTAACTTCTTATATTTCTCATATACGCTATAAATGATGAAACTGATGTCCATTACCTCTGAAACACTAACACAGATGCAAACACTAGACACACCATTAACACTGAAACACGTTTTCAATCTGAAAGGGCCGATGCTATATACCATCACCCATGCCTACACTTCAAATGTGCCATCACACAGAACTATTGGTTATGCCATTCAACAACCAAGCCTTATCCCACTAAGTGGGATCGGCTACATGGATCAAACGCCATCATAATGTTCAATCATATATCATACCCCTATCCATCTCATTAATCTCTAGATCCTTAATAATTTCACTAATTTATTTTTTTTGAATGGTAAATGTTAGTAATTAGTTATTAGATTAATATTTACTCTTTCATTCAAGTTTGAACCCATGACCTCCAACTCCTTATCCCTTATCACAAACCAGTTGAAATACCCAACCCTCCCCCACCCCCAATAGTTTTTTCTAGTTCTTCCTCTGCCTCTATTGATTTGATCTACTCTCAGTCTGATCTTCTCTCGGTTATGACAGTAAACAAGCACAAAATTTAAAATGAATAAATACTTAAAACAACAAAAAAGGAATAGACTTACCCCCATTAGGACCAAGAGAATGTTCTATCATGACATCGCTAAGTTTCACAAGATCCTCAATGTTAATAGCACATTCATATCTATATTTATTATTAAGGTTAACCATATCAATTAACTTAACTATACATCTAAAAAAGAGAGAGACCTTTAAGAATAACAACAACATTTCAAAGAGATTAACGGAAGGATACGGTAATGAATCATTAGCAGGATCCAAATTGACAACAGCAACCTTCCTGCATTTGAAAAGTAGAAAACATTAGCAAATTAAATACCTAAATTAGTAGAAATTAGAAAGAAAGAAAAAAAACCTAAATTTAATTAAAAAGATAATATATTGTAAAGTGTGAAGCTTTACCTTCCAATAAGATTGAGAAACTGAGACATGCCATTGCAGTAAGTTGTTTTGCCAGAGCCAGGAGGACCAATGACTACTTGCCCAAACACCATTTTTCTTCCTTCCTTAAAATCTAGTGCTAATAATAATAATTAAAAATTAAACCTTGCTTTTATATTGTGAAGTATCAGAAAATTGAATCAATCGAATGGAAACAAAGGGTTTCGTCACAAAAACTTAAGCTAAAAACTTTTTGAAATTCATGTTGAGGAAAGACAGATATTTGGCGTTTTAGGGTTTTTGAGACGAAGAGGAAAAGTGAGGCACTAACGTTCAGTTGGTGGACTCGGTAGAAACGAAACAAAGCAAGAGAACTAGTGACCTTGGAGAAGAAGAGATGAAAGAGAATGAGTTATAACAGTAACATCAACATTAACATCTCTAAAGAAAAAAAACATTAACATGGTTATACAAACAAAAGGGGGCAAAATATGATTTAGAGACATTTTCGGGTTAAATATGTTTTTGATCTCTATAAATATCCCAACTTCTCGTTTCGACCTCTAAAATTTTTCATCAACTCAACACAAAATATTCAGTCCACACTTTCGGTCCAAACAGTTAAACGGGGCTAATGGCAGATGATGTGGCAATGCCACACTGGCAAATGAACCAATCAACAATTAAAAAGTCCAAACCAAATAATAAGCACTTTCACTTGTCTAACATGAAATGAAACACCAAAATCAATCAAATGCAGAGCTTAGTCACAAAAGGATTAGCTGAAGTACTTTACAGGCAGTATAGTTTAAGTGTATATACAATCAGTATACAAACTCAAACAATTCACTGAAGTATTAAATAAACCAGAAACTTGTTCAGAAAAATTTTAAAAATAAGCTAGTGATCTTGCATTCTTAACACTGCATAAGAAGAAACATAAGAACAGATTATGCAGCAGAAACAGATGGCTACAGCATACAATGTGAATCCAGTTTAATGCACACATTCACATCATCTGAATGTGAATTGGTAAATTATCGAGTCTTGATGAAATAATTCTGAATTTTTTTCTACTTGCTAATGGTAGAAGTATACACTAGATTAAAAAATAATGTGTATTTTCATTAAAAACTCAATCTTATTAAACAATATCAGCTCATTAAGATATTAGAACATAACGATGGATGACCACTAGAGGTGGGCATGGTTCGGTTAACCATATTTACTGAACCGAAGTGTTGAAATGGTTCGGAATAAATGAACCGAACCGTTTAAGGTTTGGAACTAACCGAATTGAACCAAAGTTATGGTTCGGTTAACCGTTTGCTTGCCTATTAACCTAACCGAACCGAACCAAAACCAAAATTTTGAACCGAAATGTATTTTTTTATCCTTTTGCTAATTTAATTGTGTTTTTTTGTCCTTTTGAAATTTAATTGCAGGGTATTCGAAACATTATTATTATATTAAGTGTAATCCATTGATAAATGTCTGTTTGTGAATAATGGTGGTGATGAGAGTTTTCACTATGTATTTTCTTCTTTTGGCTCTAATATTATTATAACAAGAAAGTTGATGCTCTTGTCATTGAAATGTAGCTCTTGCAAAATGTGTCTTTGAACCGACGAACAATCAGCCTATCAAAGACAACAAACCATATTACTGCCAAGAGGTAAGTATGGCTTATCACATGAAATCATATCAAAACCAAGCTACAGTTACTGCCTACAAAACATGTTCCATAAATGTTGGAGGTTCAACACCAAGATACTTTACCCTAACCTAGACTATTAACAAAGAATAAACATAGTTGGAAAATCATCAAGAGAAAAGAAACAAGGAAACTAAAGCTGCATTAGCCAAAAGGTTTAACAGAAGAACGTGGCATGCTAACAGAAGACCGTAAACTGGACCATTCTGCCAAATATTCGAGGTCCGTTTTGGTTGAACCAACTAATTCAATTCAGAAAATGGTAAATGTTATACATATTATGAACCATCCAAGTTTCAAGTTGTGTATCATTAATCAATGAAGAAGCCAACATGTAATTAAATCGTTCAATGAAACCAAAACAAAAGCATCTTAGTTTAAATAACAATTGAAAAAACATTCATTATTCATCTAGTTCAAAAGAATACTTGATTGTCTCAAACAAAATCCTCACATCCTATAAACATATAGAAAAGCTTAAGCCAAGTGTGTACAAGATATATCAACAATAAGGCTAATAGTTGACACGGTTAGCCTTGTTCATGATGACAAGTAGCAGCTCAAACTCACTAAGGGCCACGTTTCAAATACTTGTATTGAGCACATTACTACACATTTGTTTTCACATATAAATACCTTACTCTAATTCTGTTTTTGTACATAACACACACAAAAACACACACTCAAATCCATCCACATTTTCATTTCTCTGTTGAAACCTGAGTGTGTCATACACAAACTATACACAAACAACAGAAGCTAGGAGGGTTACATAATATGCTTTTTACCATACTAAAATGAGCTTTTTCCCATACAAATTTTCTCAGCAATAATCGCATTGTATAATATATCATACCCAGAAACTAATAGACAAAGCCAAAATCAAGCATACCAAGAAACTAAATTCCAAAAACCCAAATTAACCATGCTCAGAAACTAATTTGTAAAAATCCAAAAACACAAATTAAGCATACCCAGAAACATGTCGCTCAAAAAAAAGCATACCCAGAAATCAAAACTAAGAACTATATACAAAAACAAAAATCAACCCTAGAAACCCAAAACAAGCATACCCATAAGCTAATTTGTACCTTAGATTCTTCAGAGAAGATGATTTGAAGAAGAGGTGGAAGTTAGAGTCGCAGAAGAATGAGCTTCGATTGAAGTGAGCTCACTGTCACAGAAAGATGAGGTGAAGAGGTAGACTCGCCATCAGTGAGCTTCGATTGAAGAGGTGAAGATTGAAGATGGTGAATTTGATTGAATTTGAAATGAAATTAGGGTTTAGAAATGGTTCGGTTCGGTTCATAACAATTAATTACGGTTAACAACAGTTTGGTTCAGTTAGTAAACTGTCTTTAAAATAATGATTCCACAGCCCGGAAAATATGATCAACATTTGAAAGAATACACATTTACCATTGCATACCAGATTACACCAGCGTGTTAATAACAGAACAATGAATGATCAACAATACCATCAAAATTATGGTCTATAAACAGCTCATAGAAAAAATCCTTAGTATCTTGGCTTATCCCTATACAAATAATGAAGGTATTTTAAAATGGTAGAATTTGCATTCCTCCTAGGTGTGTGATATGCATTCACTAATCACTAATAATTGAATAAAAACGAAAACTCTAGAAAACAATTTAGATGCATCATAACCATAATCAGAATCACGAACACGGCACTGACGCCTAAACACCAGTGACAATTTATGAGAATGAAAGTGTAAATGTAGCTTCATGTCTCAAAAACACTTTCTTTCTTCATACAAGGTTCATTTTAAAAATTGCAAATGATTATAAAAACATGTTATAGACGTCGGTGCTAAAATGAACCAATCAACAATTCATAAATCCAAATCAAATAATAAGCACTGTCACTTCTCTAACATGAAATTGAACACTAAATCCAATCAAATGCATAGCTTAGTCACAAAAAAGGTTAAATCAAAGTTGAAGTTTTTATTTATCTTTAAGAAAAATTAGTCACAACCCACAAGCTCATTCAAGTTCAACACTAGATTTTAGGATTAACAAACATAGATGAATTAAATAAATAAGAAATGGTAAAGGGAGATAATCGAATCAAGAAAAATCGAAAGGTAATTGAAAGGAGAATCATTGAATCGTTCGTTACCTGAAAAGGGGAGATTCACAATGAAGGAGGGTTTCTGGGTGTTAAAGGGGAACGAATAATTCTGAGTTTTCGAATGGAGCAAGAGAGGGCGTAAAGGTTTCTAGAGAGTGTTGAGGTTTTTGTTTTTTTAGTTAATGAAAAGATGAAAAAAAAAAAAAAAAAAAGTGTGTAATTTTTGTTGACTTAAGTAAAAAGAGGTAATAACGACTTCTTAAAAATAAAAATAAAAAACTATAGACTACTCTATATAATTTATGAGTCCTAGCAACGAGTAGCCTCGGTTAGGCCGATTCTAGTATTTTTTAAAAAGAAAGATTATAAATTAATGTAGTGTGGATTAAGTCGATTCTAAATGAACGTTGATAGTGTCCCCATCGGGAGCTAACACTACAATTGAAGGTTAAATGTTGTTTCATGTGGTTGTTTGTTATTGTATCAAATTCAGAATCATCACCATGATTGTTGTCCGGTTGATTCTCCTCCTCTCCTGGGTTAATTTGGGTAGAAGGCTTGAACAATACATTCATCCAAATAGTGAATCCATGTCTCCACCTTCCATTGTTGGTTGGACTTGCAACTTCCACTCACCCCAATTGTAAATGGATATGTTGCATGCGTGTTTTTAGCTCTCAATTCCAATTTTGGAGACCATTGCAAGTAGATAGGGAGATTGAACCCCTCAAATTAGTCGGTCCTTAGACCAGTTATCGAGTTTAAACAAAATTATATTGCAAAATTGTAAGATATGCATTAAATATGGAGATGAAATGTTGAACACCATGATGAGATGTAGAATTACGGAAAATTAGGGATAAAGATGATCCGGAATTAAATTCACCAAATTAATTATTTTTTAGTTATTTTAGTAAAAATATAGCATAATATCCTACGTGGCATGTCCAGTCAGTGCACTGGATTTCGATCTTGACTTCATTTATGTAATCTCCTTAGAGAAGAAAAGCTCTCTTCTCATCACCACCACTCATCCGACTTCAACAAAAGTATCATATCTTCCTTCCTTTCAGAATCCAAACTTCGTTCACCTGACTACCACTGTCCACTAACACCATCATTTCTCTTCTCTAACATATCCAAATCATTCTGATTCGATGTAACAGCAATTGCATGGTGCGCTCTCCCTCGACGCCATCACCTCTTCTCCTCAAATTGTTGGCTCTATCACGATTAGTTATCATGGTGAGTGTAAATCCATGTTGTTTGTCTGCAAGTTTTTATCCTTTTTTAGGGCGAGGATTGAAGCCTTTTAAGTTGTCATTTGTCGATGGTTTGTGGCGGCAATTTTTTTCATTGGATATGGGATCCCCCTCCCTCCTCTGTTTGAAGTTGTTTCAATTTTAAAGTAAGATTATTGCAGAGCGCCGCTGTCAGCTTAGTTGGTTTCGTTCGTGAGGTGGACTCGAGATTGGGTGTTTCAGATATGTCACCCTCCTAGCGGGTGGATGGATTGGTTCGTTTTAAGCAATTATTGCCTTGGATAGTGGGTGTTCTCTTTCTTAGATTTTCTGATTTATTCAGATTTGTTGAGATTTCAAGGTTTCAAGAATTCAGGTTCGCCTCCAACGCATTGATCTCCTCAATATCAGTATTAGTCTTCGATTTCATATTGTTCGTGCTTGAAAGAGTCTTTTGAACCACTTTTGTTGTATTTGGATTGGTTGTACACCCGTTTGGGCTAATTACGTGGTTTGACTGGGTTAGGTATATGCCCTAAGTATCTTGTATTTTCTTTTATTTTAATTTGAATTTATTTAGGATATTGCAGAGAAAAAAAAAAGTCTAGTCAATGCATGATCATTAAAAACTTACAATGTGGCACTGCTACACTATCCGCTATTACTCCCATTTGAACATGGGGACCAAAAATGTGAACAGAAACGTCTGGAGGACTAAAAATCATCGAATAATTTTAAGGGAACTAAGATAAAAAGTTGAAATATTTACATGGACAAAAAATATAATTAACCTAAAATTGTGTGTGTGTTTGTGTTTTTTCCTTTTATGGAGTAAAACATAATGGGTCAATAAAGGTTGGGTGGTAGGAGTTAACACTCGCAATGGGGTCGTGAGGATTTATATACAATAGGGAAAACCCTAATAAAAATCGAGGAAATTGATACAACAATTCGAACCTTAGTAATTACTATACAATGTTCAGATCCAGAATTTTCAAATTCTATATAATAACGGGGAAAATCCTAATCAATATTGGGGAAATTGATACAACAATTCAAACCCTAAACCATTATTGTACAATGTCCAAATTAAGAATATTAAAATATTATACAATAGGAAAAACCTTAACCATAATTAGGGGAAATTGATACAACAATTCAAACCATAAACCTTAATCCACTGTGTCATAATTTACTATGAATCTCTAAATCTTACTCATGAAACTTGAATAGGTACCCGATAATTATATATTGCGAACAGAGACAACTTCAAACAAACTCAACCAACAGCAAGACAAAGTGATAAGTGACCGACTAGGACCGTCTTCAAAACAAGCTAGGAACTTGACCCTACTGCGACATGTCGGTAGAATCAAAGTTATCAAAAAGTGTGACCCAAACCGCGACCTGCCGGGAGAACCAACACTATAAAAGTTATTGACCCAAGAACAAAGAAAAAGTATTCACAAAATAGAAAACCTCAAATTGATTAATTCTTCAAATTGTAATTTGAGAAGTACATGAGTTTCTTATTTATAGCCCAGGCTTGAAAAACTAGAAATAAATTCTCACTACCATGCATTTATAAGATACATTGATAAGTGCATGTTTTCTACTTAGAAAATAGGCACTATCATGAATAAAATTCTCACTAGCCACTATAATGACTTAGAGCACTACTTTGAAGCATTTAAAGAGGCTTAAGAATACAAAAGATCATCTAAAAATCCACCCAAAAATAAAAACGAAAATTACATATTAAAATGAAGAAAATTGGACTTTTAATGGTTGTTTTATTTATCACTAATCAGCCCACTAAAGCTTATTGTCATGCGAATTTCTTATAGGTTTCCTTCCACATGCTTAGTGAACTCTTGATTTCATCATTCTCCCCCTCTTAAAGAGGATTTGCCCTAAATCCAAACAAGCAACAACGGAACAATTTTTTTTTGTTTTGAACAAAATAAGGTGATAGATGATAGACAACACCTGATTTAAAGAGCTGGTGTTTCTGATAACAACTGATAAGTGACCGACTATAGGACCGTCTTGAAAATTGGTAAGGAACTTAACCCTAACCGTGACCTGTCGATAGAATCAAAGTTATCAAAAAGTGTGACCCTAACCGCGACCTGCCGGTAGAACCAACACTATAAAAGTTCTTGACCCAAGAACAAATGAAAAGTTCTCACAAAGTAGAAAACTCTCAAATTGATTAATTCTTCAAATTAAGATTTGAGAAGTACATGAACTTCTTATTTATAGCCTAGGCTTGAAAAACTAGAAATAAATCTCACCGCCATGCATTTATCAAATACATTGATAAGTGCATGTTTATTACCTATAAAATAGGCACTTACATGACTAAAATTCCCACTAGCCACTATAATGACTCAGAGCACTATGAAGCATTTAGAGAGGCTAGGAGAATGCAAAAGATCATCTAAAAATCCACCTAAAAATAAAAACGAAAATTACATATTAAAATGAAAAAAATTGGACTTTTAATGTTTGTTTTATTTAGTAGTAATCAGTCCACTAAAGCTTCTTGTCATGTTAATTTCTTATAGGTTTTCTTTCACATGCTTATTGAACTCTTGATCTCATCACAATACTACTGAGCAATTCTTCTATTTCACAACAACAGATTACCACCAGTTCGAATATGAGAAGAAAGATACGAAGGAGAAGAATGTGTTAAGATATAAGTATGGATTTCATGGTACGAACACGATGACACCTACACAATTGAGTTTGACTTTACGTATGAACAAGAAGGTTAAATTCAAATAAAATTAGAAGAGGAAATTTTTTAATTGCACTAGGTCCCGTTTGGATTGAGCTTATTTTGAGCTTATGTAAAACAACTTATGCAAAAAAGTAAGCTTTTATTTATTATTAACAAGCTTGTTGAGGTAGTTTATGAAAAAACTAAATATGAAGATACCATAGTAGATAGATAGATATAATATATAATTTTTTTAATAAGTCTAAATTAATTTAAATATTATTTATCTTGTAATAACTTTAAATTAATAAGTTTAAAGGTAATTCCCCTCAAGAAAGTTTAAAGATAATTATGGACTGGTTTGCAATATTTAAAAGTTATTAAATCCACATATGATAATGTATATCATCTACTTGTAATATATGACATGGCATCGACAATAACCTAATTGTTTATATTAAACGACCGTACTAAAAAAGTTAATTTTCTGACTTCACTCTAGAAGCTCTCAATTAAAATACTTTTATTGAGGCAAATACATTTTTTAGAATGAATTGAGGCAAGTACATGTATCATTTTTTCAGGAGAGTACATGTATAAATTATTTTATAGTAGTTTTATGTATATTAAATGAGTTTTTTTAGAAATAAATTATATTCAATAAGTATAACATGCGAAGATTCATTCAATGAATTTTGTATCATCAACGTTGTAAATTCGAAAATATGAGTATTTCGGTGGCTTGAATATAGACATATTTGTAGGCACATATGTTATGTTGTTTTGTGTTATTAACATGAATGTTGTGAGTTTGTTCGTGGTTCATCCGTTTTGTTTTAAGTGACTTTGAATTTGCATTGTATCGAATGTATTCTATCAATTTGAATGAATATCGTTTATTTTTTTCAAAAAAATATATAATTTATTTTTTAGTAGGTTTTTTTTATTGAAATAATTTATATTCAGTTAGTTTTTTTTTTATTTTTTTTTTATAGAATTATATTCGATGTATAGTACAGAAAATTTAACACATGTTTTATAATAGCAAGTCAAACAAAGTCCATGCTCGGTAAAGAAAAAGCCCACGTTTATTCTTATAAATAAAAAACATATCAATCAATTGATGAGTAAAAACCCTAAAAATCAGAGTAGAGATAAAACCCTAAAAAAACAAAGTAGAGAGTAAAACCCTAAGATGGAACCGCAGACTGGCCCTTCGGCCTTCGCCACTTCTTCCATCCACAAGCGCAAACACCTGTCCGAGGATCACTCGCCTCCATTCCACCCTTCTTGCGACTCTTCGATGCACAACTTCACCGGTTCTGTCAACAGTTTGGCCACTACTTCCGGTTCTGTCCCCGACTTTGTGGTTAAGGACGAAGCCGCAACAAATATATTCACTGAAAACTTGCAGATAAGAGGTGGTTACAGTGCCAGGGAAGAGAGTCTTAAGAAAGAGGAAGAATCTGGATTACTCAAATTTGTATGCGTGTGCAATGATGGTGTTGATGACCATATGGTTTCGTTGATAGCATTAAAGAATATATTTGCCAGACAACTTCCCAATATGCCAAAGGAGTACATTGTCCGACTTATTATGGATAGGAACCATAAGTCTATAATGGTTATAAGGGAGCCTAATCGCGTTGTTGGAGGCGTTACATATCGTCCATATGCAAATCAGAGGTTCGCTGAGATAGCCTTTTGTGCAATTAGTGATGATCGACAAGTAAAAGGTTATGGTACCAGATTGATGAATCACTTGAAACAGTATGCACGTGATGTAGATGGACTGACACATTTTCTCACGTATGCTGATAATAATGCTATTGGCTATTTCATCAAACAAGGTTTTACAAAAGAGATTCACTTGGAGAAAGATCGATGGGAAGGTTATATAAAGGATTATGATGGGGGAACTCTCATGGAATGTAAGCTTGATCCAAAGATTCCTTATACTGATTTAACAACTATGATCCGTCGGCAAAGACAGGCACTATTTGAAAAGATTAGAGAACTATCAAACTGTCACAATATTGTTTATGCTGGAATTGATTTTCAGAAGAGATCAGAAGATGGAGTTATTCCTAATAGAATTGTTGATGACATCCCTGGTTTGAAAGAGGCTAAATGGACTCCTGATATGTACGGTCACTCGCGGTTTAGAGCTTTAGATGGTTCTACTGACCATGCTACAAACCTAAAACATTTAACTGAGTTTATGCGGTCAATTCTAAAGGAAATGCATGATCACCCTGATGCTTGGCCATTTAAGGAGCCTGTTGATGCACTGAGTGTTCCTGGTTATTATGAAATCATCAAGAATCCGATGGATCTAAAGACAATGAGTGAGAGGCTGGAGTCAGAACAATATTACGTCACATTTGAGATGTTTCTCGCGGATGCCAGAAGAATGTTTGAGAATGCACGAACCTATAATCCTCCAAAAACCATATATTACAAATGTGCTACAAGACTAGAAGCACACTTTCAAAGCAAAGTGACAACACTCCTACAGTCTGGCTTCAAAATTCAGTAGAGAGACTTCAACAACCCTGCTTACTACTGTATTTAGATTAATAGTAGATTTTAAAAATTAATGTGTTGGCCTACTCTCTTTTATTTTATCTTTATGACAGAAAACCTTCACTCATTTATTATAAATATATATTCCCTTGTTGCTTTAATTTTTTTTTTTGTTTTGTTATGTAATGTGCCATGGATATCAAGTGTTTCTGCATCTATAGTCTATACCATTCTAAAGGGTTAAATAAATTTTTTGTCTTTAAAAAATTACAAAAGTATCTGACATTGGGAGAAAATTGTATGACTGTATTTTTTTGTTCATCACGTTCACAACATGGATTTTTCTGTTCGACTATATTTTTCTTCTTTAGACTAATATCAGCACACGTAGTAAAGAAAATGTAGCCAATGCGGCAAACCGGCCTATCGGAAGAGTTGTTGAATATTGTTAATTGGTCATTTGTGTTGGTGTAGTAGAACAGAAAAAATTCATTTGAGTACTATCTTGTTTATCACCTTTAAATATTGTATTTCCATTCACTTTCTTAGTGGTACTTTTTTTTGGCGAAAATTTTTCTGTGACACTGGAACTCTATCTCCAAGCAATATAAACTTTAATAATTGAGGAAAACATATGAATGATCATGTAATAAAAAAGAGTAAATAGCTGATTTTTAGGACTTTCAATATGTAAGGTAAATATGCCAGCAATTGGAAAATATGTATGCATTTATTAAAATAATGATGAACCGGTTGCAATCATGAATATGTAGCCATGATTCTTGTGTTAGATGCATCTTCTATAGCCTTTAGACTTGACTCTGGTTATAACTTACTATGTGATAATTATGTATACCTAGTTACAAAATTCAAAATGCACAAAACATAATGAGTTGAAGAATAACCACGAAAATGAGAGGATAGGAGCAACAAGAAAACCATAAGACAAAATAGACGGAAAAACTCTGCTAAATAGTAAGAAAATACGAGCATTATTGGAAAAAAAAGAATGAACAGAGGGAATAAAGACACAGCAAAATAGAAGATGAAACAACAAAGGTTTGAAGCGAGCGAGGCTCATGATGACGAATCTGCAGGGCTGTTAGATGTAACCGGAAGCAGTAGTTGAAGCATTTTTATCTTCTCCCTCTCTCAGTATTTTTTAAGTTTCAATGTTTCTGGTTTTGTTTTCTAATTGAGGATGGTGAAAGTGGAGTGAAGAAGATTCATGAGATGGGGGAGTGAAGATGGAAAATGTTAAAGTTCTATAGGAAATGAATGGTCATTGAAATAATGTGATAATGAAATGGGACTAACTGGTTGTAAATGCAAGAACATGTTCAGCTTAGCAACTGATTTCTGTTGGTTTTTTGATGCAATATAAGTAATTAAAAGATATAGATTGTATCTGCATCACTGTTTTTGCATATGAAATTTCTAGCAATTATTTAGTATATTAATTATGGGGTTTGCTAGGATAGACCTACTAGTTTTTATTAAGTGTGTTTTAGCAAAGATATAACTAAAAAGTTGTTAAATACACCTTAAGGTGAATATTGCTAAAATACACCTTCTAAAAAATAAGTGGGTGTATGTTAACAACTCCTATAGGCATTTGCTAGGATACACCCACTTATTTTTTAAAAGGTGTGTTTTAGCAAGTTATAACTAAAAAGTAGTTAAATACACCTTAAGGTGTAGCTTGCTAAAACACTCCCACATAAAAATTAGTGGGTGTGTTCTAGCAAATCCCATTAATTATTTATCTTCTTTCCTTTAATTTCTATAACTATCACTGGACAAAAAAAAAAACAGTTACACGTGATTTTTTTTTGTTTGTGTAAACCAGTTTTCCTCACGTGCAACGGTAAAGGCTAATATTCAAATGGACGACAAACTCTTCATTCGAGTAAAGATAAACTTTTTTTTAGGGGAAATGAAATATATACTTTTGTATAAGGATAAAATGAACCTCTATTCTTTTCAATCAAGCTTCTGATTATATAAAGCAAATCACACACCGGTGAGATTCTAAAGTTGAATTTTCATAATCATGTCAAACTTTTTATTATACTGATTCAAATTTTCATTGCTGCCTAACTCCATAGAAACAACAATTTCTGTTGAGACCTCATATCCTTGTGCCGTCGGACTGCCGGTAATTTAGGTTTTGTTTGAGAGTTTGAAGGGGAGTGGAAGGACGAAGGGCGTGAGAAATACAGGGGAAAATTGAGAAATCTCTTACATTCTTTGAGAGTATTTTTTTAAAGTGATAAATTAATACTTGTAATTAATATATTTTTAATTTTAAAAACATTATAGTGCTTATGATTAATATATTTTTAATTTTAAAAATATTATAACAACTTTGATTAAATTTGTAGAATTTATATAAACCCTCCCAAACCCACATTCAATACAATTTTTGAGTTCTGCAAACGATGAGGGTTTTATATTTTGAATAAAAATAAGAGCAATGCTATATATTAAGAAAGATTTTATCAAGAAAATTTCAAGAATGACATGACAGAATAATCACCCTTAGATTTTTTTATCAAGAAATAGTCCTGAAATTAATGTTAACCAATAAAATCTCAGCCTGACCGGAAATCATGGGGTGGTGGGTGTTATGTATCTTTTTTTTATGAAAGATTAATAAATGAGACTGAAATCTAAAGGTGATTATTGTGCCATGTCATTCTTGAATTTTTCTTATAAAATCATTCTTGATATCTAGCATTTTCCTAAAAATAAACACTCCAAAGCCATCTTCTACTAATGTTCTCTATTTCATCCACTTATTCCTTCCTTTTTTCTCAAACTCTCTCCTCCCTTCCCTTCAAACTCGCAAACAAAGCCTTAGGGCTCAACGGAAATGTCCTACAATATTTTTCTCACCCAGTTTCCATTGTAATTCTTCTCGGAAATTTCACGTTTCTCTCTCAACCACTCAATTCCTGTGTTTCTGGGTTCCCCTGTTATTTTCATGAGCTCCCCCTTCGATTGATTGCTGGGGTTCTCTTCTCTGTGTTTGCGTTTCCACACTGTTGATTGTGACTGTGGTCTTTTTTTCACTTGCTTGACCTAAAATTGTTAGAGGCTGGGGTGGAGGACTGGATATTTTCTCTCCTAAACATTGTGACCTATAATTTTATGACTTGGCGGGTAACACTCGGCAGGCCTGTCACTCTTAATGAGTCGCATACGATGGAACTGTCTGGGCTTCGGTGCCCACGAAAAGTTTGAGCTTTCAAGAATCTTACTCTTGATAAAGGTCCCAGTCTTGTTTTTCTCTCTGAAACAGAAAAACAGGATTTCAAATGTATTGGTGATGGCCTGGATAGGGTTGGTGGTTTGTATTTGGAAAAATGACGTTGATGTTTCTATTTTATCTTTCTCTAATAATCATATATATTGACATGGTAGTTAAAATGAATGATGGAGAGCACAAGTGGAAAGCAAGAGCGGCGTTGTACCGGGGTTTATGGTTGACTTGAAACTACAAATAAGCACCATACATGTGATCTTATTCATCATCTTGCTTCCTCTTACTCTAGTGAGAAAGAACTAAAAATGGCGCATATGATTACTATGCTGGGCTCAACGTTTAATCAAACTGACAATTTTTATAATGTACACTAAACTTTGTCCATATTCAAAACACAAATCATTGCATTTAACCAAGAAACACATTCCTCAAAATCTATTTGCGGTATCTATCGTTCAAAAACATTTTTCAAGGTAACAGAGGGGAAGCATACCAACATATGAAAGCATGGTCTATCACTTGACACCTCACACAACATTAATAGAAGCAAACCAACCACGCCGGCATTGAATTCCGACATATTTTCTTAGATCGGTATGACAGTTAGTAAGTAAAATACTATAAGATAAAGTTATCAAACTCAAGTTTTATGTCAACTTGTTTTACCTCATATTAAACTTATAATAAGATATTTGTCTTCTAGTGATAAAGAAATTAAGAGAGCATATATACAATGACATGGAATATTCAAGTAACACACCACAGGTTGGAGGTGATGATAAAAAGAAAGAAACTGAGAAGATAATCAGACAGAGCATGCCTTGACTAATTTTTCCAAAACAAGTATAAAACGAATCATCCTTGAGAGTCACTAATCACCAAAAAGAAAATATGTAGCTTCCACTGCCAGAGAATTGTGAATTTGCTGAAATGAAAAATACATATTCATACTTTTCTCCCAATGCCATCATATTCTTATTGAAACCGCAAAGCACACTGCAGATGCCATAAAGTGAAATAAGTTATTCTAATTTCATCAAGTTTATTCCCAACATGGAAGACTAAAAATAACTAGCCATACTTTGCAAAAACCGTGATTCATAAATCTATTGTTAGTAGTTCGCACAATTTCAATCAATATATGCATAAGGGTCATGTTAACCATTAAAAATAGAAATTCTCCATTCAAAACAACAACTTTTCGACTTTCATAAAATGAAACTTTCCACTTTTCATCATTTCCAATGCAAAATTTCTATATTAGTCCCCTTAACTAGTGCCCCAGGGGAACTAGTTAACATTCCCCAATAAATTATTAGACACGATGAAATGTAGCTCAAGTAGGAGGCGCAAGACACCTACCTCAAGTTAGCTACAACATTTGCACAACAGTTAGAAACAAATAAGTGTTGGAAAAAAAAAATTCAAAGAACTTTCACAATTTATTATAATTGTCATCTTTGTGACGCAAGAACATTTCTTCAAGTTTTTCTGAAATGTGTTAGACAAGGGAAAATTGTCAAAAAAAACTAGTTGGAGAAAATATGTTCTCTATTTTGCAAGCTTTCCAAGTGATACACCACTTAAAATTCTTTTCAATGGCAAACCAGAAACTGGTTTTGAAGGATTGTGGCAAAGGTTGTTATTGAAGACAGCATTTTAATGATATGGAATCCATATGGTGGAAAGAGGAGTCAATTTTCAGAATATGATAGCCGTTTTCACCATAGAAATGAAATGTTGTATAAAATTCAGTACTTGTCTATATGGCAAGATGGAGACAAGAATGCTGCAAATCATATAGATTGGATTAGGAAGCTTTATAACTATATGATCCCTTATAGGGGGATAAGGATAAGGATTAGGGAAAAAAGTCCAAGACAATACAAGCTACACAGAAGCAAGTGTTTGAGGATATAGGTATTTTAAGGATAATTTCAAAAGGTTAGTTAAGGTAAAGACTAGAGTGGATCCTGAAAATGAGTTCAGGCATGAACAGAGTGTTAAATCACTTCCAATATGAAAAATGGGAATTAAGACTTTGTGCTGCTAGGATATCTGTAGAATGGTATCTATTAATGTTTACGAAATGGGTCATTGTCTAGTTTAGAAAAATAGAGATACATTTAGATTTGTATGAAACTAATGGTTAAGTGCCTAATTGTAACGTTTGATGTCTTTGTGATGTGTTAGTCCCTATTAAATATTGATGCTTCAAACCACATCCTCAGCATACAAGTGCAACTCCACAACAAAACCACATGTATTCTGTCATTGATTCCTTCTTACCTTTAACCAATTATATTCCCTCTCAAAATGTTATGGTCACAGTTGTATAACTATTCACAATATATCTCATATCTTTGTTGGAAAGCACAATAGCTATACTAGTTTGAAATGATAATCTATTTGAGAGAACTTTGAAGTAAAAATTTGCACGAATTTGCTGATTACTCTATTACAACAAAAGCTAATAAATAACTGAAAAGCATTGATTGCTAAATTAAAATGACAGATTATAGGCGGATCTAAAAGAGACAGATCAAAAGGAGGCGGTGGGGGGTTTGTACCTTAAGGAGACCCATCTGCATCAAAGTTAAGTTGGCAAGTGACAGAGCCCCTTGGTATATTTGTTAATCTTTTGATAGAACGGTACTTGTTTGTTATGTCCAATGAAATGTCAACAAAAATAAGCATTGTCTCCAAAACAAGTCCGTTACGCAAAATAAATTCGGCAAATGTCAGCTCGTCTTCAAATCCTTGATATCCTTCTATGCAAATATACTTCAGGTGGGATATGAGACATCTAGGAACAGTTGTTGATTGTGGCTCCCATGTTCGTAAAGACGATGGTTCCTCCTACCAGAAACATGGAACAAGATGACTCAAATATATATGTGGTTTAAAGATTGATACATACATGCATACATAGACAGACCAAAGATTGATTCAAGTAAACTTGAGAAGTGTGAACAAACCTTGTCGCTATGAATTATGAGAACTATAAGGTCATGACATTTCTCAAGCACGTTGACCAGAATAGTTGAGTTAAAACAGGGAAGAGTGAACTTTAGATGTTCTAAAGAGCGAAATTCTGGATAATTAATAACAGGGACTTGAAGTGGCCACTGCATGTATACAATGATGGCAAGTGAAGAAAATAAAATTAGTACCAAACTATATTTATATATAAAGCATAAAAATAAATCTTCACCTTTGATGTTGAATGACGTGACTCTAGAGTTAATTCAGAATCATCATTTTGAAGGTCATTGAGAAGAGGGTCAACAAATTCACTTTGACAATAGGAAAAGACATCAAGAAATGCTTCCACCATAGTGTGAAAGTTGCCTGCAATGCCCAATCTGTAGCCACAAAGATCAAGGTAAGTCCAAGTGAAATTATCATTGGTGTGTTTCAACCTCTTGGAGCTGGAGAAAGCTTTAGCCAAACTGTTTCCATATACAGAGAAAATCTCCAAATCTTGGAGCTTGGGGCAGCCAGAGAGAAAAGCAACTATTGAATCTGAATCCATTGTGCTTAGATACACCTTCTTCAGCGATGGAAATTGCACTAAAGAATGTTTAAACTTCATATTGTATTCACCACCTAGACTGCAAAGTTTCCAAAAGACAGGTTATAGAGCATTCTAGTTTTGTTTCCACCATGAGTTTACCAATTTCGTAGGATTAAAAATTAGTTTAAAGATAAATAGTAATTAGTTTGTATTGATATTGCGATAGTAACTGGTTTAAATTACATTACCGGAGGGAAACGAGGTTGTTGCAGCTCGTGAAGAAGGAAAGAGGGAGGTTTATGTCAGCTTCATAGATGTCGAGATCAAGTTCTTCAAGGCGGGGGCCAATGGCAGCATGGACCCACATTTCAATACATTCGACTTCGTATTCACGAAATTCAAAGGTGAAATCGAACTTTCGAATGTGGCGCGATCTGCGGAGGGCAAGCACAGCGTTCACAAAAAATGCAAACCTTTTGAAGCTATATGAGTCGTCACTGCTGAAGCGGAAGACCTGAAGATCTTTCCAGAGGTGGCGCCACCTAGAAGACAAACGGTCTATGGTCGCAACGGACGTTATTGTTGGGAGGAAGGACATGATATGACACAGAACTGAGTCCGGCAGACTGCTTAATCTGTCGATCTGGGTGCCTCCACTTGTCGTCGCCATGTATGCTTTTCGTCCTCTTTTAGAGGCTAAATTGGGCGTCATCCACGTTTTGGTGATTCCAGCAACACCTCCTAACCCCAAAGCTAAGAAAGACGATTGGCTTCTTTCAGACTTCTTTTATATTAATGTTTTTTTACCACGAGTTTATAGTTTATTTCATGAGTTTATAAGTTATTTTTCAGATGTTATTCCAAGTTGCGTTTGAGTTTATAGCCTATAAAATTTAGTGTTTTTTTTTTTTTTTTTGTCAAGTAGCCTAATAGCTAGAGCTCACCCAATTTAATTGGGGATAAGTGGAATCTCCGGGGATAAATATAATCCAGTGTTAATAACACATATAAAATCTTGACAAAAAAAAAATACATAATAATAATACTTTCCTCAAACAAAAACAAAGTATAAACACTTAAATGAAAATAACTATCAAATAAAAGTTGCTGCATCTTTAAAATAAATGTATACTTCTATGAAACCCACTTTGAAGCTCTTACGAACAATTTGTGTGTTGTTAGAGCATTTTCAACATTCTAACAACAAAATAAAAAGAGACTCCAACATTAAATTCTTACTGGCTGCATTACTCTTTTTTAGTTAAGTTTCTTATATATCTTTGTCATTAGACTTCTCATATGGATACTGCGATTGCTTAATTCGAACAAATACAGCTTAAGCAACCATGAATTTAATCCATTAAGATAATAACGTATTTAAGATGTGTCAAAGGCAAACCATATTAGCTTAGGAGATTAAACGTAGGGAGCTTCAATTTCAGATTTCAAAATCATGAAATGCTTTTGGTTGAAACCGAAGGATTACTACTATGTTAATTAGATAGTGGCCTCTCCTAAAATGAGTATAATATCACAAATAACAACAATCTCGTTGACATTGTTGTGCTTTAGGATTTCTAATGAAACAAACATAATTGGCAGTGATAGAAATGTATGGTTGTAAAATTTAATAACATGGTAATAATCTAATAAATTACTAAGCAGTCTCCACAATGACAACCATGACATGGTTCACTTAATCAAAACAAAGATAAAAAAAAATAATCAAATTCTTGAGATCAAAATATACAACAATCTTCCCTTTAGCACCTCAAAAGATTCCTAACATAGTAAAAGCAAATTACTCCAAAGCTCATAACTAAAGGTGATAAGTGAGGTTTTTCAATGATTTTCCTTTACACCAAAAAAAAAAAAAAAAACCCAATATTTTTTTTCGAAAACACCATCGATATGACCTTTTGTATACCATGTCTTGATATTAGCAAACCAGAAAAACATACTAATTTCCAGAGACTTGTGTGTCACTGAAATGAAAAATCAATATTTATATGTTTGCTCCCAGTGTCATCTTTTAATGAAGTCCCAAGCATCTGACAAAACATGATTCTGCCAGCTTCAGAAATCATTGCACTCCAAACACGCACTGCACTGCCAAACATATACTAGAAAAAGTTATTCAAAGCCTGTAAAATTTACTGCCAACAAGACTGAAAAATTAGAATCTGCAAATACCTAAACTATCTGCTATAATGAGATATAAAAAATTACCAAGTCACATAATTTCAATCTATAGACATAATGAGGTTTTCCAAATCAAAACATATAGCATTATTATATAATAATCTGATTCTGTTAAGATATCTAATAACCAAGATCAATCAAGTCAAAAATGGTAGCAGCACATAGCAGATTATATTTAGTTTCGCAGATTATTAGAACTTATCTCTAATTTACTTTTACACAACAGACAAAGTATTGCTTCTGAAAAATTAGAGTTTTGGCATGCATGCTAGGCCAACTTAAAGAAGACACAAACACAGGCATGATCTTAGTCGATAAATACAATAGTTACCTTGAACTAAATTACCTTTTTCAGTACCCAAATCTACAACAAAAGAATGGCAACTGAACACAAAATCAAAATAGATACAAAATCACAAAAGGATGGCAACTGAACACTAAATTACCTTTCTCAACCTTAATAATTTAGCAAA
Source organism: Medicago truncatula (assembly GCF_003473485.1). Classification (NCBI taxonomy): domain Eukaryota; kingdom Viridiplantae; phylum Streptophyta; class Magnoliopsida; order Fabales; family Fabaceae; genus Medicago; species Medicago truncatula. The sequence goes on along the minus strand of NC_053049.1, from coordinate 28,536,736 downwards.
TTTCAACTCTTGCAAAGATCAAAATCATAAAAGGAACATTGTTACAGGGAAAGATTAAAATAATTTAGTTTGGTACAAAGGGCAAATCCCAATTAGGCATTGTTATTGTTATTTGAAAACAAAGTAGATACAAAATATTTTGGATGCATTTTCAGGAAGTTGGAACTAAAGCCAGCCTTAATCAACTCTGATTCATTAAGACAGAAAAAAAAAAAAAAAAAAAAAAAAAAAAAAAAAGACAGCGATAGTTTTCACCTTATGAGGATACAGTTGGGTCGAACTTAAGTTGGCAAGTGACAGAGCCCTTTGATATATTTGTTAATCTTTTGAGAGAACATTCCTTGTCCGTTTTGTCCATTAAACTATCAACAAAAATTAACATTGTCCTCAAAACAAGTCCGTTCTGCAAAATATATTCAGCAAATGTCAGCTCATATTCAAGTCCTTGATACCCTTCTATGTGAACATAGGTCAGGTGGGATTTGAGACATTCAGAAACTGTTGTTGACTTCAGTTGCCATGTTCTCAATGGTGGTGGTTCCTCCTACCAGCAACAAAGGAAACCATGTCATTACTCAAAAATATATTGGTATGTACAGATAGATACATACATGCATGTATATATAGACAGGCCAAAGATTGTTTGAATTAAACTTAAGAAATTAACATACCTTGTTGCTCTGAATTATGAGAACTTGAAGCATGCGGCATTTCTCAAGCACGTGGACCAGAAGATTTGAGTTGAAACATGGAAGAATGAACTTCAGATGATGTAAATCGTGAAATTCAGGATAATTTAGAACAGGAGCATGAATTGAACACTGCTTGTAGACGATAACAACAAGTGATTGCAGAATATTAGTACGAAACTACACGTATAAAAACATAGAAACAATAAAAGTAAAACCTCACCTTTGATGTCGAATGACGCAACCGTAGATTTATAGCATCATGGGGAACTAGGAGTTGGTCGAGAACAGGGTCGACAAATTCACTCTCAAAACGGTAAAAGACATTGAGAAATGCTTCCTCCATAGTGTGAAAGTTGCCTATGATGCCCAAATTAATATATCCTTCATTTATATCGAAGTAAGTCCAAGTGAAATTATCATTGGCCGGTTTCGAACTCTGGTAAGAAGATGGAACGAGAGCATTGGTCACAGAGACTGCAGGTTGAAAGTAAAAGTAAACCTGCAAAGTTTCCAGCTTGGGGCTGCCAGAGAGAAAGGAAAGTAATTTACTTTCATCCATAATTTCTGTGCCGAGAGACAACATCTTCAGTGACTGAAAATGAAGTGAAGAATGTTTAACCTCCATACTGATCTTACCAGAAAGACTGCAGTGTTTACCAAAGACTGACAGGTCAATTAACATTCTATATTTGTTATAAAATAAAAAATAAAAAATAAAAAGTAACAGAACAATAGATGAAACAAAATAATATTAGTAATTTGAAGGCAAACAAACAACAAGCTGCGTCGCTAATCCTTTTTAGATGACAAAACCAATCCTCTTAAATAGACCGTCAAAAGACCTAATAGACACAACATTGCTATTCATGGCCCTTTTCGGTTTGAGCATAAAAACAAATGATTGGATATTATTGAGTTAGTAATTACAACTTAGTAAAACATTATTTTGTGCATAACATATTGTAATAAGAAGGTGTGACAAAATTGATACTGCGATGAGAGGTTACCTAAGGGAAAGGAGGTTGGAGCAATTGATGAAGAGGAAAGAAGGGAGGTGTATAACAGAATCGATGTGAATATAGAGATAGAGGTGTTGAAGTTGGGGTCCAATGGCATCAAGGATCCACGATTTAACACAGTGGACAAAGTTGAGATAAGAGTTCTCAAAAACGGAACAATGAAAGGTGAGATCAAGATGGAACTTATGAATGTTGCGGAAATTGCGGAGGTGGAGGACAGTGTTGACGAATAATATAAACTTTTTGAATGGAGTTGAATGTAGACGGTAACAGTAGAATTGAAAGACTTGGAGATCCTTCCACAGGTGGCGCCATCGGCGAGAGAGGAGGCTCATAGTCCAAACAGAGGTTCTAGTAGGAAGGAAGGATATGATATGGCACAGGAGTGTGTTCGGTAGACTGCTCAATATGTCGATGTCATTGTCTCCGCCATCGTTTACTACCTCTTCTGCTGATTTCTCAGGTTCCATGCTTCTTGACTCCGCCATCGTCGATTCGGTGTATCGTACAAAGCGTGGTAGCTAAGTTAACGAGAATGAGTGGGTGTTTTTCACATAAACTAGGGTTTAATACCTCTATAACGGCATCTTTCAACACTTTTGGGTTGAACTTTTTTTTTTTCCGATAAAAAATAAATTTAAATATTAAAACAAATGTAATAAATATGATATGAATATATATATAATTTGGTTTGTTCAAACCAACTGAGCTAAACTCAAGAGGACAAATAATATTTGGTTTGTTATAACTTGAAAGCAACAAACACTGATATTTTTTGTTTTAATCCAAATCAAAATTTCATAAAAAAACATTGTTAATAATTTTTAAACGTTAGCGCAATAAAATGTGTCCGTCTTTTCGCTAGATAAAATAGAAATAATCACTTTAAAATATTAGAGTGAAGACATTTTTGTCCTTCACAATTTTTTTTGGGCCAATTTGGTCCCTATAAAATTTATTTTTGTGTCAAATAGTCCCTAATAATAATAAAATCCAAAGTAATCCATGACATTTTTATATCAGGGGCAAATTAGTCTTTGACACAATATAAACTGAGATTAACTTCTCATGGTATGAAAAGGTTCTTTAAAAAAATGGTATGAAAAGGTTAGAGACTAATTTAGATTTTATTTTTATCAAGTACTAAATTGGCCCTCACAAATACCTTCATTTTGAAGCTTAGATTTTATTACTTCGCAAAGCTTGGAGCTAGATCGAATGCCAGCCTTTTCCTCCACTCATCTCCCCCTGATGATCTTCGTCCTTTGTTGAGGAACGACTCTACTGGAACTTTGTTCATGAAATCCTAGTCTATTTCTTTTTTCTTTTTTTCGGTTTTGTTTTCCATTATGTTAGCCTTGTAAACAAAAAAAAAATACCTCCATTTTGAAAAGCGACAATGGTAGTAAATATTTCTATGGAAATCAAGAATAGTTTCTCCAACATAAATGTATTATGTATTGATAAACATGCAGAAATATGTCTAATGGGGTTGACAAGACCCTGAATCAAGGGCTTCACTTTTAAATTTTAATTAATAATATATATTTAAAAAAAAAATATCTAGTAATATATATGACTAGTGGAAAACTTGCGTTATAAGCTCGTCTATCCACATTTTTTGTCTACTATTTTTCGTTGTTTTTATATTTTATGTTTGTTTTTTAAATTAAATTTGAAGAGAAAAAATATTAGATTGTTATCAGAAAAATTCGTAAAAAAAAAAAGTTTAAGTGAATATATTTAGTTGACAAAACCCTAAACTATATTTTGTCCAAATAAAAGGTCCGATCAAAAGTAGTTAACTCATGATTAACTTCAAAGTTGTCTTTATATAGTGATATAAATATGAATATTAGAGTCATAACATTTTAATATTCCTGCAACATCTTTGATTTGGCATACCCAGGTGCCATTGAAAGTCTCTTTATTTATTTGGAGGTTGCTCCGTAATAGATTGCCTACTAAAGATAATTTGGCCCTTAGAAAGGTGATTGATTCAGAAGCTTCGATGTGTGTTTCTGATTGTGGCATGAGAGAAACGGCGCAACATTTGTTTTTATCCTGTGATGTTTTTTCTTCTTTATGGCCTATGGTGCGCAATTGGCTGGGTATTATAGGTGTGGATACCAATATTCTTCTAGATCACTTTCTTCAGTTTGTGCACTTGTCAGGTGGTGGTAAAGCGGTTCGAGATTTCCTTCAGCTGATTTGACTTTTGTGTGTTTGAGTTTTATGGAATGAACGTAATAACAGACTCTTTAATAATGTTGTTACTTCTATTCCCAGGTTGTTAGATAAAGTTAAATTTATGTCTTTAGCATGGCTGAAAGCCAAAAAGGTTGTTTTTAGATTTGGTACAGATAGGTGGTGCTCAAGTCCTTTCCAATGCTTGGGTATCGCTTAATGGTTTGTATTGGTTGTTTGTTTTGACTCTGTTTTGGTAAAGCAATTCTTTTAGCACACCTTGTGCTAGAGGAGTTGCTTTTGGTGTTAATATATATTCCATTTTTGATTATTCAAAAAAAAAAAACATTTTAATATATTTTTCATTTCATCCCTTATGGTGTGAATAAGTTGAAAATCAGGTTATCAAACCCTGACACTTGCATAACACAATGTCTCTACCAATTGAGTTATGCGCATAAAAACTATAATAAAATATATTATAATTTCAAGTATTAATTGTTACAGTTTGTAATATAACTACTTTGTGAATTTTCAACTCGTAGATACTAATATCTACTGTTTCATTACGGATAGTAGCTGCCAGGTCTTGATATTAGCCAACCAAAAAAACACACTAATTTCCAAAGACTTGTAAGTCACTGAAATGCAAAATGCATAGTTTTATGTTTGCTCCTAATGTCATCTTTTTATTGAAGCCCCAACGTCTGACCAAACATGATTCTGCCAGAAATCATTGCATTCCAAACGCGCACTGTCAAACATATAACAGAAAAAGTCATTCAAAGTCTACAAATTTACTACCAACGAGACTAAAAATAAAAATCTACAAACACCTAAACTATCTACTATATTGAGATACAAAAAATTACAAAGTTGTATAATTTCAATCAGTAGATATAATCAGGTTTTACAAATCAAAATATATAGCATTATATAATAATTTGAATATGCTAAGTTATCTAATAACCAAGACCAAGCAAGTCGAGAATGTCAGCAACATATAACAGATTATTAGCGCTTATATCTTTTAGCTTTGTCTGCATACCGAAATTACATTCACACAACAAAGTATTGCTTCTCAAAAAATGAGTTTTGGCATGCATGTTAGGCTAACTTAAAGAGTACAAAAACACAAACACGATCTTAGTGGGAAAATACAACACATATCTTGAACTAACCTTTTCAAGTACCCAAATCTGCAACCAAAGCAATGACGGTCTAACACAAATGGTTTTCAAATGAAACACACATATACTTGTCTAAATTTTGAATGAAAATTTTGCTAGAATTGGTTAACAACAAAATTAATTAATTATTTTTATCACAACAGCCAAACAGCTGCATAACATGTAGATGACAATGACATTCTAAGCAATAGAAAACATCAAACATAAACACAGTAGTATACATTGGAGGAAGTATAATATAGTCAGGGATACCTTCAAAGCATGCAAACAAAGAGGGAGGGGGAAGGGAGGGGAAAAGGTCAAATGTGTTGTTTCCTAACTACCTCCTACACCATGAGATTTCAACAAGAGCTTGAGCACATTTTACGCATTACTTTGTATTTCAAAAGGGAAAAATTCTCTAAAATCCTAAAAAATGTAAACTACATTAACTAATTACTTCTTTTAAGCAGAAGAAACAGTGTACAAAGTAAACATCAGTTCTAAAAAGATACATAAATACTCTAAAATAGAAAAATACACAATTAAAGGGACAGTCATACTTAATAATTATAATCAACTTTGTCATTTCTCATCAAAATCAAGTTCCAAAACAGAGAACCCACATAACAAAGCAAGACCAAGAAGAACACGAACATAACCTAAAGTACAGAGCAAGAAATACATAAAGAGAATTAAAACAGAACAAATCAAGAAGAACATAAGCAAAGCAAGGAGAGGAGCACAAGTTCAGAAACCTAAACAGAGCAAGAATAACCTGAACAAAAAATAAGCATAACGAAGCAGAAATGGAACACTGATATTGAAGGATTTGGGGCAAAGGTTGTTGACTAAAGATAGACCTTTGATGATATGGAACCCATATAGTGGAAAGATGAGTCAGTTTTCAGAATCTGATAGACCTTTTCCTCATAGAAATGGAACACTATAAAATTCAATACTTGTCTGTATGGCAAGATGGTGACAAGAATGCTGCAAGGCATATAGATTGGATCAGGAAGCATTATCAGTTATAACTATACGACTCCTTGTAGGGATCTTGATTTGGGGATTAGCCCCAAGAATAGTACAAGCTATATAGAAGCAAGTGTTTGGGGATATAGGTATTTTAACGGTAATTTCAACAAGTTGGTTAAGATAAAGACTAGAGTGGATCCTGAAAATGTGTTCAGGCATGAACATATAGTATTCCACCACTTACCATAATTCTAAACGAATTCCAACATGCATTTTTCTCACTCTTGCTAGCACAGCTTCTATTCTATAAGCATGATGTATGATTTCCTCCCATACAGCCAACAAGGTGATAGAATTGCTTGGAAATTAAATCAATATACTGAATAAACTTTTATTAATGATACAGCACAAGGAAATCACTTACAATAGAGACTACATCTACAACAGATTGAGTTTAGGAATTACAATGAAGAGAATAAGAGCGCACTAGGAATTTGAGAGTCTAGTCTCACCTAGTCTACCAATCCCCGAGTTAACTGAATGCACTCTTTTTCCCTCCCAACTTTATAATATTATATAACTTCTTCTCCAAGCCTAATTGTATTTCTAAGCTTCTTTTGAAGATAGCTCTCAGGTTTATAATTATGAGAAAATAAATAAATCAAAGAAATTTAGATACTTTGAGGGTATGGATATATGGAATTCCACCACAACCAATGTAGTTGAAAATTTGGAGGCATGCATATAAAACAAGGGACAACTAATTGTACAGACTTATAACATCATCTTTGATACAGTAAACCACGTAGAATCAATATGGTGAGAGTTCACACCTTAAGGTGACGCAGCTCATGACCTCAGTCAGAGAAATTTAACTTGGCACATGGCAGATCCTCTTGGTAGATCTGAAATTTTTTTCATCCACCGGTCTGGTTGGTCTCGCCAATATTCATCAATAATCATTGTCTTCAAAACAAGTCCATGTTGCAAAACATACCCAATAAATTCCAGCTCATTTTCTGGAACTCCGTAAAAGTGAATAAAGGTCAAATGGGATATGAGGCATTTAGGAACACTTTTAGGCTTTGCCTCCCATCTATATGAAGGCAACGAATCATATGATCGATCCACCTGGCAACAAGGGGCAACTGATATATAAGATCCAAACAAAAAACACACGCACACAACAAAGCTCGGGTTAAACTGGACAAACCATGTCGATGTCGAACATAAATGCTATGAGAGTTTCTAGCATTGGACATTTTTGAAGCACATCGAACAAAAAAGTTGAGTTGAAAGGGGGATACTCAAGCTTTAGATGAAGCAAATAGTGAAATTCCGGAAAATTTAAAATGGGGGCAGCAAATAGCCACTGCTTGTACAAGGCAAAAGCAAGTGATTAAATGATTATTTAATAATTATACTACAAAACAACAAATACTACAAATAATGAAAACTTCAGTCACCTTTGTGGTTGAATTATGTAGCTCTAGATGTTTAATTCCGGAAAGAGCTCGAAGGAGATTGAGTAAAGGCTCAACAGATTCACTTTTAGGAGTGGGAAATACATCAAGATATGCTTCTTCCACGCTGTGCAAGTTCCCAACAGCCGCGGCATCACGGAATGTGATACATTCAAGGCTAAGGTACTTGAGACCAGGTGCATCTATTTCAAGCCAAGCCCCAACGTTATTATCAACAGTGATTTTTAACCTCTTCAAGGAAGATGGCACCCGAATTATGTCCAAAGATTCAGGACTAAAGAAAAGTTCCAGATTCTCGAGAACGGGACAGGCAGAGAGAAGGATATGCATGGAACTCAAATTCAAGTGATGCATGTTTAGTAGTTGCAGCACCTTCAACGACGGTAAGCAAATTTCCAAAGGGTCTTGCAATGGCAACAAGATATATCCACTAAGACTGTTACATTACATTACATTACATGAATGTGTTATTTTAAGTTATCATCATGTATCATATCTCATTTAAATTTAATCAAAACAACTAAACTGAGCAAGTATAAAAATCAAAGTTAAACTACTTCCTCCGGTACTATATATAAGAGAAGAGCAATGTTATTTGAACAGCTATTTCTTGTGACAACTTGTTGGCCAACCAAATTATACAAAGAAATTTAGATAGTGATACAAAAATTAAAGCAATAGAAAGAGAAAATAAAATGATAATGTGAGTATGAGAAAGAAAGTTGTCACAAAAGTTGTCAAAAAATGGTTGTTCAAATATCATTTCTCATAAGAGAAAGTTGGGTTAACAAAAGTTGATATATCTGATCCAAATTTTTAACCAGATAGATACATCAACTTTCTCTACCCTAGACAATAATAATGAAATGTACAAAACAAAAATAAAGAAAAGAGGATGAAATAGGAATTGTTGCATGCCTGAGGGAGATAAGGTTGGAGCAAGAGAAGAGTGTAGGAGGCAGGTTGTCGAAGGCGCCGGCAGTAAAGAGGGTGAGATGAAATTCCTGGAGGTGGGGCCCAATGGCGATACTGAGCCACGTGTCGACTGAGTAAGCAAATAATGGATTGTTTGGGATGTGGTCGGAGGAGAGACGGAACTTCCGAACGACGCGTGAGCGACGGAGAGAGAGGACAGTGTTGACGAAAACGGTGAACAGCATGAATTGTTCGTTGAATTCGTCGTCGGGGGCTTGGTAGCTGTATTCATTGCATTTGTCGCGGAAATCGAAGACTTCGAGATTCTTCCAGAGGTTGCGCCATTTGCGAGAGACGAAGCTCATATGAACGGAGGTTTTGGTCGGAAGGAAAGAGAGAATGTGACACAATAAGGAATTTGATAGAGTGCTAATTCTGTCAATGCCATCGTTGTTCTCTCCGCCGTTGTTTTCTTCTTCCGCCATTGCTCCTTCTTCTTCTTCTTCAAATCAAAAATGTTTGTTTAGTTATTGAAAATGGAGAAAATGAATGAAGATTTTTCCTTTTTTTAACTTCTCCATATCTCTTTAGCCCCTTAAAATTAAGAAATTATCATTAATAACACGTCCGCTACCTTCACAGTGATGTGGCACAACATGCAAATACACACGAACGCACCATAGAGTGATGTGGCATCATTTAAAATGGTCAGAAATTCATTTGAACTTAATCACAAATCATTTTTTAAATTAAATATAAAAGTCTATGAGAAACAAACTTTTAAAATGTTGGAAAACTGATTTTCACTTTCAGGTAACAAGTTACCAAATACGTGTAACATGTTATTGGTTCAATTTTTCAAATATTTTTTAACGTGTAACATGTTACGTAACCGATTACCAATTTTAAGTTTTTGAATTTTTTGAACGTTACATACTATAACCGGTTACACCATATGTGTTAGCTAGTTACCACCTCTCATAATGCATTTTTTTTCGTGAAACGATGTGATTCAAACTATCAGTAATGTTTATGGAAATCCCTCGAAATCCCTCGAAACTATCAGTAATGTTCATGGAAATCCCTCGAAACTGCAAATATATTTCAAGATCAAAACATCACACAACTATATTTAATGATCAAAACATCACACAACTTTTATACTAAAGTGTTTGGTGGAAATTCTTGTTAAAGATAGTTTTTTTTGAACAATTCTTATTAAAGATAGTGAAGTGCTATCTTGTTTGTTTGTGAGAATTTCATCATAAGGTGTGGTGAAGATTCTTGTTGTAAAGATAGTGGTGTGCTATCTTGTGATTGTATAGAAATATTATTACGGGGTCTTGCGGTGAGGTTGCTTGTAACAAAGATTCTATCATAGTGAAAATTATCCACGGCGTGTTAAGGGAGTTGATGTACCGTTAGGTTAGAAGGGGAATCTCTTTATACTCTTTCTTTTTCCAGCAATTCGTTCATATCTTCAATAAATTTTTCGAAAAAATATTAAGAACCCTAAACTCACGAAAATTATCCTATTAAGTCTAAAAAGCTAATTAACCCCCCACCCCCCGTGCACTCTAAACTAACCACAACTGCTATGGTCATTATTCATCAATATCAATATGTAATAGATATTTATAATCTTATCATTTTCTAAACCATGGTTAGACATAGCTTTTTCAGAACTAAGGTCATTATGGACAAAATATGTCGACTTCTCATATAAGATCATTAAAAGAGGTCACATTTTAGATCCCTTTTGATTACCAAAATATCATTCATTTCGGTCTCTCGCCTATGTGGACATCCGTAGTTCAACTAGTTTGAGCTACGGGATGAACTTCCGGTAGTTATCTACCAGAGGTAGAAAATGCAAATTTTTAACATGAACATCCTGTATTTATTTACCGGATGTACAAAATGGAAAATTTTAAAATGAATATCCGATAGTTATCTACTAAAGGTACAAAATGAAATTTTTTAAAATGAACATCTGGTAATTAATTACCTGATAGTCTAATCGTTACATATCAGACGTATTGTTAATGACAATTTCATAATTTTTTAAGGCCTAAAGAGATATGGAGGGGCCAAAAAGAAATCTTATGAATAATTGAACTTTAAATTTAATTTAGGCTTCGGCCCATAACTATTCAAAAAAATGGCAATTGCTGTTTGGCCACCCTAAAAAAAGACCAAATGATAGTTAATTTCCATTTGCTGTCAAACGGTAGTTAATTTCTGTTTGGACACTTTTTAAATCACTTTAATCAATTTAAAAAGCTTTGGAATGGCAACTAACTACCTTACGACGTGTTTTAGGTGCATGTGAATAGTTTGGTGTCTAAAAAGTAATCTCCCAAAAATATCAATATTTGGATATATAGTTTAAAAAAATTAATAAAAAAAATAAATTAAAATAATTACAAAAAATAATATGGAAATTTAAATAATTATTTAACATTTTAATTTTAATTTGATATCTTCCAGAATAGAGCTTACAAATGACACGGTGGCGGTACTCATGATACAGTTAACTGGTATGGTGGAGAAGATGCTCTGATACGGTTAAAGGTTGCTTATACGACACATGACGACAATATCTACAAAACAGAAACACGCTCTGACACCCAAGTCAATGTTTGAGAGAGAGAGAGAGAGAGAGAGAGAGAGAGAGAGAGAGAGAGAGATTGTATGAAGAGGTGTGTGTGTGTGTGAGAGAGAGAGAGAGAGAGAGAGAGAGAGGAATAAAGAGTATGATAAGCACAGATGGTTTTGTGTAGGCGCCTTTAGAGGCATTGAGCCAGTCAGCTAATCTTGAGTTATTGAGTTATTTTTAGGATATTGTTGGATCACTATTGGACCATTGTTGGTCTGATCCGGAACAATTTCCCTCAAGCTCTGTCATATTTATGACATAAGGAGCTTGTTATGTGTTTGACAATCAGTGGTCGACCTCATTGTTTTGAAGAAATTTTTTTGTCGGTCTTGCTCGATGAGGTCAGTTATCGGGGTGCAATCGAGTATCAATTGAAGAGTTTGGCATAGGGATTGATGCAACATTCATTGCTGACAGACCGAAATGACCCTCATGTTAGAGCTTTCACGCGTTCCCACGGTTTTTTGAATTAAGGCGGTGTGATTGATGATTCTTGAGTGCGGTTTGATATTTAAAGTGTGATATTACGTGTTGGACCTTGCTTTTTAACCTTCTATTAAATCTTGAACTGTTAATACATCTTTCCATGAGGGTTATAAAAGAGGGAGTTCAGAAGAAAAAAAAAAACAAAGAAAGAAAGTTTTCCACTTCCTTCATTTACTGTTTGATTCCTACTTTGATTACAGGTCGTCAAGTCAATCACAATTATTAATGATCAAAGGAAGAGTGATCAATTCATATTTTAACCTCAAACAATGAATAAGGAATAATAACAATGGTTAGAGTAAGGTTTATAAGAAAGAGTTAGAAAAAGAGGAGAAATCACGTTTTCATATCTTACCAACTAAAATCTAAACAACGAAAAGGATGCAAAATTATAGTTCTCGTGTCTACGGTCGTTCAACAACAAACATAATCAAATTAAGATTTTAGATGAGAAAGTTACGAGCATTTTAGTGTTGCTCTCAAATCTCATTGATTTTGATCAAGGTCAGGTACATGAAATTTGACTCTAATAGTATTTAAATAGTGGCTCAAAGGTTTATTAGGCGAAATTTGTCAAGAGAAATATTGATCCATTTTTGTAACAATTATACTGCTTCGCTATTTTGGTAAAGGCTCAAGTTATACAAGTCTAATTGACGTGTTTTTGGTGGCTTAGCACTTGGTGACATAACAATTGAAAAACACCTACAAAATTGATAGAAATAGATCTAAGCTAGTTTGAGCTCTAAATATGCTTAAAATACACATGAAATTTTCCTATTTTAACCCTTGTACTATTTATGCTAAAATTTAACGAAATTGATTACAAAATATAAGACATGGCTTCGTGCTGATTTGAACTCAAATCCGTCTGACAACTTTTCCTCTTTTCTTTCCTTCAAATTATGCGAGTTGATTAGTAAAAGATAGATTCGGTTTAAAAATAAAATAAGACATCCATGCAATAATTACTCTCTCTCTCTCTCTCTCCCTCCCTCCCTCCCTCCCTCTTGATCTGTTGTGTTGCTTGATTCTTATAACATGTTTCCTTCTGTATGTGACGTCATTATGACGTCATGTTGTGCTAAAATGATGTCATACATACACACTTTTTTTTTTGCAGTGGTATGTCAATCATAGATACACTCATCATTGAGTAAAGTCGTTTCTATAAATATGAGACCAAGTCATACACACACATTTCTATCAGTGAGACCAAGTTTTTTTTTTTGGTCAAAGTAGTCTAGTGGCTAGAGGTCACACAATTAAATTGTGGAGAAGTGGAGTGTCTGGGGTTCGAACCCCGGCCCCTGCATATAATATGCAATATCCCTACCAACTGAGCTAAGCTCACGGGGATTGACACCAAGTTTTATCCCCTAAAAAAAAGACCAAGTTATTTATATTTATCACATACTAATTTTTTTTTTTGCTGAAATCACAATTTATTTAAATCAATCCCTGAGCTTCTAGAAAAAAATTAAATTGCATTCTTTTTTGTTGTTGAAGGAAAAATATGATAATTTTCTTTTAAGTTATCATAGTTTTCCTTTTTACTTGTTTGGATTTTATTTAACTAGATGGCTATCCCGGCATAATAAATTAAAAGCATGTTAAATATAATGCAATCAAAATGAATGACTATGAGATCTCTCTGAAATGGACTATTTTAAGTATGAGAATGAAAGTGCAAATCAGCAATTGAAAGTTTGAAACATAGACAAATAAGCAATTTCTCATTGGAGACGAGCAATAATAACTGTCTAGCATAACCAATGTCACAGGTGAATGGTTTGTAATTTCTAAATATGTGAGGTGTTGTTTAATTTGACCCTCAGATATATTTTTCTCCAGTAAATTTGATAAATAAAATTATTAACAAAGAATATATTTGAGGATGTGTTTGTAACTTTGATAAATTCTAATATTATAGTGGCAAATACTTCCTAGATTTAGAGACCAAAATAATTATTTACTATTTTTTTAGAACTCTACATGTAAAAATTTAATGATATATATGGTACCTCCAGGGGCGGTTCTAAGGCCCCGGTGACCCCGGGCACTAGCCCGGGCTCCGTGCCAAATTTTTTGCAATTTCTTTTGTAAATCCCTATGAATTTCTTATATAAACCCCTATAAATTGGGTAATTTCTTTACATTTTTTTATTATTTGCTTGCAATTTCTTATGTACGCCCTATAAATGTGTTGCAAATTTTGTTTTGCCCGAGCTTTACAATATTCCTGACTCCGCCGTTGGTACCCCACTCTTCAAAGTTTCTACGTATGTCCTTACATTTTAGTTATATTGTATTCTAAATTTTAAAAAATTTGTGTATTGTATTGTATCCGCACTACGTATTTGCATTCATAGATTATTAGAGCGTCTAAAAGCAAATTATGGAATCTTTGTTGAATGAGATTCATATTAAACAACGGTCAAATGTGAATCAACAATTAATCTACTTTAATATGTCATAATATGTTAAAAAGATTGAATTCAATGTCATAATATGAAATAAAAAATTGCATATGAAATTAATATGTTAGTATTTCCATAAATTAAATTCAATCCAGAATAGCTCGATGAAATATAAAAGAGTTAAGCAAAAGCATCAACATGAATTTTAAATTTGCAAGTAAAATATTCCTCTCAAAAATGTGATTCCTACATGTTAATTTCATGTGCATCACAACGATCGCATGAAAAAAATGTATGTTTTTATCGAAGTTTATGATGCGTGTCCATCTATGAGGAAACACACGGATTGTATTTGTGTAACATAATGTCACTTAACATTGGCCAATTTAAGTGTGAAATATAATAATACAATTTTGTCAAACATAAAAATGTGTGCGCGCGTGAAAGAGAATAGTTAAATTGACTTGTTTGTCACAATCTCATATATATATATATATATATATATATATATATATGTATATATGTCCAACTTGAGTGTTGAGAGCTAACCATTACAATTAGTTTGCAGCAGTTACTTGTGTATTCTTATACAAATATCACATAGGTAGTTCGAGGAACTTGTACTCTACCACTCAATTTCACTGTTTAACGACCACACTTTTTTATTCTCCTATTGCTAATAGTCTCCCTTCTAACTAACAACTACTAACATATTATTACAGTTAACATCCTTTACTAATTTCCTCTCACTCCTTACTCTTTTTCACAAAGGATGTTGTAACTGTAATAGTCTGTTAGTAACTGTAATATGAACTATAGGATTTGGAGTTAGACTATATATAAGTTTAAAATTGAAAGAAAATATAAAAAGCTATCAGCTATCAGCTTACAAAACTATTTGAAATAGCTTTTCAAGAAACGTTATAAATCAATGAGAAAAACTATTTATCAAACACGTCCCATTCTATCAAAATAAGCTTATAAGTTACTTATCATTTAAGTTTTCTTGAGTTATTATATCTTGCTAATTCTAAAACAGTGAATATTTAATTGCTTAATTTGATATGATATGATAGTTTCCTAATTATTGAGTTGCTGAGATATAAGCTGTACAACTTGATAATTCTATAACTCATTTTTAAAACAAACCAAGCAATACATAATTTTTATTTAGGACGACGAAACTTTGATTTTTCTGTTGCAGGGAATAAGTAGGAACTGCCCTAGTCAAACTAGATAACATTTTCTCTAAAATAAGAAGCTAATTCAAATAGCATTTCATACAAAACATTTGAGGGATATTTTTTTTTATTTTTTTTAAAAAAATGTGATTTTTATTATTTAAAATCTCTAACAATAAATATTTAAGTTATTGAATGCAAAACTTTGTCTTTTAACTTGTTACAAAAAGTTTGAAATAACTTCTACTATTTTTATGCAAATTTTAAAAAATAAAATTTAAAGTACAAATAATATTTTTAATTTTTTTTTATAACAAACCGACCCTTAATATCGACCCGGAGGGCTGAGATTTCTGGGTTAACCACATCGGATCAACCAACACTACCATAAAACCAAATTAAAAAACACCGTCGTGGTTTCTAATTAGACCTTTGAAATCCGTCGATCCTCGATTAATCAAAGCACTCCCTATTTCAAACTATTTATTTTTTATTTTTCATTCTTGCATTCTAACCCCTGTACGTCGCAACACATTGATCAAATTATAAATTCAAACATATGTAATATGTCAACCTTATACTTTAGAGAATTATAAACATTAACATTTCCTTAAATTTCACATGTGTTTGGTTTTTAAGGTAAAACTATCACCGACGAGGACCTTATAATTAAGACACTAAAACCCCCCATTTTTGACTATTGGCTATGTCCTCGACAAATTTAGTTTGTAGGACAGTTGCCAGCTAACTCAAAGCTGAAAAAATTTGTTCATTATCATTGAAGACGAGACTAGATGAGTTGAGATAGATGGCAATTCACCATCTTCTTTACAAGTACCTAAATGTCTTGACAATAACATCACTCTTGCCTAACAGTACTTGTATTAGGACTCTTGTTACTTTTTTCACTCTTATCATGTCACTTCCCTCTGTTGATACCACACAAACTCAATCTCTTATGTTTAGTGTAAAATGGAAAATTATTTGTCTTTTAGTGCACAATTATGTTCTGCGTTCTATGGAGCAATTTTTTTAGCTTAGTACATACATAGGTCATAGGGATGTGTAGGTTAGTTACTTAGTTTAATTTGGTAGAGTTGATCAAGATCGGTCCCATAACCAAACTTGCATAAATCGAGTTATAAGTTAAGGGTAACAGTCATTTTGGTTTCTTCTTGTAACGAGTAATGATAATAGTTTTTAATGTATTAAAAATTTTAAAATAGTTGCATTTCTTTAGTCAAAATAGTCTATGACATTAAAATAGTTCGTTAACATTGTTATATTAGTCATTCAATATACTTACTTATTGTCATTTCACCTCTTCAATCTTTTGGATCAATTACAACATTAATCGCTAGCCTTGATCACATTCACATTTTAAATTCGAGGAATGCTAACAACACACATTTTCCAACACACACTCTCCTTGATTGGTTAAAATTCACATGGGTCCCATCAAATTATGTGGGTCCCATATAAATTTGGTGGGTCTCGTGAATTTTAACCAATCAACGAGAGTGTGTTAAAATATGTGTTGTTAGCATTTCTCTTTAAATTATTGTCCCTCCGAGTTTTGCAAAATCAAACCCTTAATCCCTTAGTAATAAGTCTAGTTTGCATTGTTAACTGAGCAATGTCTATAAGATTTGTTTAGACTGACTTATTTTAATCTACTAATCTAAATAGAGATTGTTTGAGATAATTTTAGTTTATTTTATCTTTTATCATAAAAATAAGTTATACAGAAGCATTTATATTATAAACACTTATCCTATAAGTGGCAAGGGCCCTATAACAGACTGTGGTTTCTTTTACAAGTGTATTTGTACGTTGATTCATCATCTTTTTGTTTGATCAATTCTAAGAAACTTCTTGTAAGAGCTTAATATAGAGACTGTACCCAGCTATGAATTGTCCAAGCTACTTTTCAATTGATGACGCGTTTCAATTACACAATGGTCCTATTAGAATCTTTTACAAGAATAAATGCTAAAGGTGGCATATCACAACTTTTCCAAACTCTATGCTAGGAAAATTTGTGGTGTAAACTAAACAAAACTGATAATAGAAACAAACTCAATGGTGATCAAACCTAGTTTCCATTTAAGGTAACTTGGCACATGGTATGTTACAAATTCCTCATTTTGTTAAATGTGAATATTTGCACATGTTAGTTTTTAGAAAGCACACAAGCAACAGTTAAACGTGCTCAAATAGATACCATTGGATTGGATTGGACAAATCGTGGAACCAATTCCAATGATCAATCATCATATTTCATCGTCACAAACATGTGCTTAAAAACTTGTTGAGTGCACGAGTATTATTTCTTTCTTTGTGTGTTATATAAAGGAAAGAAGAGGGTAACTTTATTACTATTTTCTATGTCTAACCGAATTTGATATTAGATATGGCAAAGTGTTTGGCGTGAACTGCGTGAATCAGTGTCACTTTGATGGGAATGGCACTTTGTGCAATAACTATATAGCTAGGGACCAAATTGGGTCAGTTTCAATACTGATAACTAATACTCAAAAACACCAAAGATAAGGAAATAAAAATAAAGTATTATGATAGCATCAAAAACTGCATGCCAATATTTATATCAAATGAAACAGTAACACATAGTTAGAATAACACATACTTCAAAAAAAAAAGAGTGAAGATGATTAAAAGAACGTGTCCATATGGTGATCATATAATTCATATGAGTAGTATATATCATAGAGAAATTGTTTCATCTAAAATGAATTCTTACTACTTTTTTTTTTTAACCCACCATAACTAAAATAGTTGACTCTACTAACTGTTCCAAAGTATTTCCACAACTTAGCCTTTGTTTGGATTAGCGGTGGAGGCAAGATTTCCACGTCTTGAGGCAGGATTCAACGTGATTTTGTGAAGCTAGCATTTATGACTTCACTGCAAACATGATTTTTTGCTAGGGTTTTGAAAATTTTAACGTCTCTTCAAACACATACTTAAACTATTTAAGTTCGCTACAAGACTAATCTTTGTTTCTATTTATTTAATAATCTACTTACTTCTATAATCTATTGTGCATGTGCCTATAAAATCACCTATTAGCTTATGACTTTGTTAATCATATTAAGATTGATTATTTTATTAGGTAATACTCCCTCCGTCCCTAATTATAGGACCCTTTTGAAAAAATAACGGGAATTAAGATAGTGGATATTTGTATTAAATATGTTTGTAATTACTATTGTTTTTACAATTTTATCCTTTAAGAGAGAATTGATTTATGTTTTCAACATGATATTTATTGCTGATTGAAGAAAATTATGTATAATAAATAGGGGCATGCATGTAAAGAAATAATTAATGTAGTTGGAAATAGCAAAGCGGTCTTATAAAAAGGGACAAATTTTTTTTTCAAAAGGGTCTTATAATTAGGGACGGAGGGAGTATAAGATTGTTTATTTTACTATATAAAATTAGTAAATTGTCCATGTAAGAAAAATATTCCACAAAGAACTTAACCAGATGTTGACCGAGTAGTGAGTAGTAATGTGTTGAGTCATTTTCATTGTTGGTATAGATGTAAAAGCTAGCTAGGTAATTTCTCCTTCTTTTGATAAAGCCATTTATGTTTCTTTTTTGAGTAAGTGATAATTTCTTTATTTTTCTGCCAGCTACCATTTGCGTATATTTTGTTTTTTTTTCCCCTCTGTTGTTGAATTTATTTGCACGTGATAAATGTGCATGAGAAACTGTATGTAATAAAGTATATTCGACTTATACATTTTGTAATTTAAATAAAGAAAAGGTTTGTAAGTATTGAAGGCTTGTAACCAAAAAAAAAAAAGCATTGAAGGCTTTACTATAATTGAAATCTGAATTATACTTTTGGTTGGTGAATAACAATTTTTATCACAAAATCAGTATATATTTTCTCCAAAAAAAAAAATTCATTGAGATAGTTATGCAAAATTATTAAATTGATTTCTTGTCATCATATTAGTTTTCTTCAAGAACAAATTATATAAACTCAATTAACTATTGATAAAAAAAATTAAATATTAATTCAAAGGACTATACTTTTACAAAATAATTACTTTAAAAAAAAAAATTAATTACGAGTTTACACTTATTTTTATTAATTCGGTGATCATTAACAAGCAAACAACTAACCTTCTTCGATGATTTTATCAAGGAATATATAAAATTAAGTAAACTCTTAGTAACGCTTTGATTGGTTGCAAGAAGAAAACAACAAGATAAAAAGAAGAGAGAAAAAGTCTAAGAAGAGAGAAATATATACGTGAAAAAATAAATTTGGTATGTTTGAATAAACAACTCAATTAAAGGATTGAAGCATAAACGTCTATCATATAAATGATTATGTTTAAGTTACTTCTTTTCTTTAATTAAGGAAAAAAAAAATAGAGTGCAAAACATCACATGAGATCTAAGACTTCACAATTATATTGACACCTCAAAAATCTCATCTATTATCTACGACTCCTTAAAATTTATTGATAAAAGAAGATAGAACAAAGCTTGGGTTTAAACCGTTAAAAATTTGCATAGAAAATTCCATGGTATAAAACCAAGAAAAGCAAAAAGAAAAAAAAAAAGATTATAGAGAAATATACAAAACACAATGAAACAATACCATCTAGCAAAATCTTTATTAAGGCAGACCTAAGATATTTCTACTAAGGTCCTCTAAAATAAAAGAAGGATGCTTATCCCACCAATGAAGACTAGAGAAATTGAGACCAGTAGAGTAGAGACAAGCTCCTCAACAAAATGATTACCTTCACGATAAATGTAAGAAATTTTAAAGGTAATATTCTTAAACAGCTTCAAATATTACACCGTTTGTTTTTTATGTGCCTAGGAATAATAAAAGACGATATTAAGGCTAGTTAACCAACTAAACATCAAATTCATACAAAGATGAGTTCAACCTTTAACATAAACAAGCTCAATAGAAGCAATTACTTTTTAGGAAATGATAGCTTGTGTTCTAAAGGTACATATTAAGAATACCATTAATAGAAATTATGTATTGGAATTTGTGTTAATTTATTATTCAAAATGTTTAATGTTAATTTTTTTCAATAAATTCTTACTATTAATGGAATGCTATTAATGCTTAACATGTGCCCTAAGGGTACAAGTTAACATGACCCTTACTTTTGAAAAATGTTAATATTTTCAAGTTCCAATGCACTGATTACACAAACATTTATAAAAAGTTACTATTTATGGTCCTTAATCAGTGTCCCGGGGTCATGTTAACTTATGCCGTAAGGGTACACCTTCCAGTCACTAATATAAGCAAAAATCCACTTTTTAGATACATCAATTAATAATGTATGTGACATATAATAAAGACCACATACATCATTAATTGAATGTATCTAAAAAGTGAATTTTTGCTTATATTAGTGACCAGAGTCATGTTAAGGAACCAAAAAAAGTGGATTTATGGTCCTTAATCAGTGCCCCGGGGTCATGTTAACTTGTGCCCTAAGGGTGTAATGTTAAGGAACCAAAAAAAACAAATGCACGACTTTTGATACATATATTTTAATAATGAGTTTCTTAATATGTGTCATTGAAGACATAAGTTAGTATTTGCCATAAACATGGAAGATTGCTAAGTTATTCTCACATTATCCACCTATATTTATTACGTCAATACGATGTAGAATTGAATATATTGATCACACCAGCAAACGTAACCATTTTGCATTGGAAAGTCCATCTTTTGTTGCACATATCCAAAATAGAGTTATAGCTAATAGAACTCACATGCAAATTTACCACATAACAAACAAATTTCAAAGCTTGATAGCATATGAACAATTACAAAAACACTACTAGAAAAAGCCAAATAGCAACAAAGAAAATGAAATCCCTTGCCAATTTTTTCATCACAAAATTTAGTGATGGAATTATAGAGGAATTTGACATTTTCCCTTTATAAATTTATCTGTCTAATTTTCGGTTTTTTAGTAGATAAGATATGATGACTTGTTTCAAAAGTTAAACAACACATCACTTTCTGAAACCAAATTACAAGTAGCCATCGTGAGATTTTCATTAGTTAAAAGCTTATTGTTCATGAACCTACAAAGAAAAAGAGAATTGAATGTAGGAATGGAGGAGTTCCAAACAAGTTTGGTCCATGAGACAAATTGACCATGAGTTTTTTGAAAGCCATACACATCCTTCAAAGAGAGCAAACCATTTCGAGGAGATTCCCGAATTAATTTATACAAGACTTAAATTATAGGTGATGGGATAAAACCGCAAGTGTACGGTTCTATCGAAGTTGTAAAAAGAATATCGTTCCGATATGGAGTTATGAATTCAATTAACTTCCAACAAATATTAGAAAAGAGTTTTGAGTTATAAAGTTTGGATTTTTAATTAAAAGAAAATAATAAAAATAAAACAGCCTTGGGATTATTGGTCCATCATGGTGACAAATCCTCCACAATCCAAACCCTTAAACCTAGAACCTTGTGTTAGACCTAATTTCTAAAGACAAGTTTCTCTTTAGTCTATCACATCTCCTTTCGATCTCAGTGAGTATGTTCCTCTAGCAACCACGTCTATTTTCATGGTTGATTGCTATTAGAATCCTTGAAGTTCGAAACTTTATATGTCTCAAGGTTTGCTAGACAATTTTCAAGTTTCGCAATCCTTGTCTAAATTCACTTGTTCCAATATCAAAACTTCCACTTTACTAACCCTTCACTTTCGCTTCATGATTTTGGTAATTGTTAATTCATGTGAAAACGGTGAATTTAGATTAGAAATTAGGGTTACATAAAATTAGGGTTTAAGACTTCATTTGATTAGGATTATGTCATTAGACTTATCCAACAATCCCAAGACAAGAAGAGTCTACTCACTAACGTTCATTGTAGACATAGAAGAGAAGAAGAAGAATAAGAGCATAAAATAAAGGTGAACTTTTATTCAAAGAAACAATTGTCACTTATTATTTCCAAGAACAAAAGATGAATTGTTATGATAGCTAACTACTCTATTTATAGTCTTATGTCGACTTAAAACCTAAGCAACTAATCACTAGAATGTTCCACAAGAAACCACGGGCTTTTAGGTCAAAATAGGTAGCTTGTTTCCGAAGCAAAAGCAGCAAAAGAGAACCTGAAGCTTGGCACGACCGTGCTGCTGGTGGCACGGGCCGTGCCTCCTCTCTGACTTGGGGAGTGACATATTTTTGTCCCATATTTTGTATTTTCATCCCGAATCAGCTTCTAATCCTCTTTCTTTTGCTCCAAGACTTAATCTATCAAACATTCGTTCCTGAAATATAATAATATGCAATTGAAGTAAAATAGTTCTAAAAAGAAATAATATTTAAATAAAATAAAATAAAATCTAAATAAAACGGAATCAAATATAATATTAAAATTACTAACTATTGACTCATCAATAGGAATGTTATATTTCTATAGCTCATGAGTAAGACAATGATATTACTACAAAAAAGAACGAAGAATTTCCCAATGACTATCCAAGATAAAATGGCTAACCTTAGCCTAGAGAGTAGTGTTTGGAGAATGGGGACAATCAAGAAGATCCACAAGGAAACACCCAAAAGACGAAGGAACATGCATTCACGTGCAGGAAATTAGTGCAACAGCCTGATTTTCGTTAGATTTATTTTTAATTGTTTTATTATGTGTTTATTTGTGCTTGTGTGTGATTAATTATCATTGGGTGCATTTTCATGGGTTTTCGTGCTAGATGGGTAAATTAGTAATTTTTGGTGAGGATTATACTTTGTGTTTAGTGAGAACCATTATTTTTACTAAGTTATTAGTGTGGTTATTAGTATTTTACCGTTAAGTGACCGTTGTTAGTATTTTACCGTAAAGAATGTAGAAACATTTTAGAATTGTGTTTGAGTGGGTTAAGTCCACTAAAGAATTAGGGTTAAGCCCATTAGAGGAATAGCATATTTAAGCCTTGTCTTAAGAGAAAAAATCATTCATTTTTCATTACATAAGATATTTTGAGAGAGGTAGAGAGAGAAAGTGCAAGAGAAGAGGAAAAAGGGTTAGAGAGAAAGAAGCTTGAAGATTCAAGAAGTGGTAGAGATCATAGGAGGTAAAGTGAAGCTTGGGCTAGGAATTGTGCTAATTAAGGTAAGGGGGTTATTCAATCATAATCATTTAGTGTAATTTTTCAATTATTGTATGATTAAGTGTTTAATTGAGTAAGTGATTAATTGTTCATAGTTGTTAAAATTCGTGCTCTAATTATGATGATATGTTTGAATGCATGAAATTGGTGATAATTGAATTGTTGTTGGTGAAATTACATGTTCAAAGTATGTGAAAGTGTTATATGTTGAATTATGCTCTAAATGTTGAATTGTGCTATGTTGTTGTTGAATTGTGATGAGATTCATGTTGAATTGATGTTGTTGTTGCTAAGTGATATTGTTGTTGATGATTCATGGCTTGGGTGTTCATAAATCATGATTTGATGATGAGAATTAAGTTGTTGTTGTTGGTTTTGTAAAATGGGTTGAATTAGTGAATTATGTTCAAATGTCATTGGTTTTCATGTTTGTTGTGTTCTTGTGAACCTTGTTAGTTATAATGACCTGTAAACAAACTCTGGAAAGACATTTGGACATTGGGAGATCAAAATTGGGGATTTTGGGAGAAAAGGGGTTGAAACCCGTAATATTTTTCTGCAGAACTATGACTGTTCGCTTAAGCGAACGCGTAAGCGAACCAACATAGCAAGTTTTGGGAGCCGGTCGCTTAAGCGAACCGGTAAGCGTGCATCACTGGTAGCTACTGGAACATGTTCGCTTAAGCGAACCAGGTGGTCGCTTAAGCGAACGTTAAACGAATAGGTAAGCGACCACTAAGCGTACCTTACTGGTAGCTACTGGAACTTGTTCGCTTAAGCGAACCAGGTGGTCGCTTAAGCGAACCTGCCCAGTTTCAGCCACTTTAATTTTTCGTTATGGGCTATAGGGGGCCAATCCGAGCTTTGTAAAATGATTCTTTCAACTTGTTTAACCACTGTTTGAACTCCTAAACCTACTGGTACATGTTTAAATCACTTAAACTTGGAATTTTTCGTTTTGGGTTGAAACTTGTATATTTTTTGGAAATTCAGATTTTTGTCGAAACGAACTTTTGCGAACTAATTGAGATTACAGGTTTAACCTACAGTCCATATAGACTTAGGTGAGACTTGTAAAGTTGGTCAAATATCTTAATCATGTTAAACTTGAATTTCGGGTGGGAATGTGGAAAATGTGAATTTGAGTTTTCTCATACGAACTTGAGCTATTCTTTGAACTAATGTTTAATAGTTTGTAAGTGGCTTAAGCTCATAACTACATGATTGATTATGATTGTTTTGAGAGTTTTCAAACTTTATATTGTTACCTTGTCTTGAGAATTATCATCAATGTTGGCCGTTTGCCACTTGATATGAATTTTATCGAAAATGATTTTTTTAAGCCAATTATCTTATGATCTTTCGTTACTAGCCTTATATGACTAATTGGAGATGTGTGAATGAATTGTTATATGTTGATATGATTTTATCATAAGATGTTGTATGTTCTCTTACTGGGAATATGAGAATATTTGGAGTGATGAAACTATGTGATGTAGTTGAAGTTAATTAATGAATACAAGTTGATGAATTATGATCTTTGGTGATGACTCTTAATTGAATAATGACATGTTGATTGTGTGGATGTGATAATGCAATTGTTGTTGAAGTTAGGCAATTTAATTGGAGGTGTAATTTTACATTGTATTGTTGTATGTTGAGTAGTTGCATTATTTGGTCTTTGCTTATGTCCATGCATCATTGTCATATCGAGTCATATGAGAAATGTAAAAGGAGGTGTACTTTTACATAGTTGTGCATAAGAGGAGGTGTACTCTTACATATGATGTGCAGTTGGCATCATGGGGTAATGGCCTAGACGTTGTTGTGCTTGGTAGGTGTCAGAGTTAGGCGCATTGCATAATTAACATGAGTTGATTTGTTGCATGTGGATGCTAATTGTTGAAGTTTATGAATGAAAATTGTTGAAGTTTGTGAATGATGTTTGTTGATGATAAGTGTACTTGGTGAATACTTGGTCGTATTATTTTGGAATGTTATGTAAAGGTACATATTGAATTAACTATTTATGTTAAGTGCTTGGAATTGATTTATTCATGTTTAACTATTTATTTAGATTATGATTGATGTAATGCTTAGCCCCTAGTGGTTTTGACTGCCTACCTGTCTCTATGGATGGGTAAACGTTGTGCAGGATTAGTTGCTTTGGTGAGTTGCTTGATGATTGGTCGGATATCGGGAGCTATCTCTGGTATCAGTTTCGTAGAGTCTAGGATAGGCTCAGATCTAGGCGTCTGTTTATGATTATCTAGATTATCTGTTTTGGATTTATTCATGTTGGAGATTTACCCATTTGTCGGGACTTGGAGAAATTTTATGTTGATGTAGTTTTGATATCATGGCATGTATGTTTTGAAGTATATGGTTTATATCCGCTGCTACTGTTGAGTTTTTTATACACGCATGTTGAATTTGGATTTTGTTTGATGACGTAGTGTCTATTTCTTGAATATATGTTTTATTCGCGTGTTTTATCGCTTTAATATAAATAGGGCGTTACAATTAGCACGGATCCATCCCAGACATGGTCCATGCGCCCTGGGCATGTTGGTAGTGGGTCAGAACTGCTTTTTCCACATTTAAAGGGGAAAAAGTCCAGTTTTTCAGCCTAAACATAGGTGGAAACTTTGTATATAAATGCAACTCATCTCATTTATGATTTCGCATTCAGAACGAAACGGTTCAAGAGGAAGGCAAACACTAGATGCTTTAAGGGAGGAGTCTCTCATCACTCTAAGTCTCTAGGGTATGTTTTATTTCTTTTGTAATTTGTCTTTAGTTGACATGAGTAACTAAACCCTATTAGGGTAGATTTTAAGATGAACCTTTATTTTATTTGTTGGAGTATTTAATTTAAGTTCCTAATTCATTTATTTTTTGAATACTATTAAATTTTATTATAGCGTAAGATTTGTTTCTTCTTATGCGAATCAACCCTGAGATAACGGTACTTAGGAAGGTGGCATCCCTAATATTGGTACAAACCTACCCGAATCAGGAAGTAACTAATATAACGGACTATGGTAATTAGGAAAACATAGTAACTTCAGTGAATTAAATCATTATAGTAACTTTATTCTTCTTTCATCCTTAGTAAGGTACACGAGATAGGGATGCTCATTTGTAGAACTACCGACAAGGAGAATATGTTGATGTCCTTCTAAGATTTAACAAACGAGGGAACCTTTAAGACCATTGAGAATTTAGGAACCATAATTTAAGTCATTGTTTCAAATGCCTCTGAGAGAGTAAGAACCCACACATACCTCTACGCACGAAGGTACATCTCCCTACATGATTGATGACCCTAAGCATTAACCCGCGTGGAAACTCTGGTGTAAGGTTTCAACTTGACATCTGGAGGGGAATAAACCTATATTTTTGAGAGAGTAAGGCCCCACACGTACAAACTCGTATGATCAGTAGGTGCAGCTCGACAGACGGTAGGAAATAAAACTCCATAAACTCATCACTTAAATAGAAAACGTAAAAATCAATATCGGAATAATGTTTGACCATTAATTAATTTCAACAAATGAATAGAGGGGATTCAAAAAATCTTAACCATTGCTAACATTCTACAATCAAAACAGGTAAACTCTTAAACTCTTGCTACACTGCAAACAAACTAAATTGCAAACACCACTCCCCCACCCCCACCCCTGTTATCTTTTATTTTATTTTATTATTTATTATTCTCAAATAAGTAACGCGAATTTTCTAGTTGGAATGACAATCCCTCTTGATACCATACTCTACTTATCACTTTATTACTTGGTAAATGATTTGGTACACTTGCCTAAATTCGACCATCATTTACAAACACCAAAGACTCGCTACTTGATTGTCCCAGTTCTTACTAAGAACTTAGGGCCATACCTTCTCAACAGTGTCAAACCTTATGCCTTATGTGTTATGTATTTTAGCGGTGGAAATGGATTTAAGGTTAAGTAATGACCATATATATAAAAGACGTGTGAGGTTTTTTTGGGCGGCGACTGAGTAATGAATTCCTAATACTTTACCAATTTGCTCTTAGAATTTATCTTGCTTGATCCTTAAACCCCAACGAGGGTTGGTTTTTCCTTAATCCCAAGTTACGAGGGTACATGGCTCATATAATGGGTTGTTTACATCTTCTATTGGGTTTAGGTAACAATAGAGATGTGTGTCAAGTTCATACCAAAATCCACAACTCCCAAGCACAAATTATAAAAAGGTGAAGTACTTTAAGAGTTGCTAGGTTAACTAGAGTCGAGTCCAAAACCCAATGTAGTCTCTAAGATTAGCAACAAAAATATTGAGATTAAGTTTCATCATATGCCTCCTAGACAACTTATCATCACTCATCCAAGGCTCAACAATAAAACAGAAATCAAGCTTGTGTTTAACACAAGAGTTGATGCATTCATGAAATCAAGTATGTCTTATTCTTAGCTTGAGGTAGGATAGGCTAGAGACCCCACCAATTGTCTAACCTGTTTTCGGATCTATTTGAAATCAATATTTTCATTAGTGAAGAGATGACAATTCTTGAACCCAAGTGCATCAAGTTTGGATCCTCCCAAATACTAAGAGTACATTTGATGGAATCTAAATGGACCTTGCCATTTTGTTTGGAAGTTTGGTGAGGAGAGAATGTGGGGACTTCCAGGGTGAGAAATACAGGAAAAATTGAGAAAATTTCACATTTTTTGAAAGTGTATTTTTTTTTTAGAGAAATATAAGATTAGTATATTTTTAATTTGAAGAATATTATAACAACATTGATTGATGTTAATGTGGATTTTGAGATAGACTCAAATGTGGTGGTAGACAATATCTATGGTCGTACACTTGCCGTCTCAGATTCTGTGTCAATTATTAATGATTGTTAGCGTCTATCATTAATAATCTTATATTAGCTTCTAATTTAACAAGTTAATGAAGTTACTCATATATAGTTTAGCTATGGTAGCTCCATGTCATGCCGATTTATGTATTTTCATTTGAATTCCATCTTGCATCTCTACTCTTATTTTAAATGAAATGCATTAAGTTTTCTTTTGTAATTTTTTTTTTATAACAACATATATAGATTGAATTTGATGAATTCATATAAATTCTCCTTCAATAAAATTTTCGAGTTCCCCCAGATTAAAAGAATTTTGTAATATGAAAAAAAATAAAGTCTGAAAGCCCTCATCTCTCAAAATCTTCCATTTGATCTAATTGTTCTTTCCTCTTTTTTTTTTTTTCTTTTTTTTTTCTTTTGATAGTTCTCACATTTTTTCTCTTCCAAATTCGCAAACAAAAGTTAAATGCACTATCACCGATCTTCAAAACCCGACCACCTTTTCTCTCCGCAGTACAACACCACTTCCTTTTATGTATGGGTTCCTCTACCAAATTTAAGATCAAACCATCATAATGGTCTGGTTTAGGAGATGAGGTAATTAAGACCGTACTCATTAAGTAATCCATTTTAGGAGTAATTATAAAACACTCTTCATCACGTGCTCATTGTCTGTTTGGGTTTTTCCTCCACTCCACAACCTCAATCCAAAGCGCATATTATTCCACAGCTTGCTACCCAAAATAAAGGACTTTGAAACAAAGTAAATGTACATCTCTAGAAAAATTATATTCCAAAAAGTATACCCTTAAAATCAATTAATTCGACTCCTTGTATTTTCTAAATCTAATCATGCCTTTAACAAGGTGCCACCTCATTATTTCAACTCCTTGTACTTTCTAAATACAATCATGCCCTAGAAAAATCGCAACTTAATAAATATTTCACTTTCTTTAATAAATCCTTTTGATACTTTTCATCGAAAGTATCTATATATTGTTGCCAATTGAAGCTACTATCCTCTAAGAATTTTTTTTATTATGGTTGTAAAATAGTAGTAATAATAATTTTTATGCATGAAGGATTTCCACGTTAGAACACATTCTTGTAGTGTTCTTAATATTATTGCCTGTATCTTGCAACTCTCTAAGTGCCACATTTTGTGTGAAATTTATTCTTAATTTTTTAACATTGGAGTGAAGTGCATGTTTGTTGGATTAATTATTTAATTAATCAATTATGGATTGACAATAATCAATTATTATAAATTAATATTATAATTTATAATATGGTTTATTATATTAAGCACTCATTAATTGATGAATATGTATGATTGGGCTATTCTTACTAAATGGACTGTGATGGGTTGGACCATTTAGCTAAGCCCAATGAGAGGTCCCTACCCTCAGCCGTTTAGCTATTTAAACGTCATCCCATCATACGGTTAAACTATTCTTATGAACATTCTGGTGCTAAACGGAATGAGGGTAGTCATCTCTCTCATCCCTGTGACAGCTATCATTTATGAACCTAAACATATAAGGTACATAATTTCTTATTCCTTCTTTGATACTGATACTGATATGCTATAACTTGTATCTACTGATCCATGGCTGAATCCTAAAACTATTATCAGTGTTTGTATTCTATGCACCAAGATAAGATATGACTCACCTATTAATTATTGTTATTAACCTTATTGTATTGGGATGATCTAATGACATTGAACTGAAATGATTTCCTCCTCCAACTGGTAGTTAAATATTTTGCATACAAAAATGACTAGAGGTCCGACACAAATTAATTTTCTTAATAGTTAGAGAGTAAGTGTAAAATTCTTTTACACTATCAATCAATCACAAATCATCATTTATATAACTTTAAAATAAATAAAATGAAATGGGACCTTGAATTATGTTGGAAAAATGGATGGATATACATGTTTACAGCACATAGAAATAAAAATAAAATGAAAGAGCTGAGTGTAAGTAGACAAGTTTAGTAGTCAACATCAAACCAAGTTCCATGCTCATACAGTTAAGCTTGTGGGCCTTCTAATATGCCCTCCAGTTTTCTCATATGTTCCTTTGTTATTATCTATCCTTTGACCCTATCAAAAAAAAAAAAAAAACATATGATTGCGATTCTGTAATAAAAATTCCATAAACATGCATAACCATCGTTATTAAAAACTTTACCACAAATTGACCTATCTCTCACACTCATTATCGCATAATCCAAATGACAAAAACAATGATTAATTAATCCAAATCGTAATCCAAGGTACGTGATTGCACGCACTCTCGCTATGAATCTCAGATCCCAAAACCCTTACCACGTGTCACCACTTAATTAGTTAAAACAAATCAACGGCTTAGATAATTTTAAGAAGACTTAAGAGTAATTAAATCCTACGGTGGATAAAAAGAACCGTAAAAACCTGAGAAGAAACGACATTGTACGCTACAACCGAGGATTGTGTCTGTAGAAAGAACAGTGTTAGTGAAGAAAGAGAAAGAGAGATATAAACACTACAGCGCGCACCATTCTCCACTGTCCAAGGAGATCACGCACCGAACCTAACACTCTCTCTCTCTCTAGAATTTTCTCTCTCTAGTTTTTTTTTTTCTTTCGGTGCTTCAAGTTGAAGTTGAAGTTGAACTGTGTATTCTTCTTTTGCTTCATTGTATTTTCAATTGATTGATTAATGTTGAGTTGAAACCGGTTCGGTTCGGGTTTGAAGTTAGTGAACCGAAATGGATCCAGGAGCGATGATGAACGAGGGTTCATTTCCGAATGGGAATGGAAATACGACGCCGTTTAGTTTAGCGGAGATCTGGCAGTTTCCAGCGGCGATTAATGGCGGCGGAGGTGGATTAGGACTAAGAAGGCCGCAGTTTGGGAACGGTTTAGGACAGTATGGTGAGTTTGGACCCGGTTTGAACCGGGATGGTAATGGTTTGAACCATGCTGGTGGTGGTGGTAAGAAGAGGCGTGACTCTGAAGATGATTCTGCTAAGTGTGTTTCCACCAGTAATGGCGGTGCCAATGCCGTGGTATACATTTTTCTTTCTTTCTTTTTTTAGTTTTTTTTAGTTATATTTGGAAGGAATTCATTGCAGTAACTGTTTGATTAAATACAGTATAAATATAAATTAAATATTAAATATATGTATTTTGGGGAGTGATTAATTGGTTGATTAAGAAAGTTGAGTTGTTGTTTTAATGAATATACTTAAAAACGGATCTAATTATGTTGTTAATCATTGTTCAAGTTGTATTTTTGGATTCTGTATATCTGCTAAAAATGTGTTTTTTATTTTATTATTGGAATTTTTTTTGCAATTTTCCCGCTCAAGATTTTGATTCATTTTTTTGGGTAAATAAAATAGTGTTATAAATTCTAATGATGTTTTTAATAATTTCACAAACTATTTTGCCTATGGAAGTTTAATCTCAACACTTATTGATTACTATTTCACTTTTGATTTTAAAAATGGTATGCGAACTTATTCAAGTTTGGTCGCGATTTCAAGGATATTGATGTCTTTGCTACAACATAAGGACCAAAATTTTGGCTACTGTGTTCATATTTAAACCCAATTTTCTATCATTTTGTGACTATGATTGCAATTCGAAATTTTGTTTCGAACTTGAATGTCAAAATGGTTGTCATAATTATTCTAGAGAAAACTTCCTTTATGGTGATAATTTAGTTATCTATATGTGTATTTATTATATTTTGAATTAGTCTGTGTGATTTAATGGAATTATTATTTGGATTGTGCAGAATGATAGTGATGGAAAACGGACTAAAGCATCGGGGAACAAGAATGAGGGTGGTGATGGTAAAGTTGAAGGAGAAGCCAGTTCAGGAAAGCATGCGGAGCAAAGCAGTAAGCCACCTCCTTCTGACCCTCCTAAGCAAGATTACATCCATGTTCGAGCTAGAAGGGGTCAAGCTACTGATAGCCACAGTCTTGCAGAACGTGTAATTTACCCTTTACTTATAACTTTTTCAAAAACTCTTATGTTATCGTTTTTAGGTTCTTTTTCTCTGTCTAATTGTTAAGATCAATTTCTTAAGCAAGATAACAGCAATTTAGTTGAGAAGCGCCGTTTTGGCTGCGACATCATAGGTTTTGATAATCAGACATATTTAACCGCACTTCTCAATATCAAGAGTTAGGACACAATCATTGCTATGATGTTAAATCTTGTTTAAGGAAAATGTAAATTTATGGTTTTGTTGCGGTTAGAGTCTATGCCTCTGTTTCTAATTGGAATGTTGGTGTACAATAAACAGGCCAGAAGGGAAAAGATTAGTGAAAGGATGAAAATTCTACAGGATTTAGTTCCTGGTTGTAATAAGGTAATGTTTTTACTACCTGTTAATTTTTTCTGCTCTCATGTTCACATAAACAGAAATGAAATGAAAATAGTAATAATAATAAACCAAATGAAAGGAAATTACTAAAAGTAGGACAAACGTGCTACTTGGGCCCGTGAAAAGAAAATAACAGTTACGATCTTCCTAATTGTTGGTCCGTTATAATCTCATATTTTCTATGAAATAATAAATTGAGACTTTCTTCAATTTAGGTTATTGGGAAAGCATTGGTGCTTGATGAGATAATTAATTATATTCAATCACTTCAGCGCCAAGTGGAGGTATCTATTCTATTTCTGATTTTGGTATTTACTGAATTATAATCTTTTCAAAATTTATTATGTTTTGAAATTGATTTTTGACTATTGTGATGTTACTTGATGTCACAGTTTTTATCGATGAAACTTGAAGCAGTTAATTCAAGACTCAATACCGGCATTGAAGCCTTTCCTCCAAAAGATGTAAGTGTTAAACATCCCTTGATTTTTATATTGAAACTCTAATCAAGTTGAAAGCTTGTTTCTACCCTCTTTATTTGAAAAATTTCCTTATGACAAGCCATGGCTCGCATAACTCACGAGTACAGTAATTATAGTGATTGCTATGTTGCAAGTATGTATAACAAGGTTGAACCATCTTTTGCAAACATTATTCACACACAAGATTTTTGTTTCATTTGCAAATTTTGTTGTTGAGTACTCTGCAATTTTTGTTGTTGTTGAGTACTTTGCTTCAAATGAATGATAGCTTCTCACTAGGTGCTTTTCAGAACTGATTAGTTTAAGAAGCTTGCAACCTCTGGTCTCTGCATAATGGGCGAGAGTATTGAACTCTCAGCCCTTAGATTAATCCAAAGTTCAATCTTTAGCTGTAGAGGATAAATGTACTTGATTGAGAGGATACGGAAAAAAAATGGATTAAAATGATTGATTTAGTTTTTTTATTATTTCATCATTGTATAAAAAACATTGGACTGACAAGACCTAGTTTTTCTCTCTCTTTCCAGTATGGTCAACAAACGTTTGATCTTGCCGGCATGCCATTTGTTTCACAAGCTACAAGAGAGCCAAGCAGAGGTTCTTCACCAGAATGGTTACATATGCAGGTAGGTGGTGGTTTCGAAAGAACGACGTAGGATACGAGATCACCTCATCGTGTAATAATAATATGCATAAATGAGCAGTATTCCATT
This sequence comes from Medicago truncatula, assembly GCF_003473485.1. NCBI lineage: Eukaryota > Viridiplantae > Streptophyta > Magnoliopsida > Fabales > Fabaceae > Medicago > Medicago truncatula. Next base: position 28,502,949 of record NC_053049.1, on the reverse strand, counting down.
TCATCCTTCAAATGCTCCTATATTATAAAACAAAAATGATATACTTAAGGTGTTAAAGTCCAATGGACACTTCTTCATTCCCATTTTCTACACAAAGGTATGGAGCTGTTACTGTTTTCAACAGGCTGCTTCAGTTTGTGGTTAAGCTTTGAAAATGAATTCATTTACTCAATATTGTGTACTATATTATAGTGGACTTTCAGGCTTTTTTTTTTGTTGGTATTTAACGTGACTCTTGAAGTTATCATTCTTGTATAAGAATGCTGCTTGTCTTGAATACATAATGCTTACATTTTGTGTAGTAGTCTCAATATTCATGTTTGTTTGTGTAGCAAGGTTCAATAAATAAAGCCAATGCAGTTTTTCAAAATTATTTTCTGGCGTTTAGTCACCGTTATTGCTTAAGAAATTTTTAGCAATATTGCATCTATTTTTTAACATCGACATTAAATTCTACCAAATTGCAAAAGTTATTCAATCCACTCTCATTCATTCAGTAACCAGGGAACTCAATTACACTTCTCTCGGCAATTTTTCAGTTAAAAGTTTTTTATTAAAAAAAAAGGAAAAATAGAACATAGATATCAGACGTTTCTTTGGAAAGTTAGGAAAAGTTAATTAATCACGTACACTGAAAGTGTATTTAAAGATTTATAAAAGACTTGCTATCTTTTTAAGTGGAGGTGTGTTATTTGAACAATCATTTGGTTGACATCTTATGGGACAACTATATATTTACAAAAAAAAAAAATATGTATTGACACGAAAATCAAAGCAATAGAGAGATAAAATAAAAACATAACGTGAGTATGAGAGATAAAGTTGTCATAAAATGGTTGTAAAAATATCATTTTTTTTTAATGGCAAAATATATATATGAACTAGAAAAAGTTTAAAACAATATATAGAAATGGAGGCACCAAGCGATACCCCACAAAACACCACCAAAATAAACACCTCCAGTCCCACAGACGGAGCTAAAGGCACACCCAAAAGAACCCCAAAACGGAGCCCAAACACCAAAGGAAACAACAAAAAGGAGCACCAAAAAGTCGAAAGCCAACAACAACAGCAACACCTGCAAGAAAGAAAGAACAACAAGAAAACCCCAAAAGCCACACCGGGAAGGAAGGGTGATACAACCCCACCCAACCCCACAAGCAACCCCAGGAACACCAACCACCGCAAAACCCTATCAATACAAACACATGATAGGTTGCACCTCCCACTCATAGAGAGAACAGAGACTAACATGGAACTTAGTCTAGAACCACTTTCAAGCTAAAAGTTTAACTCCATCCACCACTGGCTCCTTCGGAGCGCACCACCAACAAAAATTACTCATATGTAAAGATTATTCTAAAATCGGCTCTTTAAATTGAACAAGACATAGAAGGAGGACTCATATGTAAAGATTACTCATATTACTCATATGTAAAGATTATTCATCGATGATTATCAAAATTCTTAGTAAATAAATCTGCAAGTTTACAAGATGAAGGAGAACTAGGAGGTTGGTAAAATCACTTTGGATCTCCTCTCTTAGGGTCAGTTTGCCATATATTAAAAGAAGTGATTTTTACTTTATTTTTTATTAGAATTTACTCAAAAATTGTAGAACTTGTTATAAATTAAAAGAGTAGTTTTGATGTCCTCGTGAGCTTAGTTTGGTTGAGAGGGACAATACAAATATATGTAAGGTCTAGGGTTCAAACTCCAACCACCACAAAAAAAAAAAAAAGTTTTAATATTCATTGTTAGAGATTTAACATAATAAAGAATACATATTTATTTAAAAAGATATCTTTCGAAAATATGAAGGGAAGGGGGGCAATGACATCTTCATAAAAGATGAATGGAAGGAGGATGATGGTGATTGAGGACGATGGCGGTGGTGGTGGCTGAGGGAGATGGCGACGACAATGGTGATGATTGATGTGGTGATGGTGGAGAAAGGACGAGGACAAAATGGGGTGGCAATTCAATGGGAGGTGGTGGTGGTTGTTGAGGGTGAGGTAGTGGCTGACGCAGTCTTAAGTATTTTTACAAAACTACCTTTATTTAAGGTTGAAAATTGAAATATCAAAATTGTTACGGTGAAAATACAATGTCGCGTATTGTGTTTTTTTTTGTTCGATTATCATTACTAATTTTAGTATGTATTTCAAATTGCCGTTAGGAAAGTAAGGTAAGAGAATTTTGAATATGAATTTTTACCTACTTATGATGAACTACAAATTGCTTTGGAGAATCTTCATAAGGAGAAAACAAGGGCAGACAAATTAATGGCCACTCGATAAAGGACCATTAGAAAATTGGGAAATGAAATTTTCATTTTGAAAAACATAACTAAATCCCTAAAGTCGAAATGTGTTGTTATAGAAAGAAAAAAAGAAATCCATCTTTGAAAAATAAATCATCAAAATTCTCAATGGTCAATTTAAAATTTTGTTGCGAATATAAGATGAAACACAAGTATCTGCTATTGTTCCCTTCAAAAAAAAAAGTATCTGCTATTGTAATAAATAATAAATTGAAAGTAGAGCATCATTTCCATAAAGATTGATGTATCTAAGTTCCAAACATTTCTAAATGTTTAAATTAGTTAGGATCCTAAATAACAAATAACAAATATAAACATTGAGTTGATCGTTAAAATTAAAATTTAAATCATGTATGCAAGAAATAATGAGAGAAAGTTTGTCTATGCAAATATTTGGATCGTCTAACTATCTGGATTTTCCAAGACAATTATTGATTATCATTTGACTACTACCTTTTATAGGTTCACAGTGGTTCCCTAGTGACTTAAAAGATATCCCTAGACATTTAACTCAAGCATTTTCGATTTATCCTTTTCAAGTATAATAGCTTAATCCATATTAAATCAAGCATTTTTCATATTTATCATTTTCATAAATAAATAAATAAATTCATTGATCCTCAACCACAAAGTTTTATCTCAAAGTGATAGTGAGCTAAGTAACCTTGAAATGAAGACTAACATAAATGAGTTCATTGCAACCTATTTTAAAGTAAGTATTGAAGAAAAGAGGAATAATACGAGCTAAAATAACAATTATTGTTTCAACTCACGTTGTAAGTTCCTTTTCTTCAAGTCAAAGCTCCAAAGACTTCAAAATACACCCTCCGGTCTTATATATAAGCAAAAAAAACAGCTTTCACGGTGATTAAGAAATGCAGTTAAGTGTAGTTGATTTTCTAAATTTTGTATAAAACATAAGTTAAATTGACTATATTGCCCTTTTCTTAAAATTAATGTACACCAACATGATTGTACAACTGCATTAGAGAAATTTAATACTGTACCTCACGTTGAAATACCTTCTGGTTTCCCACCTCACGTTGAAAATATGCAAGGCATTGGAAACATCAATTCAATTATATGCAAGACATTTCAGCTTCTTAACACCAAATATTTGGTGTGCCGCCAAAATTTTCATTTGAATGAATGAAACTACAATTTTCATTCCATGTCAAATTTCAAAAGTTTTTTTGGGATGATTCATTTTCCTTATCATGTTCCTATAAATAGGCTATGAACATTTACACTATCACCATCTATGAGTGTTCTTCAATATGGATTTTGATATTGACTTGAACGAACCTTATAATGATGCCGACGGAATCGCCGATGAAAACAGAGATGTGTTACCCATCGACTTAAATGTGCAGCCTTACAATGAAGATTACATTTTCGACTTGAATGTTGTCCCGTCACTTGAAGATGATTGTGTAAATGATGCTGAAAATGTCACTGGTGGAAATGAAGTTGATGATATATTTAGAGGTAAATTAGTTAGTTTCATTGAAGCTGAGGAATCTATAATGTAGTATAATCAAATGAGTTTTCTTTTTCTTACTTTATTTTTTATAACTTTTTGTTTCAGGGACCCAAGATGATACAAATGGTGAAGATGAAGACATGGGTGACTTATTTAGTGAAGAAGATGAAGATATGGGTTATACATTAAATGAAGGTGAGACAACTAATTCAAACTATTACACACCATTGTTTGAGATATTATCATTGCTTGCTGTATTATCATTGCTTGGTGTATGTAATTTTATTGGAACTTTTCATTAACCAAAGATATTATCAAGCATGCATTTTCTTAATAAATATGGTTAATTTCGTAAAACTAGCATGTAGAAAGAAACCTTAAACGGCTGTTAATTCGAAACAGAGTATGTATAAGAGAGTTGATGCAGTAATTTTTTGGGAGGCAATGAAGAGAGATATACAAAATTTTGTTGCAAACTGTGACCACAATGTTTTAATTTTAAAACATTGTTTTTTTCTTACGTTTCTGTATTTTTTCTTCTTGTATATAATAACAATAAGAACTTCTTTTTTTAATCATGTAGAGGCAATTATCGTTGAGGAAATTGAACAATCTAATAACAAACGTTCTTTTCTCGACAACAATCAACGGAAGCTTGTTTCTCATTTATTGTTAAATTCAAGTTATAATGGAAAACTTTGTCGTGAGATTGTCAGAACATTGGCATCTTATTTTTCAGTCTCTCAAGATGTCATTTATCGGATTTGGAGGCAAGTAAAAAAAACGGGTGATCCGTGTCATAAGAAATCAAAAAATTGTGGTCGAAAAAGGATCCAAATAGATTTCGACAAAATGCGCAATGCTTCATTAGCTAAGCGTAGCACTCTTCGATCTTTACAAACTGTCTTGGGGCTTAAAACCAAGACAACTTTGAGTACTTGTATTTCATGATTTCTTTTGGTGTACTTGTATAATGTTGAGGAAACTTTTTTGTTTCAAGAAATTTTTTAGTATTTTTAGTGTGCCTACTGAATAATTATTGTTTCTTTATTTACATAAAGATAAAATAACATGGCAGCTTTAGAGGGAAGATAATTTGTTTAAGGCTACACGTAATGCCACACGTAATGCCATTAACATAAGAAAATCCACTTTTTTATGTTCCATGTTAGATTCACACAATTCATTTCAATTTATCTTGCCACACGTAGTGCAATGCATGCAAACAAATGAACGCAGATGTAAAAGTTGAGGAATTATAAGTAAAAGAAAGAAAATAAAATATTATAATCGGGACAAATACAATTTTATAAAGAGATGTGTAGTTTCATTATGAAAGAAGGATTAACCAAAGATAACAGGTTACAAAAAAAACTCATTCCAATACCCAAAAACATCAACTCTTTCTATGCCACACCTAGTTCAATGAATCTATGTATATTTTCAGCACATCTTCAATCCCTTTCCTCAACTCTTCATTATTCAACTCCTCAATCTCAAGTCCATTCTCCAACTCTTCATCCTTCAACTCCTCAATCGCATCTCCAGAGTCCATTGTTTCTACTGGAACTTCATTCAGATCAAAGTTTTTCATGTTTAAGTTCAGAAAAGCTCTCTCACATGGTTGGACGAATTTTTGACGCAGATTTTTCACTCTTCCAGATTGCATTACCTATGGAACTTCACCACAAACACTCATAGAAGACCCATCTTCATTAGGGGCTTTGTTCAAGTCAAAATTGTTCTTGTACTGCCCTCCAAATGCTAGATCTTCAAACACCCATGTTTGCTTTGTTGTGACCTCATCATCACTTTTTGACATCACTTCACCTTCAAACAAAGTATCTTGAATTAGGTTGGTATCTCCATCCCCATCAAGTGAGTCTTCAACAACAAGAAGGGAAATATCTTCCAAGTTGCTGTCAATGCCCAAATCAAATTAGGGTACTTCATCAAACCATTTTTGTGGGGATGCCATTTTTTTTTTGAGTTGAAAAGAAGAAGATGTATGGGTGGTAGAAGACCGTAAAATGAGTTTTTATAATTGAAAAGAAGAAGATGTATTGGGTACACCAAGAGTTATGAAAAGCTGTTATGAAGAATTGAAATGAATGCATTATGGAGAATTGAATTGAAATGTATTGGTGTACGTGTATTCCAATAGGTGATTGAAAACCACAAAAGACTTTAAAGGGGTATATTAGAAATAACAGTGTAAAAGTGGTTAGTTTTGCTTATATTTGTGACCAAAGATTGATGTTTTTTTTTGCTTATATATGTGACCGGAGGGTGTATAGTGGAAGGCAGTGGAATATGATGGTGAAAGTGTGTTGTGGTCGGGGAAAAGTATAGACTATAAAAATTAGAGAATTGTTGTTGACATATATGCGTTGGTTGAGAAATACAAGTAATTTATTCAAATGTCCTTCGACAGTTATCTGCCGAATTATGGAATCGGTTGCAGTTAACTACCGAGGAAAACTGAAAACTTCGGCAGAAACCTCAAACGTTTTTTTTTTTGTTGACAAAAACCATAAATTGTCATTAATAATATTTATTGATTTTGAATGTTTCAATCATTATTTTGTATTTTTCAAACAATTGCAGTATTATATATATATATATATATATATATATATATATATAATAAGAATATCATTTAAATCTTGACAAAAAAATAAAGAGCATTTAAGTACTCAAAAATCATTTCAATAAGTGTAAAAATTAAGCATTTGAATATTGTTTTGCAAATTACTTAAATAAAAAAAATCTTTGTGCACAATTATTTTAACGATTTTTTTGTTATTATTTTTATTTAAGTAATGTGCAAAACAATATTCAAATGCTTAATTTTTACATTGATTTAAATGTTATTCTTAGTAAGATATATATATATATATATATGCATAAGTATAATACTGCAATTGTTTTAAACGTATCAAAATAATTATTGAAACATTCAAAATCAATAAATATTATTAATGACAATTTATGGTTTTTGTCAAAAAAAAAAAATAAACAGGTTTGAGGTTTCCTCGGCAGTTAACTGCCGAAGTTTTCAGTTTTTCTCGGTAGTTTACTGCCGAAGTTTTCCTCAGTAGTTAACTGCAGCCGGTTCCATAATTCGGCAGTTAACTGTCGAGGGGCATTTGGGTAAATTATCCGTGTTTCTCAGCCAATGCATATGTGTCAACAATAGTTCTCTAAAAATTATTGCAAAATCTTCTTTTACTTCAGTAAATTTCTTGTCATTTTATATATGTTCAATTCCCCTTTTGCAGTATTTCATTCAAAATGTAACCTTCATATATGGAAGTACCAACACAATTTGCTTCAAAGCACTAAATCACTACTATAAGATTACAAATCAAAGAGATCAACTTTTACTTCTAAATTTTTTGAGTTAAATCATTTTTTTAAAGAAGCAGAAAGTTATAGCTTTATATATCATAAGTAAAGAGTAGCATAACCTCACCATGTCTAAACCACAAGAAGTGGTTTAACTATGTTTGGATTGATGGGTTGTAGTGGAATGGAATGGAATGAGATGGTATATAATAAAATTCCATTGTTTGGATTGATGGGATGTACATGGAATGGAATGGAATGCAATGGAACCAATTCCATTCTATACCACTCAATCCTTCAATTTCTCATTCCCCCCAATTTGGGAGGTATCCAATGGAATGAAATTTGTGTCTTGAAATTTTACTATTCTACCCTCCTTTTATTTGCCTCTTCCTCTACTCAATCACAATTTTCAACACGTTCTTTTCTCTATTTCTACTGACTGCATTTCACTTTCATCTTCTTTGTACTGCTGACTGCTCTTCTTCTCCTGTCTTCTCATTTCTACGATTTTGCTTCACAAGGTACCTCATTTCTACCCCATTTATTTTTTCACCGTATGCTTCTATGCATGTTTAGTTATGTGTATCAAATTTTATTTGTCACGCGATCTTTTCATTTTTATTATGTGTATCATAACATCAATCCTTTGTGAGCCATTTATTTTGTGAACCAGCGTCAAAATTTTCATTTATTTTAGGTGATCGTGATAAATTTATACACTTGCTCTGTTTGGGTATCCTATGATTTTGTCATTTTTGGTAGTGTGGAGTATCTCTATGTAGATAGTTGATGAATGTAAAATAGAGGGTGTGTTCTTTTTATTTGTTTATTCTAGTTTCTTATATATGGCATATGCATGTCATTTGATTTTTTTTCCTGGAACTGAGATTATGTCTATATGCTAGTTGTATAAAGTAACCATCATTAGAACAGTGAAGACTTGTGAGATTTTGTCTATATATGATTTTTTTTGCTTAGTTATTTGTGGTACTGGGTTTTTGTCTATATATGATTCTTTGCTTTGTTATTTGTGGTATTGAGTTTTTGTCTATATGTGATTTTCTTTTCTTTTTTTTTTGCTTTGTTATAGATGACTAATGAAGACATGAGAACAAAACATTTGAAATTGCTTCAAATGATGATTGTTCAAGTATCCATCATTATAGTTCTAATATTTCGCCTAAAAAACAAGTCTAGATCTCAAATACCCTCTAGAATCATAGAGCATAGAGAGAAAGTTAGGAACGAACTAATGAAACATATAATAGGTAGTGACCGATGTTATGATATAATTCGTATGAGTCCCAAAGCTTTCGTAAACTTGTGCACCTTATTACGAGATCACGGTGGGCTTACACATACACGAAGAGCATCTATCGAGGAACAAGTAGCCAAATTTCTTCACACAGTCGGACATAACGTCAGAAATCGTGTGTTGTCCTTCTTCTTTAGACGCTCAGGTGAAACAATTAGTCGTCATTTTCATAGAGTATTAGATGCTTTGATAGAATTGGAAGACAAATTTTTGAAACAACCTGATGGAACACAAGTGCCTCCAGAGATACGTAACAACAACAGGTTCTACCCATATTTCAAGGTAAGAATAAGTTTGTCTTACACTTCGATAAGTTATGTTATACACTTTTAATGGGATAATTGAATGCCAGGATTGTATCGGAGCAATTGACTGTACACATATACGTGTCAAAGTTCCAACAGAACTTGCACCTAGATACCGTGGTAGAAAAGATTACCCTACACAAAATGTACTCGCTGCGTGCACATTTGACTTGAAATTTACATATGTCTTGGTTGGATGGGAAGGAACAGCATCAGACTCAAGAATAGTAAAGAGTGCTTTGACACGTCGGTATCCTCTTAAAGTCCCGCAAGGTAACGAAAAAATACAAAAGCTTTTTATAAGTATGTAGCTTATCCAAACTAATAGACTCATTATTTTCTATAGGAAAATATTATCTTGCTGATGCGGGGTTTCCTTTAAAGGCATGTCTCATCACACCTTATAAGGGAGAACGTTACCACTTACAAGAATATTCTAGAAATCCACCTTGAAACCCTCGCGAGTTGTTCAACAATCGACATTCATCGTTAAGAATGTCTATTGAATGTGCATTTGGAGTGTTGAAGAAGAGATTTCCAATTCTGTAAACTTCAACTGAACCCACATTTGGAATTAAAACTCAAAATAAAATCATTGTTGCTTGTTGCATCTTACACAATTATTTGATGACTGAAGACCCTAACCAGAATCTAATAGACGAGGTGCGTCACGAGCTCACAAATGAAAGCGGTTTGCAAGAGGGACATCAAGCTCAAAGAGAAAACAATGATGATACAGCTAGAGGAGAGCTAGTTAGAGCTGATGTTACTGGTTCAATGTGGATAGCTTACTAAAAAAGTGTTTTTCAAATATGGAGTGTTCTTAGGCTATTTAGGCTAGTTTATTGGTGTTTGTTTTGATGTTTTGGGCTTATGTTTTGAAGCTTAACGTGTTGCCATTTGTTTGAGTATGAAAACTGACACTTTGTTGATACTAATGTGAACTTGGGGAATCTGTTTGCAATCTGAATCTTAATTTTTAGTGCTTGGAATCTTCATATTTCAACTTGTGCTTGAGTTTGTAATTTGTGCTTGAATTATTATATATGTCGTTTGTTTTTTTTTAATATTAGATATGGAAGAAAGTTCAAAGAGGCCAAGGAAATGCAAAGGTCCTGATACTTGTAATTGGACTTTAGCTATGGATGAGGTATTGATTGATGCATATTTGCATCAACATACTCTGGGAAATAAAAATGGTAACAGTCTGACATCATTTGTAATGGATAGTATTTTTCAAGAGCTGAAAACTCACTTTCCAGACAAGCCAATTACTAAAGACAAGATTAAAGATCACATGAAAAATATCAAAGCAAAGTTCAATCCTTGTTATGATGTTTTCAAGAATGGTCTGAGTGGGTTTGCATGGAATGCAGAGACAAATATGTGGATTGTTGAAGATGAAGTCTGGGAAAGTCTAATTAAGGTATTATTTACTTCAACTGAAGTATTTTTTTTTATCAAGTGTACATGATAAGTTTTTTTTTTTATGTAACACTTTGTTTAATTTACGAAATTGTAGACAAAACCCGTAGCTGCTGAGTGGAAAAATAAGCCTATTATGTTTTATGATAAACTAGCAACTATTTTTGGGAAAGATCGAGCAACAGGAGATGATGAAGATGCAGGATTTGAAATGAGAGCAAAAAAAGCTGCTAGTGCTAAAAAAAATTACGGTCCAACCATTGAGGATATAGACTATTTGGTTGAAACCAATGAAGTTACTTTGGAGGGATTTGAAGTTGATGAAGAATTTGATCCCAATGGTTCTCCTAAAAGACCTTCTATTAGGAAGCCTCAAGATGTACCATCATCTAGGAATAAGAAACGTGCAAGAAAGGTGGATGAAGATGAGACAAGCATGAGCGAAATTGCTAAGACTTTTAAGAAAATGGCTGAGATGTTTGAACTGAACACTGCAGAGTTGGTCAAACAGAATAAGAGTTCTAGTGCTGAAGATGTTTGGGCTAACTTGGTCGAGATTGGTGTTGAAGAAGCTTCCTTGCCTTGTGTCTACATGCACCTTGTTCAACATCCAGAAGCATTGAAAGCTTTTAATGGAATTCCAGTTGATAAGCGTAAGGAAATGTTACCTTACATTGTGCCGAACTATCCTTGAAGAAGAGTATTATGATCTGCAGTGAACCCATGCTTTACTTATTTTGTTATTAACAGCTAATGTTGGTTGAAAAGAAACTCTTTTGTTTGTTAGCTTTTTGAGAGGTTTAAAAAGCCATTTTTGTAGAAGCAAGAAAAGCTTGTTTTGGTGGGGAAAAAAAAAGACAAGCACTGTTATTTTCTTCTGTTTGGGTTCTAACATTACTCATGCAAGTACATGTTAATTATCAACTATTGCGTTTTCGTTACATTCAGTCAGTGATATTAGCCATTGTTTGATACATATATGAATAAATAATCATAATATGGAACTTATTTTATAAGGGTAAAAATGGAAAAAAATATTGTAACTTATTTTATTCCATCCATTATCTAAACAATGGAGTGGGAACCTTGTTCTATTAAATTGTAAAATATCCAAACAATGGAATGGAATCCATATTCCGTTCCGTTCCATTCCATTCCGCTCATTTAAATACCGTTCCGTTCCACTCTCTTCCATCAATCCAAACAGAGCCTAAAGATGAAGGAAAACATGAAATACTAAATTAATAGAGGGAAAATTACACTCACCTCCCTTATGATTTTCTTAAAAAACACTAACACCCCCTTTAGTTTTCAACTAAACACAAACCTCCCTTAAATTTTATTAAAAGTGACATATATCTCCCTTACAATCAACAATGTTATATCACCGTTAGTTATATTTTACTGAACACAGCTTCCACTTTATTCACCTTCACTCAACCATTGTCTCTCTCCAACGATTCTCTTCCACCGTTTACGTTTGTGAAATATTGAACTTATACACACTAAATTATTTGGAAAGAGGAGCAACACTAGAATTTAGCTCAACAACACCTTGTTACCTCCTGATCAGAATCACTACTTCCGTGATATATGAAGCATGTAACTGCAATAACAAGAGATGCCCCGTTCAAAGTTCAAACAACAAACCTTATATGAATCTTTATTAATTGACCCAAGAATAACAATATATAAGCGTAATCAAGGAACCGCGGGAACTCCCCACAATTTAGGTTTTTTCCCATTGGAACACAAAGCCAAAGATCAGTAGTCCCTAAAAAGTGGAACAAAAATTGTGCACCTTATCTAGACATGCTCCCTGTTAGCCAACAACCTGAAGCTCCAATTGAAGATACAACAATTAAGAAAAGACACAATGAGACTCACTTGATTCACATATTGGATTTGACATACGAGGATAAAGTTGATTGACAATAAAAAATCTGTCCAAGAATTTGATAAGGAACAACGGAATGAAATAAAACAGAATTAAATATTTTACAATTGCAAACGGTGGAAAGGATGAAAGAGTTCGTTGGAGAGAGACAATGGTTGTGTGAAGATGAAAGAAAGTGGAAGGTGTTTAGTAACATATAATTAACTATGTTCTAACAGTGTCAATAGTAAGGGAGGTATTTGTCACTTTTAATAAAATTTAAGGGAGGTTTGTGTTTAGTAGAAAACTAGAGGGGGTGTTAGGGTTGTTTAAGAAAACCTCATGGTAGGTAAGTGTAATTTCCCGTAGATTAAATAGAGTTAGTACAAGATTACAATCCTCGAAGGAGAGTGTTGAGCTAAAAGCATCGCCAAGTAATCTAACTTCAATACTCTAAGAACTAGCATTCATGCTCGTCTATGGAGAAGATGAGATAAAATGAGAACTTTAAAGCTGCTAACCCTAGCTGAAACTTAGCCTCTCCAATTCACTAACAAATTTTCGGACCCTTAGCACCAACACACAGTTGTTCTTTAATAGTGCAAGGTCAGCCACTACATGTTGTACCCTTTGATCATTTTTTACATGAGTTGTCCTTATCGTATCCTACCTACTCTAGGTATATTCTTTATTATTCCCAGGATTCCAATTATTGGCGCCTACTCATTCTTACTCCTTAAACAATGGCCAGAACTGATCCCATGGGTTCGTACTAGCTGTACGACCCGACTAGCGATCCATGGAACCGCATCTTTTCAAATTTTCAGCGAAGCAATCGTAATTCACACTGCAACTTCCCATATCTTCAGAGCCATTCCTCATCATGTATCATAACACATCCACAACAAACATTACTAGTTTAAAATGATTAATTAATAATAAAGACAACTTAAGATTATAAACTCCTATCTCTTCAAAAAAAAAAGATTATAAACTCCTAAATGGGTAATGATTAGATGCTTTGTGTAATGCATTCACTCAATTTCTTGTTCATTATGAAAGCTAAGTGCAACGTGATAACAAACTATTTTGCCGGTTATTATCTCTCATGGCTAAAAACATCTATATTCGGGTTAATTATCACGAAACAAGTTTAAGCATTCACCCTTACAACCAACAAGCTTCATGTTTGGGGGGTTTTGGATTTGCATACACTTGAGACATCTACTCGGTCCTTAACACAATATACCCATAAGGATTGAAGGGGACCATGACAATGATTATATGTGTAAGCTTCATGTTTGTTCTTTCTCATGGTGATTAGTAGTTGATGGTTTGATGCATTGTTCTTAGAATTCTTCATGTTTTTGAAGGGAATGTGTCGCATGAAAAAAGAAAACAAAGTGGTAAGTACCAAATACAACAACGAGAAGAATTTGGGATCTTAACAAGAAAATGAGAAATGATATTTGAACAACCATTTTTTTACAACTTTTGTGACAACTTTATCTCTCATACTCACATTATCATTCTACTTTATCTCTCTATTGCTTTGATTTTTGTGTCACTACCTAAATTTCTTTGTATAATTTAGTTGTTCAAAAGGTTGTCACAAGAAATGGTTGTTCAAATAACATTACTCTTTGGGGAAGCAAAATATTGTTATATACTCCTTCCCCTCCTAAAAAAAGTTAAGCAACACCAACTTTATTCAAAATATATTCAATCCCCTCTGAAACCTAAAAACCTAATAAACCATTAGAAAGAACATGAACGGCTGTTGCGGTTACCAAAAAACTATTTCGATGAGGTGAATTTGATCACATCCATTAATCGTCGATTAAAAATTGTCTTATTATAAAAGATGAAGTCATTGAAACATCTTCAAATAGACCACACAACGATATACCAAATCAAAAACGAGCCTAACTTAACCTCTTTCTGGTCCCGAACCTCCAATATAATGTAAAAATACCATTTTACTATGGGTAATAAAAACTCATAAAATTACATACAATTTTAAAACAAACATCAAAGAATTTTTATGTTTTATTTTAGTTCCTAATATTTTCATGTTAATGGTGTTGATATGAGACCTTGAAGTATGTTTATCTAAATTCACTTATTTCACGATTGATCCACTTCTTTCAATTTTATTTTTATCTTTTTATTGAAGTGGGGGGAGGACCTATCAACCAAATACAAAGCACACTAACGACCGAATCTATAATCTTACCATAACACGTAGACGGAGGGAATTTAGCGCTGTTAATTAATTACTAATAACACGAACGCGGTTTTCGTAAAAGGAAAAAAAAAAAATGAAAACACGAAAATAGAAAGAAAAGGACAAAAATGGGAAATAAGAAATTACGGGGTTGAAGTTGAAAATCTTTTCACGTTCAACGTTGAAACAAAGCCTGAGATTTTTGTTCAACGAATTGATCTCATCGAAAAAAACGAACTGATCTCACCGATCGATCGCATGAAAAATTGAAATTGAAGAAATGATGAAGGGATGGGATGGGATTCAATCCTCGTCTCGTTCTTCTACTCGAACGAGTTCCACGATCAGCAATCGAGTTCCTTCTCAAACGGTTCGACTCGGACGTGTTCAACCTCAGGCTCCTTCTTATCGCACCATTTTCTGTAACGATCGTGAAGCTAATTTTCCTGTTCGATTCAAGGTTCTTTTCACTCATTGCTTCTTAATTTTCATTTCGCGGTTAATTCATGTTGTTCAGTTAGTTTTGCGAAGGTTGAGGTGATTTTAGTGTTTCAGTAAGGGTTTAGTTGTTAACACTACCAAAAAAAAAAAGGTTTAGTTGTTAGTTTATTATTAGATTGGTTTTTAAGTTAAATATTTTATATATTATTGATTAATAGATTAAAGATTCAGGTTGAGTTGATATGTGTGTGAATTAAGCAAGTTGCGTGGTGTTGTGATTGATCTTCTGTGTGTTGATATTTTGAATTTGAACTTGTAATGTAACTAATTAATGTTAAGGTTGAAGATATTTTAGTGTTTCAGTAAGCTTATTGATTCTTAAAAGCAGATTTAGTGATTAGTTTATTGATTAAATTGATATTCAGTCATAGTGAAGATTAAAGATTCACGGTGAGTTCTGCTTTGGTTAGTTGATATGTCTGTGGATTAAGTGTTATGATTGATCTTCAAAATGCCAACTGCGTGTGGATATTTTGAACTTGGAATGTAAACTCTAAATAATCTAATCTGTTCTTTCTATTGGATTTGTCTATTGAAAGAGGATAGTTTGTGAGTATTTTACGAGGAATGCCTTTTTGGTCTCAGAATAAGCATATGGTAAATAGAAAATAGAGATAGAGATAGAGGGAATAATTGGTTCTGATTTTTTTAGAAAATATTCATGATGCAAAAAGCAGAAATGACGACATTAGAGAGAGAGATTGTTGGGGTAGCACCTATAGTAGAAAAGTTTGTAGAAACTAGACTTATTGGTTTGTGCATTTAGAGAGAAGACCTGTGAATTTTGTAGTAAGGAGAGTAGATCAGATGGAAGGGAGTCAGATCGCTAGAGGTAGGGGTAGATCTAGAAAAAATATAAGAGAAATGCTACCCCAAAATATCGAAGATGCTTCTAAATCCTTCTTAATAGTTTCCCATTTAGTTTTTCTAGGTCTTCCTCTACCTCTAGTGATTTGACTCCCCTACATCTGATCTAGTCTCCTTACTTCAAAATTCACATGTCTTCTCTCACATGCCAAAATCACGCAAGTCTAGTTTCTACCATCTTTTCTACTATAGGTGCTACCCCAACTCTCTCTAATGTTGTCGTTTCTAATTCTATCCTGTCTTGTCTTACCACACATCCTCATCTCTGCTACGCTTAACTTATGTTCATGCTGGTTCTTTACCACTCAAAACTTTTTCCTGTACAACATCGTCGGTCCTTCCGATAAAATTTTCCCTTTAACTTGAGCGGTACTTCCGCATCATATAAAACACTTGAGGCACTCCTCCATTTCAACTACCCATTTTGGATTCAATGGTTTACATCTCCTTCTATTTCTCCATATTTTTGTACTATAGATCCAATATATTTAAACCGTGTAACTTGTGGTATGATATGATCCAACTTTCACCTCTAAGCTAGAAATGCTTCGCCTCTTGCTAAACTTACATTCCATATACTCTGTCTTGCTTCTCTTGCTTCTACTCACTTGAAAGTCATATGTTTCTAAGACTTGTCTCCAAGTCTTCAATCTCCAAGTAGGAAGATATCATTTAAAAAAGCACGCATCTTGGTGCTTGCTCTTGGATGTGTTCCGTAAGTATGAGAAAATCTTGGTGCAATCCTTGGTGAAAAGATAAGGGATTAATGTTAAACCTTGGTGCAATCCTATTGTTATGGGAAAATCTTCGGTGTCTCCACTTTGTGCCCTCACACTTGTCTTGACTCCGTCATACATATCCTTGATAGCTTGAATATTGGCAACCCTAACACTTCTCTTCTCTAGGGCTTTCCACAAAATTTTTAGACACTCTATCATATGCCTTCTCCAAATCAATGGAAACCAAGTGCAAGTCCTTTTGATCCATTTGATACTGCTCCATCCTACGTCGTAGTAAGTATGTTGCTTCCATTGCTGTCCTCCCATGCATTATCCGAGTGGTTTTTCAGTAACCTGAGTCTCTTTTAATAGATCGAATATTAGTCTAAGAGTAAGAAATAAAGAGAAAACAAGGAAAAACCATGGGGCCAAACCACTAAGAATAAATTGGATTAATTTGGTTGGTCATTAATCATGTCTAAAGACCAACCAAATAAATCAAAATTAATGGTTTGGCCCCATAATTTTTCCTTGTTCTCTCTTTATTTTTTACTCTTGGGCTAATATTCGATCAATTAAAACTCACGTCCTTTATTAATTACCGGCTCATGATAACAACTTTCACATTTTTTTGATATCCTGTCTTATGAACAAACTTTTCCTTCTTAATCCGCAACTCATTTCACTTAGCTCAAGTTTCTTATCTTTCTCTCTCTACTTTCAGTGAACCTGTAGATACTACATTTCCCAGCTTTGGTGATTAAATTGGTGTAACCCATCATTATTCTAACTCTCACATTTCTCAGGGCTTCCTAGTGTTTTGCTTAGTACCTTATATTTTCCCGATTTTAAGCTTATTTACTACACAACTATCTTATTTAACCTTATGTTTTATGGTTTCTTCCCACCATCAATATTCTTTTTACCTCCTGGTCAAAAGCGTCTTGATTTTCCTAGTTTCTCTTTGGATACCTCCCGAATCCCTTTGACAACCTTTTTTCACAAGTTGATAGTTTTGGCTTCCAGAAGTAGTGAATTTTTTTATGTCTGGGATTATATTATATATTTCACATGCCTATATCTTGTAATTATATTGAATTTGATTAGTTAATATCCATTATTTCAGGGAAATTCAATATCGACTACAAAATACAATTTTTTCACCTTTCTCCCAAAAGGATTATTTGAACAGGTAAGATACTCTAAGCTTTTGATTTTGTCTACATTTGTACTGTTTATTGACGGTAAATCATGCTTTTTTAAAATGATGGGGTCTATCCTTGCCACATTATCAGTGTTTTTTTTTGTTTTTTCCGATGATATAAATTCCTGTTTGTCCTGCAGTTCAGACGGGTGGCTAATCTCTACTTTCTTACAATCTCAATTTTGTCAACCACCCCAATTAGGTATGTAAATGCTAGAAAGTATTTTACTTCAAGGATTATTTTGCAATATACTAGCTTAATTGTGATTCATGAAGAAAGAGCATACCCACTGAGGGCACCCAACACCGTCTTATTTTTTTCACCAATTTTTTTGCTTAGGCTTACTGCTTTCTTCTATTAGGTTGGATAATAATATATATCGTGTAATTAGACACATTTTGATTTTAATAGTTATTATTTGTATGGATAAGATGTACTACAGATGCATGCTTGAATTGGATATTTATATTCGGTTATCTGATAGTTAGGGTGATTTAGAACCCATGGGATCACAGGGTGGGTTTAAGGGTTAATTGGTGGCTAATACTGGCTATTATGAAACTGAAAACAGTACTTTTGATTCTATGAAATTAGGGGCCTACTTGCTGTGCATGATAAGATAAGATAAGGCATGGTGACATAAGACTTGTTTGAGGTCTGATTCTATAAGTTTAGTACAAGACTGTATTTGGTTTAACATTATGCTAGAGACCGATAGAGTTTTTGCTTTTCAATATTTTGACGTTCACTGCATGTCTACTCTAGAATGCTGGTTAATATAGTAGTAAGAGTTGAAGTTGTATTTTATTGAAATACTCTCAATATAAAACTCTGTTTGGTCCAATGTAAAACAATAGGGAGCTACTGTGGCATAAAAAAGCACGCCTGTGGAACGATCCCTGGCCGCTACAGGAGCTGAGGATAGCGTCACCTCAAAATTGGTTAACCAACTAAATTCAGTTTAACTGACTTGACAGCCTTGCCTTAATAGATGCCTACTCAATAGAATTCTGATTGTAATATCTGAGAAATATCTCAATATTTGGGTTGTATATTAGAGTAATTCATATTTCATAATATCTTCGATTATTTCTTAGGATCAGTTTTTCATTTTCGTTATATATATATATATATATATATATATATATATATATATATCATGATTGGTTTCCTCTTTTCATTAAGATTAGGTCTTTATGACTGTGGTATATTAGTATAATTTAGCTTTAGTGCTTAGTTTTAATCAAACCATTGTTAGAATTCAAAGTCTTCATTCTTTGTTTTTTTTTTTTTTTGTTTTTTTTCTCTTATTTAACCCCCTGACTTCAACAATTCAAACTAATTCATTCTCGAGGTAATTACTTGAATATCGTTATTATTGCAATCAACTTCTAATCAAACTGCCACAGTATCATTTACCATGTTTTTCTTGGATCTGGCATCATACTTTTTCCATGCTTTAATTAATTAGTGTAAACGTCATTATCAGTAGTATATACTTTTTCATATGTTGAATCCTTTCACCATCTTGAAAGCTTTTAGAGTCTAATTACATACTTTCTGATGTTGCAGTCCTGTCTCTCCAATAACTAATGTGCTTCCTCTATCTTTGGTGCTTCTCGTTTCTCTTATAAAGGAAGCTTTTGAGGACTGGGTAAGAATTTTCTTTACTCTCTCTGCACATTGCTTTCTTTTTGGTATGTTTTACTTAAGTTTTTAGGATTAGGGGATTCAGATTTCATCTTTTGGATAGACATTTTATAAGAAATTTCAACTAAGGATGTTATAGGAAAATGTTGAATTGATATGTATATAAGAAGAAGCATTTTATCACACAAAATGCTTCCATATTTGTGAAAGATTATGCTTATTTTGTTTCATAATGTGATTATGACTTCCATATATGTAATGAATGATTTTATGCATTTATGTATTCATGCATGCATGACTGGATAAATGTTTATTTAGATATCTTGACGACTTTGTTATTTCAAATTATTGAGGCTTTCTTATAAATTGATTTATTCCAGTGGATTTCACTGTGCCCCTCCTATTAATGTTTTCCCCTTAAATTTCTTACAACAGAAGCGTTTTCAAAATGACATGTCCATAAACAATAATATGATAGATGTTTTACAAGATCAAAAGTGGGTGTCTATACCTTGGAAAAAGTTGCAGGTCGGAGATATTATCAAGGTGAGTGTGCAGTATGCTATATGTTTCTGTGCTATATTTAATTTTGTCTTGCCTATGTTACGAACTAAAACTTACAACCTCAGTGGAAGAGTATTTATAATGGTCATTGATCCTATGCATATTAATTTTCATAAGATGTTGGTTGGTTATCATGTCATTGCGGGCTGCAGTCCTCACAACATATGTTCATAATATGTCATCGTATGTTGTTAATCTCGGATAGTGGTGTGCAGTGGCTGAATCCAAATCCGCTAAAGCAGAATTGCAGAAAGTGCGATGACCGATATTCTAAATTTCGTTACACTTTAAATAATTTATACAAAGTAATTTATTTAAGTAATTTATACTATATTATACATATAAATAATTTTATTTGTTTATTTACATTTACTTACTCTATCCCTAAATAGAAAGCCCCTTTCGAAATGAAACTTGTCCCTAAATATAAGCCTCATTTCAAGTTACTAGTTACATTTATAATTATTTTTTAAATGGGAAATACTGCATGTGAATACTTTCCCATGATGACCTCACGAGTACTGTAACAAAGGCTCTAATTTACATCCAACCACCCATGTATTCCGTGAAAGGAGCATCTAACGGCTGCTATGAATTTGTGATGCCTTCGTGAAATTTACGTCCGCGATAAATAGCAACACTCTTGTTAAATATACCTGTAATTAATTCTACCAAGTGTCTTGAGATTAAGGGTGTGTTTGGTTTGGAAGAGAGATTGTGAAGAGAGAAGTTGCTGAGAGTATGAGAAGAGAGAAAAACAAAATGAGAAATAGAGTAGATTTTATGTATTGTTTGGTATAAGAGAAAGATGAAAGAAATAGAGAAGAAAGAAGTGTTAATTATTTTTTATAGTACCAAAATACCCTTGCTTTTTGCACTCCACCATCAGGCTTACGACCAATTCAACCCCTATTTTTTTATTTTTTTTATTTTTATTTCTAAGCAATTCAAGTATTCAACCCATAATTGCCATCGTCTTTAAAAAAAAACCATAATTATCATTTATCACAGCTTTCAGTGATTTACTTACCATCATATTCCATGCACTATTTGTTCTTTCATTCCTCCACATCAATTTTATATATTTTTTTTTAATTCATGTGTTTTCTATTCTCATATTAAAAATCTGCTAAAAAAATTCAACTCCTAGTTATCCATTCCCCTTCGCCACCTCCAGATATATAGTTAATAAATACAAAATAAAATGAATGTGCGTTCTTGCCCGCTTGGTACTTTGATCCGATACCCACTTCTCCACACAGGCCTCCACTTCCTCAACTGTAATGATGGTTTTTGCCACTCATCTTTGTTGATCAAGAAAGTAAGGGCAAAAAAGGGAAAACAATGAAAAGCACCGTTTCTATTGTCTTTAAGCGTGGGACCCACACCAAATTGGTATTTCTCCCCTATTTCTTCTGTCTCCCAATCAGGAGAAGTGTGGCATCTCCTTCCTCTTTCTCTCTTCGATACTTCTCATGCCTCTTTTTCTCGCTAACCAAGCACGGTGTAAAAGCAAACAGGACTGAATAAGATAAAAATAAAATCTTATCTTGCTTGATTCTCCTACATATAATATTAATATTAATAGTAATGATGTATATAGTTTTGTATTTTTCTTCCCCCTTTCATATGATGATTTTCTTAATAATTTGCTCATGTACCCTTTGTTTGTTTTTGTCTAGCACCTCAAATTATTTTCTTTATCATGTTTGTTATATTTGTTCCCATCTTGTAGAGGCACATACGTATCTTTGGGATTGTGAAAAAAGTGATTTTTTTGTAGGTTAAGCAGGATGGGTTCTTTCCTGCAGATTTGATTTTCTTGGCTAGTACAAATGTTGATGGTGTCTGCTACATTGAGGTTTATTTATTTATTTATTTGTTTGTTAATATGTTTCAATCTAGTATGAGTGTTTCTTGATGTTCTTTATCAGTATTTGTGATTCATTAATGTTGGGTTTGGGTGACAGACTGCTAATTTGGATGGGGAGACCAATTTGAAGATTAGGAAAGCATTGGAAAAAACCTGGGATTACCTGACTCCAGAGAAGGCATCCGAGTTTAAAGGTTTGTATTTTAATGATTAATATTTATGATACCCCTTATTACAATTATATATTTTCTGTCCAAGTCCTAGGACACATACACCTTCAAACCTTTTATCTTTTAATGCATTTTTGTTTTAAACATTTTTAGTAAAAGGATTTTTTGTAACATGATCATAGTTTTGGCTTATCTGTCTGAGAAATGAGTACAGGAAATCAATTTAATCAGTCTTCTGTGTATGTTAGTTTCTATGGATTGTCTACATGCCTTATTTCTTCGAGATACAATTTTGATTCCAACTTAAAAACAATGTGATTACAGAAATGTATAGTATCTTTCATATGGCTTCCTCTTTGTATGGGAATTTAGCTGGTAAAATAGTATAGTAGTATTAGTATCTTGTACATATGTTATAATTACTTGCGGAGACACATACTGTGTTTACATTCACCATTGTTAAGCGTCGGATCAGCTGTTAATTCAGGTTGGGTAAAAGTAATACTCCCTCCATTTCTTTTCTTTTGATGTTTTAGGACTTCAACTTTATTTCAAAACATTTGATGTTTTTGGATTTTTAATATCTTTATCCAATTTTACCCTTGTTGAAAAACACACCATTTAATTGGAAGTTTCAATACTAAATGCAATTGGAGTTTCAATTTGTGTGGTGAGTGTGATAATTAAGGAGATTGGAATTTTGAGAAAAACATAAATAAGGGCATTTTAGTCAAAACCTTACAATTATTCATATACTTAAATGATTCCTTAATACTTGTGCAATCACCTAAAACATCAAAAGAAAAGAAATGGAGGTAGTATAAAATTGTGTAATTGGTTGTCATTTATCATTAGATATATAGATCCTCCGATTGGACATAATGTTCACTTTTGGGATTCACTACGACTAAAATACTAGTAATTTTTTGCTCATAAAATATTAAATGATTTACTTGTCTCATTAATTGTTCTTAAATTTCTAGTATTTTTGTATGGAAATTTCTAAATTGCGATTTGCTGTAATTGAAAGTTTGTATGGCTCTTCAAAATGATTGCCTTTTTAATTTTCTTTTCGACACATTACTCTGAATTTTATGTAATACTCATTTATTATCAGGTTGATGATAGTCAATTCCAATGATAATCTATCTATTATAAGTTCTGACAAGCTGTCTTCTTGCTATTTTCAGGTGAAATTCAGTGTGAGCAACCAAACAATTCCCTGTATACATTTACTGGAAATCTTTTGATTCAAAAGCAAACACTTCCCCTCAGTCCAAACCAAATTCTTTTGCGAGTATGCTGTGTTTTTATTTATTTTTTTCTCAATGCTGTTTGTGTTTTGTTGTTGTATTGTATAAGCTAGCCATAATTGCTGCATTTGACAGAGTGAGTGAGTGTTTTTTCTTTGTCGAGTTTGTTTTTAACTTTGTATATGGTGGTACTACCATCGATAGATGCATATGTTTTGTTTACTTAATTTATGAATTGAGCAGACATTAATTTATTGAATCTCTGGTTTTCAGGGATGCAGTCTCAGAAATACAGAGTATATTGTTGGTGTTGTTATTTTTACAGGACAAGAAACAAAGGTATGTTGTTGTAAATGACGTCTAATATTACTACCTCCGCAATTTTCTAGCCCTTGGTCTGCATCTAGTAAAAAATAGTTATTAATAATACTAGTAATGCATTGTTGTTGAAATGTTACTTGTGACATAGTTCTGTTGTTTCGAACTTGTTATGGTATTACTCCATCTGGGATGATTTATAAGCAAAAATTGGCTTAATCACACATTTTAAGAATGATAATTATACTAATGAATCACACTAGATCAATTAAACAATTGTTTCCATAACCTAAATTTCCCTTCAAGATTAAATTGGTTCATTGGAAACTAAAGTTAAATTAAGTAAAGGTCATTTTAGAGATAGTATCATTAAACAGGCTAAAAAGTGTTAACTTTTGCTTTCATTTCATTCAAAGATATATAGCTATTTTTGGCTTATAAATCCTTCCGGAGGGAGTGTAAATTGTAATCATCATTGGTATATCATGTGATTTTGTTTTGTTATCAAGCATATATGGACCCCCGTCAGGTGCAGGGATGATGAAAAAAGAAAACAAGGGAAAGTCAGTTCTGTTTGTTGAACTTTGATGGATATGCATTCATTTCTTTGTCTATGTAAATAGAAACAAAGGGGGTATTTGATTACTCTTATCCTTTTCAGTTGATATAATTTTTTCCAATAAATGTAGAAAACAATTTTTGTTGAGTTTCCTGTATTCAAAGTTGTTTAGGAAACGATGATGAATTTGCCTTTTTTTCCCAATCGTTCCCTTCACAAAATACTGATAACAGGATCAAATGAAACAAGGTGGCACCCTCCTTTAAAAGGGCATCATTGCTCACAAGTTTTATTTTCAAATTTTGTTCTCCATTAAACTTTTGTTGTTGAATATGTTGTTTGCATTATTGATTGTCCTATTCTTTTGCAAATCTAGATTAGCTTGGTTTATACTCTCTAGGTATTTTATATTTTCATTCTGTTGCGGCAGTTTTTTGTTCTTTAAATGTTAACGGATCTTTCATCATTTCACAGAAAATAAACCAAATACACCCTACCTATGATATCACCACTAGTTATAGTGTATTTTACTAAACTTACGTTTCTTAATAATTGGTTGGTGTTGAATGTGATAGGCGAAATAACTTGGTCTGTATTTGCATTTTTAGGATATGTCTTTTGATATTTCACTTTGTTGTCGCTGCATGTTTTCCTTCTGTAATTGTTCAGGTGTATTTATTACATGCGTTCTGAATGACATTGCAGGTGATGATGAATTCAATGAATGTTCCTTCCAAAAGAAGTACATTGGAGAGGAAACTTGACAAGCTCATACTTGCTCTTTTTGCAACACTCTTTATGATGTGCTTTATTGGAGCCATAGGCAGGTATGTGAGTTAACTAGAGTTTCTGGACCACTTCTAATCTGTTGTCAATGTTCATGGACGCTATATATGTTTAGGCAGTATTAGGAAGGGCTGGAATTTGTTGTCTGAAATCTGAATTAGATTTATCGTTTTTATTACTGTAATATCAACACCATTATTTTGATGGACCCTACATGGCATGTCCACAGCTTGAAACTCTATTTTTTGTTGAGATTTAATAATAGTTAATGATTATTCATCTATAATAAGTATTAAATTCATAAAAATTGTAATCGCAGTGTTGAAAGTTTTATAAATAATCTTAATATAATAATAATAATAATAATAATAATAATAATAATAATAATAATAATAATAATAATAATAATAATAATAATAATAATAATAATAACGAGTCTGTTATTAGAACTAAATTTTAGTCCAAAAAATTGTAATTACAGACTGGGAAGTTGAGGAATGTGCGTTTTTTATATTTTAATCTAGTTATTCGATGATGGTTTATTTTAAAATGTTGATATTTTGACCAAATGAGGTAGTCCCTTATATAGCGGTATATAATTTTGAATGATATTGTTGGAATTGTGAATTTCAGTGCTATTTTCGTGAACAAAAAATACTTTTACTTGCATCTTGACTCATCAGAGGAGGGCTCGGCACAGTTCAATCCAGGAAACAGATTTCTGGTAACGTGTACTTGCTCTGTCAAGATAAATAGCCACCTCCTTTCATTCTTTTCCTCTTAACTTAATCGCTAATTCCAAGTCTTCTGTTGTCAGGTTTTTATTCTGACTATGTTTACCCTTATCACACTGTATTCAACAATCATCCCAATCTCACTTTATGTGTCTATAGAGGTTTGTGTCTCAGTCATTTGAATTTATATACTCCAAAAGTTCCATGTTTTTGTAATAAGAAAACGTTATTTATTTGGGTTATTGTATCAGATGATAAAATTTATTCAATCAACTCAATTTATCAACAAGGATTTGGGCATGTACCACAAAGAAAGCAATACACCGGCATTGGCCAGAACCTCAAATCTGAATGAAGAACTTGGACAGGTAAGTAGCTACCACATGTTTTGGTTGTTGGCATAAAATAATTAATTATTCTTGGTGGAGATTTAAAGGCAAACATAAAAGAAATAAAAGAAATCAATATTAAGAAAGGTTTCTAAAATAATAACAATGACCTTTTAAGAAACCTAGAATAAAAGTGGTTTAGTACTGTGAATGAGTACGTCTCCGCCAGGTTCCCACCGTGTGTGAAATAATCCTTTCAAAATGCCTTCATCCAATCCATCTCATAACTTACTTATTTTCATAGCTAAAGAAGTATTGTTTTCCCTTGTTTCTTTTGCACTCCCATAATTCACCTTAGTCTCTTCCCTCTTTATCTACAATCCTAGAACTTTAACATGGTATTAGAGCGTAAAACATTTGGTCACGATTTTGGCTATATCTAGTTCTCCTAAGTATGGAACCGATTAAATTTGAAACTATGTTCTCCTGTTCCTACACACATTCCAACTTTCTCTCTTCCAAGTTTTCTCTTTGTTGGTGTTATTAATGGTTCATCCTTCCAACATGTTCAGAATCTCTCCTCTGTTGTGCCATCCTTCCAATGTGTTGACATTCTCTCGTCTGCCCTGTTATCCTTTTTACTTGATCTGTAGCTTTCATTGTCATGTCATCTTTTCGGCGTGCTTTGAAGTTCTCTTTTGTTATGTCATCTTTCTGGTTTGGTCTAAATCTACCCTCTGCTGCGTTATCTTTCTGGTGCATTTTAAAGCTCTCATCCGCCATGTCACCCCTCTAGTATGTTCTGAAGTTATTCTTTGCCCTGTCATCCTTCCCCTCTGTTCAAAATCTCTCCTGATGTCATCTTTCTGGTTTGGTCTAAATCTACCCTCTGCTGCGTTATCTTTCTGGTGCATTTTAAAGCTCTCATCCGCCATGTCACCCCTCTAGTATGTTATGAAGTTATTCTTTGCCCTGTCATCCTTCCCCTCTGTTCAAAATCTCTCCGGATGTCATCCACCATGTCATCCTTGTCCTGTTATCTTTCTGGTGTATTTTAAAGCTCTCACTGATGTGTTCAGATGCTCTCGTCTGTAAAGTGGTTTCTTTCGGTCTCCATTCTCCATTACTGTGTTGCCTTTTATTTTGGCATTCTCTTGTGTCACTAGTTTTGCCAGAATATTTTCCAGTGACTTTTTTATTCAAAGTCTTTGTTACTTGTCTGTACCTTAATCTGAAATCCTACAAACTTTAACAGAGGAATTTTCCTTTGTTCTCTTCACGCATTTCGTTTATTGCTTGAAATTATATATTGATAAAATATGAATTAGTATTGAAAGATTATACATACATTTTTGGTCCATCTGATTGAAAAATGAAAATATAAATTGTTTCGCCGTTGCTGTATATTTTTATTTTCATATTTCCTTGTTAATACAATATTACTTATTTATTAGGTGGAGTATATTTTCTCCGACAAAACTGGGACCCTAACAAGAAACTTAATGGAGTTCTTCAAATGTTCGATTGGAGCAGAGGTCTATGGAAATGGTGTGACCGAAATTGAGAGGGGACTAGCAGAGCGCAATGGCATGAAAATTGAGGTAGTACTCTTGTTGTGGTTTGTAAGGAAGTAGATGACCAATTTTAAAATTGCACAATTATGTCTTATTATTGCTCTACAGGAAAATAGATCGCCCAATGCTGTGCAAGAGAGGGGTTTCAATTTTGAAGATGCCAGGCTTATGAGAGGAGCTTGGAGGAATGAGCCCAATCCCGATGCATGCAAAGTAAATAATATTGCTTTACTTTGAATTAGTGGTAGCAGTTTGATTTATCTTTCAACCTGGTCTTGAGTTTTTGGTTTGTAAGTTTGATTCTTGTTGACTAAAAAGGTTTTTATATACATCCATCTACTTCTCTTGATATATATTTTGTAAATTTTAATGGAAAATCAACCGGCTTAAATCTGTGCTTGCTGGTTGCATGTTATACTTAAGCTATTGGTTCACATTTATCCTAGAAATTATACAAGATTTCTTAACTCAAACCATCTGTCACGAGTTCCATATAAAGTTTGTATGACTGAGCTGAATACTTAGAAGTCTGTAATTTTCTTATAAATGTATATGATTTTATTCAATTTGTGTTGTACTATATGTTCTATAATTTAAATCCTTGTAGCTGTATCATTTTTTATGTATGTCTGTGTTGTATATGTGCTTCCTAGGTAATAATTAGGTCCTTTACTTTTGTGCCTAATTTTCAAAATATTTGGCACAATTCAGAAAATGTTTATTCACATTGTTTAATCGTGTTGCTCTTTTGGTAAGTATTATATGTAGTTAAGCGCATAAGCTGCTTTCATTATGTTATGCCGATACCATTAATTTAAAAGGTGCAATTTGTTACCGTGGTTTTATTATGTTAATAAATATTTTATACAATATAGTAATATCCCTTTTTGTTATATATGTGCAGGAATTCTTCAGATGCCTTGCTATATGCCATACTGTACTTCCGGAAGGTGATGAGAAGTCCCCTGAAAAGATCAAATATCAAGCTGCATCACCCGATGAGGCTGCTTTGGTTATTGCTGCAAAGCACTTTGGTTTCTTCTTCTACAGGTTCAAAATTCAAACTTCTTGATTATGTTTCTAATTTTCCTGGTAAACAATGCGAGCACCTAAGTAGTGGAGAGGGGAAAAAGTGTGGATGATTAAGGATTGAACCTCCAACATTAACATTACAACCAATTATTGAGAACTTGGGCTGGTGCCAATTTAGCTAAACTTGTAAACTCGTTGGCGGTTTCCCCCTTTTAAGAGGATGGAGATCCTTTGTTCAAATGTTCAGTCTCAATCTGTTATATAAATTATATATGTTCATTGTAATCCTGTCTTGTGTCTTTTATACATTTATAAATTACCATTGGACTGTAGATATCTGCATTTTTATCCTAGAGTGGTGGTTGCGTAGAACTGTCAGCAAAGTTTAGTGATTTGTGACATCAAGTTCTTATGTGTCAGATGAGACATTGCATGAAATGCAATCTGGTTATACCCATTTACTGACTGACCGACTTCCTTAACTAGAACTGAAGGTTCTGTTCACGCTTTATTGTGAATTGAGCATGTTTAGAGGTCCCACGTTGGATGAGATATGGTCTGAAATTGTGCCCATGAGTGGTGGACATTCCTCACCTTACAAGCAGGTTTTGTAGGGTTGAGTTAGGCCCAACTGCACAACCCAAATTCTAAGATGGTATCAGAGTCTATCAAAGATCTTTTGGGCCATCTGCTACTGGGCCACTGGGATTGCATTCCAACTGTTCAGTTATGTGCTTGAGGGTAGTGTTGAGAAGTCCCACTTTGGATGAGATATGGCCTGAAAATGTGTTCATATGTGTTGGACACTCCTCATTTCACAAGCTGGTTTTGTAGGGTTGAGCTAGGCCAACCCAAGTTCTAAGAGAACCAATAGAAAGAGAATCATAGAGAAAAACTGAACCTTTAGGTATTACTGGCTTTTGGTTTCTTAGTACTGAATGAAAATTGTTAGATCAGGAAACCCAACATAATTTGTTGGGTACCGTACATGACAGGTTGATCGGTTGATGCTAGCTCTCTATCAAAATCTTGTTTATTCCAGGTTTCTCTTTTAGCAGCCAAGTGAACTTTTGTCACTGAACGACTACATCATCAAGTAGAGAAGTAACATGGCCACTGAGAGGAATAATGACTTGACATTGATGATAACTTTGAATATTATTGATACTATCTTAATACATAGTAGTTTGATATTGACTTGATACAAAAGACTAAGCACTAATCCCTGTTTAAATTTTAATATATATACTCAATCCTAAATAAATTGAGAAATCAGGAAACAGATAACAATAAGAAAGATATACGGAAATTAATCCCAAAAAACGATATAAGATATGGGAGCTGATCCTCATCTCAGTTGGGGGCTCTCTCTTCTCACTGAGAGTGTCGTTTATATTTTTCTTAGAATTGTTGGGTTGGGCCTAATTCAACCTCAACCAGCTTGTAAGGTGAGGGTTGTGTTACCTTTATAAAAAATACTAGAATACATAGGTCATATCTCTTGGCAATGTGTGACTGAATCCACCCCTTCACACCCAGCACAATGAAGGTGTTGGATGCTGCAATGAAGGCTACCAAAATGTCACAATTAGGCGGCTAGGGGTGGACCGCAACTGAAGGCGGAATTTTCAACACACCCACCCCCTCACGCTCGAGCCCCAGTGAGCCTGAAGTGTGGATGATGCGGGAGGTCTCACGTTCGAGTCCCAGTGAGCCTGAAGTGTGGACGATGCGGGAAGTCCAACAACAGATCTAGGATAGGCTCTGATTCCATCTTAAATCGGTTTGGATCTCAAAAGCTAGTTTAAAGGATGTGGGTGACCGCACACATTCATACATCTCCAATAGCCCAAGAACCTGAGCAATGTGAGACTCCCAATAGAACTTCAATACCGTGCTTATGAATCCAAATCCTCAACCAAGTTTAAACTTTGAATTTCCAATTAAAGCTCAATTCATCTCCATCCATTGTTCATTTCTTTACTGATTTATTCATCTTTTGTATAGAGTATTCATCCTCTGAGTTTGTCATTAATTCCATTTCAGTTTATCATATTGTTTGGTTATATTTCAGTCCATTAGTCTTGTCTTGTATTGATCAAGAGTGCCGTTTGATTTAGCATGGGCGTATTGATCCACCTGCAACCAACTAGTTTCTTTTCTCTTGGCCTCTCAACAAACTTCCAAGTTCCATTTCTTTTATGCATTATTATCTCCTCATCCATTGGTTGAACCCAATTTTCATCCATAAGTGCCTCTTGCACAGATGACTGATCCTCACAAAGTCAACATTTTGGGGTCGGTTGTATAAATTCTGCTATCCTGGATTGACAATACTAACCGTACCCGCTAGCATGTTCAATTGCTTTTTAACTCAAGTTTCCGGATAAAGCTTGCACACAACCATTTTCCACGTTTATCAGTTCACAAAGGCAGTGGGTGCTAGGAGGAGCTTATTCCCGAGCTTGTGTTGGCCACAAGGAGTATCATCCACGGAGGGTAATAGTTAGAGCAAGTACTGGTTCAGGAGCACAGGCAGCCTGTTTATGACGCTCCTTGAGAGGATATCAGATTCCTGATTTTAGTTTGACCTTGTAGGCCTTCATTTTGTTATAACAATTTTTTAATCAAGAATGAGGTTTAATCTTTTCATTTACCAGTTCTTCAGCAATAGAGCTGCTAGATTTTGATATTTCTTCTCTTTGAGTTGATGCTAATCTGAAAGATTTTTTCAGGCGCACACCTACAATGATATATGTTCGAGAATCTCATGTTGAGAAGATGGGAAAAGTTCAAGATATACCCTATGAGATTCTCAATGTGCTTGAATTTAATAGGTATGATCCTTCCATCCGGTACATTGTTTTAGGGTCTTAACTTTTTCTTCTGACAATACTTGTATCTTTGCTCCGTTTATAGTACAAGGAAGCGCCAGTCAGTTGTATGTCGTTATCCAGATGGAAGGCTTGTACTATACTGTAAGGTAATAGTTTCTTGAGGTTTAACCACACAATTACAAGTTGCCATTGGGTTTGGCTAGGATGACATTTTCTGAAGAACTTTCTTTTCACAGGGTGCTGATACTGTAATCTATGAGAGACTGGCTGATTCTAATAGCGATATGAAGAAAATCACCAGGGAGTACTTGGAGCAATTTGGATCATCTGGACTACGTACATTATGCCTGGCTTACAGAGAATTGCATCCAAATGTTTATGAAAGCTGGAATGAGAAGTTTATCCAGGCCAAGTCTACTCTACATGATCGTGAAAAGAAGTTAGACGAGGTACAATTTATCATAACATGGAAGTTTTTCTGTGCATAATCAGCATCAATTTGTTTATATTTTTGGAATTATTTGTGTTGAAAAGTAGTTAATTTCCACTAGAAATTATTCTTTTGACGATGGTTTTTCTGTAGTAGTTTGTCCATTTAGGTGGCTTGTTTACTTTTTTCCGTCCAATTCGTACTTCCTTGGATTCTGAAAGCCAAGATTAGAAAAGCAGCAGCTGTGCTGTTCTGATGAATTTGAACTCTACACTTACCTTTGGAACCCAGTTCCTGTAGAACAGCTTTACAATTCAAACTCAAATTCAATAGCAAAACTCTCAAACTGGGATTAATACATGATTAGACAATTTTTACCACCTTCAGGTGTAACCTTTGATAGCAATAAAAGGAATTTAGCTCTATGCTTGCTCAGGAAATTTAGAGTTTTTTTAGTAACAATCAAATCAACATACCTTGCGATTGCAACTTGGATCCCTAAAAATAATCACAAAACATTAAATTATAATATTAAAAATTAAGAATTAGATAATCATGATAGAAGTTAAAAATACATCTTAGCATGTCTTCAGTTTCTTCGAAGTACTATATCTGAAAACGATAGTAACTTGCTTCACCTTATTGGTATAAAATATCAAGTAGAATTACAGTCTTAGCGATTTCAAAATCTGTGCGTAATCTAGAATTGTCTTCATTCTTTATTCCTAGATGTGTCTGCTTCACAGATCATGAGATTGGTTGCACAAATTCATGGGAACTTTGGCTGAAGATACACAATTATTTCCTTTCCCAAACTTGAGCCAAAGCTTGGCAACTGCAAACAGAGCTTCGTAACACCTCTCTTAAAATACTGCACAGTGACAGAGTTTATTGTTGATGCTCATTTTGATGTTGGTGGTGATCCACTTTTTCTACAGGCACAACTTGATGTAATTCTTGAAGGATTACCTGAAGAACATGAATATGTTGTCACTCTTGTATCAACCGTTAACCTCTGTAGTTTGAATATTAGGTTGTCATACTCGAGAGTTAGGTAAACCCATGGAGCCTAAATAAATTTGGCTCGAAAACTCGTCAAAGTTTACCTAATATTAAAATAACCTATATATGCGATATATAGATAATATACTACCATTAAATTGGTTTATTTTATTAGACCAAAAAGAAATTGTAAAATACATAAATGAAATTGTAGAAAAACAAAGAACTTATATATTGATGATAGTTATCCCTCGCAACAACACTAGAATCGTCAGTTTACATTTTAAAACCAATATATAGTACAAGACATAAATAACTAAACCAAATATCAAATAATATTGAGCAAAATTTTACATTTATTGGCAACTACTCCTCGACCGTATTCCAACAAAGGCAAATCTTGCTAGACGGAGAATTCTACCCCAGTAAGTATCGGAAAGGTGTGTGTTTTGTGATGAAGAGGGAGAAACATCTTCACATCTCTTCCTCCATTGCAATTTCACTTTCAAAGTGTGGTCAATGGTGTGTGGTTAGTTAGAGATCAATTTTATTACACCACAGACCTTGTTCCAACACTTTGAATGTTGGAGTGGAGAGATTGGGAAGAAGAGACTTCGTAAAGGTTATTGGTTGGCGTGGCATGCGTCGGTATGGGTGATTTGGGAAGCGCGTAATGACAGGATTTTTAATAATCTTACCAAAATACCAGAGGAAATTGTAGAGGATATAAAGTTAGTCTCTTGGCAGTGGGTTTTATCTAGATTAAAAAGTCCTCCTTGCCTCTTTTACGAGTGGAGCTGGAACCCCAAAGAGTGTTTGTTAAGATAGCGGGGGCAGTTTTAGAGGTTAGTTGGGACTTTTTTGTTTTCTGATAAC
Organism: Medicago truncatula; assembly: GCF_003473485.1. Taxonomy (NCBI): domain Eukaryota; kingdom Viridiplantae; phylum Streptophyta; class Magnoliopsida; order Fabales; family Fabaceae; genus Medicago; species Medicago truncatula. The sequence goes on along the minus strand of NC_053049.1, from coordinate 28,469,365 downwards.
AGCAGTAGCTGCTGCTTCTGTTTTTGCAGCAGGGCCGTTTGTGTTGGCTGTTTTTTGGTTCCTGATATGGGGTTACTGCTAGTCAGGCCCTTTTTATTTTCTTTTTCCTCCTTGCCCCATCTTGTACATCTTGTATAATTTTGGTGGTTTTAATATAAGCTTTCAAAAAAAATGTAGAATTGTAAAATCATAAACTGCTAGTAAAATTGAGAGTTTGCCGATTTTATCAGAGTTTACTTAAACTCATAAGAGTTTATCAAAAAGAGAGTTTACATGTGATTTAACTCATCTTTGTGATTTAGAATCGTAAACTTGTAAGAGTTTAAGATTTAACTCAAGAGTTTGATTCCCTCAAAAAAAAAACTCAAGAGTTTGACAACCTTGTAACGATTGAAGCCTTATTTTGGAACATGAAGTTCGCTTTGAAAAGTTTCACAAGTGTCCCTGTTAATTTGACCGTTACTTTCCTCAAATCAAGCTTCATCCAACTCACCTCAGACTAATGTGGCACCACCAGCTAGATCTAGGTTCTCTTGGTCCGCTCCTTTTCATTTACCTTATGTTTTCTGGTAGAAGTAGCCACGACAATTGTAGTAGTGGTGGCCGTTCTGGTGGTAGAGGCTCCATTCACTACCATTGTGTCATAAGTTTGGACACAATCATCTGTTATTATCATTTTCGACAGAATTTGCATACTTGGATTGTGATTTGATTATTTCCTTCCGATGAAGCTAGACAGTATCATAGCTTCCAACACTTACCTTTCCAATCATACTTTGTATGAAACTAGAATAATTTTTTATGTGATAAATTAACAAAGGTGTATATATCTCAAGTTATCAGAAACAAACTGGAGTGCTTAATGTTCAGGCTTCTTTGTAAAAATACTAATATAAATAATTTTGCATTTACTGATGCCTTTAGAAATAATACAGGTGGCAGAACTCATAGAAAATAATCTCATTTTAATTGGTAGCACTGCAATAGAAGACAAGCTTCAAGAGGGAGTACCAGCATGCATAGAGACTCTTCAAAGAGCTGGTATTAAAATTTGGGTTCTGACAGGGGACAAGATTGAAACAGCAATTAACATAGCCTATGGTGAGTCAGTTTGAATTTTGGGCTGCTTTTTTAATTCTTTAATTATGATGATATATTTTTTCCCCAAAAGTTGAGTTATCATTTTAAATAATTTTTCCACCACCTCTTTCTGCAGCATGCAATTTGATAAACAATGAAATGAAGCAGTTCGTTATCAGTTCAGAAACTGATGCAATTAGAGAAGTTGAAGACAGGGTAAGCTGCATTTTTTTTTGTTCAATGTTTTGCTCATTTTTTTAGTGTATTTTAATATGAAAGTTATACTGTTCTGTAAATATTTAGGGTGACCAAGTGGAAATTGCACGATTTATTAAAGAAGAAGTGAAAAGACAGCTGAAGAAATGCCTCGAGGAAGCACAAAGCTATTTTCACACTGTATCTGGACCAAAATTAGCACTAGTAATTGATGGAAAGTGTCTAATGTATGCATTGGATCCAACTTTAAGGGTGATGTTGCTCAATCTTAGTTTGAATTGTCATGCGGTTGTTTGCTGCCGGGTTTCTCCCTTACAAAAAGCACAGGTAAAACTCATGCATTTTGTCAATAACTTGTTATCGAGTTGTTGCCTTTTACAGTTTTTCTTGTTTATTGGTATATTTGATGTTCCAATTTTCAAGATATCTAACTTTGATTCAATTTGTGGTCAAGGTAGGACTGTTGGAAGTAACTGCCTTGTACGATTTGGTTCTATTTGGCTTATGAAATTTTCGCAAATATCCATTTATTATTTCTGCTTACAGGTCACAAGTATGGTGAAGAAAGGTGCCAAGAAAATAACCCTTAGTATTGGTGATGGAGCCAATGATGTAAGCATGATTCAAGCTGCTCATGTTGGTGTTGGCATAAGTGGAATGGAGGGAATGCAAGCTGTGATGGCTAGTGATTTTGCCATTGCACAATTCCGTTACCTTGAAGATTTGCTTCTTGTTCACGGCCGCTGGTCATATTTGCGAATATGCAAGGTGACGTGTT